>NC_054486.1:86679446-87287779 GCF_017639515.1 Carcharodon carcharias
CATTTTTGATCTAAGAAAGGCAATTCAGATTATTTTCTAAATGGTAAGTGCAAAAAGACGAATGGAATATTGTACTTTATGCCAGGGGTTTGGAATCCCAAAGTGAGCAAGTGATGCTTCAGCTTTACAAAGTCTTGGTCAGACCCCAGCAGGAGCATTGCATCCAATTCTGGATACTGAAGCTCTGCAAAGTTATATTGATTAGCCTTGGAAGAGGCACATGGTGTTGTAGCAGTAATGTCATGGGACTAGTAATCCAGAAGCCCAGACCAATGATCTGGGGACATGGGTTCAAATTCCACCACAGGAGCTGATGCAATTTGAATTCAATTAATAAATCTGGAATATAAAGTTAGTCTCAGAAATGGTGACCATGAAATTATCATCGATTCTTGTAAAAACCCATCTAGCTCACAAATGCCTTTTAGGGAAGAAAATCTGCAGTCCTTACCTGGCCTGGCCTACATCTGATTCCAGGCCCACAGCAATGTGGTTGACTCCTAATTGCCCTCTTAAGTGGCCTAGCAAGCCACTCTGTCTTGCAGTCACAAGAGAAGCTAGGGATGGGCAACAAATGTTGGCCTTGCCAGCAATACCCACATTCCATGACACAATAAATAAAAAAATTCAACAGAATGATAATTTAGCACATTAAATCCAAAGTATGGGGACAGGTTCAATAAATTTGGCTTGTACTCCTTGGAGTTTAGATGGATGAAGAGTAATTTAATTGATGTGTTTAATTGGTAATTAGATTTGATAGAGTAGGTACAGAGAAATAATTTCCTCCAGTAGGGGAATCCAAAAGAAAGCTTAATCTTAAAACTAGAGCAAGGCCATTTAGGAGTGAAATTAGGAAGTACTGCAGTCGGTTGTGGAAATCTGGAACTCACTCCCCCAAAAGGTTGTGGATGTTGGGTCCATTGAAATGTAAGACTGGGATCAACAGATTTTTGTTAGGTAAAGATATCAAGGGATGTGGAACAAACAAGTGGAGGTTCAGATCAGCCATGATTCAACTGAATGGCTCAATGAGCTGAATACCTATTCCTGTTCCTCATTTACTTGAAGACTTTAATAGTTACTACACCAACCAATCTTTTTAGAAATAGGACGCTTATTAACGTTCGAAAAATCTTTGTCTGACATCACAGATGCCAGGACCCTGCTGCAACTCCAAGTGCCCTAATCTAAAAGGTATCTAAACAATTTAGCATTGTAATAAACAATGGAAAGAGGGAATGTCCTTCTACTAAGTGCATTTTAGACAAAAGAAATGAAAACTCGGGAGATGTATTATAATGTGCAGCTAAACTGATTTCGCCCCAAGTCAAAATGACCCCACTCATTCCTCAAAATTATCAGCAGCTTATCTGACCTCTTCCAGTGCAGAAAAACTATATTTGAAAGATTAAGAGTTAAAAGCACAGTGATGTAGGATCTGCCTGCACAATAGAGCACCAGACATGTACATGGTTTTAGTTAAAAGGTGTATAACAAGACCATTTTGAACACAAAAGTCACACCAGGGTGACAATCTTCAACACAAATGTATAGAGCAATTTACAAAAGAAAATAAACCAATGTCTTCTATAACCAAACAATTCACTTTAAGTCTTTCATCAGTACATCTATACCTTTAAATTTATATAACTTAAGAAATTAATTCCAATAGACCACATTTGCAAAATGTTTTCTCTAGTCCTTCCAAAGGCACTAAAAAATGTTTATTTAAATATTGCCACAGTAAAAGAAAAAAAAAGAGCCATCGGAATAAAATCCCAATTCTGAACAGGCAGCTCTTGCTGTATCTTTTAGAAATGTTATTATGTTTCACTTTCTAGGTTTCCCCAATTAAAGCCATATTGTTTAGAAGCAATACAGATCTGGAGTCAATTAGTAGCTGTTGAACGACTGAATTCCTGACAGACAGGAAAATTTGTTTTCCTCTCAGCAAAACGGAAATCAATCTCAATGGAACTCAGCTGTCGGCAAGTGTGAGTTGTCTACACATCTTACTTCTTGCTTTTGTAAGCATTTTTGCTGTGAACTCTCATTTTTCTATGCACATCCGACGGAAATTTCATTGATGTTTTCTTTTCTGTAGTTAATTCTGTGGCGTTTGGTTTCCATAAAAACAACTGAGCATCTTCCCCACATGTCAGCAAAGAATGGTCCTCAGAATCCCAGTAAAAAGCACGAACTATAGCCGAGTGTCTGTCGTGCAGTGTGTAAAGGTGGGTGAGGCCACCAGCATCACAGTTTAAAAAGTGAAGCTTTCCCGTATGTGTACCACCTAATACAAACAGCTTTTCAGCTTTCTCATGGTAAAAGCCCCCAATCAGGTAGTCCAGGTTGCCACTGTCAAGCTGCAAGCTTTCTCTGGCGTCCTGCATTTTCACGAGTGTGATGGGCTCTTCATTGTGCAGGTGGGCAAGGTCCCACAGATAGAAACCCTCGTCATAGGTCATGCAAAAAATCTGCTTCAGCTCCCTACCAGACCAGCCAACAAAACTGACTGAGGAATCAGAGTTGCAAGTTGCAAGAAGAGCATCATCTTCTGTTTCTTGGCTGATGTCAAATATGTTGACCAATCCATCAGTTGACCCTGATGCCACCATGTTGGGATTTGAGGGGTGAAAACGCACTTGGGTGATGTCGTTGTTGTGAGTCTCTGAATAAACTCCAAGTGGTTCCCGACCTTCAGGGCTAATCATGTTTGTCCCACTTCGAGCATCCCAGAAAACCATAAAAGTATCTTCTTCAACCTTTTCTGTTCCGGCACAGATAACCAAATCATTACAGCTAATATCAAAGCTGATAAAGGCGTTATTAGGATATCCTTTATAAGTCTGAACTGTGTCTGTGCTAGATGAACGCACATCCCAACACTTCACTGTTCCATCACACGATGCAGAGAACAACAACTGGTCACTGGTTTGTGCAAACCTAATGCCACTAATAGGAGCAGAGTGGCCCTGGAACTGTTGAACTAGAGTCAGTGTCTGTTTATTGTACACACGGACACAGTGGTTAGAACATGAAACAGCAACTAGTTGATTGTTTTGTCCTCCAGGTACCTTTAGGCAGTCAATATCCAGCAGGTATGTTAGATCTTCAGTTTTGTGTGTGCATCGTTTGGCAATGTGCAGGTTTTTAAACCAACTCTCAATTTCCTCCATGAGTAAACCACTCCCTCTATGATGTTAGCTGTTTGCTGATAAGAAATGGAGATAAATAAACTTACATAAATCAATTGACAAAATGCATCATGTCCAACATGATTTGCTCCTACGGTGATATATTCTTTAGTTTTGTTCTCCAAATCCTCAACTCAAAGTTTAATGCATTGTGCAGCTGAACCAGTGGTTCAACTTTCCATCTTTGAACTATACAGACCAATATTCAACCAAAACTGAGACTGTTTCTTATGAGATTAACAACCACATAAGCCACTGGATGGCAATCAAGGTGACAGGAATCATAGTGAACACTCCTGGTGATCTATCGGGTCAGATGATAAATTAACTCAATTCAGCCATCAAGGAGCTAATAAAACATCTTGAACTAAAATGTAACATGCACAGCCCAATGGGCCATCCCAGATTACATTGATCACCAGTTCAACAAACAAGGGGTTGTTTTCCTTCCTAGTTCTTCCAGAAAAATGGTCAGCGATCCTCCATCCTAAAACCTGCCCTACTCTACCCCAGCAACCAATTAAAAACCCAACTCCCCTCCCCACAGCCATGAACCATCCACCCCATCATCAACATTACCACTCCCCTTTAACATGCCAACATGGCCCCCTCTCATCCCCCCAAACCCCCCCTCACATCCCTCCAACCACCCCTCACTCAATCCCCACTCCCCCAACCCGACCATTCCAACATTTCCCCCCCCCCCCCCCCGCTGCCACAACACCCCTATTCCTCAACACACCTCATCCAACCCCCTACCCCCCCCCACACCCTATTCCCTCAACAGCCCTCCCCACATTAACCACTCCCCCACCCCTCAACCCCACAATACCCCCTCCCCATCCCCAAATAAACCCCTCCTCCCACATTAATCCCTTCCCCAAGATTGACTCCACCCCTTCCCCCACGTTAACCCCTCCCCACTGTCACATTAATCCCCCTTCCTTCCCTCCCACGTTAACCCCCCCTCCCCCCACGTTAACCCCATTCCTCCCCCCTCGTTAACCTCTTCCCCCCTCCCCCCACCATTAAGCTGACCAGACTGGATTCTGGCCTGTGATCGCTCCAAAACCCTCGCCCGGGGAGGAGCGAAGGGCCGCGGATCCCGGTGAGGCTGCAATACCGGGCCTCGGGCCTGGGGCCTCTCTCTCTACCTCTCTCCCTCTCCATGTGTCCCCCTCGGCCGGCGTTGAATCGACGCTGAGGTTTCCGGTGGAAATGGCGCCACCACTCGGGCTCCAGAGTTAAAGCAAGGCCGTTCCTTGTGGCCACTTTTAAAGGGACCGCGGACACAGTCTGGGTATTGAAAGGAGCGCAGATGCTGTCTGGGTATTAAAGGGACCGTCCGCACTCTCTGGGCTTTAAAGTGACCGCCGACAATATATGGGTATTAAAGGGACCGTGGACACAGAACAGGTTATTAAAGGGACTGCGGGAAATAACCAGGTATTAAAGGGACCCCAGGCACTGACCGGGTATAAAGAGACCATGGACAATGACGTGGTATTAAAGAGTCTGTGGGCAACAACGGGCTATTAAAGAGACTGTGGGCAATGACAAGGTATTAAAGAGACTGCGGACAATGACCGGTATTAAAGGGATCTCAGGCACTTAATGGATCATAAATTAAGGGACTGTGGACACTCACTGTCTCATCTAAATTCAGCAGGACCATCAGTACTGCATGCAGCCCAGCCCCATTCCTCTATCTTCCTGACTCAATTTATTATTGGGCTCATAATATCAGGGAACTGGAAGGGAAGTTAAAGCCTAAGCTCAGAGTGATGAAGAAAGAAGAATTAATCACTGAATACCACTGTATATCTTGGTTAATTAAATTCCAGGATTCAAATGGTGCCATTTCAGATACATCACAGACCTAGACAACATGTTGTACTTGTAGTTTAAATAATTAAAACAGAGGTGGAAAATCATCCTCTTGTTCCAATTCTGAAATCTCCATTTCAAAGCCTGCATGTATGAATGTTGTGAGAGAAGAGTCTTAGATGTGATAACTCCCATGGCTAAATGATCAGATTTTGTTAATTAAGCGTTTTAAATAGTCTGATCATAATGGGTTTCAATATGGTGGTCAATTGTCAAATATGAATTACTGCAAAAATGTAAACTTAACATTACCCAATGCCCCTTCCCTTTAACTTATCAGCAATGACAGGGGTCAGAGTGAAGCTGTCATGTCTTTGAATAAGTCATGTGTCAACTGGAAAGTTCAGTTGACAGCAGGTGGGTGGAGCACACAGCTGAAATCTATTCAGCCCAGGTTTAAATGTTATCAGGCATATTACAGGATATATCATGATACAGGTGAGACCAGAATGAGGGATCATAAGTATAAGATAGTCACTAATAAATCATATAGGGATGTGGAATAAACTTCTTTACCCAGAGAGTGGTTAGAAATTGACACGCCATCACAGGAGTAGTTGAGCATTGATCCATTTAAGAGAAACTACATAACACATAAAGGAGAAAGGAATAGAAGGATTTGTTGATGATGTTAGATGAAGAAGGGTGGGAGAGGCTTGTGTGGAGCATAAGCACTGGCATGGTCCTGTTGGGTCGAGTAGCCTGGTTCTGTGTTGTAAATATTTAGTAATACTTGGTGATACTATTACGTTACACCTAAGAAGTCCCAGTCCAAATTATAACATGAATCATTGTCTTTCTAATCTCTGCTTTACTAAACCATCACTACTGACCAATGAACTCATCTTGACCTCTGGGCCAAATGGCTAACCTCCTGGTAAACTGCTTTTACAGGAGGTTAAAATAATCTTCCCTATCTAGATTTATCAGCTAAAACTGGAAGGTGGAGAGGCAGTGGCATAGTGGTATTTGTCACTGAACTGGTAATCCAGAGTAATGCTCTGGGGACCCAGGTTTGAAACCCCCCAAGGTAGATGGTGGAATTTGAATTCAATAAATATCTAGAATTAAAAGCCTAATGATGATCACAAAATCATTGTTGTAAAAAAGCTATAAGGTTCACTGATGTCCTTTATGGAAGGAAATCTGCTGCCTTTACCTGGTCTAGCCTACATGTGTGATGTGGTTGACTCTTAAAAATGCCCCCTGTACAATGGGCAATAAATGTTGGCCTACACATACCACAAAAAAAAAATTCAAAAATGATGGAATTTCCTCTCAAAAAATCATCTTATCATTGGAACCTCACAGCTGAACCTAATCCCACCTCACACAGTAATCACTAGGTAGAGGTCTTGCTTATTGAGACTGCAGAGGGAGAGCACTATATTCAGTTTGGAGCACCTTCAGAGCTGGGTGTCTGCATTTTAGAGAAATGTAGACTTAGGGATGTTTTAATTGAGGTTTACCAGATGATGAAGGGATTTGATTTTGTGTGTGTAGACAATTTATATGAATATACAAATTACGAGCAGGAGTAAGCCATTCATGCCTACTCCGCCATTCAATAAGATCATGGCTGATCTGATTGTAACTTCCCGCCTAGCCCCAATAATCTTTCACCCCCTTGCTTAGCAAAACTCTTCACCTCTTTGCTTATCAAGAATCTATGTACCTCTGCCTTAAAGATTATCAAAAGTTCCCTTCCTCAAAAGGTGGTGGAAGCAGAGGATCTTACATGTTTCAATCAAGTCGCCTCTTACTCTCCTAAGCTCCAGTGGATACAAGCCCAGCCTGTCCAATGTTTCTTCATAAGACAGCCTCCTCCCCCCATTCCTGGTATTAGTTTAGTGAACCTTCTCTGAACTCCTTCTAACACATTTATATCCTTCCTTAAATAAGGAGAACAATATTCCAGGTGTGGCCTGACCTGCACCCTGTACAACTGAAGCATAACCTCCCTACTTTTATATTCAGTTCCCCTTACAATAAATGTTAACATTTTATTAGCTTCCCTAATTAATTGCTGTACCTGCATACTAGCCTTTTGTGATTCATGCACTAGGACACCCAGATCCCTCTGCATCTCAGAGCTCTGCAATCTGTTACCAACTAGATAATATGCTTATTTTCTATTCCTCCTGCTAAAATGGACAATTTCACTTTTGCCCACATTATACACCATTTACCAGGTTTTTGCCCGCTCACTTAACCTATCAATATCTCTTTGTAGCCTCTTTATGTCCTCTTCGCAACTTAACTTCCTACCTATCTTTGTGTCTTCAGCAAATTTAGCAACCGTACCTTTGGACCCTTCATTCAAGTAATTTATATAAATTGTAAGAAGTTGAGGGCCCAGCACTGATCCCTTTGGCACACCACTTGTTAAATCCTATCAACCAGAAAAAGTCCCAGTTATGCCTACTCACTGTTTCCTGTTCTATCCGTGCCAATATGTTCCCTCTACAACACGAGCTTTCATTTTCTGCAACTATTCTAACTAAATAGTTTAGGGTAGACCAGGGGTCAAAATTTCAATTTATTTAAGGCCAGATCCAGGTTCGATGTCAGGAGGTGGCTCTGGACCTCTGGAACATGTTGCCTTCTCATGTGATACATGCTGATTTGAAGAATACCTTCAGGTGAGAGCTGGACCTGTTTCTGGCTGGTGTAGCAATTACCTTGCACAAAATGTAGAATTGCAAAGAATTATCAGAGCCACAGTGATTTCCTAGATTAATTTTGATAACCTAGATGTGTTAGGGAGGAACTTTCAAGATTTTTTGTCGCCCTTCTCCCCCCCCCCCCCCATTCCTCCCCTCAAATTAGCTTGGGTTTTTACCTTGTTTATCATCTCTCCCAGGATATCACGGGGAGGGGATGTGGGGTGGAGAGTTTGTATATTGTGATGCACAAGGCATCACAGTTATATGGGGCAAACTGGCTTGAGTGGAATGACTTTTCTTGTCTGTCATTGTTTGTCTGTTTGTATCTGGAGGAAGAATCTTGGCTGATCTTCCTTGCTCTAGCTCCAGGTCACCAAGTCAATTATCGAATAATGATTGATGGTTTGGCAAATGTAATCCGAATAATCACATACCAGTGATCTATCCTGGGATCTTTTTGGTCTGTATGAATCACTTCCGCACCGGTCAGCATAAATTATCAACTGAACCCCTTTAGGGAAGGAACCCAAGGGGTCTTCATATAATTAATTTTAATAGGTAGCCAAACTTAAAAAAAAATCTAAATCGCTGATTAATCACAATTCCAGCTGCAACCAGCCTTTTTACACATAAATAAAACCAGAAAATTCTGGAAAATCTCAGTAGGTCAGGAAGCATCTGTGGAGAGAAACAGAGTTAATGTTTCAAATCTGTATGACACTTCTTCAGAGCTGAAGACGGGGAGAAATGTGATGGGTTTTATAATATTGTAGAGAGAGGGTGGAGCAAAATAGAAGTTCATGGATAGGTAGGTGCTCAGGAGAGATTTAACAAAGATATTATGGACACAAGACAAAGGGAGTGTCGGTCATTCAGTGCCACTCAGTTGTAACAAACTGCTACAAAGACACAGAAAAGGAATGAAACCGGACGGACCACCCAGCATTGACCTAGGCACCGGAAACGACAACAGCAATCTCAGTCCTGTCGGTCCTGCAAAACGCTCCTTACTAACATCTGGGGTTTGTGCCAAAAGCGGGAGAGCTATCTCACAGGCTAGTCAAGCAACTGCGTAACATAGTCATCCTCGGAATCATACCTTACAGATAATGCCCCAGATTCCACCATAATCATCCCTGGGTATGTCCTGTCCCACCGACAGGACAGGACCTGCAGGGGTGGCAGCACAGTGGTATACAGTCGGGAGGGAGTTGCCCTGGGAGTCCTCATCGACTCTGGACCCCATAAAGTCTCATTGCATCAGGTCAAACATATGCAAGGAAACCTCCTGCTGATTACCACAGTCCCCCCTCAGCTGATGAATCAATGCTGCTCCATGTTGAACATCACTTGGAGGAAGCACTGAGGGTGGCAAGGGCGCAAAATGTACTCCAGGTGGGGGATTTCAATGTCCATCACCAAGAGTGTCTCAGTGACACCACTACTGATTGAGCTGGCCAAGTCCTAAATGACATAGCTGCTACACTAGGTCTGCGACAGTTGGTGAGGGAAACAACAAGAAGGAAAAACATACTTGACCTCATCTTCACCAACCTGCCTGCCACAGATGCATCTGCCCATGACAGTATCCGTAGGAGTATCCGCAGCACAGTCATTGTGGAGACGCAGTACCGCCTTCACATTGAGGATACCCTCCATCGTGTTGTGTGGCACTACCTCCGTGCTAAATGGGATAGATTTCGAACAGATCTAGCAACTCAAGACTGGGCATCCATGAAGTGCTGTGGACCATCAGCAGCAGCAGAATTGTACTTGAACACAATCTGTAACATCATGGCCCGGCATATCCCTCACTCTACCATTACCATCAAGCCAGGGGATCAGCCCTGGTTCAATGAAAAATGCAGGAGGGCATACCAGGAGCAGCACCAGCTATACCTAAAAATGAGGTGTCCACCATGTGAAGCTATAAAATGGGACTACTTGCATGCCAACAGCATGTGCAACAAGTGATAGACAGAAGTAGGGATGTTCGCTGATGATTGCACAATGTTCAGCGCCATTCGCAATTCCTCAGATACTGAAGCAGTCCATGTCTAAACGCAGCAAGACCTGGACAATATTCAGGATTGGGCTGACAAGTGGCAAGTAACATTCGCGCCACACAAGTGCCAGGCAATGACCATCTCCAACAAGAGAGAATCCAACCATTACCCCTTGATGTTCAATGGCATTACCAACACTGAATCCCCCACTATTAACATCCTGGGGGTTACCATTGACCAGGAACTGAACTGGACCAACCATATAAAAACTGTGGCTACAAGAGCAGGTCAGAGGCTAGGAATTGTGCGACAAGTAACTCACCTCCTGACTCCCCAAAACCTGTCCACCATCTACAAGGCACAAGTCAGGAGTGTAATGGAATACTCTCCACTTGCCTGGATGAGTGCAGCTCCCACAATACTGAAAGAGCTGGACACCGTCCAGGACAAAGCAGCCCACTTGATTGGGACCACATCCACAAACATTCACTCCCTCCACCACCGACGCACAGTAGCAGCAGTCTGTACCATCTACAAGATGCACTGCAGGAATTCACTGAGGCTCCTTAGACAGCACCTTCCAAACCCACGACCACTACCAGCTAGAACGACAAGGGCAGCAGATAGATGGGAACACCACCACCTGGAAATTCCCATCCAAGTCACTCACCATCCTGACTTGGAAATATATCACCGTTCCTTCACTGTCACTGGGTCAAAATCCTAGAAATCCCTTCCGAGCAGACAGCACCCTGGGTGCTCACCACCACTTTCTCAAGAGGAACTAGGGATGGGCAATAAATGCTGGCCCAGCCAGCGAAGCCCACATCCCGTGAATAAAAAAAAAAATGAATGATAATGTTAAAGACTAAGGCAGATGTTAACAGTGGCGTAAAGATCAGTTAGCAAAATGTGTTAATAGCAGAACAAGGGTCAGCATTCTCTGAAAGCAAAACATGAGAACAAATTACCGATGGCCTTTGTGTGGGGAGGAGGTTGAAAAAAAAAATTAAAATATCAAAAGAGTTCGTGCCTGAAGCTGTTGAACTCAATGTTAAGCCCAGAAGGCATTAAAGTGTCTAGTCGAAAGGTGAGGTGCTGTTCCTCCAGTTTGCTTTGGGTTTCACTGGAACGTTGTAGCAGGCTGAGGACAGAAATGTGAGGATGAGAGCAAGCTGGTGAATTGAAATGGCAAGCAACAGGAAGGCAGGTGTCATGCTTGTGGACTGAGTAAAGGTATTCCGCAAAGTGGTCACCCAGTCTGTATTTAGCCTTCCCATTGTAGAGGAGACTGCATTGTAAGCAGCGAATGCAGTAGACTAACTTAAAAGAAGTTCAAGTAAATTGCCTGAAAAAAGTGTTTGGGATCTTGGACTGTGTGGAGGGAGGAGGTAAAGGGGCAGGTGTTACACCTCCTGCGATTGCATGGGAAGGTGCCATGGGAGGGGGATAAGGTGTTGGGGATGATAGAGGAGTGGAGGGAATGGTTCCTAAGGAATGCTGACAGGGGAGCTGAGAAGATGTGTTTGGTGATGGCATCATGCTTGAGTTGGCTGAAATGGCAAAGGGTGTTCCTTTGAATGCGAAGGCTGGTGGGGTGAGAAGTGATGACAAGGGGAATTTATCATGGTTCTGGGAGGGAGGGGAAGATGTGAGGGCAGAATTGCAGGAAATGAGTCGGATCTGGTTGAAGGCCTTGTCAACCACAGTTGTGGGGGATTGTCAGCTCAGGAAAAAGGAAGGCATATCAGAAGCGCCATTTTGAATGTAGCATCATTGGAATGATGGAAGCAGAGAAACTGAAAGAATGGGATGGAGTCCTTACAGAAAGCAGGGTGTAAGGAGGTGTAATCAAGGTAGCTGTGGGAGTTGGTGGGCTTGTAATGAATATTGGTAGAGAGTCTATTACCAGGAATGGTGGTAGCCCCATAATACATCTTGAAATAGATGTATTTGGGGTTGAAATAGAATCCTTTGTGATTTTGGTTGAAAAGTGCAGCATTTCACTTGCTGATTTCCAGAATCTTATTTTACTTTGTCTAAACAAAGATACTAACGTGCTGCAAGTATCTTGTAACATAGCACCTGTCGCCACTTGAGGGAGCCCTTGCTTCTCTTTGCTTTAAAAGTAAGACTTTCCTTTGCAAATTGTTTTTTACATGATCTCAGGATGTGCCAGAATGCTTTACAAACCAAGAAAGTACTTCTTAATGTGTAGTAATTGTTGTAATGTTGGAGCTCATATCAATTTCTCACAAACAGCAATGAAATAAATTGCCAGATCATCTGTTTTAGATTAAAAACAGAATTACCTGGAAAAACTCAGCAGGTCTGGCAGCATCGGTGGAGAAGAAAAGAGTTGACATTTCGAGTCCTCATGACCCTTCCACAGAACTGAGCGAATATAAGGAAAGGGGTGAAATATAAGCTGATTTAAGGTGGGGGGGGGGGGAGAAGAGAAGTTGGGGGGGGGGGGGGGGGTTGGTGTGGTTGTAGGGACAAACAAGCAGTGATAGGAGCAGATCATCAAAAGATTTCACAGACAAAAGAACAAAAGAACACAGAGGTGTTGAAGGTAGTGATATTATCTAAACAAATGTGCTAATTAAGAATGGATGGTAGGGCACTCAAGGTACAGCTCTAGTGGGGGTGGGGTGGAAAGACTAGCCAGGCATAAAAGATTTAAAAATAATGGAAATAGGTGGGAAAAGAAAAATCTATATAAATTATTGGAAAAAACAAAAGGAAGGGGAAAGAAACAGAAAGGGGTGGGGATGGAGGAGGGAGTTCAAGATCTAAAGTTGTTGAATTCAATATTCAGTCCGGAAGGCTGTAAAGTGCCTAGTTTTGTGTGACTGGTAGACTATTTCCAGTGGGGTTTGGCAGAGTTCAGATCTAGGTCCCTTGCTTTTTGTGGTATATATGTGTATATATATATATATATATATATATATAAATGATTTAAACTCAAATATAGGAGGTATGATTAAGAAATTTGCAGATGATGCAAAATTGGCCATGTGGTTGATAGTGAGGGAGAAAGTTGTAGGCTGCAGGAAAATATCAATAAACTGGACAGGTAGGCCAGTAGTAAGTGGAATTCAATCTGGAGAAGTGTGAGGTAATGCATTTAGGGAGGGCAAACAAGGCAAGGGAATACATAGAAAATGGTAGGTTACTAAGAAGTCTGAAGTAACAGAAGGATTTTGGAGTGCACATGCACAAATTCCTGAAGGTGGCAGGACAGGTACATAATCTGGTTACAAAGGGATATGGAATACTTTCCTTTAATAGGCGAGGCACAGAATATAAGAAACTGGCCGTTATGCTGAGAACTAAAAATAAAAAGAAAGATTTGCATTTGTGTAAAGCTTTTCATGACCACCAGACATCTCAAAGTGCTTTATAACCAATTAAATACTTTTTTGAAGTTTAGCCACTGTGGTCATTTGGGAAATGCAGCAGTCAATCTGCGCTCAGAAAGGTCCTACAAACAGCAACGTGATAATGACCAGGCTTTTGTATGTCGATTGGGGGATAAACATTGGCCAGGACACCATGGATAGTTCCCCCGCCCTTCCTCAAAATAGTGCCATGGGATTTTTTACACCCACCCAAGTAGGCAGGTTTCACAACTCACCCAAAAGACAGTATTTCCAACAGTCCAGCACTCCCTTAGTACTGCACTGTAGTGGAAGACTTGATTTTTGCGCTCAAGTCCTGGAGTAGAGCTTGAATCCAGATTCTTGTAATTCAAGGGTGAGAGTGCTACCAACAGAGCCACGGCTAACACATTTGTATAAAACACTAACTCAACCATAGCTAGAGTACCTGTATGGTCCTGATCATTGCATTACAGAAAGGATAGGATCACTTTAGAAAGGATACAGAGGATATTTATGACAATGTTGCCAGCACTGGTGCCTTTTCGGTATGTGGGAAGTTTGAATAGGCATGAGGTTGCTTTCTTTGAGAAGGAGGAGGCTGAAGGGAGATTTAAGTGTATAAAATGTGAGTTCTAAATAGAGTGGGGAGGACGAGAATGTTCAGATCAGAGAAGGTTTTCTAGACTAGGACTTGGAATGGGGGATGGGGGGGGCGGGTAGTAATGAGGAAAGGTTGGACAGGCTAGGCTTGTATCTGTTGGAATTTGGAAGAATGATTGAAACATATAACTTCCTGAGGAGTCTTGACATGTTGAAAGCATTCTTCCTCTTATGGGAAAGTCTAGAACTAAGGGCCACTGTTTAAAAATAAGGCGTCTCCCATTAAGATAGAGATGAGTAGAATTTTTTTTCTTTGAGGGTCATGAATCTTTGGAACTCTCTTCCTCAAAAGGTGGCGGGAGTAGGGTCTTTGAATATTTTTAAGCCAGAGGTAGATATATTCTTGATAAGCAAGGGGGTGAAAGATTATCGGGGCTAGACAAGAATGTGGAGTTAAGGTTACAATCAGATCAGTCATGACCTTATTGAATGACGGAGCAGGCTTGAGGGGCTGAGTGGTCGACTCCTGCTCCTAATTCGTATGTTTGTCTGGAGGACCTTTATCCTTGGCAGAGAGGTCAATGACCAAAGTTAAAGTAATTGATAGAAGGATTAGAAGTGTGTTGAGGCAAATTTCTTTCTATCCGGAGTATAGAACTCCCTGGTTGAAAGGATGGTAAAGGCAAAAATCCTCATAGCATAACAACCCTCATAAAAAAAAATCACACAGATATGTGGTTGAAGTGCCATAGCCTACAGACAAAGAGCTGGAAAGCAGGATTAGGTTGGAAATTTTTTTTTGGCCAGCACAGACACGATGGGTAGAATGGTCTGCTTCCGTGCTATTAATTTCTATGATTCTATGGCTTTTGTGCAATTGAATAATGGTTTGTACTACAGTCATTAGGGAACCAGATCTTATTTATTCAATTTTTTTTTCCAAAATATAATGAACTCCCAACTAAGTATTAAACTTCATAAATTTTAAATGTCTGCTGAATAAAAATCCACACAGATAATTTGCTACAACAATTATTACTTAAAACAAGGACATTAAATAGGCAGATCTTGCACATGTTGTGGTTTATCAATGAACTTATTTTACCATTATGAGATTGGAAAGCCTCCTCAACACCTCCAATGGACAACTCTCATTCATTACAACAAAAGCAGAAAATGCTGGAAAAACTCAGCAGGTCTAGCAGCATCTGTGAACAGAAAGAGAGTTAACTTTTTGAGTCTGTATGATGCTTCTTCAGAGCTAAAGAGAAGGAAAAAATGGGATGGAATTTATAATGTTTAAGAGGGATGGAGCAGATGAAGCTGGATAGAAGGCCAGCGATAGGTGGAGGCAAAGGAGAGGTTGACATTTGTCATGAAAACAAAGGAGAAAGGGGTGTTAATGTTAATAGTAATGGCTAAAGAAGATGCTCGTAGTGGCATTAAGATCAGAAAACAGAATGTGATAGTAGAAGGACAATATTCATTTTTAAAATTTTTATCCACTTATTTTTATTTATTTTCATTGTTTTATCGCCACCTTTTATCCTATTTTTGATCTTTTTTCCCACCACTGTTCCCTCCCCCCATCCCACCCCGACTAGGGCCATCTGTCACTTGTTCATGTTGTTCTTTCCAGAGTGCTTGCACTTGTCCTGCTATTATCACATTCTGCTTTCTGACCTTAACGCCACCATCAGCATCTCCTTCAACCAGTACCACTATCATTCACACCCTTTTATCCTTTTGTTCATGACATCTTTGTCAATTTCTCCTTTGCCTCCACCTATTGCTGGACTTCTATCCAGCTTCACCTCCCTTAAACAGTATAAATTTCATCACATTTTTATTTTCTCTTTAACTCTGAAGAAGTCATACAGACTCAAAACGTTAACTCTGTCTTTCTCTTCACAGATGCTGTTAGACCTGCTGTGTTTTTCCAGCATTTTCTGTTTGTTTCAGATTTCCAGCATCCACAGTATTTTGCTTTTATCTTATTTATTACACTTTTTAAAAAAATGATTCATGGGATGTGGCTGTACCTACCAAGACCAGTGTTTCTTGCATCCTGAATAGCCCTTAAAAAAATGATAGCGAGCCACTTTCTTAAACTGCTGCAGTCCGTGTGCCATAGGTACCTGAACTTGTTACGTAGAGAATTTCAGGATTTTGGCTCAATGATGATCTTGAAGAGATATAAATGAAAATAATTTTCATTGATATTTTATGTTTTTGTAGAGTTAAATTTGTATTTATGGAAAATTGTCATTGTTAATTATTACACAGATGATAAAACTGTAGGATCAGTACTGATGTTAGTGTTACTTTTAGCAATGCACCAATGTTCAAAGGGCTGTTCAGCTTTGTGAAGAATGCAGCACGTGAGGAATTACAAGTGATGTGTGTATGTCATAAATGTTTATATTCACTCTTGCACAATAGCAGACAACACTATCTGTTCAGAAACCTTATAACCTTTTGTTGAGGAGTCTAGGTGAAAAGTTATTAAAGACTAAATATCTTTCATTACCCCAGAAACATACATTCTGAAGAAATATTCAAAAGGCATTCTATCTGAATTAGACCAAAAATATTCATTTTAATTAAAATTCCTCACAAATTTAATACTCAGTCAACTCTTCTAAATATATTGTTAATATGATGCAAAGAAATTCAGTTCCGTTCATTGAGCATGTCCATCTTTGAAGTGTGCTGGAATTGAGGATCTGTCCTGTTTCAAATTATAAATCATTTTCTCATTGCATTTTTTATTTGAATTGTGAGTAAACCCGAGCACTGAGATATATAAAAAAGTAACCATGCTTGCTGTTTCGGAACAAAATATCCTCTGCTCTTTGTCTTGACATGACATCCTGTGTATGAGTGAATATGCATATTGTCTGAATTTAACAAAGATGTGGGTCCACCATTGTTCATGTCTTTACAAATGGTCCCTTATCAGGTCTGATGAAGGGTCATGAAACTGAAAGGTTAACTGATTCCCTCCAGAGATGCTGCCTGACTTGCTGAGTGCTTCCAGCACTTTTCTGTTTTATTTATTTGTTTTATTTCTCATCAGGTCAAGCTTGGCTGGAAAGGCACCTGAGGCTTATGTACAGAATCATGGATGTGGCTTTGGAAGCAGCCCTATCACAGTAATCGTGAGCAAAGGTGTTTGGACAAGAGCCTGAATTGTAATCAATTCTTTAAATCAAGGCAATTTGCAGACACAAACAAGACAATGGGACCATTAAGCATGTGCCTGGGTTTGTAGTTTCATTTTTCGTCTCCCCAGAGTTTTGATCGTTAACCTAGGCGCTGTGATATCACCTCTTTCCTCTGAGTCAGAAGGTTGTGGATTTAAGGCCTACTCCAGAGCGCTCAGGACTTAATCTAGACTGAAAATGCTGCAGCTAGAGGGAATATTGTACTGTTAAACTTGCTACCTTTTAGTGAGATGTTAAACCTAGGACCTGGCTACCTAATCAGATGGATGTGAAAGATCCCATGGCACTATTTGAAGGAGGAGGAGTTTATACTGGTGTTTGTGGGATCTTGCTGTAGTTCAAATTGATGCCCACATAACAGTAGATAATCCCTGAAGTATTTTTTAAGGTTGTGAAATACATTAGCATATGTTCAGGACGTGCAAGATGCAAGTTTATTTGTTCTAGTGAGGAAGTACTACCAATGTATTTTGTGGCCCAGTGGAAATTCCCTCTTTAGTAAAGAGATGACAACAGAATTAAGTACAATAACACAAATATCCTTTTCTCTCTCAACTGATTTCAGCTGTGGTTCTGTGTAAAGTTTAAGTGTACTTGGTGTTGGCTCTTTACAAATACAAAACACCACACATATAGGTTAAATATCATATGTCAGAGTTTGGCTCATTTCCCCATGTATATCCAATTCTGCTTGCAGCAACTTATTCTCCTCCAGAGTTGAACACTCACGCAACTTTGTCACCCACAACCAACTCAATTCCTATATTCATTTATTTACGGGAAGAATAAAAAGCAGTCACCCTAACTCTAATTCCTGCAGGACACCACCGATAACCAACCGCCAAATCCAATAATAATTTTCTGCCTATGGGAGTGTAGCCAATCCTTAAACCATTTCAGAAACTGCCCACCAAATTGACAGGGATCCGCTGAGTAGAGTAACCTGTTATGAGGTAGCTTATTAAAGACATTGAAAAGTCAAGGCAACAATGGAAAAGGACTTGCTGTCAAAATAATGGCAAGGTGCTTGGTGTTATTGAAGGATAAACCACACAGCAACTTCAGGCGAGTAGATGGACGGTTAAATGTTAATACATGAAAACTGCAATGAATCAAAACCAGAGGGTGAATTCTTCAAGTGAGACCTAGGCTGAATACAATTTCCCCGGAGTGGCAGAGTCAGATTGCCACTCCACTCCTATTTTTCTACCTTGAAATCTTTCTGATCCTTTCTTGCCTGACCTTCCGACTCAGGCTGGGTGAGAATTGTGCAGGGCGACGTGTTTCCGGAGCCTTCTATCAAGGGATTCTGATTCAGCTGCAAGGGGGCCGTGATTTTATGGCACCAGCTGCCATAAATCAGGTGTGTTTCAAGCCAGGGAGAAAGGGAGCTTGTGAGGTAATTTGCAGGGGGGGCAGGGGGTAGTCAGGGTGGGTTGGGGGTGAGAAAGAGTCCCCTGGGATTCGGGGAGGGTGTTGTGTCCCATTTGGGGATGTGGGGGAATCCGGGGGGGGGGGGGGGAACGGAAAGAGTACTTTGTGGGGGATAGTCTGGTGGGGGAGTGGGGGGCCGGTGTGGGTCTGTACAATAATTACCCAGAAGCTATAAGTGGTTTTAATTCTTCTAACTTTTTCTGGAAGTATTGATGTAACACAATCAGATTTAAATCACATTTTTGGATGCTTCCCAGTGCAGGGCAGTTCCCAGAGGAAGTTTGCACTACCTGTGGTGTTAACCTTAGCTGGGAACATCCAGTGGGTGGGGGTGTGGGGCGGAGAGGAGAATTTCACCTTTGGGGTGTCCCTTAGTTACACTGCCCTGGACCTCGGAAGTTACAGTCCATAAGAAGTTGAGAGGGAAAGTAGAGACTAAAATAAGACTGGCAAAGAGTGAATATGAAAATAGACTGATAGTTAACATAAAAGATAATCTAAAAATCTTCTGTTCTTGTGTCTAATGACACAGGAGGCAGACAAGCAAACATGCTTGTGTCTGTTTCCATAACTAGTCGCACCTGGAACAGATTTCCAGCCTATGAGCAGGGGTTATAGCCTGAGGGGGGCCACTGCACATCGAGCATGGAGAATGAAAAGACTCTCCCACTTTTACCCCCTGCTGTATCAGAAAAATGTACAGGTTGATAATCAACCTGATTGGCCACAATATGAACACATTCCGTGGCCATCAAATCCTGGACTAGGTCTTGAACCCAGAGCTTCTGGTTCAGAGACAGGGACACTACCCACTGTGCAACTAGACATCCCCTCAAAAATCTTCTACTGGTAGTAAGAGGCAGGGTGTGGCTGATTAGGGGGCAAAGAGGGTGATTACATACTGAAAGCTGACGGGAAGGCCAGAATACTTAATGGCCCATAGCCCCACCCTGCACCCTCCCAACACCCGAAGACCCCTACACAAAGACTGTACGGGAATTGTCCGTAAGTTCAAACTACCGATAGGCAATTACCCTGCAGTGGGAAACCATCCGATATTCCCATTTAAACTGGAGACCAGCTGATTCCAATTGTCTTACCAGAATGCCAGGAAAAGTTAGAACAATTAAAAACACTTTAATTCTTGGCTAACTGTAGTACTAACACACCACTCCCCTCCCACCCCTTACTGGACCATGCCCCCCACCCCCAAATACGCTCCCACCCCCCAATTATCCCCCCACCATCCTGAATCTTCAACTAGACCCCACACCACCCCCACCCCTCCTGACCATCTGACCCCCTCCATCCTATCTACCTACATACTTAGCTTCTTCCGGGTTTCCCAAAGTGACGTTAAGACTTAGCTGGCTTATAGCAGCTAATGATGTAAAATAAAAAGGGAACGTGGCTTCCTCTCCCCCAAATCTGCTGTGGTCAACAGAAGGCCCTGGGAACCCGCTCCACCGCGCTTTTCTCTTTTCTCACCTGGCCCGATGGTTTGTATCCCAGGCTGCTAAAGGAAGTGAGGATAGAGATATTGGAAGAGCCTCCAATGTTCCCTAGATACAGGGGAGGTGCTAGGGATTGGAGGGTGGCAAATGTGATAAGTAAGTTACTATGGATGCCCTTGCAACCTAAACACTGGCCAGTTTAAAATCAGTGCTGGATTCAGAAACAATAATCATAAAAAAAATCAACAGGCACTTGGAGAGGTTTGAATTAAGTACAGATAGCATTGATTTGTAATAGGCAGATTGTGTTTGACTGATCTAATTGAATCATTTTTGATGAGGTAACAAAGGATGGTGATATAGACTTGGATATTGGAATACAGAATAAAATTTCAAAATTTCCCTCTGATACCAAACAGTGAGGATGATACTATTTGACTGTGAAAAGACTTAGGTAGGTAGCAGAATGGGTAGATAAGTGGCAGTTGGCATTTAATACATAGAAGAGCGAGATGATACATTTTGGAAGAAGCGATAGGGAGAGGCAATATGGACTTATTGACAAGGTTCTAAAAATAGTGCACAGGGACAGAGGAACTAGGGGTCTTGCATCTGGATCTTTGAAAGTGGCAGGATATGTTGAAAGAGTAGTTAGTGAAACAGGGATCATGACCTTCATAAATAAGAGATGGAGAACAAAAAACAGCGATGTTATATTGAATGCTTATAAAACTCTCATTAGGCCATAACTATAGTATTACGACCAGAAGCCTCTGCCAAGTAGTACCTTCCCACTAGTACTGATCCTTGCAAAATTGAGATCAATGTAAATCAGGGGCAATCTCGCCACATGTTGGAGTCAGACCTCACACAAAGGAAGATAGTTGTGGATATTGAAGGCCAATCATCTCAGCCCCAGGACTTTGCTGCAGGAGCTCCTCAGGGTACTGAAGCAGCTCATGACTGTATGTAGCAAGATCTAGACAACCAGAGTCTGAACTTATTAATGGCAAGTAACACTTGTGCCACACTGTCAGACACTGATGATCTCCAACAAACAAGAATCTAACCACTTCAGCTCGACATTCAATGGTATTATCATCGCTGAATTCCCCATCAACATGGTGGGGCTTACCATTGACCATTAACTGGGCCAGCCATATGAATACAATGGCTACATGAGCAGATCAAAAGTTGGAAATTCTGCAGTAACTCACCTCCTGACTCCTCAAAGGCAGGAGTGTGATGGATTGTTCTCTACTTCCTTAGGTGGGTGCAGCTCCAAAGCTACAAGTGCAACATCATCCAGGACAAGGTCAGGCGGCTTGGTCAACACCCTACCATTACCTTAAACATTCACTCCCTCCATCACTGACACACAGTGGCAGTAGTGGGTACCATCCACAAGATGCACTGCAGCAGCTCCCCAAGGCTGCAACAACACTATCCAAATCTGCGACCTCTACCACCTAGAAGAACAGGAAGCAGCAGATGCATGGGAACACTAACACCCGCAAATTCACCCCCAAGCCACACAACATCCTGATTTGGAACTATATGGCTGTTCCTTCAGTTGCTGGGTCAAAATCCATAACCCCCTTCCTGACAGTATTATGCGCACACCTATACCACATGGACTGCTGCAGTTCAAGGCAGCAGCTCACCACCAACTTCCTAAGGGAAATTAGGTATGGGCAATAAATGCTGGCCTTGCCAGTGAAACACACCCCATGAACAAATAAAAAAATTCAGAAATATATATATGTGTTTGGTCTGATTAAATGTACGAGTTGGAATGCCTCAATATTGCAAAGTTTATAATTTTCAGTTAAGAAATTAAAAACTCAAATGTTTTAAAAACCAATGGTGGGAAGTGACTGGCAAAACATTATCCATGGCAAACAATCAAGGTCCCATGTGCAGGTGTACACTAATCTAACCCCATTCTAACCTCTAAATTACAGGCAGCCATTGTTACTCTAACAGGCTATGTAATATTTATAGTACTCTGCCTACTTACCCCACTGCTTGGCTACTTTGAAGAAGGCTAACTATATGGACTTTGATCAATTTACTTTCTTCCAGAAATTCCTCAAATTCCTTTAAGAACGTGACTCGGGTTCAGGATAGTGCATAAATGCACCGTCAAATGTAATCCAACGAGATGAAGTTGAAGGAGAACTAATAGCCTTCACACTTCCAACCAGAGAGTTGAGTCTTTGGAACGCTTCCTCAAAAAGCAGTGGAAGCAGAGTCTTTGAATATTTTTAAGGCAGAGCTAGATAGATTCTTGATTAACAAGGGGGTGAAAGGTTTTAAGGGGTAGGCAGGAATGTGGGGTTGAGGTTACATTCAGATCAGCCATGATCTTATTGAATGGTGGAGCAGGCTCAAGGGGCCGAGTGGCCTACTTCTACTTCATATGTTCATATGTATGTAACGCTCAACATTACTGATCAAATATTGAACTATATTGCTAATTACTTGTAGCTCCAGTGTGAGTGAAATTTCATTTACTATCCATGCTGGTTCCATAATAAAATTACTGTTGATGGCTACTTGCTGTCTGCACTGTTGGGCAATTCTGCTGAGAGACGATAAAAAATTAAAAGGTAAACAGCTGACTGTAAGTCCTATTATGGAAGTCATTGCCACATAAGGCTGTGGAGACCAGGTCATTGAGTGTATTTAAGACCGAGATAGATAGGTTCTTGATTGGTAAGGGGATCAAAGGTTACGGGGAGAAGGCGGGAGAATGGGGTTGAGAAACTTATCAGCCATGATTGAATGGCGGAGTAGACTCGATGGGCCGACTGGCCTAATTTCTGCTCCTGGGTCTTATGGTCTATTATCAGGAACCATTGTCCAAGGAGTACTTTTGCCAACACTTTACTGTTCTACAAAATATATTTACAAAAAACCCACACACATTCAGTCAAGTTCATTGGACTTTTTATTTTAAGCTCAGTGCAAACTGCAATGATGTAAGTGAATTGTGAACTGTGTCGCATACAAGACATTGCTGACCAGCAGAGCTAACACTGTTGGAGGATGGGGAGGAAAACCAATGATTAACACACAAACTGTTACAATATTTAAAGCCACAGAGTTCAAGGCAAGATAGTGATCTGAAAACCAACATTTAAAAGATCTGGAAAGTTTGAGAAAAAACAAACGCATGCTTGTGACAAAAAAAATACTGTCCTGGTGCTACCAACATAACTTTGTAAAAACATATTTTGTTCTACATTTCATTAACTTCAGTAAAAGAATGCAATGCATCTTTATTCACAACTGTTCAACATTCAAATAATAATTAAACATATTTAATTACCAGTACATTTACTCTTCAGTCACTTCATATACCTGTGACAATTGTTTGTCTTTGTTTTTTTTTTCCAAGTTCTGCTGTGGATATATGCCAGCCAAGAATCGTACCATGTGTTTAGATATGGACTTTGAGCCCCTTTCATCCCCTCGCATCTCTCATCCTAAAATATCCTTTGAGCAGATAATTTATTGCAATGTAAATTACACTGAAAATTGCAGAAAACAGACCAAATTTCCACAATCAGGACATACCACACTCTCCAATTTGCTCTAAGTATAGGTTGTGCTCATCGGTGACAACCTGCTCAGCTGGGCTAAAGGACTTTCTGTCCATCCCCCAGATTTTGGCCTAAAACGGACCATCTCAAATCGCATTGCTAGCACTTCCAATAGCTTGAATTGCTTTATAAAAAAACCAGAAACCAGACAGAGAAAACAAACAAAAAACTTCCATTTTTAGCAGATTAAAACTAAATTAGTTTAGAGGTTAATGGCTAAGAGCAAAAGCACAAAAGCTGTGTCAGCGAATAGGGGAAAGGTCATCAGGAGTAGGTTTAACTTTCTTGGTGGAGGAGCAAAAATAGAGATCAAGAAGTTCAACAATGAGCAAAGAGCAAAGAGGAAACAATTATTTAAAAAAAAGTAAAGGAAGCAAATACTGTAGTTAATTTTAATCACCATGGATCCTGTTCAGTTTGAAGAATCCCATACAGTATATAGATGTTCTGGCAGTGAACACAGAAGGATTGTTATCATGCATTTTTGTTGCTTTTGAGTGGTCTCACATGAACTTACAAATCCATTTACAGTCAATAACATCCATATGATTACATTACAATTTGAAACATGTGCCACAATGAATGCATCTATTTAAGTCCACAGCCTTTGTGAATTATTCAAATGAAGATTAAAAAGGCAATTGTATATTTTGAAAACAGCCAATTCCTACAATCACTGCAATTCGAGGCAATTGCTAGACTTTGTTATTTTATCAGGACTCCACAAATAATTCCACAACTATGTATCCTCTTCTCTGCATTTTAAGTGGCCAGTTGAAATGATAGAGGCTCTTATTAATGAGTTACAAGGACAGTCTGCAAAAAGGTGGGGAAATATTCTTTAACAGAACTTTTTACAGGAATTCACTGTTTGCCAGCATGATCCCAACCCAGGACTAAACTTCCCCACAGGACACTCCCATTTATGGCTTTGCTTTCTGATCTCCTGTGTCTGCCATTCCCACATGTGCATAATTTGCAAGGAGCAGATTTATCTCAGCAAACCAATCAGCTGCCCATGCAGCTTCAACACACAGGCAACTCCCCTGTGTGTGCACATGCACAAGGAAATGAGGCAAGTTACTGGATGAACAGTCAGATCTTGCAAACTGTTATGGTCAATAGATTTATTAACTTCAGAAAAACTGTATAGCATGATGAATCTTTATTCAGTTAGCAGTAAAGCAAAGGAATTGCATTTAATGCTTTAATAAATAACCTGTTTCACCCAAAATATTCTTTCAGCCCTTTAAGGATTGCAATATTTCTGAGTAAAATTTTAAATACAAGTTTCCAATGTTTTTTTTGTTTATTTCCAGAACGGGTTAAGAAACTCTCTTTGGCTTCAATCAGTTCTACTTTACTACATACACTATTGGAAAGTGAAAAGAAAACCTTTTTATGATGCACAGAAAAGCGCATTGGATCTATTAGCACTGAAAAAAAATAATGCTTGTTGTTAACGTGCAACTGTGAGAATTCTATTCTGCTTCTGCTTTCATAAAGTATCCCCATTCCAGAAAGCACATTTCGTAAGGGATGCAGGAACCTGCTTTGGTTATAACATTCAAAAATGTGGCCCAAATTCTAACAAGCCTCATTTACAGACATGTGGAATAAATAGGAAGGGAGTATCCCAAAAGAGTCATTGTGCATTAGCACCAATAAGATTATTGGACCACAATAATCTGAGAAGTTCCAGATTTAGAACGGATGAATATATTATTCATATAGACTCAAATGTAGTTTGAAATGACTATAGAACTTACTTACATTAAATCACTAGTGCAAATTTAAACATTTTCCATGACCCAATCACCATAAACACCAAGAGCTGAAACAAAAAAAAATGCATTCCTACGAAGGAACACACACCTTCTTATAAAAACAATCTATCCTTATTTATATTTCATACAACAGACTCACAACACTATTTTAATGTTGTTATGAGTTGACAGAAGTGCTCAGCACTCAACAATCCCCACATGCCCAGGGTCTCTGGTTAAAAAGCTTTAGCTCTTACAGCACTGATTCAAACATAATAATAATTTGAGCGCCCTTTGCCCTTTAGGCTTTCTTTATGAGCATCAGGATAGTAGGGGGAAAGATGTAATGTTTGGGCTTGGGCACAGTATCAACAGATTACTCCATGGTACAGTGGCCTCCATTACAGCCGGGCCTGATCATGCCCAAGCTCCAGGCATTCATTCAACTGGAGCTCACTGGATGGCAAGATCAATAGATTAAATTTAAGCCTCAGCGATGTCAAAACCATTGGTAGTGGCCTTGCTGCCATTCCAACTCAAATAATTAACTTGTTACAGTGCACGGATTGAACCAGAGGCCTTTCTAGCTCCTATGGCACAGTGACATAGCACATTGTGTGTTTAACCACCAACTGTCATTGGGAAAGGAAGGGCAAATCATTGTCAAAATCCAGGGAAATTCAGGTGCTTTTACACTAGAAATAATTCATTGTCTTCCTACATTTTGCAGATGTCTATTTAATAGTAATGTAGGAAGACAATATTAATTTATACATAATGATATATATATGTTACTGTAGGTTTGAAGCTTCTAAATAAATCTGTTTAAGTCTCCTATCTCTCCCCACAAGCAGCAAAAACTTAAGAGAGTGCATAATCAATAAAACGCAGGTTCACATTTTTAAAGATGAAAGGCTGCTCAGGACAAAACAGCCTTACAGCTTTCCAATTAAGAGACATTATTGAAAGGTGGTGTGGTGGCGGGGGGAGAAAAGAGAAGAGGGCTAATAAACAAACCAATATGCTAATTCATCAAACTTTTACACTGGAACCCAAATACTTTCTAATTCACATGTCCTACGCTATCAAAAAATATTGCAGCATAGTTGGTGAGTCCAGTGTCAATGTACAGCACAGCATCTATAACATTACCTTCAGTCATACTCGTTTAAATATTTTCCTTATGGTTTTAGCCAAGTTCTAAAATCTAAGGGATAGTTTTGTTTCTACAAGGTAGTGTATTCGTGAACAGATGTTCTAATTAATCCCCCCCAACCCTACTCCATGCTACACCCTTCAATATTTTACCTCAGGAGTACAGTGCTACCAATGATAATGAGTTCCTTAGCCACACGTATAGAATGCAATGGAATAGTGCAGAAAGAAAATAAACTACTTTGTCAACTTTGTTTTGCAAACAACACTCCAGAAGTTTAGCACACAAGTTCAATCTGCACATCAACGTGATCCTGCAAGCAGAAAACCCAATGGGAGGAGTATTCAGAGGCCCTTTGATGGATTTTCCAATGGAACCCTTCATGGTCATTCATAAGATGCACAGGATGCTTCTCCTCTAGCACGGCATAAACTTGCCTACAAGACATTATGGAACTCTGCATCAATGGAATTAGTGAAAATCGAGCTTACTGCCATTTCAGACAAGTGTGAAGTATGGTACAGGCGAGTTTAGGCGAGAGGGGCAACAAAACTCTGGCTACCCTTAAAATCCAAGATTTTAAAAAAAATCAAGTGAGATTTTTGCAGTGAGTGGTCAACTAGGTAGCAATTGTCAACAGCACATACCACAGCAGCAGGTATAGTTAATACAAAAAGTTTTTGTGGAGGTGAAACTAGGGCACCTGATTTTTAAGGTGAGAATGAAATCAGAATCCATGGCCAGTTCAAAAGTAGAGTTATAGTCAGTCTGTCTTCAGAGTGACATGCAATACTGCAGGCTAACTAAAAACCTTATTGGACTTTCTGCTACGGGGACTAATGCCATGGGTGCGACAAAAGCTGGAACAAAAGCAGAAATGTTCATACTTCAGATGAAAAATAGAACTTTTTTCAATTTAACGACAATGTGGTTATGATTAATACTGTGTACTGACAAACACAGCTTCAGTTCCTGTTTCTGTAAGGATGATCAGTGGTTATGCAAGTCACCCAAGCCACCTTCACAAACTAATAATAACAAGGGAAAATGTTGTGAAACACTGAGGCTGAGAAATAGATTACATTGAAAAAGTGCATTTTTTTGTGAGAGCATGGTATTCCCACTGGGAAATGTTTAAATTGTGCAGCAAATAAGATTCTTGTATCAAGCTCCCCCTCCTAGAAAGATAAGATTGTCCAGTTTCTACTGAGTAGCCTTCAAATGAAAGCAGCTTTCACATCTTTCATGATACACATGCCACAGGATAGGGAAGTCAAGGGCATCATCCATTAGAAGAGATTTTTAGATTAACAGTCTCCCCAGATGGCAGCAGATTCATGACATCCTGTATTACATATAGCGCAAGACTGCAAAGCCATGCAGGAAAAAGCCATTACCATGGTGTATTTCAGTGAGGGAAATCACCAGCATCTTTATCATTGTATGTAAAGTGGCTACCATTGTAGGAAGCCATGCATACATTAGTCCCAAATCCTATGTGGACTCTAAAATGTGGGACATAAGCAATACAAGTTTAACTAGAAGGTCTCAGGCTGAAAATTTAAACATAAGGGGCAATCTTGCATATCAAAAGGCATTGAATCCAGTGTTAGTGATTCCAAAATATCAAAGCTAATGACATCTTGTATCCTAATACTCCAGAGCTTGCATTTAAAAACAGGTCTGATTAATCAAAACTGAAAAAATACGCACTTAAAAAAGAATTCAAGTGCCCAGATGAAACACTGCACAATTGCAGTACTTGGAAGGTACATTTCAGTTGTAAATTAGGAGTGTGGTCTAAGCTTAAACAATTAACGGGACTACAACCCCAACATGGTGGAAGGGAATGTCAGAGAAAATTGTTGCAACTCATCATTTGAGGCAGTTAAAATTTATGATATCACTGCTGAAATTACAGCAATTCTTATGCAATAAACTAAAAGGCACAATTGAATAAGCTGTTAGGTACCTGAAATTTGAGTCTTTGTTATTACTAAATTACATTTGTACTCATTCTGCACATATTTAATCAGCTTTTGCAGGAACTTAATACAAACTTTCATAACCATTATGAGTTCCTTCTCCTCATATGCTCTTCAGAAGGCTAGTCTCAGAAATCTTCCGTCTAGATATAGGAAAAATAACCAACTTCTTAAATTTGTAGTCACATCTCAGCGTTCTCTTCCAGACAACTACAGGCTTCATATGTGGCCAAACAGATGCCTGCTCAGGGGCATGGACAGAACAGGTAACTGATCTGGAAGATTTCCATTCAAAACTTTGCATTCCTGCTTCCAATTAATAGCTGTGTCAAAAAGACTTTGTCCTCCCATCAAGAGAGATTCAGGTAATTAAATAAGGAGGGAACCAGAAACAGGGCCACAAATCCTACCATTCCATATGTCATGTAACGATAGGGAAGTTCCACCTCCATTCTCTTCCGTGCCTGGCGGATGTCAGTGCATGGAATACGAAATATCTTGCAGGCCAGAGGGATAGTGCATGCTTTCAGCACTGCTCTGGTTAGTAACAGGACCACCACCCCAAGTGCAAAACGCAGAAAAGCTCTTGTAATGAGATTAAATGTGATTGCTGGGGGAGAAAATGGCAGAGCATCAAGGGGAGGGTCTGGCAATATGCCAAACATGTGATTAAAATGAGATGCACAAGCGATACCTGCGCCTGAGCCTAGAATTTCGGCCGTGTCACCACGCGATGTGCTCCATGTGTCGAGGGTAAATGAAAAGAGTCCCATTCCTAGGTGAAGGCTGATGATGAATAAAGGGGCATACTTGTAGGTTAAGTTGAAGTTGTCAATTATGTCCAAAGCTGGGTGGAAGATGATTAAGATTAGGATGCTGTAAAGCACACCAGCGATGATATCCTGTTAGAGATGAAACAAAGAGTCAATATGAGTATGAATAATGCATCAGAACATAGTCCAAACACTACATTCACTTCAAAATTAGATGATGTCAACCTATGACCTAATGTGCTTTAATAGCTATGTATACCAGAAATTGCTCCACTATTGCTGACTGTGCCTTCAGCTGCCAAGAATCTAAGCTCTGGAGTTCCTCCCTAAACCTCTCTGCTTCTCCACCACTTTTTTCTCCTTTATGAAGATCCTTAAACCTACTTCTGATCAAGCTATTGGTCATTTGCCCTATTATCTCCGTATGTGGCTTAGTGTCAAGTTGCTGGCTTTGCAACACTCCTGTGAAGCACCTTGGGATGTTATATTTGTTAGAAAGTGTTATATAAAAGTTGTACTTAGTGACTCAAAAGGTCAACTGTGCTCTCCTCTGCCGATGCTGCCAGACCTGCTGAGTTTTTCCAAGTATTTCTGTTTCTGTTTTTGATATAAAAGTTGTTGTTGTAAACAGATTCCACTTAGAAACAATTAGGCCAAGTGGGACAGAGGAATAATTTGAAACAGTTCACAATTGAAGTCCCAGAACTAACCCCCCGCAGATTGAAATTGGCAGGTAAGATGTGGTGGGTATCATGGAGACATGGCTGCAAGGGGATCAGGACTGGGAGCTAAATACCCAAGGATATACATCCTATCAAAAAGATAGGCAGGTTGGCAGAGGGGGCCTTGTTGCTTTGTTAGTAAGAAATGAAATTAAATCGATAGCAAGAAATGACATAGGGTCAGATGATGTAGAATCTGTGTGGGTAGAGTTGAGGAATTGCAAAGGTAAAAAAACCATAATGGGAGTTATGTACAGGCCTCCGAATAGTAGTCAGGATGTGGGGCACAAGATACACCAGGAGATAGAAAAGGCATGTAATAAAAGTAAGGTTACAGTGATCATGGGGGGATTTCAATATGCAGGTAGATTGGAAAAATCAGGTTGGTAGTGGATCCCAAGAAAAGGAATTTGTGGAATGTCTACGAGATGGCTTTTTGGAGCAGCTTGTGGTGGAGCCCACTAGGGAACAGGCAATTCTAGATTTAGTGATGTGTAATGAGGCAGATTTGATAAGGGAGCTTATGGTGAAGGAACCCTTAGGAGGAAGTGACCATAATATGATAGAATTTACCCTGCAATTTGGGAGGAAAAAGCTGGAATCAGATGTAACGGTATTACAATTGAATAAAGGCAACTACAGAAGCACGAGGGAGGAGCTGGTCAGAATTGACTGGGAGATGAGCCTAGCAGGAAAGATAGTGGAACAGCAATGGCAGGAGTTTCTGGGAGTAATTTGGGAGACACAGCAAAAATTCATCCCTAGGAAGAAGAAGCATACTAAAGGGAGGACAAGGCAACCATGGCTGACGTAAAAGCTAAAGAGAAAGCATACAATGCAGCGAAGAGCAGTGGGAAACCAGGGGATTGGGAAGCCTACAAAGACCAACAGAGGACAACTAAATAAGAAATAAGGAGGGAGAAGATTAAATATGAGGGTAAACTAGCCAGTAATATAAAAGAAGATTGCAAGAGTTTTTTTTAAGATATAAAGAGTAAGAGAGAGGCAATAGTGGACACTAGGCCGCTGGAAAATGACGCTGGAGAAGTAGTAGTGGGGAACAAAGAAATGGCGGAGGAACTGAATAGGTACTTTGCATCAGCCTTCACGGTGGAAGACACGAGTAACATCCCCAAAGTTCAAGAGTGTCGTGGGGCAGAGGTGATTATGGTGGCCCTTACCAAGGAGAAGGTGCTAGGAAAACTGAAAGGTCTGAAGGTGGATAAATCACCTGGACCAGATGGATTACATCCCAGAGTTCTGAAGGAGATAGCTGAAGAGATAGTGGAGGCGTTAATGGTGATCTTTCAGGAATCACTCAAGTCAGGGAGGGTCCCGGAGGACTGGAAAATCGCTAATGTAACCCCCCTGTTTAAGAAGGGAGTGAGGCAAAAGTCAGGAAATTACAGGCTGATTAGACTGACCTCGGTTGTTGGTAAGATTTTAGAGTCCATTATTAAGGATGAGATTTCAGAATACTTGGAAGTGCATGGTAAAATAGGGCAAAGTCAGCATGGTTTCATCAAGGGGAGGTCATGCCTGCAAAATCTGTTAGAATTCTTTGAGGAGGTAACAAGTAGGTTAGACAAAGGAGAGCCAATGGATGTTATCTACTTGGACTTCCAGAAGGCCTTTGACAAGGTGCCGCACAGGACGCTGCTCAGTAAGATAAGAGCCCATGGTGTTAGAAGCAAGTCCATGGATAGAAGATTGGCTGTCTGGCAGGAGGCAGGGAGTGGGGATAAGGGGGTCCTTCTCAGGATGGCGGCCAGTGACTAGTGTCAGGGGTCAGTGTTGGGGCCAACACTTTTCACTTTGTACATTAATGATTTAGATGAAGAAACTGAGGGAATCCTGGCTAAGTTTGCAGGTGATACAAATATAGGTGGAGGCGGCGGGGAGGCTGCAGAAGGATTTGGACAGGTTAGGAGAATGGGCAAAGAAGTGGCAGATGGAATACAACGTGGGCAAGTGTGAGGTCTTGCACTTTGGTAGGAAGAATAGAGGCATAGACTATTTTCTAAATGGGGAGAGAATTCAGAAATCTGGAGTGCAAAGGGACTTGGGAATCCTAGTCCAGGATTCTCAGAAGGTTAACTTGCAGGTTGAGTCGGTAGTTAGGAAGGCAAATGCAATGTTGGCATTTATTTCGAAAGGACTAGAATATAAAAGCAGGGATGTGCTGCTGAGGCTTTATAAGGCTCTAGTCAGACCACGTTTAGAATATTGTGAGCAATTTTGGGCCCCGTATCTCAGGAAGGATGTTCTGGCCCTGGAGAGGGTCCAAAGGAGGTTCACGAGAACGATCCCAGGAATGAAAGGCTTAACATATGAGGATCGTTTGAGGGCTCTGGGTCTATAGTCGATGGAGGGGGGATCTGATTGAAATGTACAGAATACTGAAAGGCCTGGATAGGGTGGACGTGGGGAAGATGTTTCCATTAGTAGGAGAGACTAGGACCCGAGGGCACAGCCTCAGAGAAAAGGGAAGACCTTGTAGAACAGAAATGAGGAGAAACTTCTTTAGCCAGAGAGTGGTGAATTTATGGAATTCATTGCCACAGAGGGCTGTGGAGGCCAGGTCATTGAGTGTATTTAAGATGGATAGATAGATAGGTTCTTGATTGGTAAGGGGATCAAAGGGTACAGAGAGAAGGCAGGAGAATGGGGTTGAGAAACTTATCAGCCACGACTGAATGGCGGAGCAGACTCGATGGGCCGAACGGCTTAATTTCTGCTCCTATGTCTTATGGTCTTATAATTTCCTTCAGATTTACCCCAGTAGGAAAACCTTTTGGATCCTAGTTAACTGACAAACCATGTTTTAAAAACACTTTGCATGAACTCACAGAAACCTTAATAAACTAACCCTCAAGATCAATAAGAACATGCAAAATATAAGTAGGAGAAGTAGGCCATTCAGCCCCTTGAGCCTACTCTGCCATTCAGTAATATCACAACTGATCTGATCTTGGCCTTAACTCTACTTTCTAGATGAAAAACACAGGTATGTTAAATATGAACTCAGGATGCACTTTATTTAATGTCAGTATCACTGTGTCATTGGAGATTATAGCTCATCTACATGTGTTCTTAACCACGGTGAGTGTGCATAGTGCAGAGAAAAAAGAGTCCCATTCTCCAGTAAAGGAACAATGGGGAATGGGAGGAAATGCATTCATGCACATATGTTTTTGTTAGAATAACAGTTTTAAGTAAATACAATCATGAAGAGACTGAACTCCCAAATCTACACTATACATTCTATTCCTCACTACTTTTTGTGCAATTCTCCATAACGTCCCTAACTGTGTGTATTAAATTACACAACTGGTTCTCTGGTGGGCTAAAATCTTAGAACTAGACTCCAAGTAACCAGTAAGCAAACTGAAATAATTAGTGGTGTCAGGAACAGATGACTACAAAAGGCAATTTGGCAATGATGCAAGGAAAGTTACCTCTAAAGTACTTGCTGCCCAACCCAAGTGAAAGACAAACACTGCAAAATACTATTTACATTACAACACTGGGCCTCATGTAAATACCATTTTAACCTACAATATCACAGTGGAGTCAAAGGGATATTTCCATTTCACAATATCTGTTATGTTAAAGGGAAGAGCGTATATGGGACAGTACTAGAAGCAAGTTAATAATGTAAAATTGTAGGGCGCATCACAGATATTCTTCACTGCTGTTCCTCCAGAATGACTAAGTTTTATCCGTATAAAAACAAAAAAACTGCGGATGCTGGAAATCCAAAACAAAAACAGAATTACCTGGAAAAACTCAGCAGGTCTGGCAGCATCAGCGGAGAAGAAAAGAGTTGACGTTTCGAGTCCTCATGACCCTTCGACAGAACTTGAGTTCGAGTCCAGGAAAGCTGAAATATAAGCTGGTTTAAGGTGTGTGTGTGGGGGGCGGAGAGATAGAGAGACAGAGAGGTGGAGGGGGGGGGGTGTGTGGTTGTAACACTCCACCCTGCTCTCTTGCCCACATGTCTGTCCTTGGCTTGCTGCATTGTTCCAGTGAAGCCCAACGCAAACTGGAGGAACAACACCTCATCTTCCGACTAGGGACTTTACAGCCTTCTGGACTGAATATTGAATTCAACAACTTTAGGTCGTGAGCTCCCTCCCCCATCCCCACCCCCTTTCTGTTTCCCCCTTCCTTTTTTTCCAATAAATTATAAAGATTTTCCTTTTCCCACCTATTTCCATTATAAAAAAAACCTCACTAGAGCTATATCTTGAGTGCCCTACCATCCATTCTTAATTAGCACATTCGTTTAGATAATATCACCAACTTTAACTTTAACACCTATGTGTTCTATTGTACTATTGTCGTTGACATCTTTTGATGATCTGCTTCTATCACTGCTTGTTTGTCCCTACAACCACACCCCCACCTCCACCTCTCTGTCTCTCTATCTCTCCGCCCCCCACACACACACCTTAAACCAGCTTATATTTCAGCTCTTTCCTGGACTCGAACTCAAGTTCTGTCGAAGGGTCATGAGGACTCGAAACGTCAACTCTTTTCTTCTCCGCCGATGCTGCCAGACCTGCTGAGTTTTTCCAGGTAATTCTGTTTTTGTTTTAAGTTTTATCCGTATGCTTTTTTAAAAAAAAAAGTGCTAGAATTGTTATCAGACTATCACTTTGTCACAGCAGGAATACCTCCATGGGTGCATCAAAGCAAGTGACAGTGTTGTGGCCCTAGGGATCAGCATTCTTCAACCATCTTTATTGCGCTGATTTACTGTTCTATTCACATCTTCATGATTTTCACCCTCGGGGGAAGGAACATTACTCTGCTCTATACTTATTTAAATGTTCTGTCATTTGTTGGATTGGTGGTTTCCTTGTGGAACGTGATGGTTCATTGTGTGGCAGCTCTGAAAGTTATTTGATTTTACCTTGGGCTGTATTTGGAAGCCTCTTACTTGGCATTCTGTATATGCTACCTGCATGGATAGTCCGACTATAATTAGCTTTGGCTTTAAGTCCTTACTGTTTGATTCCCTATGCCTCCAGGTGCCCTTGTCCTGTCACATAGACCAGGCAAAGGTAAGGTTTTCTCATCCCCATCCACCCCCACCCTCTCGTGTCTTTTCCAAGTTCATCCTGTCCATCACCCCAACCATCTATTGTGACTCCTTTCCTAGTAAACTGTTGACTTCCCAACTTCCCTTCCTGGCCCTCACAGAAGCTGATATTGTAAATGGTCCCCTAATCTCAGTTACTGTCCCCCTTCCTTTCAAATTGCTGGCATCACACACCTTTGCAAAACTATTGCTCCAGCTCCAACCTCCCTTGCCTCTCCAAAGTCTTAGAAATCTAAAATCTAATTCTTATTATTACTGCAGCATTATAGTTCTCTGCATTCTCTTCAATCCTCTCCAGCCCCTCGAAAGTTCAAGTCCCATTCTGTACTGCAATTCAGATAGAGAGGAGAGAAATCCAGCAAGGTAGACCGAGATAAAGGTAGAGAGATGGAGATGAAGAAAAATGGAATGAGAAAGAGAAAAACAAGACAATAACAGTAAGAAAAAAAAGAAACAGAAAGGAGAGAGAAGAAAAAGGCAGGAAAGAAAAAAAATTGACATGTTCGATCTCATTCACTGCACAAGCTCAGTTCTATCCTTTCATTTGCCTGTGTACTGTGCTCCCAAAGAAAATTCATCAAGCAAGAAATGTCAAAAATTTACTAAAATTTTGTAAACACTAAACCTATAAATTGAGAACATACTTAGCCATATCATATAAAATTCTGCCACTTTTAATATCAAATCTGTTCACTAAAATTTACCTTGTCAATGATGTCCAATTGTTAATTATTGCCAAAAAGGTTCTATACTATGTTCATGCTGGCCTTTTCACAAACTACAGCAAGATTCAAACCTTAGAAAGCAGACACTGCATCCATGAAGGACAATATTTAAATCAGACACAGTTGGACAAAATGGTTCACGTACTCCAAATCACAGAATTAGAAGGTGTGTAACTTCAACAGTTAGGTTTCTTCTTGCTCCTGCACCATTACCATGGGAGCACTGAGCTCTGTCCATTGACTCTTATGTAGTCAAACTACTTGTCTTGGATGAGCTGTAATTTCTGCTAGTTAAATATTGGCAAGATTAAAACATTCACCTTGGCACCCACTACTAACTTTGTACCATCATGGCAGATACCAGCTCTTTCCCAAGCACCGACTCAGGCTGAATCAGATTGCAAACTCAATATCCTATTCAGCACTAAGCTGAGCTTTCGACACCATATATTCTCCATTACAAAGACTGCCTACTTGCACCTTCGCTGATGCCCAGCTCTGCTCCTTCTTCAGCCCGTCTGAAACCCTTTTATCACTTTCAAACTGGATGATTTCAATGCTTTTTTGCCGACTTCCATCTTTTGTAAACTTCAGCTCATCCAAAACTCTGCTGCCTATATTTTACTCTGAATTGGTGCTTGCTCGCCAATCAGCTCGCTGCTTGCTTGCCTACATCAGCGCCCAAGACTCCTAAAGCCTCAAGTTACAAGTCATCCTCATGCTTAAATCCCCTAAATGGTCTCACCCCACTTTACGTAACTTGTTCTAGCTCAACAACCAAACCATTAGTCCATTTTCCCCAATGTAAAATGCTGTTGTATATAGCTAGTATTTGCCACAGCACCACCATCCTATTACCAAGTCCTATATCATTATCCAGGCAAGAAAATCAGTAGGAAATCTTAAATCATTGCTTATGCTAGTTTTCACATGAATGGAACTATTATCCAGCACTAAGAAACATGCATTTCCAGGTTGTGTGTCAATTGGAGGAATGACGATTTCCTGTGGGTGAAAATGTCAGACTGCCAAGCAACCAAACTCACAACCTTGTCTACCCAGGCAAGCAAAGGTGGCAATTTTAAAATTAAGTTATTCCTAGTTTTGAACTAAAAGTTTTGGCCTAAAAGGCATATTTTGTGCACTTATTTTTAATATGTTTGTTGTTCAGTGTAACAGCAACAGAACAATTCCACAGCTATATTGCCAAGACAATATCGACAACATAGTGACCTAATGAATGTCTTTTTAACAGTCAGTGCACTAATGGTTAAAGAATTAATTCCAGTTGTGAGAAGGGATGATATCCTAAATAGGTCAACAAACAAGGCTTTATGGATTGAGCTTAGAAATAAAAAAGGGACAGTCACACTACTGGGAGTATACTACAGACCCCCAAATAGTGAAAGGGAGATAGAAGAACAAATATGCAGGCAAATTTCTGCTTGTAAGAACAAGAGGGCAATAATAGTAGGAGACTTCGACTATCCTAACATCAACTGGGATTCAAACAGTATAAGGGGCACTGAGGGAGAAAAGTTCATGGTCTGTCCAGGAAAATCTTTTCAGCCAGTTAGTGACAAACCCAATGAGAGGAGATGCAATTCTAGACCTAATCTTGGGGAACGAAGAAGGGCAAGTGGGTGAAGTGACAGTTGGCGACCATATCAGGGACAGTGATCACAATTCAGTTAGATTTAGCATTACCATGGAAAAGGACAGAGATAAGGCAGAAGTAAAATTCTTGAACTAGGGAAGGCAAATTTTGCAGAAATGAGAAGGACTTGGCTGAGGTGGACTGGACAGCACTGCTGGAAGATAAAAGTGGAAAACCAGTGGGAAGCACTAAAAAGCAAGATCCTAATTGTACAAAGTAGACATGCCCCCTACAAAAATAAGAGTGGTACTGCCAAATCTAGACCTCCCTGGTTGTCTAGAGGAATACAGGGGAAGATCAAACAGATAAAGAAAGCGTATGATAGGCACAAAGAACTAAGCACTACAGATAGCCTAGACAAATATAAGAATGCAGGGACAAAGTAAAAAAGGGAATAAGGAAATCAAAGAGAGGGCATGAAAAAAGATTAGCAAGTTAAAGATAACCCAAAGATATTTTACCAATACATTAATGCTAAAAGGTTAGCTAAGGAAAAAGTGGGGCCTATCAGAGACGAAGATGAAAACTTGTGTGTAGATGCAGAGGCTGTGGGAAGGGTTTTGAATGAATATTTTGTCTCTGTGTTTACAAAGGAAAGGGAGGATGTAGATATAGTAGGCCAGAAGGAACACTGCGAGATATTGGACGGGATAGTCATAAAGAGAGAGGAAGTACTTGAAGGGTTGAAATCCTTGAAAGTTGATATGTCACCAGGGCCAGGTGGATTGTTTCCGAGGCTGAAGGAAGTCAGAGAGGAGATAGCAGATGCTCTGAGGATGATTTTCCAATCTTCACTAGATGCAGGGGAGGTACCGGAGGACTGAAGAAATGCAAACATAGTTCCATTGTTTAAAAAGGATCAAAGGAAATGCCAAATAATTATGGGCCAGTTAGTGTTACATCAGTGGTGAACAAATTAGTAGAATCAATCCTGAGAGATAGAATTAACTGTCATGTGGAAAGGCATGGTCAGCATGGATTTGTTAAAGGAAGGTCTTGCCTCACAAATTTGATTGAATTCTTTGAGGAAGTGACAAGAAGGGTTGATGAAGGTAGTGTGGTGGATGTTGTGTACATGGATTTTAGCAAGGCCTTTGACAAGGTCCCACATGGCAGATTGCTCAGGAAAGTAAAAGCCCATGGGATTCAGGGTAATGTGGCAAACTGAATAAAAGGTTGGCTTTGTAACAGGTAACGGCCAATGGATGCCCTTGCGAATGGAAAGTTGCCCCAAGTGGTGTTCCACAGGGCTCGGTGTTGGGACCCTTGCTGTTTGTGTTATATATCAACGATTTGGATGTGAACGTGGGGGGGCACGATTGGGAAATTTGCAGATGACACAAAGATTGGCCGAGTAGTGGATAGTGTAGAAGATAGTCAATCTCCAAAACGATATAGGTGGGTTGGTAGAGTGGGCGGTAAGGTGGCAGATGGATTTTAACATAGAGAAGTGTGAGGTCATACATTTAGGGAGGTCAAACAGTTACAGGGATTACAAAATAAATGGGAATATACTAAGAGGGGTAGATGAAGTGAGGGATCTTGGCGTACAAGTACACAGGTCCATGAAGGCAGCAGTTCAAGTAGACAAGGTTGTAAAGAAGACATTTGGGATGCTCTCCTTCACTGGCAGAGGTATAGAATATAAAAGTAAAGAAATAATGTTGGAATTGTATAAAACACTGGTGAGGCCACAACTGGAGTAGTGTGTGCAGTTCTGGTCACCACATTACAGGAAGGATGTAATAGCTCTGGAGAGAGTGCAGAGGAGGTTTACAAGAATGTGCCAGGGTTAGAAAAGTGTAGCTACAAGGAGAGATTGGATAGGTTGGGGTTATTTTCCCTGGAACAAAGAAGGCTGAGAGGTGACTTGATTGAGGTGTATAAAATTATGAGGGGAATAGATAGAGTGGACAGGATAAAATTGTTTCCCTTGATGGAGAATTCTAGAACCGGGGACATAGCTTCAAGATAAGTGGCAGAAGATGTACATGAGGAAGAACTTTTTTTACGCAGAGGGTAGTGGATGTCTGGAATTCGCTGCCCAAGTTGGTGGTAGAGGCATAAACTTTAAACTCTTTTAAAAAGTACCTGGTTCTGCACCTAAAGTGCTGTAAGCTGCAGGGCTATGGGCCGGGTGCAGGAAGGTGGGATTAAGAAAGGGCACCTGGGTGTCCTCGGGCTGGCATGCACAAGATGGGCTGAAATGGCCTCCTTCTGTGCTGTAACTTTTCTATGGTTCTATGTATGCTAAGTCTTTGATGGTTCAATGATTACAGGCAACAACAGTGAATCATGTAGCCCATAAAGTTGCCCAGACTCAAACCCCAGCCAATGCTGAGCTTTTCAGTTCAGAAGCAGCAATAAAAGTTTCATGTTGTAACTAGCTTCAATGCCCTATGGCTAGAAGTTTACATGCATACACAGAACAGGCAAGGACATGATTAGTCTCAATTGTGATTTTCCAAGAGGACAGAAAGTGGGGAGGGAAGTATTATGTCAAATTAGAGAGATAAGTTTTTGTTATAGGCATGATAAAAGACTGTCAATTTCTACCTCAACTGCATTAACAAGGGTGCCAACATTACAGTCTTGCTGACAAACAATAGGCATATGCGTTCAATGTGTGCATTTCCAAGGGCACAGTATATCTCAGCACTAATGTGCGACTATAAACAAAGTTGTGCCTACAAGTTTCTGGCATGCTTTCATACCACTGTTGCATTGCCAGGGTGTCACTTTTGCTAGGTGCTAATGATAAAGAGATTTTCAGGCACATTAAATATCGACTTGAAAACAGCTGACAGAACATCCAGAATTCCTCACAGTCCCACAATTTTTTTTTAAACACAATGGCTATGTCAAAGCAACAATACCTGCAGTGCTAATCAGAGACCCATTGTAATTTAAAATGGGGGATATTTGGTAATGAATTTATGGGAATGCTCCTGACACTACTTATCCCACACCATCAGACATGGAAAACCTGTGACACCACCACTGGAGAGGAAAGGGAAGAATTAACTCAGACCATTTAATAGAGTTAATATTAAGGAAATAAAATTTACCTTATTGGATATCCCTTAGGTTGCATGTGAGAGGAGTGCAGTTTATCCAGAACTCCACTGGCAATTGCAGATTCAAGTAAGTGGCAGTTGGCAGGTAGCAATACCTGCAATGTGTGCGTGTGCCTAATAATTGATATATTATACTTCAAGTCCATTAAATTAGCGAGTAGTCCTAATCAAAAGCAGTATAGTTAAAATCTTGTGATTCACTCACCAGAATAGAATGCATCCCCATGTAGAGTCGACTGAGGCAAACAAGGATACACCAGCTTGAAGCCAGGAGTAGTCCAAATGCATATGGATACTGACAAAGAAATTTTAAAAAATTAGCAATGAACAACTTAACAACTAGATGATCGTTTTGCTGTTGCTTGGATAAATACACTTCTATTTGAGCACACAAATCTGCACAGACTTCTAAACATGTGATGTACAGAATGAGTTCAGTTGTTTCTAATTGATATAAAGCACTTTCTAAAGAATGTTCACCTTCTATAATGTTTCTCAAAGCAGAGTTTCACATTAGTTCTATTGGAAGTTAATCCATTCTGACATTGTCCTCTTTACAAGAGGGTGGGAAGTTGGGAAAAGAAAGGGTGACGTAGAAGTGTTAGTTGTGTCATGTGTTATTTACAACATCAGTAACAGTGCAACACCAGCACTTACAGATTAAATGCATCAGTAATGCTTTTCTAGTCCTTCAAATACAAGGGTACATCTGTCCATCTGCACCTGTCTCCCACAAAATCACACTACATTTCTCAGCTCACTGGTTACAATGTGAATTACAAGGTGACAAAACCACCATTTGCCATTTATGCGCTCCATGCATATAGAAAAGTACAACTAAGTATTCAGAAAAAAAGTTGGCTGCACATACACAAATTATTTAATTACATTGTAGTATAATTAAAGTTGTAAAATTAAAACCAATCTCAAGTTTGTGGTTATGATGCACTGTTAATTTGTACCCACTATGGATCATGTTGAGAAAATAATGGCACACCACTGATTTATGATTCCATAGCCCATTAATACTAAGTCACTCAACAGTGAAGCAAATTTGTGCTTTGGTATGCTTGAACATTTATCTTACATTTGTTTTGAGAAATAGGAGGAATGTTTTAATAGAAATTACAGCAAGGAGGCTATGCAGCCATCATACCTGCACTAGTGAGCACTTTTTAATAGGATCATCAATTCAAATCACATTTCTCTGCCCTTGTTTTGTATTCTTCCTTTGCAAATACAATGCAGTTAAAGTCTCTGCCTGAAAAAGGAAAATGGAGACTCAGCCTGCTCATTTCTTCCCTGATAGGTAATATCTCATTTCTGGTATCATCCTTGTATATTTTTGGCACCCTCTCAAGTGCCTCTGTATCCTCTTTTATAATCGGATGACCAGAACTGCACACCGCACTCTTAAGTGTGGGGTAATTAATGTTCAATACAAGTTTAGCATAGCTTCTCTACTTTTCAATTCTATCGCTCTAGAAATACTCATTTTGCTTTTCCTTTTAAAAAATGGCCTTTTTACCCATATTGTTATATTTAGTGATTTGTGTATTTGTACGCCCAGATCTCTTTGCTCCTCTTCCCTATTTAGATTTTTATTTTCCAAGTAAAATGTGGCCTCATTTTTATTTTCAAAATGTAATGCCTCATACTGGTGTGTTGCGATTCATTTTCCAGTTACATGGCCAATCAGCAAGTTTATTAATGTCTTCTTGTCATTTGTTGCAGTCGTCCTCAGTATTGATTAATGCCATTGCACACTTCCACAATTTGGTGTGATCTGCAAACTTAGCAATAGAATCGACTCCAAAGTCTAAACTGTTACTATAAATTCTGGCATCCCCACCTTCCACCACTCTGAATATCTATTTATCCTTACTCTCTGCTTTTGGTTTTGCAGCCATAATAATTATCTATTCTGATACTTATCCCCTGACTCTATTTACTCTGATTTTATTCATTCATCTATTATGTGATACCCAAATTACATCTACTGCATTACCCATCTCCACTGTATTACTTCTTCAGTTTGAAATTCATGCTGACTTATATTTTACTTTCTTGATGTTTTTCCATTTTTTACTTTAGTGGGACTTCTATTATTTTTCCTACCACTGATGTTCAACTGACAGGATTGAGGGTTATCAACCACATATCAATATTTGAATGTTTGCTGTCATTCAAGATTCCATAAATGCTCCTTATATAAAACAGCAAAACTAACATATAGAAGAGGCAGTTAAAAGCCAATGGTAAACTTTCAGCAATAGTGAAGATAAAATTGGCATTCACACCGTGGCACATTTTCACTGGAGTGCAGAAACAAAGTTGGACTTGATGCAACCTCATCAGTTTTACAAACAACTGCCCTGCATTGATATTCCCCCATGACTGGATTTTACTGGTTCTAGATAAGGAGAAAATAGTTTATTGGTCAAGAGCATTCTGATCCACCCCTGTTGTATAAACACAAGCTTTAAAATCAGAACTTTTCCACATTGCAATGTGTTTATAGATAGACTAAATAATCACCGGGCACACTTAAAAAAAAGAGTTCTAGTCACGTAACTACTCAAAGCCAGTGGTTTATTTATCTCTTTCTGCTACCAACTTCTGTTAAGATTTGTGGCTTTTAGCAAAACATATCAGCAGCTTTTGGGCACATTCTGGCACTGCCCTAAGGGATACACATGTCTTGTTCTAACTGAGGGAACCCAGGCTGTAATTGTATGACTATTTTTTACAGTTTGAAATGCAACATTGTCACATGCAAAAGATTTGAGTTGACTAGAAAATATAAAATAACATTAATTGGGAAATCAAAATTCAGAAAAAATATGCATAGGGAATAAACAGAAGCACACAGTTGACATTCAGACTCCACACCTTTGTGCTGACACACACTTCTGAAAGAGCAGATTTTAAAAAAGAAACACTTGTAGAAGAACACTAGCAGATAGGACTCCTTTCAGGAGCACCACAGGAATTCTATATCTAAATTAGGCTTTGCACAAGTTAGATTCTGATGTTTGAAAACAAGTTCCTAGAACAACATGCTAATATTAACCAGTTTTTAGAAATGAACAAACAAACCAAAGAGCAATCATCTCTTAAAAAGCATCCTTAAACAGAAGATTACTCTGAGCAAGTTTTTAAAAAACATGTTTGAAAGGGATTTATTTTTAAATTAAATGGATGTGCCTAACAGATATCCAGCCTAGTAAATCTGCAATTGTATATTTGTAGTTAAAATTTTATTTGTGCCACATTAGTGCTCATGCTGATTTGTTTTTACAAAGTAGGAAAACACATTTCACCAAATGGCATGATGTAAAATGAAGCATTATCACCTAACCTTCACCTAAGTGCAATTCTGCTGCTGTTTTATAGCTAACACCATCAACTTCCAGGAACAGCAAGGAACACTTCAACAGATAAAACCATAAACCAAATAACTGAACTACCAGACAAGCATCTCTTCAAATCAAGAAGGACTCCTAAAACCACAAATATATTTTGTGAGCACTGTACAAGAAGCTTATGATTTGATTCCCAAACCTGAAGACAACAGTGGCAACAGCACTGTGCAATGGCTAAACTTGGCATTTTTAATGTTGCCATGCACCAAATATAACCACTACAGTCTGGTTTAGTTTCACACTGTACAGTCCATTTATCAACAAAGCCATGCACTGATCTCTGATGAAACGTTAACTCTGTTTCTCTCTCCACAGATGCTATCTGACCTGCTGAGTATTGCTAGCATTCTCTGCTTTTGTTTATTATATTAGTCCAGGCCTTTGGATTACTAGTCCAGTAACATAGCCACAATACTTCTTTACCCATTGATGTTGAATAAACAAGGTTGGGCTGCATAGTCCTGGACATGCAAGAGAGCTTGCTTCCAAAGGTTTGATAGTATTAGAATTCTAGTGAAAAGAAAAGCTGCCTACATGCATTTAAATTACAATTATTTCCACTGTTTTTTATTGGTCTACATTGAAGACTAGTTTGTCCGACTGCTGCTGCAATGTATTGGTAATCCTAACACCAGTGTGGGAATTCTATGATCAGAATAACAGACTGGGGATCCTGTGAAATTCTCTCCCTTGTGGATGATTCTAGGTGAAAATCAGATGGCGCATTTCACTGCATACAGCAACTAAACACTGTAGAGCCATCTCTTGCAAAGCTGCTAGGATCACCACATGCAGAACAGGTTGATTAGAAGTATATAACACTGCAAACATTTTGATAATTTCTCACAACGGAACTGCTAAATCATCCCTCCTCTAGTTTGACAGAGGAATTTAAAAATGTATTTTTTCTGTGAAGCTACTTACGATAAAATTCAATCCCTTGATCACACTAGTGTCTTCTATGCCAACAAATGCTCAATTATATTATAATCCAGCTGTTCAGCCAAATTATAAAAAGTGACTCAAAATGCTAGCAAACTTAAATTCTCTTTCAGAGACTTTCAAACTATTCTGCAGAATTAACCTGACTCCTTTTAACAAATGCATTCCACACTGATAACATGTATTGCTTAAAATATTTTAAAAAACAGAAGATTATTCTGAGCCAGAGATAAAATGCCATTTTGGAGACTCTGAGCGGGTATGAAACACTGATTAACTTGTGACCTGCAATTGATGACGCAGAGGTAGATTTCCAGTCCATGCTGAGTTTGCTAATCTTAACCTTAAATCGGTCACAGGGTTAAGAATGGAGAATCTGTAATATCTAGGACTGACTTTTCTTTGACAGGTTATATTTGAAAAACAGCCTTCAGTAAGTCAGATTTGAACCCAAACATTTTGAGTTTCTCAGATACCTATAGCATTTCTATATCCTAATTACACTGAAATTTCTCAAATGCTTTCGTTGCTCACCCTTACAAATCAATAGGCATAGGAAAACATTACCAACAGTGAAGCTTCTCAATAGATGCTGGAAATGGACAGTGTTACTGCATTACAATTAAAATGTTAGACATAACAACCTATATTTATATAGCCCCTTTAACATAATAAAATGTCCTGAAGTGCTTCACATGAGCGTTATAAAACAAAGTATGACACCAAGCCACATAAGGTGATATGTCAGAATACCAAAAGCTTTGTCAAAGAGGAAGGTTTTAAAAAGTATTTCAAAGAAGTAAAGTGAGGGCTTTTCAGAGCTTACAGCCTATGTAACTGAAGGCGCAGCCACCAATGGTGGAGTGATTAAAGTCAAGGATGCATATGAGGCCAGAATTAGGTGAGCACAGATATCTTGGAGGGTCGAGGGGCTGGAGGAGATTACACAGATAGTGAGGGCGAAGCCATTTTGGAATTTGAGAGAAAGGATGAGCGTTTTAAAAATCAAAATACTGCTTGACTGGGAGCCAATTTAGGTCAGCGACCACAGGAGTAATAGGGGAACAGGATATGGGGTTAATTAATACACAAAAAGTAGAGCTTTGGATGACCTCAAGTTTACAGAGGGTAGAACACAGGAGCCTGGAATGCTTTAGAATAGTCAAGTCTGAAGGTAATGAAGGCATGAATGAAGGTTTAACTTTCATATAGTGCCTAGTTTCAAACTAACCACCAATAACAGAAATTTTGTAAAATTTACAAAAGGAAAAAAGTTCAGATTGCAGGAAATCTTAAATAAAAGAGGAAATACTGAAAATACACTATCTGAAAAATGAAGATAGGTCAACAGCAGCCTAGGTAGCCATTCAGCTCACTATGCTTGTGCCAGCTCTTTGAAAGAGTCACCTCCCCAGTCTTCCCCATGGCTCTGCAAATTTTCCTTTAGAAATGGAAGTGGATATATACTTAAAGTTACTATTGCACCTGTTTCTATCACTCTACCATGCAATTCATTCCATATTAATGCAACTAGCTGAATGAAAAAAAAAGTCCTCATCTTCCCTTGGTTTTGTCAATCTTTGTCCTCTGGTCACTGACCCTTCTCAGTGGTAACAGCTTCTCGTAATGATTTGAACGGCCTCCTTCTGTGCTGTTACTATTCTGTGATTCTTTACTCTATCAAAACAACTATTAAATCTCCTCATAACCTTCTTTGCTCCAAACAGATTGATCCCAGCTTCTTCCTTTTCCATCTGTCGCCTCCTGCAGTCTCTTCACTCCTCCAATTCTGACCTCTTAAGCATCCCCAATTTTAATCTTTCCAACATCACAATTGTACCTTCAGTCCTAAACTCTGGCATTCACCCCCCACCCCCAACATCTCCATCTCTCTCTCTTCCTTTAAAACACTTTGCCCCAAATCTTCAGTCATCTGTCCTAAAATCAGTGACTTGGTGTCAGGTTTTATTTGGCAACTCTCCTGTGAAGTACCTTAGGACATTTTAAAGGTGCTATAGGAATACAAAGTTGTTGCTCTCTAGTCTCACTACTGGTTTGAGATACTACATCAGAACTGTAGCTCTAATGCATCACACTTGCTCTCAAAACAATGATTGATCTGCTACACATGTCCATTATAAAAGAATTGCACTTGTAGCTTTCTGGTATGTTACAAAATCCTATTTAGTATTTAGAGGCCAACCTCAAATAAAAACTGCTCGGAGATTCTTAATCATGAATTCCTAGATGAAGAGTCATATTGGACTCAAAACATTAACTCTTTTCCTCTCTCCACAGATGCTGCCAGAGCTTTTTTGGCACTGTTTTTATTTTTAGCACTCTTTTTAAGTTGGTGAACAGGATTTATGGCATCTATTTCAAAGGTTGCAAAACCACAAAAGGCAGAAAATGTAAAAACCAAAGGGTACTAAAAGTTTCAAAATGTCAGCATACATTTTACCATTATTGAAGAGAGGTCAATGAGAACATTGAGAAATAATACAGCATTAGAGCCTCTCTAGGCCAATATATTAGCCATTACCTACACATAGTGAAATGGGAATCCTGATATGGATAACTGCATTTTTGGTTAGAAATAAAAACATAAGAGCTTAAGAAATAAGAGGAGTAAGCCAATCAACCCCTCAAGTCTGCTTCTTTTTGTGTATATTGGTTAATATTTTAAGATGGAAAGCAGTGTATGACAGTGTTTTATTGATTCTTACTTCCTTGTTTATTGCCTATTGGTTCTCTAAAATGGTGTGCAATTCGAGCGAAAACATCATACTTCAGTGCCAAAGGAACACCAGTAATATTGTGTGGGGAGGGGAACTATTGACCTAGTCAGCAATACCAATCATACACAACCAATCAGAATAACCACTCCCAACATGAAAGCAGGCTCAACCAACAACCAGACAATCCGAATGGTCACGTCATGGCAAAGGGTAAGGAGCATCTAACCACATTCTGAATGAAAAACAGGGCTAGGTCTGACATGTCTCATTTTGCAAGTCAACATTCCCAGCAATCACTCTGAAGTCAAAGTGTTACTTGCAACTGTTGCACAACAACCTAGAAGCTGCACAAAGTTGCTGTGTCTGATAAATTCATGTAGAATTCCAAATGTTGAGGCAAAATTAAGAGTGCAAGGTTCGCACTCAATGCTGGTAGATGTTTGTTAAATAAATAATCGAAGTACAGCCACTTGGACTGCATTTAAAATGTCTTCTACTAAAATTAGTGCATGCAGCCAGAATTGTTGTAGTAATCAACAATTTTTATTGAATAACAGATCTGGCCACAGCTCCCATCATAATCACCTACCCCTGAAAGTTCCCAAAATTAGTTAAATTAGTGCCAGATCTTTCCATGTTTGGATTGGTGCTTAGTCTTAAAGCCAACTAACAACTTTAAGAACGAATAGGCAAAATTTGTACAACTCCCTTTCCTCACTTCTGCAATCAGGGCTTTAAAGGGATCGCCCCTAATCCTTTTTGGCCATTTGTTTTGATAACAAAATATAAAATCAAATTCCAAAGGGTTTCACATATAATAAAACTAAACTATGTAATAAATAAATATTTAATGACTTACCATCTTGACAGCAAGGCTGTATATTAGATTAGACCAGAAGCTGAAAAGAGTGGCTAAGTCTTTTCTGTTCCCAATAAAAAGAACCTCATCTCCTAAATTATTAAATATGGTATGTATATGTTAATGAGCACCTCTTAATGGGAACCCTGATCGAATGTTACCTTGCACAAGTTTAAAAAAGGTAGTCCGGACAATATTGAGTGACTTAAACTGTCGACTTTTTCCACTTACACACCCAAGTATACATTAGCGAACAACAGAGATATCTCTGTGGGAGAGATGCAGCGTACACAAGTCATTCCATCAGTCTTGAAACATCACTACACTGTTGGTTACTGTCCATTCACAATGTTGGGATATCGCCATCAGAACTTTAGAGTATGGTATACATTGCAGGTTATTTCCTTGAAATTATTTGTATATTAAGTTGATATCAAACCACATTTGACTGAGTGTGGCATCAAGGAGCCCCAGCAAAACTGGAGTCAATGGGAATCAGGGGGAAAACTCTCCATTGGTTGGAGTCATACCTAGCACAAAGGAAGATGGTTGTGGTTGTTGGCAATCATTCATCTCAGTTCCAGGACATCACTGCAGGAGTTCCTCAGGATGTCCTCAGCCCAACCATCTTCAGCTGCTTCACCACCGACCTTCCTTCCATCAGGTGGTCAGAAGTGGGGATGTTCACTGATGACTGCACAATGTTCAGCACCATTCGTGATTCCTCACATACTGAAACAGTCCATGTCCAAATGCAGCAAGACCTGAGCAATATCCAGGCTTGGACTGACAAGTGGCAAGTAACATTCGCGCCACACAAGTGCTGGGCAATGACCATCTCCAACAGGGGAGAATCTAAGCATCGCCCTTTGACGTTCAATGGCGTTACCATCATTGAATCCCCCATTATCAACATCCTGGGGGTTACCATTGACCAGAAACTGAACTGGATTAGCCATATAAATACTGTGGCTACAAGAGCAGGTAAGAGGTTAGGAATTCTGCAATGGGTAACTCACCTCCTGACTCCCCAAAGCCTGTCCACTATCTACAAGGCACAAGTCAGGAGTGTGATGGAATACTCCCCACTTGCTTGGATGAGTGCAGCTCCCACAACACTCAAGAAGCTTGACACTGTTTGATTAGCAACACATCTACAAACATTGACTCCCTCCACCACTGGCGCACAGTAGCAGCAGTGTGTACGATCTACAAGATGCAGTGCAGGGATTCACCAAGGCTCCTTAGACAGCATCTTCCAAACCCACGGCCACTACCATCTAGAAGGACAAGGGCAGCATATAAATGGAAACACCACCAGCTGGAAGTTCCCCTCCAAGTCACTCAACATCCTGACTTGGAAATATATCGCTGTTCCTTCACTGTCGCTGGGTCAAAATCCTGGAACTCCATTCCTAACAGCACTGTGAGTGTACCTACACTACATGGACTGCAACGGTTCAAGAAGGCACCACATTCTCAAGGGTAACTAGGTATTGGGAATAAATGCTGGCCCATAAAAGCAAATCCCACAATCCATGAATGAATAAAAAAAAGAGACTGGAACCTACAGTCATAATGGAAGCTGGCCTTTGATGGATGGGTTATATAGAATTTGGACAGTAGCTGGCTTTCCAATAAACACAGCACATTCTTGCTATAATGTCTTGTTATAATCTCCAATTTTCTAACAATAGTGTGACAATGATACAGAAGTCACACTGTCGGGGCAAGGGCAAAAGCCAATGCAAGTCCAAATAACTGCTACAAACAGGACCATATTAATAAAGCACAATAACTTATATTTGTCTAATGCCTTTCATATAAAATTGATTTTGAAATCAGATGGGGAATGGCATAACAGAAGGATTTACGGAGACAAGGATGGAGATGCAGAGACTTAAAACTCTAGCAGACCAAATATCTGGCAATTGTGGAGTACATACGAGACAATATTAATTTACTATGTTTCATTGAAGGAAAGCTAAAGTATCAGTCCACACTTTTTGCAGAGATAGAAGTGTATGATGATTGAAACTGAGCATGCAATGTAGGCTGATATTTCAGCACATTACTGGAGGAGGGGTCTAACAGGAGTGTCAGAGGTGCTGCTGCTGGAATGAGATAGGATCTGACATTCTGAATAACTATTAAAGTGGGAATAGATAGATCCTATGGCACCACTCAAGGTGCAGAATCTATTCAACATATTAGTCAACATTATTCTTTCAACTAAAACCACAAAAATCAGGTTATCTGGTAATCTACTCCCTTAGCTGTTCTCACACTTCCGTCCAACACAAAAGTGGCTACGATTAATTGGCTTCGAATTGTTTTAGGATATCCTGAGAATAGAAATGTATTATATCAGTGCAAGTTCCTTCGTTTATTAACACACTGCATGGAAAGCACTTTGGGGGAAAAAAAAAGAATCACTGTATATTTTCAGGCAGAGCAAGTTAGAAGTTGGTAGGGGACACAGTGCAAGGACCCTTGACTCAATAAGAAAAAACACTTATTTAGCATTCTTAAGCTCGATACAGGATTTTACCAAGAACCCCACTCTCCAAACATGGGTGCCAGGTCCTGTATTACCTCTGTTTCTGGCATTTAAGCCTACCCTCCAAAAACTCCAAACTCTGGCCTCTGTTAAAAGTCCCTTACATTTAAAATACCCAAGAGAGCAGAACTAAAAGGAACAAAGTACTATATAAGATTAATAATTAGTGTTTAATTACTGTCTTGCTAAACATATACACTATACAACGCTAGATTGCTCACAAGTAAACTTAACGCTTGCAGTAATGAAATACTAGCAATCTGTTGGACTCTGCTCCCTGAAACTAATGACTGAACTCCTAGGATTTATTTTACATAATAATGCTCAACTGCAACGGTTAAAGATACAAAAAAGGATTAAAATTTCTGTCGAAGGGTCATGAGGACTCGAAACGTCAACTCTTCTTCTCCGCCGATGCTGCCAGACCTGCTGAGTTTTTCCAGGTAATTCTGTTTTTGTTTTAAAATTTCAATTGTTTATTATGTGACACTGATGCAAAAATTTAGTTAGAAAAATAATTGATTTACGTCCTTGAATCAATTAACCGCATAAAGCAGTAAAAGTTGTGTATTTGATTTCTGAAGCTGATGTAATTATAAAACTTTAAAATTCACATGGCTGAATTGCAGGTCTTAGCATTGTTACATTTTATATTTGCTGCCAAGGACCCCCCCCACCCCCAGACTGCATTTACTCACTATGAAGGCAAGGAAAGAAAATAAAATCACCTGAACTGAACAAACTCAATGTTTAAAGTGATTGTGTGCCAAAGTCAAATAATGGAGAAGTAACAATGGAACTTCTGGAACCCAGCACGAATGCTGGAGCACAAAGGTTCCTGTGTGGTTCAACAGAAAACTGTTGTCCACTAAAAGTCTTCATTACAGCTTTAAATATATATAGTATTTACAGGATTATCCAGGCTATTTATATGCAGTCAGTTAGCTGCATATTACTCATACTGAGGTTAGAAGAACATATATTTCTGCTGAAGTTCAGACAACAGTTTTAATATTTCAAGGAGGTTGATTCATGTGCTAACATGCTTAGAGGGAAAAAATAAACTCGTATTTAAATACCACTTTTCACAATCTCAGGACGCTCCAAAGAGCTTTACAGCCAAAGTACTTTTGTGGTGTAGCCAATGTTGTAATGTCAGAAATACAGCAGTCAATTTGTGCACAGCAAGCTCCCGCAAACAATAGTGATTATGACCAGATAATTATTTTTCGAAAGTGATGTCAATCAAGTGGTACATATTGACTAGGGCACCGGCTATTAACTCCACTGCTTTGCTTCAAAGTCTTTATGCCCACCTGAGAGAACAGTCCTTGAATCAATTAACCACATAAAGCAGTAAAAGTTGTGTATTTGATTTCTGAAGCTGATGTAATTATAAAACTTTAAAATTCACATGGCTGAATTGCAGGTCTTGGCATTGTTACATTTCATATTTGCTGCCAAAGATCCCCCCCAGACTGCATTAACTCACTAACATCTCATCTGAACTAAGACACCTCAGGTAGTGCTGCAATTCTACAACATTGCACTGGAACGTCAGCCTAGATTTTTTGCGCTCAAATCTCTGGAGTGGAACTTGAACCCAGAGTCAGAGGCAAGAGTGCTACAACTGAGCCATGACTAACACAGCATCCAATTGGGGGGAAAAAAAAATCAAATTTATGAGGTGGAAGCCAACAAATGTTACCCAAGTGAATGCTGAGTGTTTGGATGCATTGCTACTCAAATGGCCAGCAGGTGCAATTGCAGAAGTGAAGTAACCATGTGCAGACTCTTTTCAGACAGGAAAAGAGGGCTCCTGTGCCTTGGCAGCAACATGTTAAGCCATAATTTTTTTGTACTGTCAGCTATGGCTGAGTTGGTAACACTCCTGCTGGAGTCGCAATGTTCTGGGTTCAAGTCTCATTCTGGGGCTTCAGCATGAAAACTCAAGGCTGACACTCCAGACTAGTATGGAGGGAATGTGGCACTGTCAAAGGCGCCTTCTTTCTAATGAGATGCTAAACCAAGGTCCCACCTGCTTGTTTGAGTGGTTGTAAAATATCCCCATGGCACTATTTTAAAAAAGAGCAAAGGGAATTATCTCCAGTGTTCTGGCCAATACTTATCCCTCAGTCAACATCATAAAAAATTATATGGTCAGTATCACATTGCTGTTTGTGGCCGTTTACTGTGTGCAAATTGGCTACCACATGTCCTACTTTACAACAGTCACTACAATTCATATATATTTCCTTGAATGCAAAGCACTTTGAGAAGTACAATGGTTTTGGTAACTGCTATATAAACGCCATGACGTGGCAGATGATGTGTGTCAGGCGCATCGAATCCACGAGGGAAACATGTTCATGCTATCACAAAGGTTTTGCAATTTGTGTTTATTTCGAGGTGCATGCCCTGAATTCAGAAGTAATAAGTCCACCACAGCTTCAGAGATTTTTAAAAAAAAACTAAATTAAACATTTATTAACAAAAGAAAAGATTTCAAGCCCGCACATAGGTCTGCAAATTACTACCATAATAATTCCTAAAACCCCTAATTAATCTAAATCCCTAATAAATCTTTTTTTTATTTCTAACCTCCATTGATTGGTCTTATGGATTTCCAAAATCAAAAGAAATTAGAGGATGCTGGTTTTTTTGGAGTTCCTTTCACTTTTAACTTTAGAACCATAAAAAAATGGTCCCATATTGTACACTGTGAAAACTGAAATGAGAAATTAATATCCACTGTGTGCATTTTCTACAACACAAGCATTCATAGAAGGTATTTTTTTCTATAAATCTCATACAGCAGTTATTATCTATAGGCTCCAAGAACCTCGATTCTAATAAAAACAAATTAACAGTGCATTTAAAGCTGATAATGTTATTGGAAGAAACGACAGTTCAGGCATTTATATGGAATCTTTCATGACCTCAGTGCATCCCTAAATACTTTATATCCAATGAAGTACTTTAAAACTATGGTCACTGCTATAACATAGGAAACGCAGCAGGACTTTTCCTACTATTTAGTAATCTCACCAGATGATTTGACTATATTTTAATAACAAATTTCTTGGAAGTTACTTCATCTTCTTTCCCCAACAGGGTCTCTACCCATGGCTGAAGGAGCAGAAGATCTATATGCTCCCAAGTTGCATCCCAAATCAAATCAGAAATGTAGTGTTATATTGCACAAAATGATTTCAGAGATTATTCCAAATGTGGAAGAATCTGTTTTGCCATGATGGCTCAGTGTATAAAAACTCATATCACTCCACTCAGGTACGCAAACATAAGAATTGTTAATACAGAGATAGGCTTATAGTGCCTAAAGGCCTGTGTTTAGAAAAATATTCTTCAGTATTATGCACCAGAAATTTACAACAATGCATTGTGTATACAGCTCATGACAGAAAACATTGTTGTAATTGAAATCACAAGGTGCATTCCACCTGCAAAAGGCTTACCTTAAATGAGAGGTTACTGTAATAGATATGCCAACTAAAATAGATCTTTTTTAAAAAATTCATTTGTGGGATGTGGGCTTCGCTGGCTGGGCCAGCATTTATTGCCCCATCCCTAGTTGCTCGAGAAGGTGATGGTGAGCTGCCTTCTCGAACCGCTGCAGTCCATGTGGTGTAGGTACACCCACAGTGCTGTTAGGAAGGGAGTTCCAGGATTTTGACTCAGCGACAGTGAAGGAACAGCGATGTATTTCCATGTCAGAATGTTGAGTGACTTTGAGGGGAACCTCCAGGTGGTGGTGTTCCCATCTCTCTGCTGCCCTCGTCCTTCTAGGTGGTAGTGGTCATGGGTTTCGAAAGTGCTGTCTAAGGAGCCTTAGTGAATTCCTCCAGTGCATCTTGTAGATGATACACTGCTGTCTGCCATGATCTTACTGAATGGCGAAGCAGGCATGAAGGGCCGAGTGACCTATTGCTTTTAATTCATACCTAACCAGCTTTAGCTGCAGTTAGTAAGCAGACATCATGCTATGCAAGGGATTGAAACTACACATCCCTAACACCTCTGACATCAAGCTAGTCACAAAAAGTTCAACAAATTTTAAGCTCAAGTTTTACCAGCACTTTAAAGAAAGGTAGAGCGTAAATCATTCTAATTATGTTTGAATTTTAAATCTAGTTATAAAGTGGCTACATATTTATAATGCAAAAAATGGAAACAGCCATTTACAAGCAACCATAAGTGTGGATCAGTCTTATCCACTGCCCAGCTTCAGGACAACATAACGTTGCAGCCCCATTATTTTGCACAATGTGCACACTAAATTGATTCCTTGGACGAGAGGGTCATCTTATGAGGAGAGACTGAGTAGAATATGTATTCACTGGAGTTTGGAAGAATGGAGGGTGGCTTCATTGAAACAGGCAAGATTTGGAGAGGGGTTGACAGGGCAGCTGCTGCTTCCCAAGGGTCTAGAACTGTGGTTGGGATAAAGTCTTGGGATAATGGGTGGTCCATTTCGGACCGAGATGAGGAGAAATTTCTCCTCTTAGACAGTGGTGAACCTTTGGAATTCCTTATCCCAGAGGGCTGTGGATGCTCAAATCACTGAGCACATTCAAGACTGATAGATTTTTGAACTATAAAGGGAATCAAGGAATATGGGGAACTCAGGTCAAGGATCAGCCATTATATTAAATGGTGGAGCAGATTCAAGGGGCCGTATGACCTGCTCCGTTTTCTTCTGAAGAATAATGGTAATTCTATAGCACAGAGGAAACTGCTCAGTACACTTCCAATGAATAAAAGACATATGAAGGAAAAGTGGAGGAGAAAAAATGGAGGAAAGTGACAGTTGAGTCAAGGATGGATCAAAAAGGTTCACAGCAGTTAGGATGAGAAATTAAATTATTTTGTTGCTAATGGAAGACAATTCTCAATTCAGGGAATAAAAACTAAATGAGTTGATGTTACAATAGTTCATCAGTATTGCAATAGCTAGGAACTTGCAAGAAAGTTGCCTTTTTTTTAAGGAAATGGTGCGTGCTGGTTACCCAAGAGGCAAACAGGAAGGGAGGGCAACAGGAAATTAAAAGGTATTCCGATGAACTAATTGTCCCTAAAAATCCCTACATGTTAAACTTTAACAGCCTCTAGGTTGCATATAGTAATTACTAAAATACACTGTATAAAACTTTGAAATAGCCACTGGCGTTCCAATGTGTGCAGCAATTTATGAGACAGTACCTGTCATCCAGCTTTGAAGCTCTTAACCTCTGGAAATAAATGTGTTTTCATAGAGTCACTTGAAACCAATTGGCTACAATGTTACTCTGTAGCCCTTAAGGAGCCAATTTTTACTAATTCGCTCAGCTTTTGCCCACACATCATTAACTGGTTACGTAATTGCAGGTCATTACGTAATTCCTGCCAGAAACTGAATTCTTGATTATTTCCCAGTGGGAATGGATACAGCTGCTTCTGACAGCTTTGGATACAGAAACAAACTGATCATGCTGTAGCTGAGGCACAACATAAAGTGAATGTTACTTCTCTAACTGGGGGTTGAAATTAAGCAGCACCCAAGAGACTGTGCTAAAATAAATTGGTATTAAGCTTTCACAATAGTCGAACCAGGAGATCATGTTTATCACAATACATTGTTAAATAAAATTATATAGCTCAGGCATCCTTGATTTCTTGTGAGGCTGTCCCCATGCAGGTACTTATTGACTCTCTTAGAGGCTGCAAGGAGAAAGTAAATGAAGACACACTGGTCAGGTGATGGCAAACTTTGTTTTTAAAAGCTTAGATATTGTAACAGGAAAGTCTTGGCAGAAGTGGGTAAATTATAAATCATGCTAAGACACCTTACAGTGAGTTGCGACTTGAACAGCAAGGGTGAGGGTCAAGCCAGAGCCTGTAGGATGGTGCAACTGAAGCCTTGGAAAAACATGAGGGGGAATTTCAGAGAAGGATTGCAAAAGAGAAAAAAGACTAGAGACCACAAAGGACAGAAGGATCACCATTAACAAAAAGGAGATAGGAAGAAAACTAACGTAAACATACGAACCAAGAGCAGTCAGCTACTCGGCCCTTCATGCTTGCTCCACCATTCAATAAGATCATGATGGATCTAATTTCAACTTCAACACTGCATTCCCACCTACCTGATAATCTTTCATCCCCTTGCTTATCAAGAATCTATCTAGCTGTGCCTTAAAATGCCCAAAGACTCTTCTTCACCACCTTTTGATGAAGAGAGTCCCAAAGACTCTGAGGGAAAAAATTCTCATCTTTGCCTTAAATGAGTGACTCATTTTTTAAACAGTGGCCCCTAGTACTAGATTCTCCCACAAGAGGAAACATCCTCTCCACATTAAGAATCCTCTGTATCTTATATGTTTCAATTAAGTCACCTCTTACTCTTAACTCAAGAGAGATTGCATAACGATTCAAACCACATCTGCTTAGGCCATTGGAAACAGGAAATGTTGAAACAAAAATGTCAAAAGGTTTGACTGATGTAAGTCAAAGTTACACAAACTTAATTGCTAAAAACAGACTTGTGGGTAGGAGGGTGAATAGGTTCTACATTTACTCATGACAGGCCACTGTTGCAGTGGGCATCACTAATCTCATATCATTCATAATGCAGAGACCAGTGTACAATGATACACAAGGTGTCACTGTTCATGGAAATACAGCACTCAGTGCACAGCAACCATATAGGAGAATTAATTTCAATTCAGGCCTGAATGTTTCTTCTGAAAAGATTAAAAAAAAATTATGAAGCCACAGTCAATTCCAATGAGATAGGATTAATTTATATGACAAGTCTTTTGTTTTGAATTGAAAAGCCATTACAAATCACTGTTGGAATATTGTGCTGAATGAGTTTTACTTTTACTTTAAAGTATCAGTGGGCCCTCTGAGCTTTGCTCACAGCAAGCTGGATGGCACAGGTTTGTGTAGATAGTATTACCTTATAATGCACAATGCATTATGCTGCTTCTAAGATCGACAGATGTAGCATAAAATCTAATCGCTGTTAAGAAAATGCAGGGTGAGATCAGATTGGTAGGTTTTTATTATTCTGGCTTCAGAAAAACGGGGGAATGGTAGCATAGTGGTAATGTTACTCGAAGAGGAATCCAGGGGCCTGGGCTAATGCGGTGGGAATGAGTTCAAATTCAACCAAAGCAACTGGGGGAATTTAAATTTTATTAACAAATCTGGAAGCTAGTCTTATTAATGATCATGAAGCTACAACACAGAACTATGTGCATTTGAACAGCAGAAGCAGCATGCTACAGACAGAGCTAAGTAATCCCACAACTAACAGATCAGTCAAAGCTTTGCAATTCTGTTACATCCAGTTGTAAATGGTGATGGACAATAAACAATCAACTGGAGGAGATGGTTCCACAAACCTCCCCATCCTCAATGATAATGGAGCCTAACACAGTGCAAAAGACAAGGCTGAAGCATTTGCAACCACCTTCAGTCAGAAGTGTCGAGTGGATGATCTATCATGGCTTCCTCCCAAGGTCCCAAGCATCACAGATGCCAGTCATTAGCCAATTCAATTCACTATGCGGTATCAAGAAACGCCATGGGCTCTGGCAATACCCCGACTGTAGCAATGAACACTGCTTGAGGACTAGCCACACATGTAGCCAAGCAGTTCCAGTACAGCTACCTGTCTGGCAATGTAAAAAATTCCCAAAACCAATAATAACCTGCTCACCAATGCTCTGTTTTTGTTCAGCCAGGGTCAATCAGCTCCAGACCTCGTTACAGGCTTGGGGCTTGGTCTGAACATGGACAAAAGAGCTGCATGCCAGAGGAGGGGGGAAAGTGACTGCCAGCATTTGACCAAGCAAAACTGAAGTCAATGGAAACTGGTGGGAAACTCTCCATTAATTGAAATCATACCTAGCACAAAGGAATATCAATGTGGTTGTTGGTGACAAATCATCTCAGTTCTAGGACATCAATACAGGAGTTCCTCAGGGTAGTGTCCCAAGCCCAACCATCTTCAGCTGCTTCATCAATGGCCTTCCTTCCATCATGAGGTCAGAAGTGGGGATATTTGCTAATGATTGTACAGTGTTCAGTACCATTTGCATCTCTTCAGATAGTGAAGCAGTCCGTATCCGTATGCAACAAGACATGAGCAACCTTTAGGCTTGGGCTGATAAATGGCAAATAACATTTGCACCACAAAAGCGCCAGGAGAAGACCATCACCAGCAAAAGAAAATTTAACTACCTCCCTTTGACATTTAGTGGTGTTGCCATCGCTGAATCTCCCATCATAAAATCCTGCAAAGGGGGAGGGATCACCAGAAACTTAACTAGACCAGCCATATAAATACTGTGGCTATGTAACAGGTCTGAGATTGGGAATTCTGTGGTTCGTAACTCACCTCCTGACTCTCCACAGCCTGTCCACTATCTATAAGGCAGCATTTAGGGGTATGATAGAATACTGTACACTTGCCTAAATGAGTATATCTGCAAAACACTCAAGGAGCTCAATGCTATTCAGGATAAAGCAGCCTACTTGATCTCATCCACCTTAAATTTTCAAGCCCTCCTCAATCGGATCACAATGGCAGCAGCGTGTACCGTCGAAAAGACGCACTGCAGCGACTCCTCAAGCGTCTTTCAAAAGCGTCTTCCAAACCCACAACTTCCACCATCTCATAGGACAAGGGCAGCCGATGCATGGAAACACCACCAACTGCCAGTACCCCCCCAAGCTGTACACCATCCTGATTTGGAACTATACCACTCTCCTTTGCTAGGTCAAATCCTGGAACTCTTTGCCTAATAGCATTGTAGGTGTACCTACATCATATAGACTGCAATGGTTCATGGCAATGGCTCATCTTTTCAAGGGATAGGCAATAAATCCCCTTGCCAGCGATACTTACATCCGATGAATGTCGCAGCAGGCCATTCTAGCAATCAAAGTATCACTCCCAGGGTGAAGTTCTTCAACCGCATTTCACAAAAATGCAATAACAGCACAGGATCCACAACAAATACCAGATCAAAGAAATTAACTAATTCAATGTTAGTCCCCAAAAAGCAAATTTCCACCTTTACTTAAACCAGGTGCCAACTAGCAGGAGAACCTAGACATTGACATTAATAAACGCCATGGGCTCCGGCAAGTACTGGGCTTTATGCTCTCAGTTTCTTTTACACTGAGGCGCCAAGAGTATGGAGAAAATTATATACGGAGAGTGATGTTCAGCATTAAAATTTGGTCAGGGTTGCCCCAACGGCTGCCAGTGTGTGAATCCAAAGAACAGCTAGGGGTTACATGTTAGGAAAATGTAAGACCTGATTTCTTGACTTGAGATTGACCTTTTCAAGGGCAAATTGGAATGAGCAATAAATGCTGACAAAGCCAGCGATACCCACATCCCATGAAAGAAGAAATCAAGAAAACTGTAATATCTGCCAAGTTATCTGATCTTAGCTGAGACAATGTATGGGTTAAAAATTTGCCTCAGTACCACAAAGTACAGAAAGAGAGAGAGGTAGGAAAGAGAAACAAATGAGCCATGGTTTCACTTCTAATCATTAGCCAATGATCCCTGCTGGAAGTCTGCATGAAGGGTATCAGGTGAGTCCATAATGATCGCATGCAATCCCTGCAGCCACTTATCAAATGGAAATGCTTACACATGAATAATGGAACAAGGTACTGAAGGCAACTACTGATAACGCTTGTGGAAATGTGCAGCAGGGAAGTCCTCCATGGGATGGAAAGGGAAATTGGCAATAAGAAAAAAACTCAATTTTTTTATGCCCAACAACTTATTAATCTAACCTTGGAAAAATGCATTTGATAATAATTGGCACCCAGTTTCAAAGAGACGAGAAGGTTATTTCCTTATTACTGTTATCCCTAACAAATACAGGAAGTAGCATTCATTTAAGAACATTAAAACAAATCTCAAGGTTCACAGCTTTAAAATTAGATTACCCAAAATATTAATTTTATCTCCAACTCCTGCTCACATCATAACATCTCATTCATGACAACCCGATAACAGTTGCAAGTCCCCCTTAACTTTTCCATTTTTAAATCATCTAAGGCTCACTGTTAGATTTTCCACTTGCAAACATTAACTCTGTTTCTCTTCACAAGTGCTGCCCCGACCTGCTGAATATTTCCAGCATTTGTTGTTTTTATTTCATGCTTCCAGCATCTACAGCATGTTGCTTTTGTGTTAGTGGGTAAAACAGAGTAGAGTCAGAGTAGTACCAGGAATTCTAAATTTGACATCAGCATCCATAGGTTAGGGGAGGGAAAGAAGCAACCTGTATTACTATTTCTGATCACTATCCAGTGATTCTGAAAAAAATAGATGCAAAAGAACAATGGTAGATTAGTACAAATTGGGCACAACTGAAATACCCCACAGTATAATTTGTTATCTAGCCTCATGAAAAATCACTAATTGGAATAGGTGTCATACTGCAGTTTCAATATTGCTCATCCAAGACAGGGAAGATAAAATAGAAAGCACTTTTTTTTCAAAGTGTGACAAATATTCTCAGTAGAACAGACATGAAATTTTATTCTATACTTTGTAATATATCCCTCAAGTGTCATTTCAGGATTTTAACGATAACGTTTCCATGTGGAATTCAAAAACTAACAGTGATATTCCTCATAGTTATAGCTTGTTGACTCATCATTCAAATATTGCAAGTATAGTTAGTATTGGAAAGCTAGCTGTAATTTGTCAAGAGTTTTGAACATCAATTAGCAATCTAACTTTTATAGCCAGCAGCCACAAAAGCAAATACATTTCGTAATATTCAAACTTAGTTTCAAGTAGTTACCAAAGTATTGTTAGCGATACATTAATATCCTATGAAGCCTAATTAAAATTAAAATCCAGTAAATTACAGATAAAAAACTTGAAGAGATTAGCCCTAGATTTGCATTAGCATTTTTATTTGCAGTAATGTATTAGTCATAGTTGTTACTAAATGAATGTGTTTCTGGATTACACTACAACATCAGATAGTGAAGGATGTATCTGCATGTGCTCACAAAGCATGCAGTGCTAATGCCTTCTTCCAGCCGAGAAACAATGTTTCCAGTCACCGCACCAAGATATGATGTCATCGCTAACCAGATGGGCTGACCAGTTAATTCTTCCATCTGTTGTACTCCACGAAACATAAGGGGATAAAATAAGCAGTGCTTTTTTAAACGGGTTCTGTCAGAAATGCAAACTGTACAGAGGAATTTTAACTTTAAAAAAATGAGTTTAAAAATCAAAAGACTTCCACCTTTCACGTGCGCCTCCCCAAAAGAAAGCAGAGGCTGTCTGTTTCATTTTTCTGGCTATTACAATTTCCTCTACAAGGCTTTCACAAAAGATTACTGAAGTCATTTAATATCCACATTGCTTTGGAACGAAAGCCAATGATATTTTTCAATAACTGATGTACTGGTTATATCCATATCCTACCTGTGAGGGGAAAGCTTCTGCTTTTATTCATTTCAATTGGATTTCCTGCAAAGTGTTTTTTTTTATTAAGTAAGTTACTTTGACATTTTAGACTTCAGTAAATCTACATAGCACTGGGGCTAAAAATTGGTTTGCACCATTATTTGGGTGGGGGACAGGAGTAACAATTTGCAACCTGCTTGCACCAGTTCCGGTGGATGATATATATACAAGTTGTTGTTAAGGTAAGCAGTATTCACATTTGGTACTTATTTACGTGATTTTAGTGAAGGGCCAAGCATCTGCCATATGGCTGGCTGTCACAATCAGCAGGAAGTTGAGTGGCATTTGCTGACAGCACATGGTACAGCTAGTTTTCTGTTCTTAAAGGCAGTCTGTCCCTCTTAAAGAGCAGCTGTACTGGTTGACAGGAGTCTGCTGCTGAATATTATTGCTCCATTTCTAAATAGGGAAAATGGGTCACCAAGGCACTGAGAGGGCTCCAGATTCATGGATGAGCCACTGGAAACCTTACTGATGAAGATGGACAGCAGCAGAGGTGCCATGGTCCTGCTGGAGGCAGAGGGGCTGCAGCAAGCCATAAACTGCAACTGTCAGAAGAGACTGGGGTCACGTAGACAGGGAGGTAAATACCAAGAGTCTGGACCAGAGGATCTGGCAGCGGTGCTACAAGAAATCTAATGACCTCACGTGAGTGGTCAAGGTCAGTGTATGCACCTTTACATAACATCTCCTAACCACAGTTCCACTCGCCTTTCTCATTGTTCAGTACATCATACCACCAACCCCCTTCATTCAGCAATCAGTAGCATCTGGAACACAGGATTAACACATAGCAGTTCGATACTCCACTTCATGCTCACACACCCACCAATGCTGCCAGCCTCTCCCACCGGCTCCACATACCTCCAGCTATTCAGGCCCATCACCCAAATACAATCACTGACATTCTTCATCTCTCTTTCCAGGACAAGGTGGCACATAACAGAAGGGAGCAAAGCAGAAATGAGACGAGACAAGGACTATTGCATCCCCTGAGCCCTACATGGATGGATCGCAGCACCTTTCTCTCTAATGCTATAAAACTGATTTCTTACTTCATTCTTAGTCCAACAGAACAATTAAAGTCAGAAGTTATAATCCAGTAACAAAATAAAAAAGTTCCAATTAAACATCACTCATGACAAATAACTGACACACACTGCCTATTTTTATGTTCTACTTTGAAATGTTGTAAAGTCCGACGGTAGTACCATCGGTTCTTTGTTAACACTAAAACCTGACAAGCATCTGAATGCTGTTAAGTAGAGAACAGTATATGCTGACTTGCTCTAGTATGCAAAAAATTCGTAACCTCAGGCACAGACTAACACAGAATAGGCAATACAGGTACAGTTTGGGTTTGCTGGCTCTGGTCTCAAACCTTTAACTATAGTGAAAACATGCCTTTAAATCTAAGCAACAAGTATTTATCATTGAAAGGATTACAGTTGTATGAACGTTCAAAACCGCTCTAATTAACTTTTACTAAAACAAAAAATGCTGGAAAAACTCAAGCAGGTCTAACAGCATCTGTGGAGAGAAAGACAGAGTTAACGTTTCGAGTCCCTATGACCTCAAGAATTTCATTGTTTACCCCCGTAGCCATGAAATCAACCAAATCACAAGTATTAGTTGAAAGGTATGACAATGTTGGCGTTTTATTCAGTTTTTCTTAAAAACGCACAAAACAAAGTTGCAGGTTTATCTAAAGCTTGGCACAAATGCTGTACTGCAAAACAATCCTCCTTCACCCTGTGCCCGAAAGATCAGCGTTTAAAAAACACGCTTCATGCGACGATTGCCCAAATCTTTTACTTTTCATTTCAGGTGGCACGCCAACTTGAAAACTAGCCTCCACAAGCCCACGAATGAAGGACGACATCCAACTCTGCGGCCAGCATTGGTACCAACCACAAGCAGGGAGCAAAAAGATAACATTAAAGGGGGGCGGGGGAGGTAGAAATCACGTTCAAACCAAGGACCATGGAGTACCCACCCCAGTCCCTGACCACCCCAGTGACAGGTCCAGGTGATAAGTAAAAGAGTCGAGCCCAAAAGTGATCGCTCATTAGATTTCTGCAGCAACGACAAGGAGGAAAAAAAATTACCTGCCACCGGCCGACGGTTAGGAAGAAAAGCGAGAAGGGGATGGCCGTGCCCGACATGGCGTGTGTGGAGGGCATCCCGTACTCGGAGTCATAGAAGATCTCCACCTTGACAACAGGAGGGGAGCGGGGCCGGGGCCAGCGGATGATGTCCTTGGTGCATTGGCCCAGGTACATGACCCACACCCAGATAACGATGAGCCGGCGGCCGACGTAGGGGTCGATGTTCCAGAGCCAGAAGGGGAAGAAGGTGATGTAGAAGAGCTCGTTGCCCAGCTCGGTGCCGAAGCTGAAGAGGTAATAGAGCAGCCGGTTGCGGACGATGAACTCGGTGCCCGCCGCCTCCTCCTCCTCCTCCCCCCCCTTCCCCCCACCACCGTCGTCGTTCAGCGAGTTCCTCCGCCTCGGCTTGTCCCTGCGATCGGCCGCCGCCGGCGTGTCGCTGCAGGGCCGGGTCGGGCCCGCCGGCTCGCAGGCCACGCCGTTCTTCTTGCCGAGATGCCGCTTGCCGCCGTCACCGCCAGGCTGCGGTTCCTCCCCCCGGTAACTAGCGCCGCTCTCCTCCGGCTCCCCCCCGCCTCCTCCTCCTCCTCCTCCTCCTCCGGCCCCGGGGTGGCGGCAGTCGCCGTTTGAGAGCGGATGATGGGCGGAGCGGACGGCCAACACGCCGCACAGCCGCTGAAATCGGGCCACTTGGTCGGGGTGGTGCAGGTAGCGGACCAGCCCCCACCAGCCGCCCGCTTTCAGCCCCATCTTAACCGCCGGGCGCTCAGTGCCCCACAACCGGCCGCTTAAAATCTCCCAACCGGCGGGTTCTAGAAACTTCTCTCTCGCTCTCTCTCTCTCTCTCTCTGGATTAATTAATTTATCACTTCAAAGCTTCCGAGCTCGGCTCAGCTTTTCTCTCTCTCTTATTTCCCTTCTCTCTCTCCGCTCACTCTATCCGAGCTGAGCAATGATGATATTCTGGGAAAATGGGGCGGGACCGTCCCGGGGGAGGTGGGGACGATGTCTCGATGTCGCGGGAGCGCGCACGTCGCCCGGGCCGGCGCACCGCGCGCATACCGGGCGCGCACCCGTCGCAGTGATGATGCAGCGGCTCATTCAAGTACGAGCTGACTCGAAAGAGAAAAAAAATGTGGAGCCATAGCTTCAAAAGGAAAACCAAGGCTGACAAATGAAGGAAGTCACCGAATGCAAGCCCATGACATGTGGAAGCATCCGTAAGGGATAAACCAAGGAGTAGGTATACTGCCAAGCAGTAGGCATAAGGGCGTCAGCTGTGGCTCAGTTGGTATCGCTTCTGCCTCAGAATCGCAAGGTTCGGGGTTCAGGTCTGCCACCCCAGAGCTTGAGGAGGAAAAATCAAAGCTGACGCTCCATTGCAGTGCTGCGGGAGCACTGCTTTGCCGGATGCTGCTGTCTTTTGGATGAGATCCTAAGGTACCAAAACAAAAACAGAATTACCTGGAAAAACTCAGCAGGTCTGGCAACATCGGCGGAGAAGAAAAGAGTTGATGTTTCGAGTCCTCATGACCCTTCGACAGAACTAGTAATACCATCTGCTTGCTGAGGCGGATGTAAAAGACCCCATGGACTATTCAAAGAAGAGCAGGGGAGTTATCCCTTGTGTTCTAGCCAGTTTCTATCCTTCCACCAACATCACAAAACAAAACAAAAACAGAATTACCTGGAAAAACTCAGCAGGTCTGGCAGCATCGGCGGAGAAGAAAAGAGTTGACGTTTCGAGTTCTCATGACCCTTCAACAGAACTCATTTTAAATTTTTTTTTGGACGTCCATGGTGAAGAGGAAGCGGTTGGGGCCTGGGAACTGGAAATTGTTGATGTGACGTAAGGTGTCAGAGGAATCACAGATGTAGGTGGGAAGGGACTGGACAAGGGGACAGAGAAGGGAGTCAAGATAACGAGAAATGAGTTCCGTGGGGGCAGGAGCAAGCTGACACGATCGGTCTACTGGGACAGTTCTGTTTGTGGATTTCACAAAAAAACAGGTTACCTGGTCATTATCACATTGTTAACCACCTTCATAAAAAATTGGTGGAATACGAATGTTCATCTGTGATGCTGACACAACGAAAGCTGTAGCTCAACATTGCTACATTTGCATTAATGGGGAACTTTGGCATTTGAAAGGGAAACTCCATTTTTAAAAATTTATTCAAGGGATGTGGACTCTGCTGGCTGGGCCAGCATTTATTGCCCATCCCTAACTGTCCTTGAGAAGTTGGTGGTGAACTGCCCTTTTGAACCATTGCAATCCATTTGGTGTAGGTACACCCACAGTGCTGTTAGGGAGAGAGTTCCAGGATTTTGACCCCATGACAGTGAAGGGACGGCGATATATTTCCAAGTCAGGATGGTGAGTGGCTTGGAGGGGAACTTCCAGGTGGTAGTGTTCCCATGTATCTGCAGCCCTTGTCCTTCTAGATGGTAGTGGTTATGGGTTTGGAAGGTGCCTTGTTTAGTTTCTGCATTGCATCTTGTACGCACTGCTGCTACTATGTGCCAATGGTGGAGGGAGTGAATGTTTGTGGAAGGGGTGCCAATCAAGCAGGCTGCTTTGTCTTGGATGGTGTCAAGTTTGAGTGTTGTTGGAGCTGCGCTCATTCAGACAAGGGGAGAGTATTCCATCACATTCTTTACATGGGACTTGTAGATGGTAGACAGGCTTTGGGGAGTCAGGAGGTGAGTTACTCACCTTTGACTTGCTCTTGTAGTCACCCTATGTATTTGGATTGTCTAGTTTTTGGTCAATGGTAAGCCCCAGAACTTTGATCGTGGGAGATTCAGCGATGGTAATGCCATTGAATGTCAAGGGGTGATGGTTCTTGTGTGGCATGATTGTTACTTGCTACTTGTCAGCCCAAGCCTGGATATTGTCCAGGTCTTGCTGCATTTGGACATGGACTGCTTTTGTATATGAGGAGTTGCGAATGGTGCTGAAACATTGTGCAATCATCAGCGAACGTTCCCACTTTTGACGTTATAATGGAAAGAAAGTCATTGATGAAGCAGCTGAAGATGGTTAGACCTAGGAAGCCACCCTAAAGAACTCCTGCGGTGATGTCCTGGAGCTGCAATGACTGACTCCCAACAACCACAACCATCTTCCTTTGTGCTAGGTATGACTTCAACCAGTGGAGAGTTTTCTCCCTGATTACTATTAACAGCAGTTTTGCTAGGGCTCCTTGATGCCACACTCATTCAACTGCAGCCTTGATGTCAAGGGCAATCACTCACACCTCACCTCGGGAGTTCAGCTCTTTTGTCCATATTTGAAGCAAGGCTGCAATGAGGTCTGGAGTGAGTGGCCATGGCAGACCCCAAACTGAGCGTCAGTGAGCAGATTATTGCTAAGCAAATGCCACTTGATAGCCCTGTTGATGATCTGTTCCATCACTTTACTGATGATTGAGAGTAAACTGGTGGGGAGGTAATTGACTGGGTTGGATTTGTCCTGCAGTTTGTGTTCAGGACATACCTGGGCAATTTTTCACATTGCCAGGTAGATGCCAGTGTTGCAGCTGGAGGGAAGAAAGTTGGTGGAGCATCATAGGGGAATCCCTCCATTGGTAAATATTGAAATTTCAGTTTGAGTTGATCCATTTTGGTCGTTTCTAAGGTTCACAATTGATTGAGTTTTAATTTAAAATAAAATTGAAAAACAGTGACACTTGAATATTCTACTGGCTTTTTTTTATTCATTCATGGGATGTCGGCATCGCTGGCTAGGCCAGCATTTATTGTCCATCCCTAATTACACTTGAGAAGGCGGTGATGAACTGCCTTTTTGAAATGCTACAGTCCAGTTCAGGCTGTTCAACCATTTCCCAAAATGATTATGTAAGAATCACTCTCACCCTCAATTCACAAAGACATGAGTTGAACCAACTTTCCACCCTTTCTTGCAGTATGTTTGCCTATGCTCATCTCATTTCATATCAGCAGTCTTTCTGCCCAAAAAATTCAATCAAGTATTCTTCTCCACAAACCATTTCAAACTAACACTTTTTTATTCATCCCCTTCAAGCTGGCACTCTTTTCTCGGGTGCACATGTTCCTCTCCTCAGGCAATGCTGAACTTTCCCTCTCTACTCCCTTTAAGCTAATATTGGCACCATTCTTTCTTTCCACCCCAAAGTACTGAACTCAAATTCTGCCTCTTCCATCTTCTTCATTTCCCCTTACCCCATCTTTTATTGCCGTGCATTTCTTTGCTTCTTTACTTCATTTTCATCTATTTCCCCCTTCTCTATCCGATTCATTGCCATCCATTTCAACTCTTTACCCTCTTCTTCATTACCATAAGAAAACAGGAACATGAGTGGTCCATTCAGCCCCTCGAGCATGTTGAATTGGATCATGACTGATCAACACCTCAACTGTACCCTTGCCCCAATCACTCAATACCCTTACCGAACAAAAATCTATCAATCTCAGTATTCAAAATTTGAATTAATGTAACACCCACAGCTCTTTGGAAGAGAGTTCCAAATTTCCTCTATCCTCTGTGTAAAAAAAAAATGTTAGATTTCACTTCTAACTAGCCTGCATCTACTTTGAAGATTATGCCCTCTTGTTCTGAATTTCCCCAAAAGCGGAAATATTTTCTCCGTATTTATTTTATCAAATCCCTCAATCTTAGGAACATAAGAACAGGAGTAGGACATTCAGCCCCCAAGGGTCATGGCTGATCCGTACCTCAACGTTTACCTGGCTTGGTTCCATATCCCTGAATATCCTTAAAAGGACAGTAATGGTTGCTAAATATTTCTGGATACAAGATGTTCAGGAAAGATAGGAAAGGAAGAAAAGGGAGAGAGGTGGCGGTATTGATTAAGAAAGCATTGCCTGCTGGAGAGAGAGGATGTCTCAGAGAGATCAAGGATTGAATCTATTTGGCTAGAGATAAGGGACAAAAAATGTGTGATTACATTACTCAGGCTGGTCTGTAGCCCACCAACTAGTGGGAAGGAGATAGAAAAACAAATTTGCAAGCAACTTACAGAGAGCTGCAAAAGATATAGAATAGTTATAATGGAGGACTTGAATTATCTGAATATAGACTGGGATAGTAGTAGTGTAAAGAGCAGAGAGGGACACAAGTTCCTGTAGTCCGTTCGAGAAAATTTTCTACAGCAGTATGCTTCCAGTCGAACGAGAAAGGAGGCACTGCTAGACCTGGTTCTTGGGAATGAGATGGACCAGGTGGAGAACATTTAGGAGACAGTGATCATTGTATCATAAGGTTAGGCTGACTATAGAAAGGACTAAAAACAATCCAGAGTAGGAATAATCAACTGGGGGAAAGCCAACTTCAATGGGTTAAGAAGGGGCTGAATGAATTGGAGTCCAGGGTTGCAAGATAAAATGATAGCTGAACAATGGGCTATCTTCAAAGAAGAGAAACGTCAGGCACAGTCAAGGTATATTCCCTCAAAAGAGAGAGGTAGGGCAAACAAAGCCAAAGCTCCCTGGATGATGAAAGAGTTAGACATTGGAATAAGGAAGAAGTGTGCTTTTGACGGGTGTCAGGTACAATTGAGAACAAGGCTGAATATAGAAAATTCAGGGGGGAGGTGAAATAGCAAATAAGAGGGATTGAGGGAGTATAAAAAGAGGCTGGCAGCCAACATAAAAGGGAATGCCAAGGTCTTCTATAGGCATATAAATAGTAAAAGGATGGTAAAGGGAAGAATGGAGACAGAGGGCAATAGCTGGTATATTAAATGAATACTTTGCATAGCAAGGGAGGAGTAGGACCAATTGTGGACCTTAAAGGGGATTTACACATGGAGACACAGGGCATAGCTGGGGTGTTAAATGAATACTTTGCATCTGTCTTTACCAAGGAAGAAGATGCTACCAAGGCCATGGTGCAAGAGGAGGTAATTCAGACACTAGAAGGGTTTAAAATTGATGAGGAGGAGATATTGGATAGGCTCTCTGTTGTTAAAGTTGATAACTTGAAAGTTGATAAGGAACCAAGACCAAATGAGATGCATCCAAGGATACTGAGTGAAATGATAATGGAAATTGCAGCAGCACTGACCATAATTTTCAGTCTTTCTTAGACTTAGGTGTGGAACCAGAGGACTGGAGAATTGTAAGTGTAACACCCTTGTTGAAAAAAAGGTGTAAAAGTAAGCCCAGCAACTACACGCTAGTCAGTTTAACTTAATTGGTGGGGAAAATTCTAGAAATGATTATTCTGGACAAAATAAGCATATGAGCAGGCTAATTAAGGAAATCCAGCATGTGTTTCTTAAGGGAAAGTTTAACAAACTCACTGGAGTTTTTTGAGGAGGTAACAGAGAGGGTTGATGTGGGCAATGCAGTTGATGTGGTGTATATGGACTTCCAAAAGGCATTTGATACAGTGTTGCACAGCAGATTTGTGAGCAAAGTTATAATTCATGGAGTAAAAGCCACAGTAGCAACATGGATACAAAGTTGGCTCAGTGACAGGAAACAGAGAGTAGTGGTTAATGGATGTTTTTCGGGCTGGAGGAAAGTTTGCAGTGGAGCTCCCCAAGAGTCAGTGTTGGGACCTTTGCCTGATATATATCAATGACCTAGACCTTGGTGTACAGGACACATTTTCAAAATTTGTGAATTGTGAAGAGTAAAGCGTGAACTTCAAAGGGACATGGAAAATTGGTGGAATGGGCGGAGAGGTGGCAGATGTAGTTCAACACAGAGAGATGTGAAGTGATTCATTTTGGTAGGAAGAATGCAGGGAGACAATATAAAATAGAGGGTATAATTCTAATGTGGGTGCAGGAGTAGAGGGACCTGGATGCATATGTACATAAGTCATTGAAGGTGGCAGGACAGGTTGATAATATGGTTAATAAAGCATAGTAGCCCAGACTTTATTAATAAGGGCTTGGAGTACAAGAGCAAGGAGGTTATGTTAAACTTAAATACTGATTCAGCCTTAGCTGGAGTATTGCATTCAGTTCTGGTCACCACATTTTAGGAAGGCTGTGAATGCATTGGAGAGTGTGCAAAAAAGATTAACGAGAACGGTTCCAGAAATGAGGAACTTCAGGTATGAAGAAATGTTGAAGAATTTAGGACTGTTTTCCTCATCTCCGCCTGTAAAGGACCCACATTTCTCCTTGTTAATCTTTTCCTATTCACATATCTAAAGAAGCTTTTGCAGTCTGCCTTCATGTTTCTCGCTAGCTTGAATTAATATTCTCTTTTCCCTTTATCAGTTTTTTGGTCAATCTTTGCTGGATTCTAAACTGCTCTCAATCCGCAGGCTTACCACTTTTTCTGGCAACCTTATAAGCCACTTCTTTTGATCTAATGCAATCTTCAACTTCTTTTGTTAGCCAAAGTTGGTTCACCTTTCCTGTTGGGTTTATGTGTCTTAGAGGGATGTATATTTGTACTAGACCATATAATACTTTTTAAAATTCTAGCCTTTGCCTGTCTACTGTCAATTTTTAAAAATGTATTTTCCTAGTCCACCACAACCAACTTGACCTTCATGCTTGCATTTTTTCTTTTTGTTATGAAAGTATAATAATTTTCATATTTTTCTGGTTTGTTGTAAAGTAGGTTTATGGGTGTGAGTGTAGACAGTTCTGTCTGTGTGATTTAATTACGTTTGGAGTCAGGTAAACTGCAAGCCCGAAATTATCAAAAAAAGCTAGGTAGAGAAATGTACTTGAAATGCTAATGAGTAAACATGGATGCTATGTTAACATGTAAGGTGTGAAGGGAATTTGCATTTTTTAGGTAAGTGTTGTTTGGATTTCAAAGGGATGTTAGTATGTTTACAACTAGCCAGGTAAGCAAAGCTAAGTAGTGTGTTTATTTTTCCTACAGGTTACTAGCAATATTGGCAACATGAAAGTTTTTATATTATGAGAAAGATACAGTTCCAAAGTTGTATGGAACAATGGGATTTACATATTAGAGACAGAGAAACATATATAAAGGAGAATGAAAGGCTATGTTGGGGCCCATGTAAGAATCAGCCTTGAAGAAGTCTCCAGACATTTGTGCATACGTCTGTTGTGTCAAGTAACTAAAGTTGGAGAAAACCATTTGGAATTCCACTGTCAAGTGGGTACTGTGTTAACTTGCTGTTTTTAAAAAAAATCTAAAAGCTATTTTGGGCTGTTGCCCGAAAGGGGATGTGTAACTGGGAGTCAGGTTAATTTGGAGCTTCAGGATTTCTTACACTAGTAAGTAATTGTAGTCTTATGTATGCACTTGAAATCTTTTATTTTGTTAATAAATATTTTAATTTAATTTTTAAAATCTCTAAAGGCCTTACTGGACTCATTACTTCTAAATTCAGTGCACATATCTTCTCATAATAAATTCAAATTGCAAAACCGTTGTGATAGCATGCCCAAGCTTCCCTTGTGGACTTGGTCCACCTGGCACATATCATCTGCCAAGTCATAACACTTTGTTCAGATTTAAGACCCTAGTTTCAGAATGAAATATATCACTTTCAAACTAATGTAAAATTCTATCATATTGTGGTCACTATTTCCTAAAGGCTCCTTTATGGCAAGGTTGTTAGCCCTTTCTCATTACATAATACTAAATCTAAAATAGCCCGATCCCTAGTTGGTTCTTCAATATAAACTCCAGAAACCCATCTCGTACGCATTCCAGGAATTCATCCTCCATAGCATTAATGCTGATTAGTTTATCTAGTCAAATGTAAACTGAAGTTGCCCATTATTACTGTATTATCTACGTTACATGCAGCTCTAATTTCCTGATCTATACTGTGCCCAACATTATCAATATAGTTTTGTGGCCTATAAAACACTTGCACCAATTTTTGCTGTCCCTTGCTGTTTCTTAGCTCCATCTAAACTGATTCTACATCTTGATACTTGGACCTAAGATCCTCTCTCACTAATGTACTGGTCTCGTTCCTTATTAACAGCGCTGCTCCACCTACTTTTCCTTTTTACCTATCTTTCCTAAATGATGAATATCCTTGAATATTCAGTTCACAGTTTCAGTCACCCTGTAACCACGCTCCATGATGGCAATTAAATCACACACGTTTACCTCTAATTATGCTTTCAAATCATCCACCTTATTGCGAATGCTGTGTACATTCTGATAGAGTGCCCTTAACTTGGCTTTTCAACATTAGTCTGCTTTCTGCTCCTAACTGATGCCTGCCTTGACTTCATCTGCCTTCTAATTTTGCTTACTACTTTTCTGCTTCCTGTTACCAGTTTTGCTTTCCTCCAATCTCAGCTCCATCTCAGGTTGCTGTCCTGCTTGCCATTCGTGTTTAAACCCGCTCAAACATTCCACTACCAATTTAGTTTAAACCCTACCCAACAGCACTAGCATATCTCCCTGCGAGAATGTTAGTCCCAGTCCTGCTAAGGAGCCACTTGTCCATCTTATACAGTTCCCACCTGTCCCAGAACCTGTCCCAAAGCCTCAGAATTCTGATGCCCTCCTTCCTACACTAATTCTCTAGCCATCTGTTCAATTGCTGCTATTCCTATGCTCAATGGCACATGGCACTGGAAGTAATCCTGAGATTACTGCTTTTGAGGCCCTGCTTTTTAATTTCTTTCCCAACGTCCTAAATCTGCTTTCAGGACCGGATCCCTCTTCCTACCTGTATCGCTGGTACCATTGTGGATCATGATCTCCGGCTGTTCACCCTCACCCAGAAGAATGTCCTGCAGCCATTCTTTAATGTCCTTGACCCTGGCACCAGGGAGGTAACATACCATCCTGGGATTCACATCTACAACCACAGAAATGCCTGTCTATTCCTCTAACTAAAGAATCCCCTACTGCTGTTGCTCTTCCACTCTTCTTTCTCCCCTGCTGTGCAACTGAGCCACTCATGGTGCCACGGACTTGACTTTTGCTGCACTCCTCCAAGGAACCATTGCCCTCACTATCATCCAAAATGAAAAAAATAGTTAGTGAACAAGATTGACTCAGGGGACTCCTGTACTACCTGCCTGGTCCTCTTATGCTGCCAGACTGTCACTCATTCCTCTGCTAGCCTGTGGTGCGACCACCTCCCTAAACATGGTATCCACATAGTTCTCACAATGCACCACAGTGACTCTAGCCACTGCTTCAGTTCCGAAACACAGAGTTCAAGCTTCTGCAGCCAGTGACACTTCCTGCAGAACACATGGTGCGTCATGACTGGCCATATTCCACAAGATGCACAATCCACTTGGCTAAGCTGCCCAGAAATACCTTAATTTTTACAAACTATTGTAAGTGGAAGTAAAATAATTTACCAGTTACTCACCAATCAACATCTTACTCTGTACCAAAGAAAGAAGCAAATACTGGAGGCTGAACATGGTAGAAAAATAAATTAACATCTCCCTGTCCAAAATACTGCAGATGCTGGAAATCTGAAACAAAAACAAAAATTGCTGGAAAAACTCAGCAGGTCTGATAACATCTGTGGAGAGAAGGACAGAGTTAATGTTTCGAGTCCAGATGACTCTTTTACAGACCAAGGACAACCTGGAATGCCAGCTAGAATATTGGTTACTTCATAGACACAAATAGAAGATTTAGGAGTGTGAAACAACAACTGGACTAGGAAAATGCAGCAAGAAATTCTTAAAGATCATTTTAGTTGTATGATTTACCAAAGTGACTTGGAGTGTGCCATTTGTTGACAGGTTGTGAGCTTAGCATTAAATATTTAAATTAATAAAATGTTAACAACTTCTAGTAAACCATTGGATTTGATTACCATGGATGATTAGAAGAGAGTTTCCATAGGCATCTCTGAACATGGAAAGAGGAAAAACAACAAAAAGGAATATTAAGAAATTAGGCCTCGCAAAGGCAGTGTTTTCTACAATTGCAAAATCAGTATCACTAAGCATGAAATAAGCAGATGTCAACTGCAACTAGGCATTGTCACAAACTATATTTGTGTTGAATATACTAAATAATGAAATTAAACATTATACAAGGACCTAGGATCTGCAATATATTGGATTTTATTAAAATATTGCTCATCTTTTTTAGAAGTAGTTGCTTGTCTGAGAAAATGTTTTTTCAAAGCACTTCCATTTTAATTCAATATTTCTTTGGCTTGTTAACTGCTTGAAATAACTAGTTGGTTTGCTGCATTTCATGTGTTGTCAATGAGTAGTTTTCAAATCTGGACTTCCCAGTTTTCTGTTACCTAATTCTATTCACAGTTGCACTGAAAACTGTCTCAGTGCACCAGACAGTTGGATTTCAGACAACTCATTATCTCTAAAAGATTGAATTGTACAATTAACCAGCAAAAGCACAAACACATGCCAGAAGTGCTTATCAGCTCACTACATCACTCTCACCTCCTGACTGCACAGAAAATGACTCATTCAGTAGTTCACTTTGTAATGTCAAATAAACACACACATTCAACTCCAAAGCTGTGGCTGTATTTGATAAATAAGGACATGGAAACTATTTTAGAGACCAAAACTTCTAATCTCCAGTGTGCACACATAAAAAAGACATTGCAAAACACAATTAATCTTACTTTACGTCATTTGTCTCCTTGGCAAAGTGAAACAAGATAGCAAAGGGCTCTTGTTTCTTCCAAAATTCTTTACTATCTTTGTTTTTTTTAAAAAACATAAAAGAAGCTGAATTTAAAAAGTGATATTTATTTCTGTAGGCAACTTCTAATACATAGCTAAATTAAAAGCCAAATTTGAGTAAACACAATGAACATTAAAGTGTTGCAAATGTTTCAGGAAATTGTTCTCACTAGAGGGACGGAGATTGGGGGGCCAATTATTTAGAAGTTTACAAAATTATGAGTGGCAGGGACAGAGTAGATAGTCAGAAGCTTTTTCCCAGGGTGGAAGAGTCAATTACTAGGGGACATAGATTTAAGGTGAGAGGAGAAAACTATAGAAGAGATGTGCGGGGCAAGTTTTTTTACGCAGAGGGTAGTGAGTGTCTGGAATTCGCTGCCAGAGGAGGTGGTGGAAGCAGATGCGATAGTGGTGTTTAAGAGGCAGCTTGACAAATACATGAATAGGATGGGAATAGAGGGATATGGACCCCGCAAGTGCAACATGTTTTAGTTTGACGGGCAATGTGATCGGTGCAGGCTTGGAGGGCCGAAGGGCCTGTTCCTGTGCTGTACTTTTCTTTGTTCTTTGTTCTTTGTTCTTTGTTCTTAAACCCTTAAAGTAAAATTGCTGCTTTTTGTAAAAAAATAAATAGTATAAACATTCAGAATTGCTGTGCATTGAGATTGTTTTATTGCTTACACTACATATTAATGTCTGGATGAAGTTCATGGTCAGAATTTTACAGCCCCGTTTTGGCGGGGACAGGGCTGTAAAATGCGGCGGGGCGTTCTAAACCTCATTGGCTTTGGCGGTAACGTAAAATCCCGCTGCTGTGAAATTTCCCCATTAATCCTGATAGAATTAAACAAAAGCAAAATACTGCAGGTACTGAAAATATGAAATAAAAACAAAAAATGCTGAAATTGCTCAGCAGGTCAGGCGGCATCTGCGGAGAGAGAAACAAAATTAATGTTTCAGTTCCTTTCTCTTCCCCAAAGGTCATTGGTGAACTAGTTGTGTTTTTATGGCGGCTTTCATGGTCAATTCTTCCTGTTAGAAACCAACTTACAATCTGACTTATTGAATTCAGTTTCAGTACCCGCCCTATCAGGATTGAACCCCTGACTTCTAGGGCCAGTACTTATAACCATGACGCCACCGTAGCTACAGTATTATGCAGAAGGCCTTCCTATTTGAGTCGTGGACAAGTTACCACTCTGATCTGCTGAAGGTTAAGAAATAAGAGCATGTTGAAGAAAGGATACAGATTGCAACAAATTATACTATTTTGTCTTGATCCATAGTCAAACACATGGGGGGAAATTTTACAACAGCGGGACTTTACATTACCGTTGAAGCCAATGAGGTTTAAAATGTCTTGCAGCGTTTTATGACCCTGTCCCCGCCGAAATGGGGCCATAAAATTCTGCCCATGAACTTCATCCAGACATTAATACATAGTGTAAGCAATAAAAAATTCTCAATGCACAGCAATTCTGAATGCTTATACTATTTAATCTTAGAAGTACAGCATACAAATCAATAAAGTACACACAGTTACCGGCTGCTCCCTTTTATTTTCCAGTGAAAATCTTGATTATTTTTATTCTTTTAAGGGGGATGTGAGCATTGCTGGCAAGGCCACCCATTTGTTGCTCATTTCTAATTGCCCTTGATATAAAGCCATAACCAGATGATAAAAGACTGAGCTGACCTCATATTGTAATTGCTTTATTCCATGTAATTCCATTTTATACGTTTATGTTCCCTGCTACGATCTTCTCAAAGTGAGATTAACAGAATAAAGTGCAAATTCAAAGACTGAAACAAGAATCTGCATGATTCTACACTACAACTTAAAATATATATACGAATTAATTGTGTTAGAGCCATTGTACAGTATGTAAATACCAAGACAAGGTCAACATCCGAACAAAAACAATTCTGTAAACTAATATTGGCTATACCCATTAAACCATGAAATATCTGACCACTAAGCTGTTGCCAATAAAGAAATACTAATTGCCAAAACCCAAGGTTTATTTGGGTGTAAAATCTTTCAACTCTTCCCTGTAATTTATCTAACTAGGCTGTGCATAAAGAGGGCTTTTCAGAAGATAAGGTGCTACAATTACAGACCATAAACACAAAATCTTCTACCACAAATGATCCTATAAGATGGCTTCAAATAGTCTTTGCATCACAAACGAACATAATTTTTGCTCTGTCTCAGGACATAGGTATATTTCTCGTCATGTCTGAATTACAAGGGAAGTGCAATACAAACAAAGTAGCATTGAGAGTACAGTTGTTACTGGAACATTATTTTTTAAAATCAGCTTCCTTCCCTTTTTGAATTACCATTGGCACCAGCTTCCAGTGACACTGATAAATCAGTTTGAGGCAATTCTCATTCAGTCACCACTTGGTATTGAGTTCTATACCAGCCAATTGAAGTGAATGGCAGGCGATGCATGTAATGGGCGACAAATTCAAAACCACCCATTTTGCGTGACTGCCCAAAATAATTTTTACTCCTTGGTTCTAAATGTCACAACTTTTTAAAGTCAGGTGAAGAAAGCATGTCCTCATAAACTGGGGTTACTCATTTTATCATTCATTTTTAGGTTTCTTTTGTAAACTTTTCCTGCTACGTGTGTGGTATGTGGCAGAAATATTTCAGGCTAATGTATATCAGAAGATGGATCAGTATCAACTCTATAAAGATAATACACACCTGCATCTCTGCTGCTCAAGAATTCCTTATGGACTGTATTCTTTTTATTTATTCACGTACCAATGGGGGCATTGCTGGCTAGACCAGCATTTACTGCCCTAATTTGCCCTTGAAAATGTGGTGGTGTGCTGCCTTCTTGAACCACTGCTGTACACTCACAGTGCTGTTAGGAAGAGAGGTCCAGGATTTTGACCCAGCGATAGTGAACGAATGGCAAAATATTTCCAAGTCAGGATGCTGAGTGGCTTGCAGGGGAACTTCCAGGTGGTGGTCTTCCCATGCATCTGCTGCCCATGTCCTTCTAGATGGTAATGGTTGTGTGTTTGGAAGGTGTTGCCTAAGGAGCCTTGGTGAGTTTCTACAGTGCATCTTGTAGATGGTACACACTGCTGCCACTGTTCGTTGGTGGTGGAGGGAGTGAATGTTTGTGGAAGAAGTGCCAATTAAGTGGGTTACTTTGTCTTGAATGGTGTCAAGCTTCTTGAGTGTTGTAGGAGCTGCACTCATCCAAGCAAGTGAAGGGTATACCATCATACTCCTGACTTGTGCCTTGTAGATGGTGGACAGTCTATGGGGAATCAGGAGATGAGTTACTCACTATGGGATTCCTAGCCTCTGACCTGCTCTTGTAGCCACAATACTTATGTGGTTAGTCTAGTTCAGTTTCTGGTCAATGGTAACCCCGAGGATGTTGGTAGTGGGTATTCAGCGATGCCATTAACTGTCAAGGGGCAATGGTTAGATTCTCTATTGTTGGAGATGGTCATTGCCTGGCACTTGTGTGGCATGAATGTTACTTGCCTCTTGTCAGCCTAAGCCTGGATTGTCCAGGTCTTACTGCATTTGGACATGAACGGCTTCTGTATTTACGAGTCACGAATGGTGCTGAACATTGTACAATCATCAACAAACATCCCCACTTCTGACCTTTTGATGGAAGGAAGGTCATTGATGAAGCAGCTGATTGGGTTGGGTCTAGGACACTACACTGAGAAACTCCTGCAGTGATGTCCTGGAACTGAGATGATTGACCTCCAACAACCTCAATATCTTCCTTTGTGCTGGTTATGACTCCAACCAGCGGAGAGTTTTCCCCCCGATTCCCATTAACTCCAGTTTTGCTAGGGCTCCTTGATGTCACAATTAGTCAAATGCTGCCTTATTGTCAAGGGCAGTCACTCTCACCTCAGCTCTGGAGTTCAGCTCTTTTGTTCATATCGTAGGGAAAATGTTAGAAGCTATTATTAAAGAAGCTATAGCAGGGCACTTGGATAAGCTCAAATCATCAGGCGGAGTCAACATGGTTTTGTGAAAGGGAAATTGTGTTTAACCAACTTATTGGAGTTTTTTGAGGAAGTAACATGCTGTGGATAAAGGGGAGCCAGTGGATATACTGTACATAGACTTCCAGAAGGCATTTGATAAAGTGCCACATTAAAGGTTATTGCAGAAAATTGAAGCTCATGTATTGGAGGTGAGGAGGAGGGGGGAAACATATTGGCATGGAGAGAAGATTGGCTGGTTAACAGGAAGTAGACATAAATGGATCTTTTTCAGGTTGGCAAGATGTAGTGAATAGCATGCCACAGGGATGGTGCTGAACATTGTACAATCATCAACAAACATCCCCACTTCTGACCTTTTGATGGAAGGAAGGTCATTGATGAAGCAGCTGATTGGGTTGGGTCTAGGACACTACACTGAGAAACTCCTGCAGTGATGTCCTGGAACTGAGATGATTGACCTCCAACAACCTCAATATCTTCCTTTGTGCTGGTTATGACTCCAACCAGCGGAGAGTTTTCCCCCCGATTCCGACTGGAACATCAACTGTTTACAATTTATATTAATGACTTGGATGAAGGGATGGTTTCCAAATTTGCTGATGACACAAAGATAGGTAGGAAAGTCAGCTGTGAAGAAGACATAAGGAGGCTACAAACAGATATAGATTGGTTAAGTGAGTGGGCAAAGATCTGGCAGATGGAGTTTAATGTGGGAAAATGTGCAATTATCCATTTTGGTAGGAAGAATAAAAGAGAAACGTATGATCTAAATAGTGAGAGATTGCAGAGCTCTGAGGTGCAGAGGGACCTGGGTGTCTTAGCGCATGTTTCACAAAAGGCTAGTATACAAGTACAGCAAGTAATTAGGAAAGCTAATAGAATGTTACCATTTATTGCAAGTGGAATTGAATACAAAAGTAGGGAAGTTATGCTTCAGTTATATAGATCACTAGTGAGACCACATCCGGAGTACTGTGTACAGTATTGGTCACCATATTTAAGGAAGGATGTAAATGCGTTGGAAGCAGTTCAGGGAAAGTTTACAGACTAACACCTGGAACAGGTGGGTTGTCCTATGAAAAAGACTGGACAGACTAGGCTTGTATCCGCTGGAGTTTAGAAGAGTAAGAGGCAGCTTGATCGAAACATATAAGATCCTGAGGGGTCTTGATATGGTGAATGTGGAGAGGATGTTTCCACTTGTGGGAGAATGTAGAACTAGGAGTCACTGTTTAAAAATAAAGAGCCACACACTTAAAACAGAGATGAGGTGAATTTTTTTTCACTTAGAGAATCGTGAGTCTTTGGAACTCTCCTCCTCAAAAGGTGTGGAAGCATAGTCTTTGAATATTTTTAAGGCAGAAGTGGATAGATTTTTGTTAAGCAAGGGGTGATAGATTATCAGTGGTAGGTGGGATGCAGATTTCAGGTTACTATCAGATCAGCTATGATCTTATTAAATGGCGGAACAGGCTCGAGGGGTTGAATGGTCCACTCCTGCTCCTTGCTTGTATATAAGGCTGTAATGAGGTCAGAAGCTGAGTGACCCTGGTGGAACCCAAACTGAGTGTCAGTAAGCACGTTATTGCTAAGCAAGTGTCACTTGATAGCACTGTTGATGACTCCTTCCATTACTTTACTGATGATTGACAGTAGACGGATGGGGCGGTAATTGGCCGGGTTGGATTTGTCCTGCTTTTTGTGCACAGGACATACCTGGGCAATTTTCCACATTGCTAGGTAGATGCCAATGTTGTAGCTGTACTGGAACAGCTTGGCTAGGGGCATGGCAAGTTCTGGAGCATAAGGTTTCAGTGTTATTGCTGGAATATTGCCAGGGCCTATTGCCTTTGCAGTATCCAGTGCCTTCAACCATTTCTTGGTATCACGTGGAGTGAATCGAATTGGCTGAAGACTGGCATCTGTGATGCTGGGGACATCCAAAGGAGGCCGAGATGGATCAACCACTCGGCACTTCTGGCTGAAGATTGTTGCAAATGCTTCAGCCTTATCTTTTACACTGATGTGCTGGGCTCCCCCATCATTGAGGATGGGGATATTTATGGAGCCTCCTCCTGCTGTGAGTTGTTTAATTCTCCACACCATTCATGACTGGATGTGGCAGAACTGCAGAGCTTAGATCTGAGCTGTTGGTTGTGTAATCATTTAGCTCAGTCTATCACTTGCTGCTTATGCTGTTTGTAGCTTCACTAGTTTGACACCTCATTTTTAGGTATGCCTTGGGCTGCTCCTGGCACGTCCTCCTGCATTCTTCGAACCTAGGTTGATCCCTTTACTTGGTGGTAATGGTAGAGTGGGGGATATGCCGAGCCTTTTGGTTCCAGATTGTGGTCGAGTACAATTCTGCTGTTGCTGATAGCCCACAGCGTGTCATGGATTCCCGGTCTTGAATTATTAGATTTGTTTGAAATATATCCAATTTAACATGGTGTTAGTGCCACACAACATGATGGAAAGTAATCTCAATGTGAAGATGGGACTTTGTCTCCACAAGGACAGTATGTTGGTCACTCCTAATGATACTGTCATGTACAGATGCAACTGTGGCAGGTAGGTTGGTGAGGACGAGGTCAAGTATGTTTTCCCCTCTTATTGGTTCCCTCACTAACTGCTGCAGTCCCAGTCTAGCAGCTATGTGAATATGTGGTGGTGCTACACTTTTGGTGATGGACATTGAAGTTCCCCACCCAGAGTACATTCTGCATTCAAATAATAAATATCAAGATATTCATGTATGCATATGCACGCAATCTAAAATTGAACAAAAACAACAGCAAATCTTTGTCTGCCTTCAGGATCAGTTTTTATACAGAAATCCATTGCATTACTCCACAGATAGAAAAAGCTTTGGGAAGAAAATAATCCTAACAATGTCCCACCCTCCACAGGAAGCAGCTGATCTAATTCTTATATACAGGATTTTATTAAAAAGGATTATTTCTATCACAAAAGCTCAATGGTTAGATAGCATACAAGGAATCTAAAACCTATTTTAAAGATACTACTGTTTCACGAGAACTAACATTAACACATTATGAATCATATCTGAATTTGTCTTCAGTGCTTCACAGCTTTGCTTGTCTCGTCGATCTGATTTTTGCCTTTGTAGGAGGTTATGCAAAACTTTTGTGAAAGGCCTCAAGTGAAGTTTTGCGGTCAATTCTGCACATTACTCTTTAGGAAGGATATCAAGGTCTTGGAGAGGGTACAGAGGAGATTTGCTCGAGTGCTGTCAGGGTTGCAGAACTTCAGACATTGATCACAGTATACCAGGTACGGTCTAAGCCCTAGTTATAGAATTACTCCTTAGGGTAATACATTCCTATGGGGAATCTCTTAAAATCTAATTGGATGTACTAGGTTGTCACACACTCAATTTATTCATTTCAAATAGTTTGCACAATGTAAACTCAGTTCCTAATAGATACGGGTCCACAGCACAAAAGTGGCATTAATTAGCAACTTTCCCTGATGTTACATAGCTATGAAAGCATAGTGAATTAGTTTAATGTAATAAATTGGGTGGAACTAAACAATGATAATAAGAATGGAAAATGGGAATACAATCCAAATGGTGAAATGCTGGTGGCAGCAGGGGTAGGTGGATAAAGAAATTTAGGGATACAGGTATAGAAGTCATTAAAGCAGGTTGTTAGGTGCAAACGTGATGATCAGGATGCCAGGCTTTAGGTGTAAAGTATCAAAGTTATGAAACATTACTGCATTCATCAGACTACCAGCATCTGGAAGTGTAGTCAATTTTAGGCACCCCATCTTAAGATCAACTGATTTTGAAAGGAGCCCAGCAACAATTTACAAGGTGATATCTGAAGTGGAGTGACTTAATTATGAGAGACTAGACAATGGATAATACTCTCTGGTAATTGGGATGTTAACTTGTAATCTAACTGAAGAATTTCAAATAATTAAGAGAATTGACAGGGTAGAATATAACAGGCGAATATAACAAAACATAGGCCCAGAATTTGCTGTAGCAGGGCATCAGACTGCATGCACTGTTAATTAGACTTGATCCTGCATCTTTAAAGTCAAAAACCTTTTGCCACAAAGTTGCTAAAAGTGCAAATTGATAACAGGGCACTTAACCAACGAGACTGGAAGATTGAGAAATTAAATGAGGATAGACTGAGAATTCCTTGTCTCTGATTTGGCTTGGATTTTTCACTGTGAATAATAGTGAGGCTAACTGCACTCACCATTATTATTACATAAATCAAACAGCAACAAGTGAAGTGTGCATGTGCTCAGTTGAACAGAGAAAACTAAGTTGTTGGCCAAGGTGCTCTGCTCCCCTTTAGGAGAAGCTGTAACTGTATCTTGCCCAGAGACTCAGCATTGAAAACTACGTAAGGCTGTGAAATTGTGGCATTTACCCACTAGCCACCCATTAAATAGGGCAGAAAACGTTAGAGGTAGTATCAAGGAGGTGAGAGGTTGGAGGGAAGGGGAGAGATAGTGAGATTTTTCTTGTATCATGTTTAGAAACAAGTGCCAGATGTGGGAGTAGTATTTGGCAGGGAGTTAAGGGAAAATAGGTTTTGACATAAAAAACACAAAGGAAATTCGGGAGAGATTGGAATATTTCACAGGAATTAGAGGATATTGCGACACCAAAAGTTTACAGATATGAATAAAGATCAAGGGTGGAGCAAAGGAAAAAGGTATTCCTGTTGTTTTGAATTGCACGAAATATAACAAAAGTGTATCTTTGTACAATTGAAAGAAACAAGCATTTAAGGGCACTATTGAAGGTGGTCATGAGCAGACTGAAGGAAATTCAAGCGAACATGGGTGCAGACATCAATAAAAGAGTAAATGAGGGTCAGACAAATGGAGGACATCCCGAGATGAGGCAAGAACAGAATGGAAGAGAGAACAAATTATTGAGAAATCTTTGAATAAGGGTTGAAAACGATTCAGAGCATGAACCATCAACCATAGCATGAATAGAGCAATTTCAAAAAAGGATTAGATCCATAGTTTTTGTTCCTTAAAAGCAAATGTTTTCAGAACTCTATCAAAGGCTCACTGATGATGACAAAGGTAATAACAGTTGTGAGGGGAGGGGAGGTGGGCTGGGTCATGTTGGGGGGGTGGTCAGGTCATGCCATGTTGTAGGGGGTAGTTGGTTGGTAGGTTTGGCACTGCGTGGGGGTGGGGTTGGGTGTCGGGCCTTGGGCAGGTGTGAGGATGATAGTCGGGTCTGGGGGTCAGAAGTCACGTGCGGGTGGGGGGAGTTGGAGATTCAGGGAGTCCCCTGGAAGTGTGGTGGTCAGGGGTTTGGGTGGGGTCCGGTCTAGGTCTTTATGGTAGTTACCCAGAAGTTACATTTTTCTTTTCAAAAGAAAAGGCAAAGCAAATGCACAGAGTCTGCAAGAGCGGTGGAAGGAGACTCAACAGTAATATTCAAAACAGAATTAGATAGTTGCTTGAAGGGAAAAAGGCACATGGCTACTGGAAATGAGCAGAGTGATGGGATTAATTGTATAGCTGTATCGAAGAACTACGACAAGCACAAGACAGTACAGCAAGACATTCTTCTTGGGCTAATTCATTCTATGATTCTATGTAGCAGGCAGAAAATTTAAGGCAGACAAAACAGATATGACTGAACCAAAATGTAGTTACAATATTCAATAGAAGTGGAAAAGCAGATAAGAAACCTTGCATTCCAACTAGAGTATCAGTTACTTCATTGACACAAATAGAAGGTTCAAGGAATGTGAAGCCATAGTTGGACCAGGGAAAGGCAACAAGAAATTTGAAAAGATCTTAATTGTATGATTCATAGTGCCATTTGTTGCAGGATATTCTGCAAGAATATACAAGATATCTGCCACATCAAAGACATAGAAACAAAAACATCCAAACAGAATGAGGCCATCACAAAACCCATGATTGTGAGCTCATCACTAAATATTAAGTGTTAATAAAACATTAAAATGTTTGAGTTAAGAATGTCTTATAAACCATTGGAATTGATAACTGTGGATGATTCATAGAATGCTTCCATAGGCGTATTTGAAAAAGGTAATAAACTGCAAAAAGCTTATAAAAGATAGGACTTTCAAAGCCAAATGATCATAACCATCAGTATTTTCTACAATCATAATCATGAGAAATAACATCTGGTTGCTGTTAGTCATCTGCTTAAGGCACTGAATTCATTACCTACTGGTGAAATTGGAGATTATACAAGTATTTAGGATCTGCAAAATTGTTTTTATTCTTTAAAAAAGTTAATGGGTGTGAGAAAACATTTTTCCAAACATTTCCATCTTAATTTAATATTCCTTTGGCTTGCTTAATGCTTGAAATAATTAGCTGGTTTGCAATGCCTTGTGCTGTCAATGAATATTTTTTTAAAATCTGGATTTCCCGGTTTTCTGTTACCTAATTCTATTTACAGCTGTACTGCAAATTGCCTCAGTACTCCATGCAGTTAAGATTCAGATGACTCATTATCTCTAAAAGACAGAACTGAGCATTTAACCAGCAAAAACGTGCACACATGCCATAAGTGTCTATCAATTTATTACGTCATCTCACTTCCTGAATGAACAGAAAATGACTCATTCAGTAGCTCACTCTGTAGCGTCAAATAAATACACACGCTCAGCTCCAAAAATGCAACTTTATTTGATACACAGCGACATGGATACTATTTTAGAGACCAACACATCTTATCTTCAGAATGCACACGCAAAAAGCGTTGCAAAGCACAATTAATCTTACTTGACGTCATCTGCCTCCTTGGCAACGTGAAACAAGATAGCAAGGGACTCTTGTTTCTTCCAACATTCTTTACTATATTAGATTCTTTTTAAATGAAGCTGAGTTAAAATTGCAATATTTGCTTCTGCAGGCAACTTTTAATACAGAGAAATTAAAATCCAGACTTCAGTAAATCCAATCAACATATAAGTACTGCAGCTGTTTCAGGAAACACTTAAAACATTGCCACATCTGTTAAAAAATAAAATAGCCAGAGATTATAGTAGTTTCAAATTATGCTATAGTTTGGTGGCAACACTTAAAAACACACAAAATTGCAAAAAGAGGCAAGTTCTGGTTTTCATTTTCTACTCAATGCTTTCTTCTCTTGAAAGCATTGACTACAACTGAGGTAAGGTTCTACAGGCATTAGTCCACCCTCTCATTCCTTATACAAGAGGCTACTGTTCCCATAAGCCTTGACACTTGATCACCAACAGGCTGTTCCTCCGCAGAGGCCAAGGAGCACTTGGCTTGATTTCTCCATGTTACTCTAGGTACAAGGAGGTCAATGATTATGCCTGCTGACAAACCAACTGAGATCAGGTAACTTTTTTGAGTCCAAGGACTGAATCTGGTCAAGATGCTATTTTACAGAATTTTCTAAGACAAATTTGTGTCTCTTGCTAGAAATGAAAGTACTAAGATTCCCGATGAATCAGTGGTTAAAGGTAGTGCATGATTTAGCACTCTGCCACAAAGCAGGCAATTCTCATGTTCTATTCCTGGTCTTTGCAATTCTAATTGAGATGAATCAATGTGCCAGCTACAATTGGCCCCTGTGTTCCCAGGCTAGGTGATAGAAGGCAGAAAGGGAAGGTGACGAAAATAAGTCTCATCTGGCCACTATCACAGGCTTCTGCTCAAAGAGCTGTGCTTCCTTCTGAGCAGATAATTCAGCTCAGCCATGATTCCACTGTGCCACCCTGCTGCCCACAACACACTCATGTTAGAATACCCTGCTGATATGCACTGTTTGGATCAGTGTGTGAAAAATACCACTTACAGCATGGTGCTGGAATGCTGCTGGTTACTGCAATACTTTGCTTCAGGTTAAGTCAAAACATTCGGGCAAAGGCAGACTAATGACGGAATGCAATAAAAATGCAGTCATTCTTTCCTCAAATTTGCACTGATTTTTTAATGCATTTTACAATTTTAAAAATTGTTCTTGAGATATGGGCAAAACGGTAAGGAACATTTGTATAATCACCCTAGTTGGGCTGAGGACATTAAGCGTCCATCACTTTCTCAAAGTTCATTAGAGAATTGGTTGGGTTTTTATGACAATCTAGCAACTTTCATGATCAATTTTACTTGGTAGAAGCCCACTTATTATCATATTTATTGAATGCAATTTCAAAACCTGCCATAATGGGATTGAATCCCTGACTGCTAGGTCCAGTACCATAACCACTAGGCTACTGTACCTACAGTATTATTCAGAAGGCCTAAATTTGAGCTTTGGACAAACAACCATTCTCATCTGCCAAAGTTTAAGACTTTCAGAGCATGCAGAAGAAAGGAAAAAGATTGCAACAGGTTATACTGTTTTACCTTGGTCCATACAAACACATGAACTTCATACAGACATTAATATGTAGTGTAAGCAACAAAAAATCTCAATACACAGCAATTTTGACTGTTTATATTATGCAATCAGGAATACAGCATACAATCAGTAAAATGCACACAGCTAGCATCTAGTCCTTTACATTTCCCAGCGAAAATCTTGATATGAAACCACATCTTTTTAAAAGACCGAGCTGACTTCACATTGATTATTCAAGTGCAGTTTTCTTTATCTCACGTAACTCCATTTTATATATTTATGTTCCCTGGTTTGATCTTCTCAAAGTGAAATCAATAGGTTAAATTGCAGATTCAAAGACTAAAAAAGGAATCTGCATGGTTCTGTACTACACATTAAACTCAACAGGTACTTTGTGTTAGAACAATTAAACAGCATTTAAATACCAAGACCAGGTCAACGTCCAAACAAAAATAGCTCTGCAAACTTGCAAGCGTCAAAAGAAACCCCACAAAGCTCAAGTGCTTGTTGCATACCATCTCCCTCGACATGCCCAAAGTTTAAAATGTACCTGATTTTGACACAGGCAACAGTTAAGGGATTTAAACAAGTATATTTTCAAAAAGTAAACACTTCAGTATTTTTGTCTTCTTAGGTCCCATCATTGTACAATTAAATCATAAAATGCCAAAAACACAAGATTTTTATGGGTGCAAAATCCTTCAAATCTCCCCTGTAATTTACTCAACTAAGTTGTGCATGAAGAGGGCTTTTCAGAAGGTAAGGTGCTACAACTGAGGACCAGAAACTGAAAATCTTGTAGTTTTATACCACAAATGATCCCATAGGACAACCACAAATGTTCTTTGCATCAAGAGTGAACATAACATTTGCTCTCTCTGAAAACATGTATATTTGTCTTTGTGGTTGAAGTACAAGGGGAATGTAGTACAAGTGAATCAGCAACGGGAATACAGTTATTGCTGGACATTCGTTTTCATATTAGCTTCCTTTCCCTTTTGAATTATCATTGGCATCAGCTTCTAGCGATTTCGACACATCTGCTTGAGGCAGTTCTTGTTCAGTCATGCTAGCTATTGATAGGGAAAAAGATCATTAGTTTTAAATATCACAACTTTCATAAGTCAATAAAGAAAGGGTGTTCTCATCTCTACCTTTAAAAGCCATTTCTTTAGCTTAATTTTTTAGCTTTTCTATGTCACTTGGTGTAGAGGAGGAAAGCAGTGAAGATGTCGCAGAAACTTGGGCGGGCTGTAGAGGGTCGGAACAAGATGAGATGCTCAAAAGGAGAAGAAAGTGCTAGAAGAGGAAGGGAATAGGCCAAGGTGTAATTTGCCACCAGGATGGTCTGGGCAGAACAAGTGGGGGAAGGTCCAAGGACCAGTTTCTCACCGAGATGTTTTCCTCCTCCAGTCTCTGTGCTGAGCAACTATGTATCCTATTCCAGCTTTATCTCAATTCATCATACGGTTTCTCTTCAGAGTTCACCACCCTCCATGTTAACTCGCCAACCCATATTCATGGCTGCCACCTTGACCATGCCATCTAAAGTGGCCTCACCACTTCCATCATATTAATCATAGCTAAGGCCATATTGATCACCACCTTGTATTGGTCTCCAACCACATCCTCATTCCACCTCCCAAACCCACTTCCTTCTACATCCTCCCCAGAATAAACATGTCACTTACAACTGCACTTTCAAAATCCCAGCTGTCGAGCTTTGGCCCTCCATTCGCCACAACATTACTGCAGCTACTGATCTGCTCAGCTACACACTCACCTACACCTTCGATGTCCTAGTCCAAATTAAAACTATTACACTCTCTCACCCTGGCCAGTTCCCCTGCTGCGGTCCACATTTCCGTTATTTTAAGAACAAGAGATACAGCATACAATTGGTTTAACTATTCACTACCAGATCTGGCTGGACCACATAAAACACGACTGAGTCCTGCTCTTGTTTGCCAAACCACTGATTCTTCCAGGATTATCTTGGAATGCAAAGATATTCCCTGGCTTCTTTCCCCCATTGCAAACCGTCTTCCGAAACTGCTTTCTCATCACCTGCACCCTCACCTGAACAAGTGCAAGGAGCTTATGGACTTCTTTGTCACTAAGATTGAGACCAGCTAATTAGCTACTTCTGCCTCCCTTTCATTAGCCCACCTGGTCAAACTTCTAAGGTTCAATCGTGTCATAGCTCTAAGCTTGCAACTTCCTCTCCCATCTCCTCTCATACCCTCTCTGAGCTCATCTTGTCCATGGGAACCAGGTCCCATTCTCTTGTCCCAATTCCCACTAAACTGCTGAGCAACCAATTTCCCCTTCATGACTCTCGTTAGCTGATATTGTTAATAGTTAATTCTCCTCAGGGACTATCTCCCTCTCCTTCTCCAGTACAGGGAGATATGGGTGTTTTGGTACGCGAATCACAAAAAGTTGGTATGGAGATGTAGCAATTGATTGGGAAGGCAAATGGAATGTTGGTGTTTATTGCAAGAGGAATTGGATATAAAAGTAGGGATGTTTTAATACAGTTGTACAAGGCATTGGTGAGACCACATCTGGAGTACTGTGTGCAGTTTGGTCCCCTTACTTAAGAAAGGATATAATTGCATTAGTAGTTCAGAAAAGGTTCACTCAACCGATTCCTGGGACGAAGGGGTTATCTTACGAGGAAAGATTGAGCAGGTTGGACCTAGACCTAGTGGGGTTTAAAAAAATGAGAATTTTTATCTTATTGAAACATATAAGATCCTGGGGGGGGCGGGGGGGGCGCGGCTTGACAGGGTTAATGCTGAGAGTGTGTGAGAGTCTAGAACCAGGGGACACAGTTTAAAAATTAGGGGTTTCCCATGTAAGACTGAGGTAAGGAGAATTTTTTTTCTCTTGAGGGTTGTTGTCTGTGGAATTTTCTTCCCCGGAGAACAGTGGAGGCAGAGTTAGATAGATTCTTGATCGACAAGAGAGTCAAGGATTATGGAAGGGTAGGCAAGAAAATGGAGTTGAAGTCACCATCAGATCAACCATAGCCTAATCGAATGACACTGCAGGCTTGAGGGGCTGAATGGCCTACTCCTAGTTCTTGTGTTATCATCTACTGTCATCATCCCTCTCCTCATATGAAACAACCCTGGACTCTGTCCATTTTGCAAACTACTGTACCATCTCCAACCTCCCTTTCCTCTCAAAAGTCCTTGAACGTGTGGTCTCCTCCCAAATGCATGCCCCATTTTCCCTAAAACACCACATCTGAATACCTTCAATCAGGTGTTTGCCCTACCAAAATTCCAAACAGTCTTATCAAAGTCACAAATGACATTCTACATGACTGTGGCAAAGGTAAACTTTTTCCCCTCATCCTTCTCGACTCTCTGCAGTCTTTTGACATGGTTTACACTCCTCCTCCAAAGCCTCTCCACTGTAGTCCAGCTGGCAGGTTCCATTCTCATCTCATAATTGTCACCAGAGTATCACCTGTAATGGCTTTCCTTCACGCTCCTGCACTGTTACCTCTGGTGTGCCCCAAAGATCTATCCTTGGTCTCCTCCTATTTCTCATCTATATGCTGCCCTGTGGTGACAGAATCTAAAAAGTGTCAGTTTCCATCTGTAAGCAGATGACACCCAGCTTTCCCTCACCACTTCTCTTGAGCAATCCGCTGTCTTTAAATTGTCAGACTGCTTGAACAAATATTTCCTCCAACGAAATATTGAGAAGACCAAAGCCATCATCATTGATTCTTGCCACAAACTCAATTTCCTAGTTACTGACTTTATCACTCTCAATGATAGAGAGTTATAGCCTTAGAGAGACTGACTTGATCTAAGGCTGAACAAGACTGTCACACTTGACACCAAGATGACACCACATATAACCTGTACTGCCCATTTTCACCTCCATGACTTCAACCTACTTTGCCCTTGCCTCAGGTTGTCTGGCACTGAAACCCTAACCCATGCCTTCATTACCACTAGACTCGACTATTCTCACAGTCTCCTGGCTGGCCTCCCACGTTCTAGCCTTCATAAACTTGAGGTTATCCAAAACTTTGTTGCCTGTGTCTAAACTTGCACTAAGTCCTGTTGCCCTATCACTCCTGTGCTCGCTGACCAACACTGGCTCCCAGTTAAGCAAACCCATAATTTTAAAATTCTCATCCATGTTTTCAAATCTCTCCATAGCCTTGCTCCTCCAAATCTCTGTAGTCTCCTCCAGCCCCACAGCCTCGAGACAGCTCCACTCCCCTAATTCTGGCCTCTCACGTTTCTGTGATTTTCATTGCTTCAAAGGCTCTGGGATTCCATCCCCAAACACCTCTGCTTTTTTTCTTTGAGATGCTCTGTTAAACCTAGCTCTGACCAAGCGTTTGGTCCTCCCTCTTAATATCTTGTTACGTGGCTCAGTGTCAAATTTTATTCTATGTTCCTGTCATGCGCCTTGGGACTCTTATATGTTAAAAGGTGTTACAAAAAAATACAAGTTGTTATTGCTTGTGATATTAGTAGTATATAGTACATACTATCAATATCAACTTCATTGATGCTTTATGGAAAAACTGAAATTATAAAGCTACATCTTGGCTTCTCAGGAATTCTTTATGATCTAATTCTTATATGCAGGATTTTATTAACAAGGATCACAAACTTTACAAAAACGAAGCTTAATAGTAAGACAGCATATAAGGAACGTATTTTTACATTGTATTGTTTATTCAATAGGATTAACAGATCAGGAAACATACCTGAATTGGTCTTCCGAGTTGCAGAGCTTTGTTTTCCTGGTTGATCTGAAATTTCTGGTTGCACTTGTTGCTTTCTGGTGGGAACAAAAATGTATGCATTGTATAATATGCCTAGCACTGAGTAGTTTCACTGCTTGTCCTGTGTATAGCCAGGCATTCCCTACTGGGTTAAATTAATTGTCAACAACAACAATTAATATCTTAAATGCAAGAAGTGATATATGTAAATGCCGGAAAACAAAACAAAACTTTAAATAATTTTAACTCTTAAGGAGTGTCATGATTTATTTGAGGATATTTATCTTTTACATCTGAACTCTGCAAAAGTAGGCTATTGGGGAAGTTTTGACACTGGAATAAGTGCATACTTTTTTGCACAGGGCTTTTAATCTATTGGGTTCACTAGATTATCATAGTCAATTTATTTATGGAGCCTGGATTCTATTCAAGTCAAACTGATGAAATGACTATCTCCCCCCCCTCTGTTGCCTGTCAGGACCAGCTCCTCACAGATGTGGGTTAATAGCACAAAAATGCTCTTAAATTGGCATTCATTGGAAATTTTCAGAGATGTTACATTTTGTTATATTTGTTCGTGTGACGTGAGCATTGCTGGCAAGGTCAGCATTTGTTGCCCATCTCTGATTGCCCACTTAAATGGCGGTGAGCTGCCTTCTTTAACCATTGTAGTCCATCTGGTGTAGGTATGTCCACAGTGCTGTTAGGGAGGGAGTTCCAGGATTTCGACTCAGAATTCCACTGCACTCCTGACTTGTACCTTGTAAATGGTGGACAGCTTTGGGGAGTCTCACCACAGGATTCCCAGCATCTAACCTGATCTTGTAGCCACAATATTTATAAGACCGCTCCGGTAAAGTTTCTGGTGAATGGTAACCCCCAGGGTGTTGATAATGGGGGATTCAGCGATGGTAATGCTGTTGAACATCAAGGACAGATGGTTAGATTCTCCCTTGTTGGAGATGGTTATTGCCTGACACTTGAGTGGCACAAATGTTACTTGCCACTTGTCAGCCAAAGCCTGAATATTGATCAAGTCTTGCTGCATATAAGAATAAATGGATAAAGAGGTTTAAGGATGTAAATATAGAAGTCTTTAAAGCACACTGACAAGTGCAAAAGTGATGAAAAGGGCCAATAGGATGTCAGGCTTCTCCACAAGAAGTGTAAAATGTAAAAGGTATGAAATAATACTTCATTGATTCACTTTCATCTGGAATAGTGTGGTCAGTTTTTGGCATCCAATCTTAAAATAAACTGAGCTTGAAAGGAACCCAGCAAACAATTAACCCCAGATATCATCCTGTGAAAGGACTTAGCTGTGAGAGATTAGATAATGGATAATATTCTTTGGCAATGAGGAAGTTAAGGGGTCACCCAGTTGAATAATTTAAAATATTAAAGGGAATACATAACAAGGTCTTTGAATTCAAGGTCTTTGACTTAAAAGCCAATCCAGGAAACATTCCTTTATAGAGGAACTATATGACTGTGAAGCCAAAAATAGCTATAGATGCAAAATCAATTAAGGGTTGAAAATGGATGTGGGTAATTATTTTGGAAGGTGATGTATTAAGAAATATGTAATTGGAAATGAAATAGTAGAACGGACAAAGTGTCAGAACAAGCACAATCTTAACCTTGATCGTATGTAATTTCACTCAGATTTCTCAGAGAAATTCAAACTTGTAAAAGCATGCCAAAAGCAAAATACCGTAGATGCTGGATGGAAATCTGAAATAAAAACAGAAAATGCTGCTTATACTCAGCAAGTCAGGCAGCAGCTGTGAAAGTGAAATATTAACTCTTTCCACAGATGTTGCCTGACCTGCTGAGTATTCCCAGTAATTTCTGTTTTTATTTGTAAAAGTATTGTCTGTTCTTTTCAGACTGGGGCTAAGAAATGGCTGAGGCTAGAGTAAAGAGATAGGGAGCAAGCAAACTATCTCACACTGTAGCTGACAGTATGTATCTGATTGGCAAGTGCTCAATACTGACACCGATGACTCAAACAGAATTCCCATTTCTCACTTCATCATTTCTTGTTTCAATGAACACAAAAGTTATTCAAAATAAAAACATGTACAAATGCAATTTTAAACAATGCTGAAAAAACTTCAGAAAAACTGACTTATATTAATACTGTGAAAAGTGTAAATAAACGTGGTCCTCAAAAGGGTCAAAGTCACACATATTCTACCATGGACCTTAAACCAAGTTTTGGAGCAGTACATATCTATGGTCTACTTGCCTCTCAAAGTATGCTTGTCTACGTCTTCGTAGCTCCTCTGCTGTAGGAGTTTCAGTTTGATTTGTCCTTGAAGATTGTGCAACATTCTGAGATGAAGTCACTTCTGAATTTTCTGTCCCTTGTCCAAAACCTAGAGATTCATTAATAAGATTACATTATTAAAACAGCATCAATTCAAATGCTTAAAATGCTATATTTCAATTACGACGTATGAGAATCAACAAAACCTTCAAAAGTGTTTAATTTTCTTAATTCTGTTCAATGTCATTTAAGCCGTTCTCTACCTCTTTAGGTCCCTATGCAACATAGGGTGGCTACATGGCTTGTGCCAACATTTCTGCTATTATCATGACACATGACTGGGTGAGCAGATCGAACTATTCCTCCCGTTTGTAGTTAAAAAATATTGTACCTCACATCCATTAATCATGTATGGGCATGTTGAAAATCATGGTACAAAGTTTACCACTGTATGGCACAACATACTGGTAAACTCATGTGATATGACGCCAGTGCTTTTCTAAGAAGGTTACAGCAATCAAGATTAGGAGCCTCAGTGGTCATACTAGACTCCTGATACTTTTGTATCTGATTAACAAGGGTTAAAATGATAACTTAAATGACAGTAATGGTGAAACAACAGAATTCTATAATCAGGATATATGTGATGTCTAGTCGCTGCATGGAGTGGCAGGGTTCTTATTTCACATGTTACAAAGATTATCTTTGCTAGTCTGTATACAAAAAGATACATCCACCCTGTCTTTTTACCCTTTCTTCATATATGTAGTGACTGAACTCAGTATTCATGCACTAGACTGACAGGAAATGTCAAACGTTGGGGGGGGGGGGGGGCATCACAGTCAAATCTGAATCTGTACTCAACCAATATTCACAAACATGCACTTCCAGAAGGGGTGACTGTATTGTGACTTGATTGCTTTCCCTCCTTCCTAGCTTTTCAGCAATTAACTGCTGCCCCAGCTCACATCAGGTAACTAAGTGACTGACCGAAACTGGAACCTTCTTGGTCTGAGCAGTTCAGTTGCACACAACATGACATTTACCCAATGAGCAATCAAGGAATTAAAAATTGTAATAGTCAAAAATTACTAGAGTATAATCCACAAAATTAAAAGGGGTCCCCACTAAGGGATGAGAAATATATGCATTTTCAATAATGAGGTGCTAACACATGTACAATTGTCACATTTGGAAAATAAGTCCCGTTTTAAGTGGAGAAAATCTCAACTCAATGGAATGCCTGATTAACACCCTTCAAAAGCAAAATCCACTTTCTGCTGTGGAATACAAAAGCTAGACCATTTCTACATACAGTTTAAATTTACATTGTAATTCCATTCATTCCCATGACTTGTTCCACATAGAAACCCCAATTTACATTGAGTCAAACAGCAAACTAATACATTTTAGTGGATGGTTTCCTAATGATAAATAGTTCCAATAAAAAGGCCTTCATGTGAAACATTAACTTTTCTTGTCTCTTTAAAATGCTGATTAATCTATGCATTTCCAATTTGTTTTTCACAATTTCAGCACTTATACTTTTGTTCCCCAATCACTTGTATAATTTATGGAATCAGGTCGAGATAGGCTGTTCTGTGTTCATGACAAAGTAATTAAGAACCTATAGAAATGTGAAATAAGGCCTGTTGGCCCATCTGACTTACCCTGTTATTCAGGATCATTTTCATCTCCTTCTAGAACCCGTTGTTTATATCATGCCACTCAGATCATTAAATACCCTCCTCTGATGACAGTCATTAGTCTAATTAACATAGTTCATCAACATGCATTCCCTGACCATATAGTCCACTTCCTAAACTATAAGTCTAACTTGTTTTTTTGCTAAACCTTTCTTCTGCCAGTTCTGAAACATTTGAATTGAAAACAAATTATTTAGATGTACAACAGAGTTCTATTCCAAAACACTTCATACTGTCATTGGTTATATAACATTGCTTGTCAAACTTCATTCAATAACAAGCAGACTCCCTGGATTGCATTTGCACATCAGCATATCATAAAGCTAACTTAATTTTATAATTCGAAAGTTGTAGTAAAGTAGAATTGTAACCTCAACCATGAGGAAACTGAACAAAAACTGTACATGTTCTAAATTTTGCTTCCAGCAGGTTGCCCATCCTTTCAGTCACAAACCTTGCATGCCACAGAAGCTCAAATTGGGAAAGGGCAGGAAATTAGCATTAAAAAAGTGACAAAAACCAGAAATTGTAGAGATAAAAGAAAACATCTGGAACTTAGTGAAGGAGACATTTGGGGGCACCAGATGCCTGTTTGGCCCATTAAGCCTTGTTGCTTTGTTAATGGGGTAAATGACAGGAAATAGGCTGTGATAAAAATCTGAATTGATGAATCAGGCAATGACCATGGAAGGACTCATTAGAAACCAACAAAGATGCTGCTGGGCGCAACTAGAGTAAAGGAATTGAGCTGCAAGGTTCCAGCATTTATACTCAAGCACACAAGGCTACAATCTTTCGGTTTCTCCCATTTTGCTCGGGGTTGCCACAATGCTGGTTGATCACCCTTCTCCTTATAAGGCTACATTGACCAATGCTAACAGTCGGCCTGCACTGCAATTTGTGGGCAAAATGTGTCATTGAAAGAGGAACAAATAAACAGGTTTCAGTTTTTGTCACTTTGAAACTATACCTTCTGCTTTCCTTTGCCTGGTTTTTCACAACAGAATTCTACACAGCAGAACCCTAATCAAATTTGTTAAGATTTCACTCCTTTAGTCATTTTCCAATGAGAGTAAATCGAGTTCTAATGGTATCTCCTCATATTTCAATGATGAAAAGCCAGAACAATTCCTGTTTCTAAGAAATTTATTACCTGTTTTTTCTGTAGTGCAGTAACCAAATACTAGATACTTTGCGTGTAAGGTTTTACCAATACTTTATACAGTGTAAGTATAATTTTCTTGAATGTATTGTGCTGGTCCATTTGTACTGTCTTTGCCTTGCAATTTCTCATAAGATCATAAGAAATAGAAGGAATAGGCCATTCGGCCCCTCAAGCCTGCTCCACCATTCTATTTGATCATGGCCTTAACTCACTGTCCTGTCTGCCAGCCTTCATTCTTGACACCCTTGTTAATTAAAAATCTAACTTAGCCTTGAATACATTCAATGACCCAGCCTTCACTGCTTTCTGGGGAAGAGAATTCCGAAGTCTAATGACCCTCAAGTGTAAAAATTCCTCCACATCTCAGTCATGAATGGGAGACGCCTTGTTTTGAAACTGTGACCCTAGTTCTATACTCCCTGACAAGCAGAAACATCCTCCCAACATCCACCCTGCCAAGTCTCTTCAGAATCTTATATGTTTCATGCTACCTTTTTGTGATTCATGTACCAGGACACCCAGATCCCTCTATACCACAGATTTCTGCAGTCTCTCTCCAATTAAACAATATTTTGCTTTTCAATTCTTCCTGCCAAAGTGGGCAAGCTCAAATTTTCCTATACAACTTGCTATCCTACCCATCTTTGTGTCATCAGCAAATTCAGCTACCATATGCTCAGTCCTTTCATCCGAGTTATTAATATAGATTGTAAGTAGTTGAAGCCTCAGCACTGATCCCTGTGACATTCCACTAGTTACAGTTTGCCAATCCAAAAGTGACCATTTATCCTGACTCCCTTCCTCCTGTTAGCTAACCAATCCTCTAATCATGCCAATGTATTACCCCCCAATACCATGAGCTCTTATGTTTTGTAGTAACCTTTAATATAGCACCTTATTGAATGTCTTTTGAAAATCTAAATACACATCTGCTGGTTCCCCATGATCTGCTTGGCTTGTTACATCCTCAAAGAACTTCAATAAATTAGTCAAACATGGTTTTCCTTTCACAAAACCATGATGACTCTGCCTGATTTTCTAAATGTCCTGCCATTACCTCCTTAATAATGGATTCAAGCATTTTCCAATTGACAGATGTTACGCTAATTTGCCTATATAGTTTCCTGCTTTCTTTGTCCCTCGTTTCTTGAATAGTGTTGTTACATTTGCAGTTTTCCAATCTGCTGGGACCATTCCAGAATCTACAAAATTTTGGAAGATTACAATGAATGCATCCATTATCTCTGCAGGCACCTCTTTTAGGATGCAGGCCATCAGGCCCAAAGGGCTTCAGTCCCATTAATGATCATTTTAAGTTACTCCCTCTCTTTTCTTCTTGATTTTCAACTCATCTTGGGATGCTGTTTGTGTTTTCTACTGTGAAGACTGATACAAAGTACCTGTTTAACACTTCCGCCATTTTCTTGATTCCCCAGTATTAATTCCCAGGTCTCACCCTCTAAGAGATCAACACTCACCTTAGTTACTTTCCTTTTTATATACTTGTCAAAATTCTGTTTTTATATTATTAGCTAGCTTTCTCTCACACTCTAAAGTCTTTGTCCTTTATTTTAGTCATTCTTTGCTGGTTTCTAAATTTGTCCAATCTTCTGACCTACCACTAATTTTCACAGTATTGTGTTTTCTTTCAATTTAATACTATCTTTAACTTCCTTAGTTAGCCATGAATGGTTAGTCCTTTTCATAGAGTTCTTCTTTCTTAATGAAATATACCTTTGAGAGTTATGAAATATCTCCTTAAATATCTGCTCCATCATCCTACCTTTTAACCAATTTCCCAGTCTACTTTAGCTAACTGTCTTTATAGCCATGTAATTGCCTTTATTTAAGCTCAAGGCACAGACCCACGTTTCTTACCCTCAAACTGAATGTGAAATTCTTTCATGTTATGATCACTGTTGACTGGAGGATCCTTTACTATGATCCTTTACCATTACTATTTCTCCTTTACGATGTCCAAGTATCTTGTCAACCTTCATTCTGTGCTCCGTCTACTGAACAATAAACTGTTTATGTTTGCATACTCAGCCATGTCAGCATCAATATTTATTTCCCAATGTTAAATTTCCTCTGCCCCTTTACTAAGCTTTTACATAACATCCTGAGAACAGCAGCCTTCTTTGGAATGGCTAACTTTGAGACAACTTGGAAATGCAGACTTTCACTTAAAAAGTACTCTAAAAGCTCAAATAAATACTCTAAACAGCAATAGGTATCCCAACTCATTCTTACTGGATTCCATTATTTGCATGAGCTCAGAAGAACCACTGTGAAGTCTAGTATTGGTTGCACTGCAATAATACAATTTTCCAGGTTAGCTAGAAAGTTACTGCACCGATTAGTAACTGACATTTTAGGTGTGCAGAACACAAACTTGCACGAGGATGGGTAGGGCACCTGATTCGCATCATTATCATGAATAGATGTTCCCTATTGCCCATTTAAATGTTTATCTAATGCACAAACTTTTCCAAAACCTCAAAAGCTTTCAGTTCAGCTAAGTAACTTGTGAGCAAACTTTTCAAATGTTTTCTAAATGCCAAAATATAGAATAGTAAACCTCTTACACAATTAGCAATATAATGACCAAAAATGGTTCAAGGTGTACAATTTTCTTTCTATAAACCCAGTTTTCACTCTTGCTAAATACGTAGAATATTTTGGAATCAATGTTTGGTTTTTCCAATTCATTCAGTACAGTTGCATTGTCTGAGTTTTGCAATTTTCCATTATAGTATCCCTTACATTCACTTAAATCAAAATGTATTTGAGATCCAGAATTGTTGGATTTCATTTTAGGCTATGGGCTACCATTTGCATCTTAATTATCATTTATGAGATAACTCGCTTCCTTTAATAAACTCTGTGGCACCAACTAATATAACAAAAAAAAGCTGATTCCAGTGAATCTTCAAATATTCCAATACCTCATCGACCATTTCATCGCTGACCACTATTTTCTCCACCACCTCAGATGCATCCGCTGTCATTTGTTACTCAATTGGGAATATTAGCAACATCTTCCAGGGAAAACCACTGTGAAAAATAATTTTAGAATTCAACCTTACTATCATAACCCTCTCATCTGTAAGCATTACTTAAAGTGTCTACAGTATTATGGCCAAAAACAATTCTAAAATGTTACTTCACTATTACAGGATTGCACTACAACCTTAACTGCAGATTTTAACCCACAATTGTTTAAAAAAGTGGACTCTTTTGTACATCTACATCCCTTTTTCAGGTTCTTTTTCAGAACTTCCCACAGGCCACTTAAATGGCAATAAGACAAACATCATGCCCCAAAGTAATGAAAACAAACCAGTCACAAATTACAAAATGAAGTAATTTTTAAAAATGTAAAACATTTAATCTACCTTTTATTATAATGGAGAATAATCTGTACTTTATGAAGAGCCAAAACAGCATCTGATAATTTAAATACCAAAATGACTCAAGACATTTTATTCTCTACTTCATTACTCCAATGGTTATCCATAGCATAAAACAAGCCTCCCTGCAGCACCCACCACTCACCTGTCACTCTTAATGTATTACCAAACTTAAGAACTCTTCCAGTTTACCACCACATAGTAATTTATTTATGATCGTCTCAACACACCAAATGAAAAAGGTAACCAGAGAAAACTAAGCCTATAATGGGCTTATAATGTAATCGACCCACACTATCAGGGGTCCCCAGGGAAATCTGACAACAAAATTAGACTCCCTAGATTTCAATTATAAAACAAATGTTTTTGTTTTAATTCAAATGGGAAAAAAACATGTTAGTAAATAACACTGCCTGTTAATCTACAGAGTCTATTTTTTTGAGTAATAATTCAATTTCCCATGGCATTGCATGTTGGGTGTAAAATAACATGGTCACCCTCAGACAGGTTTCTGCTGTACGTGTGTAGTTATTTCTCTCACTCACTCCTTTCATTTTTTTCTCTATGCTTTTCTTCCCCTTAAATCTTGCTTTTGTTTCCCTGATATTATCTTCTCCTCTGTTTTCTTCTTCTTTCCTTTCAGATGGAATGGAGAGGAGAGAGAAAGCTGCTAACAGCTGAAGGATGCAGGTGGCTGATGAGTAAAATGCAGTTCTCGGCACCCCCATTCCCAAGCCATCCCCAAATCAATCATGCCCTTCAAACCTGTCCAGCTATTCAATCAGATCATGGATCATCTATACCTTAACTCAATTTTAAATGCCTTTTCTCTATATGCCTCAATATCTTTACCTCACAAAAATCTAATGATCAGAGTTTTCAAAATTTCAATTGACCCAACAACCAAAACCTTTTGGGGGAAAGTGAGTTCCAGATTTTCACTACCCTTTGTGTGGATATTGCGGTATGATTTTCCTCCTAAACGGGCTGGCTCTAATTTTAAGATCATTCTCTCTTGTTTTCAATTTCCCCACCAAGATAAATTAGGTTTTTTGTAGCTATCCTATTGAACCCCTTAATTGTTTTAAGTTCCTTGATTAGATCACCCCTCAACTTCTAAACTCAAGGGGTTATAAACTACATTTATGCAATTTGTTTCTATTGTTTCTATCGAAGTGGATAACGTCATGCTTCACCACATTGAACTCCACCTGCCATAGTTTTGCCCGCTCATTTAAGCTGTCCTGATTCCATCTACAGAACTTTGTAACTTACTGTTCTCCCATCTACATAAACCTACTGTACCACCTAACAGTCTTTGCAACTCTTGTTTCCTGCAGACAAGTCATAGCATATGTGGTGAAAATACATGGTTCACATACAGATCTCTGGGGAGCACCACTTGTCATATCCTGCCAATCAGCGAACAAACCTTTTATCTCTACTTTGTCTCATATCTTCCCAACCAGTTATCAAATCATGTCACCCCCTTACCTACAACTCCTTGCACTTTCAGTTTGTTAATCTGCATCAAATGTCAAGTAGAAACAGAAAAAGATAACATTTCAGATTGTTGATCTGTTGTCAGAAGGTCATCCACCCGAAACATTCTTTGTTTCTCTCTCCACAGATGGTGCCTGACCTGCTGAGTGTTTCCAGCATTTTCTGTTATTTCAGATTTTCAGCATTTTGTTTTTGTACTCTTATCAAGGGCCATCTGGTGGTCCACACAGACACCATTCACAGACAGTACCCCCCCTATCCACAACGCTAGTGGCTTCCTCAAAAAAAAGTAACTGGATTAGCCAAACATAACCTACCCTTCATAAATCCATGCTGACTCTCTGATCAACTCAGACTTGTCCAAATGCTCAGCCATTCTGTCTCTGATGATAGATTCCAATAACTTCTCCACAACTGATATTAAATTGATGGGTCTATAATTACATGGTTTCTCCCTCCTGCCTGGGAAATTCTGTGGTCTTGAAATAAAAACTTTATGGAATGCATTAAAGGAAAATTCAATGGATAAATTTAATCGTGTTAATGTACAATATAATTTTATACTTTGTTTAAACCCTTATTTTACGCTTCAGAAATTTCATCACTGATCAAAAAAATTCAGAAAATTGAGTAATTTGTGAAAATTCATTGGTCAGATTCCACAATCACAGCATGATATGCTCCAACTATTTAATATCATCTATTGTGTGTCATACAATGGGGACCTGAAAAGGCCTATCATATCGCCATATATAAAGGTAATAGGTACTGCAAGCCCTTAAAAATTTTCAACGAAAAGCAGGTCCCATGCACTGAATGTATAATAGAAAGCACTACTTTTCTACTCAGTTTTTCTATGTTATGCCCTTCAGTGCTGCTGATTGCTACAAGGTGTTTAAGAGTGGGCTAGAGTCACTGGCATCACGAGTTTGTCTTGTAGCAAAGCACCTGTTTTCCACGGATAACGGTTAGTAACATGTTGTGACATTATATGCTACAGCTCCAAAGCTCCATTTTTTAAATATTTAAATGGGCCGTTGCATATTTAAATGAAAAGACTAATTTTTAATCAGTGGTTTATAAGAGAATGCTTTCTTGTCAAATTTATGGAGTGAAATTTTGAAAAAATTGCAGAATAGCATAATTAACTTCCTTTAGTTATAAGGAAAGACTAGAGAAATTAAGGCCTTTTTCATTAGAACAGGCAAGGCTAGGAGGAGATCTGACATACACATTCAACTTTGAGAAGTTTTGATAAGGGAAAAATAACTGGAGAAAGGGAAATTAAGATCACCAACAAAAAGATGAAGGAAGAAGTTAGAGGCTTTTACTTAAAGTTCAAAGTCGCTTTAATATGCAGTGCCTTAAATTGAAAAAGAGTGGCAGAAACAGGACATATAATGATTTTTAAAAAGGGAAGCAGATAAATGTGAAAAAGGAACATTTACAATGATATGGGGGAATGGGGATGAAGTCGATAGCTATTTGAGAGCCAGATGTAATTGGCAAATAGCATCCTTTTGTGCCGCACAATTCTTTAATTCTATTGCCCGATTAACACATTCACTGGAAGAAACCCCTGACAGTCCAATTATGTTTGTGGATTGATAATAGAAGTATGTCAAAACAGAAATTTCACTATGTTACTTATCAGCATTCAACTAGATATCTAATTATGTTTTACAATTATAGATTATTCCTAATGGGACCAATTTGAGACATACCGCACTGATTTCCCAAACAGGTTGATTTCATTGTGTTAATCTGGAAAAATTTTCTTTTATAGACATAACTACACTTCAGTGTGACTGATGAAAACTACTTTATTCTACTTTAAAAAAAATGTAAATCTCTGCAGTTAGCTTAGATTTTTTAAAACTACAAACAAAGATAAACATAAAAACAAAGTTTTCATGTTTTATTTCTGAATCAGTTATAGAACAGAACAGTAATGAAACCTCTCTCCCTTTCGAGACTGTATGTACATACGGTATACAGTACAGCTTTGCTCTCTTTCCAGCCATGCAGGGATGTGAAGACTATCACCTTCTTTTGTACATTTCTGTGTCAAAGGATAAAAACTATTTTAATCTACTGCCAGTCCAAATAACACATATAGTAACTGCAGAAATATAGCACCATAAAACTTATTCTCGTTGAAAATGAAAGAAAACAGAACAGTAGGGCACATAGTGATTTACTATTTATCTTGCTTTTCACAGAAAGGGCATCAAAATCATTTAGACTAATATGAGGAGATGTCGAAGGCGAATTGAAGCAGATGGAAAAATAGAGCAAAACATTAATGCTCCACATACTCTGGCTGTTGTGGGCTGAGCATTTCAAACTAAAACAAAAAATAAAAATGAGAAAAAGACACTTGTATTTAAACCACCTCTCATGATCTCAGGACATCCCAAAGCACCTTACAGACAATGATGCAGTTTGAAGTGTAGTCACTGTTGTAATATAGGAAACATGAAACCAATTTTGCACATAGTAAGTTCCCACAAACAGCAATAAAATAAATGACCAGATTATCTGTATTAGGTGATGGTTGAAGGATAAAAACTGGCCAAAATACTGGGTGAACTCCTCAGCTCTTCTTTAAATACTGCTATGGGGCCTTTCATATCTACCTGAACGGGCAGATAAGGCCTCGGTTTAAAGTCTTATCCAAAAGATGACACAGAATTGCCAGTCACGATTATTGCTCAAGTCTCTAGATTAGGGCTTGAATTGCAAATGTCTGTAGAAGTGATAGTGCTACTACTGAGCTGAGGGGGACTTCTATAAAGTATATAAACTTACTCTGCAGGTTGAGAATTGAAAAAAATAGCAGCAAAATAATTTTCTGTTGTGATGCTGGCCTCCATCTCCATTCCTCCCCACAACCACCCATTGTTCCTTTCTGTTAGCTTCCCTAGAAAATAAGGCTACCTCATCTACGATGCTATTGTTGTTAACTGTTGACAACTATGTGGTATTGGACTACATTGATGGGCCCTATGACTTTCTTTGTGTACCTCTGGTGAAGTGATCAGCCCCTGCTTCCCCATTTGGGAACAGTTGAGATCAGGAATTCACCATGAAGGAATCTGAGACGTAAACCTTATGTTTCCTCATTTCTTTGTACAACATATTAAGTTTGATAGGCTTGGGCTATGAAGCCACTGAATGTATCAGAATCACAGTACAGAAGAGGCCCTTCGGCCCATCGAGTCTGCACTGACACGTGAGAAACAGAAATGTAGTTAGTATAAGGACGAAGGAGATTCACCATTTGTGCCTTCCTTTAGGAATTGACATATAAAGTAATGCAAAATTCTTATTAATGTAAATGTTTTGGTGTTTTAATAATCTGATGCATTCTACATATTTGGAAAGCCTTTTCCCAGTTTGCAATGTTAATTGCTCCAAACTGATGCACAATGGTACAGCTGTGCCTTACCCTGGTTCCAGTTTTTAATAACTTCAATGCTAAGCTGAATGCCCCTTCCCTATACAAACAAGTGCTTTTAGAAGCACACATTCCTCCCAGTGGGCAATAATTCTATGTCTATTGTTTCATGTTAATGCTACAAGTGCTGCTTGTTGGGTTGGCAGTATAATTCTACAATTAAAAAATATTTTAGTTGGTATTAAGGTGGGCAAGAGCTGAAACCTGCAGTAGGAACTTGTGCTGTGTGTGCGAAAACGAGTGCATAAATGAGAATGCCAGCAATAATCCAGATATATTGAATGGCTGATAGATTAAGTTATGGAAAAATCTTATTCAACAGTACCGCAAGAGAAATCTTTATATTATCTATCAGCTCCGGTGGTAAGATCGCCAATACTTGAATACTTAACTGGACTGTTTCTATTGTGAAATTAAATCCCAGGAAAACCATGTGAACAGGAAAGAATCTATTGGATGGCAGTGCAATTTCGCTGCTCGATTCACAGAACAACTCCAACGTACAAATGCAGTGGATTCATTATTAGAGCAGACAATGCATCATATTGCTCAGACTGAGATTTCAGCTTTACATCCAAGTTGAAACAAAGTATAAAGTAATGAAAGATCATCCACTTGAAAGATTAAATCTTTTTCTCTCTCCAAAGATGCTGCTGGACCTGCTAAGTATTTCCAGCATTTCCTGTTTTTATTTCAGCTTTCCCGCTTCCACAGTATTTTTCTTTTAGAAAAGCACATACGTATCATTCCAGACAACATATTTTCTGAAAACATTACAAAAAAACTACCATAATTTTTACCAAATTATGTTGGGTGAGACAGTTTTTTTTACTGTAAGATGAATAAATTATTTTAAGTACTTTTGGTCATATGGTTTTCAATGTCATTCTAAATTTTACCTTTTGAAGTTTCAATAGTAATAAAACAACTGGCATAGCTATCACTGTACAGGCTAAAACCTGTAGGATCTTACTTTGAAAATAAGGATCAATATTTAAGCTCCAGGTTAGCATGTGCTCAGGATGTAGGTTTAAGTTTTGTCACTTTAAGGGTAGTTCTATCTCAGTAGGGCATCAATTCTCACCTTGCATGCTGAGGTGAATTGCTCTTCGTAGATCTGCTTCTTCATCTTCTGTCTCCATGTGCTGGCGGCTTAATGTCAATGCCCGCTGCAGATTTTCATCATCTTCATCCAGAACATTTGTAATTGATTTAGACATATCAATTGCTTGTTCCCAGTCATTGTTCTGTACCCTATAAAACATGATTTGAAAAAAAAAATGAAGGCCAGAGTGTGGAGTTGATGAATATACATACAAAAATCTCCTACAGTTGTTCTCACTGGGTATCACGTTCTATTATGACAGAGCCAATGGTAAAGGCTGAGTTGTTCAAATCCCAGAGGGAAACTTGAAACAACTGTCATAACTCATTTTTGCAATTTGTATATTTTGAAATGCATGCTTTGAATTCAGTAATATTAAGACCACCAAGTCTCAAGAGGTTTTTTATAAAATAAAGTTAAACATTTATTAATATAAGAAAGATTGTAAGCACATACATGTCTACAAAATTACCCCTATAATAACTACGAAAATCCCCTAATTAAACTAACTCTCAGTTAGACATCCGGTAAGGCAACAGTAAAACACAGAGATTTAAACAGACCCTACAAGCACACCCTGGACAGCTGCATCCAAAATGAATTTCTTTCAGCTCTGGGTCCTTGCAGAAAGACTTCAGGCTTATAGGCTGGAGGGTTTAGATCTTAGAATCCCTCCTCCTTTTCCTTCATATATATTTTCCTCTTTGAATGCAAATTCTCATTGTCACTAGCTTTTTTTTTAAACTTTAAATTTTCTAACAATAAAACCCTTTCATAATACCCACTTTACTAGTAGGCTTTTAAAAAACACTTTGCTTCTGGGCTTCACCTGGTTAGGTGTAATATTTCACCCGCTTTTTTAAAAATGCAAATTGCCCTCACCTTCTATTTCCCCATGTTTACCTAATTTCCATTTCAAACCTACTTCTCTTCTATACATCAAAGCCTCTAGACCAACTGGCTTTAATCCAATTAAGCTGCACACGCAAAAACACAGACACCACTAAACTTTATTTTAAAATAATTTCCAATAGCATTATAGACATTATTGTATCTTCTTGACATCCTCCTCCTTATCAAAAAATGAACCATCATAATTCTAAAAGACAGCTTCATTTTTATTAGCCCATTTTACACTGTAGGCTAATAGTTAGCAATATTCTTACACTATTACATTACCAGATGTATGCATTAACACAATATATATACAAATCCTTGGTTATCAACAGAATTCTTTCTAGTTCAGTGTCCAGGTTTTAAAATGCCCAATTTTCCCTTTAAGCTTCAAACTCTTGATCACACATCTGCAATCAGATTCTCTCATCCAGCGACATGTATTATTTGTAGATTAAATGGTTGCATTAATAAACTTCACCTGAATAGCCTTGCAACTTTTGTCTTGAAATTTGTCCAAAAACTTTAAAGGGTTGTGGTCTGTATAAACAATTGTCTCTGACAAATTGTTTGCCACATTGATATCAAAATATTACAATGCTAACACCAAACCCAACATCTCCTTTTCAATCGTTGAATATCTTCTCTGTTATGCATTCAATTTCTGGGAAAAATATCCTATTGGTTTTTCAATTCTAGTGTCATCTCCTTGTAACAGTATGGCCCCAATATTTATATCGTTTGCGTCAACAGCCAATTTAAACTGCTTGGCGTAATTGGATACTGCCAAAACTGGTGTCATAATTAATACAGTTTTCAAACTATCAAATGCCTTCTGATACGCCAATGTCCATTGAAATGTCTTGTTCTTTTTTAATAGTTCAGTCATTGGAGCAACCATACTATTAAATTTGGCACAAATTTCCAGTAAAACCCACTCATGCCCAGAAATATCAAAACTTTTTGTTTTGTTGTAGGCACTGGGAAACCCCCGATAGCTTTGACTTTCACATCTCTTGGAGCCACCTTACCATGTCCAAAGGTATGGCCTAGATACGTAACTTGCGCTTTTGAAAATGAACTTTTAACCAAATAATTTTTCCAGATGCTGCAAATGGTCCTTCCACTTCTCCTCAGACTGAAAACTATTAAGTCATCAATATAAACAGCACAACTGCTTAGACCTACAATTACTTTGTTTGTCAGTCTTTGAAATGTTGCAGGTGCATTCTTCATACCAAATGGCATGACTTTAAACCAATATAGTCCATTTGGCATCACAAAAACTGATATCTCCTTTGCTCTGTCTGATAACGGTACTTGCCAATATCCTTTTAGCAAGTCAATCTTTGTGATAAATTCTGATTGTCCTACTTTCTCAATACAATCCTCCAACCGTGGTATAGGATATGAATCCACTTTTGTCACCACATTCACCTTTCGATAGTCCACACACTATTTTTGTGTTCCATCCGGTTTCAGTCCAATACAATAGGCGAACTCCAGTTACTGCAACTAGACTCAATGATATCATTTTGAAGCATGAAATCAGTTTCTTTCTATACTTGTGATAACTTTGCCGGATTTAATCTATAAGGATATTACCTTATTGAAGATGAAACTTGTACAGAGACATAATGTTTAGCTAAGTCTGTCCTTCCCAACTTATTTCCACAAAGAGCTTTGTGTGATTGCAATAGCTTTTCCAAATTACTTTGACATATGTCTGCAAGGTAACTCAATATTACATTTAAGTTTTCAGGTACCCCCTCATTATCCAATTTGATTAGAGGAAAATCAATTTCAGAGTCCTGCATTTCTACCTCTTTCTCATTATCTACCACCACTAATACCTCTTTTTGTTCTCCTCTTCCCTATCAAAATACTTTTTAAGCATATTCACATGACACACTCTCTGCTTCTTTCTTCTATCTGGAGTATTTATTAAATAATTTAATTCACTCAATTTCTTTTCAATCCTGTAAGGCCCACTAAACCTTGCCTTTAATGAGTCACACAGTACTGGTAACAGAACTAGCACTTTCTCTCCAGCAATAAAATTCCAAACTGTAGCCTTCCTGTCTGCTTTCACTTTCATCACTTGCAGTGATATCCTTAAATGTTCCTTAGCCAACTCACATGCTCTTGTCTAACTTTCCCTTAAGTTTGATACATAATCCATGAGAGTAGTTTCTGCATTTTGACTCACTAATTTCTCATAAATCAATTTCAGTGGTCCCCTTGCCCCATGACCATAAACTAGTTCAAAAGGATTAAAACCAGTTGATGCATTAGGAGCATCCCTGATAGCAAATAACAAGAATGGAACTCCCCTATTCCAATCCTGTGGATAATCCTGACAGTACGCTGTCATCATAGTTCTTAAAGTTTGATACCATCTGTCCAGAGCTCCTTGTGACTCCAGATAATAAGGTGTTGACTTAAACTGTTTTATCCCCAAACTGTTCATTACTTCCTTAAACAGCTGTAACAAAATTTGAACCTTGATCTGATTATATTTCCTTAGGTAAACCATATCTTGTAAAAAATTTAGTTAACTCTGTCACAATCTTCTTAGTTGTAATATTTCTTATAAGTATGGCTTCAGGAAACCTGGTAGACACATTCATTGTCAGTAAGAACTGATTTCCACTTTTAGTCTTAGGGAGGGGTCCTACACAATCAATCATGACCCTGGTAAAAGGTTCTTCAAATGCTGGTATTGGGATTAAAGGTGCTTGTTTAATCACTGTTTGTGGTTTCCTTGTCACCTGACATGTGCGACATGTTCTACAGAATTTGACTACATCCCTGTGCAGTCCTGGCCAATAAAAATGTTTCTATACTTTTGTCTGTGTCTAATTCCGAAATGTCCCCCTATTGGAATTTCACGAGTAATCCTCAGAATCTCATTTCTATACCTGAATCTGATATACTTCCCTCTAGCTTTCATTTGCTGAGACATGATCTGGCCTCCATTTTCTCATTAAAATATCACCCTTAAGGTAATAACATTCTGGAATACATTTTGCCTCTGTTTCTAAGTAAGCTGTTTGATATAACTTGTTTTAATTGCAAATCCTTTTGCTGCAACTCAATTAACTGCCTTGAGTTAAACACTTCAGCTGAATTGTCCTGTCCTATGACTTTCTGAACAATGCTATCAAACACAGTGCCTACAAATTGGATTTCAATACCTTCTTCCCACCTTTGAACAGCCTGTCCTTGTTTTACTTGCTTCAACCTGTGTGCCCGTGTTCTCGTTATCCCACAATCTGGAAACAATCCAGGATGCTCCTCCTCCTGTAAACCCCTGTTGAAAATACTTCTACAGGCTGCTCAACTATCATAGGCATCACCCACATTTGTGACCCAGCTATATCATTACCCAGAATAAATTGAACCCCTGCAATGGGCAATTTTTCCACTATCCCAATAGTCACTTTGCCAGTTTTCCACTTCTAAAATTTACCTCCCACATGGGAATAGGTTTAGCATCTCCATGAACCCCACTTATCACCTGTTCCTGCAATAATCCCCCTGAACAACAAATATTACTATCCCAAAACATTCAGGATTGAGAGACTGTCTCTCTTGAAATTTAAGCATTTTTATCTACTCCACCCTGTACATATGGAAAGGCTTTCCCTTCACACGCAAAATCTTTAAACATTTCTGCAACCTGCTCCTCAGAGTTCTCTTGGATAAACGGTGAACACATTTCTACTCCTTCACCTATCACTGATTCTCCCTGATTTACTTGTATACAAACCACTGGTTTTTCTTGTGCCTGAACCTCAGACTCCACAATACTTTTACTTCCTGAACTTTTGTGCACCCCAATAATTCCAACAGATTTTTCCTTGCAATTTCCAACACACTGACTTCGTGTGCCCCACTTTATTACAATGAAAACACCTCAACTTTCAAATGTCAGGACAAGGGGTTTTCTATAAAACTAAATTAAACATTTATTAATACAAGAAAGATTGTAAGCACATACATATGTCTACAAAATTACAACTATAATAATAACAACAAAAATCCCCTAATTAATCTGACTCAGACCCCTGGTAAGGCAACAGTAAAACACAGATTTAAACAGACACTGGACAGTCACTTTCAAAATGAGCTTCTTTCAGCTCTGGGTCCTTGCAGACAGACTTGAGGCTTACAGGCTGGAGGTTTTAGATCTTAGAATCCGTCATCATTTTACAATTGGCCTTTGCTTCCTTTATATATATTTTCCTCTCTGAATGCAAATTCTCATTGTCACGAGGTTTTTTTAACTTTGAATCTTCTAACAATAAAGCCCTGCCATAATACCCACTTTACTAGTAAGCTTTAAGAAATTTTCTTAACTTGTTTCTGAGCTTCATCTGGTCTTTCGAATAGACTATTTAACAATGTACATTTCCCCCTTTACACCTCACCTTCTATTTCCCTATGTTTATCGAATTACCATTTCAAATCTACTTCTCTTCTATACATCAAAGCCTCTAGATCAGCTGGCTTTAATCCAGTTAAGACACACGCACGTAGACACAGATGCCACTAAACTCTATTTTAAAATAATTTCCAATTACATTATAGGCATTATTATATCTTCTTGACACATTCCATATACTGTTAATCTAATAGAGGGCATTTTTCTCCCTTAATTAGTCTTTTCAAGTGCTTTATCGCTGTAAGGCATAAAATTACGTATTGCTTTCTGAGACATTCCTGATCATAGCCTGGGGTTCTGTAGTACTATGAGTGCTGCCCCTCAGGAGTCAGAGCTTTACATGGCAAAATAGGACTAGGAATGAGGGATATCAGTTGTAAGTTGTTTTGCTAAAGAAAGAAAGACAAAAGGTTTTGAGCAATTTTATTCCTCAGTACCTCTGACCAAATTCTGTTCGCTGATTTGCCTCCTCTCCAATTAGCTTTGGCCTCTCTCGTTGCACCACTTTCATCCTTTTTAGTAACTCATCAGCTTCGCATTCTGGCAGTTCTCCTCTTACGACAAATATCGAATAACCTGGAGAAATTATGCAGTTAATCAAGAATATAGCATTCTGGACTTTATATATAGAGACAGAGTACAAAAGCCATGAAGTTATGCTAAACCAAGATAAATCACTAGTTCAGTCTGAGTTGGAGCATTATGCCTAATCCTGGACACCAAACTTTAGGAAGGACTTGAAAGATTTGGAGTGAGTACAGAGGGATTTACTGGACTGGTTCTGGGGATAATGGATTAGAGTTACGTGGAATGACTGGAGAAGCTGGGGTTGTTCTCCTTGGAGCTGAGAAGGCCAAGAGTAAATTTGATAGGGGTGTTCAAAACCATAAAGAGCTTAGAAAGAGAAACTGTTTCCAATGGCTGAAGGGTTAATTATGAGAGGGAATAGATTTGAGCTTGTGAACCAGTGGTGGCACGAGAAAAAACTTCTTTTTAACACAACAAGTGGTTAGGATTTGCCTGATAGGTCAGTGGATACAGAGTCAATAGTAGCTTTCAAATGGAAACCGCACGGATATAAAGAAGGAACATGTGAGTGGGACTAACTGGCTTGCTCTTTGAAAGAGCCGATGCAGACTTGATGGGGCAAATGACCACCTCCTGTGCTATACTATTCTATAATTCGATGAAATTAAACAAGATTTACACTTTTTACTACAAACCCCTAGTTAACCATCTTAAATGAGATTATTCTGACATAAACAAACATAAGCCTCTCCTCGGATAAACAACCAGGTATAATTTTTTTTAACTATACCAACTGTGACATTGAACCTCCTAAAATCCTGATTGGTTAAAATCAAGGGCCTCCGCCCTTTTCGAACAATGAGCTGGATCCATATACCATAATAATTAAATGGGTCACATTTGAATAGTCTTTGTCAATGAGAATCATGATTAAACATAATATCCTACACAATCACATTATTTCTGCTAAAACACCTGCACATTTACAGATGCAAATAATAAACAAAGCAGACCAGGATGCCAGTTCAGCTCAGTCCAACCACTATCTGCTCTTGATCATAAAGTTGTGATTCTGAAACCCACAGCAGATTTTGAGATCATAAGCAAGATGATGCAGCAATGCAGTGACAAGGAAGTGTTGCATTAAGGGAGGTACCATTCTTTAGGCGGGACAGTGAACTGAGGTTTGCCTGCTCAGGGTGATATTTATGCACATTTTGAGAAAGAATAGGCAGTTACCAAGTTATCTGGCCAACATCCCTTAACCAACACGACTATCAATGATTAACTGATTATTCAATTTACTAGTTTATGGAATGCTGCATTTGCCGCTTTAGGAAATTTAAGATAGCAAGGTTTATTATGACATTTATGACATTTCCTGCTGTGTAAGCTATAATAAATAAGCAAAAAGAAATGAAAGAATGTCTCACAGGTGCACTACTCTGAGGCTGAGACTGAAGTATGCTATTGGAACAGAGTAAAAGGAGCTTTACTGTATACTCAAATAGCATTGCCTGCTCAGGAATTGCTTGATGCTGACAATGAGTACCTAAAATGGAACGCTTTCTATTTCTTGGCATAAAAATCCTTCATCTCAATGATCACAGGAAAGAAATAGGGGAGTAAAAGTAGAAAAGAATGGAATTTATTAACAGAATTCTAACTTACTTTGAGGCAAGACTGTAGAATTGATTGCTCCTGAGAACTTAGTTCTGATATTTTGTAAATGATAGAACTCTATCCAGCAAACAGGGATCCCCACTTTTAAAAGCTTTTACTCAGATTACCATTAAAATGTATTTTTTTACTGATGCACATCTCTATATATTTATTTTTCTGGTTAATTTCCTCCCCACTTTGTTTCTGAAGGAGTTAACTCCTTGCTGAGTTATGGCCGCACAGCCACAAGTAACTGTCCAGTAGCTTGCTTAAATGGCCAGTCTCCATGTGCAAGGCTAATTGGCAAGTATTAGCAGGCCATTTGACTATGAAGGTACCACAGAAGGTTTTTACGTTTAGAATCGATAATGTAACTTGAACAGCTCTTTCCCTACAACTTAAAATATCGTATTAAGTATCAAAGCGTCTATTTGGTGCTTTTAATGTCCTGAAATACAAATCTTTCTGTCCTCATTTATAGAAGCAACATCAAACCTATGAACCACAAATAATCTTCATTAACTCTGAAAGAATACCTTGAGGCTTTATTAATATATTGTATATAAAATTGCACCTCAAAATAATCAGAACTACTGCTTCCCCATTTATATCACTTATCTCATTAGGATTTTATTTTCTATTAATAGTGAACCAAGTTGCTGAGATGTTGAACAAGGATACCTTCTTGCTGTAATTGAGCCAAGAAGAGGGCGAGGTAAGTGTCGGAGATCAACTCAGGACCCGTCAATAAAGAATTCAGGTTAAACCACTGGGCAGAAAAGAAAGCACAAGTTATGCATTCCATCTATGAACTATACATTCATTCTGTGCTGTAACCATTCTGTGATAAACTTCACATTCACCTAATTTCAAGTATATCCATTTTTTTTGCTTATTCTTTATCCCCTGCCAGAAGCTATGAGTAATAGTGTCACCTAGTGGTCAAGCTGTGGTTAAACAGCCCATTGTTATTGTTTCCAGGTTTTGGGAAGTTAAGGAAAACAAAGTACACCATGGCTATAAAGGCCGAGATTGGTTAACTCAGCTATGGCAGCTGAGCTCAAAATCTTGCTGATCTGAATGGCTCAATGTTACAATATGCAGTAAATTTACCAACTAAGGTTGTGGAGGCAGGAAATTTGACTATAACCATACATTATAATAGATCACATTTTTGTGCGAACAGCAACGTCTCCAACTCATAAATACACCCCCTTGAACATCTTGGAATTATAAATATGGTGTAAAGTTAGGATTTCTTGCATTCAATGACTTGTATTTATAAAGCACCTTTAGCACAGAAAAACTTCCCATGCTGCTTCACAGTGGTGCTTAACTGAAAAACAAATATGCTTGGCCAAAGGAGGAGACATTAGGAGGGTTGACCAAAAGCTTGGTCAAAAAGGTGGGTCTTATAAGGAGAATGAAATTGAAAGGTTTAGGAAGGGTGCTTTAGATTATAACATTTGGCAACTGAAGGCCTACTTGTCAATTGTGGGGGAAAGAAAGAGAGGGGGAACGGACATTAAGCATGGAGAGGGTGCATGATATGTAGCTGCAGAAACTTGGTGGTGCAAGGCCATGAAAACATTTAAACAAGTGAATGAGAACTGTGAATTTGAGACACTGGGAAACTGGGAGTCAATGTAAGTCAGCAGGAACAAGGGTAAATGGGTGAGCGAAACTTGGTGCAGGCTAGGATACAGGCAGGAAATGTTTGGATCAGCTGCAGTTGACGGAGGGGCTAGGATAGGCGGTGGGCCAGGCAAACTTTGTAAAAGTCAAATCTGGAAGATGAGAAAAAAAATCATTTGAAGTAAGGTGAAGGCAAGCCAATGTTATCGTGAGGATATCGGGCTGGAGGCTCAGCTTGATCAGTTAAGCTGCTGACATTGGAAACAGTTTAGTTCAACGTGATACAGTGGCCTGGAGGGAAATGGAGCCATTGGCAAGGTACAAAATTTGTGGTGAGGATCCAAAACAATGGCTTTGGTCATTCCAGTGTTTAGCTGAAGCAAATTGCAGTTCACTCGAGACTAGATATCTGATTTAATTGAGGCAGTGGAGGGGCTGAAACAGGCAGTGGAAAGTTGCAGCTGGGTGTCATCGATGCATACATGGAAGGTAACCCCATGTCAGAAGATGATGTTGCCAAGAGACAGTATGTAGACAAGGAAGAGGAAGCAGCCAAGGCTAAATGGTTAAGACTCCAGAGGTCCTGATGCAAAGGGTAGAAGAGAAGCCATTGCTGGGCATGCTCTGGCTACATCACATAGGTATAAATAGAAGCAAATAATAGCAGTCCGTGGACAACAGAAAAGTATCGAAAGATGATGATATGGTCAATTGCGTCAAAGGCTGCAGAAAGCTCAAGCAGGGATAATGCACATGGTCACAGTGACAGAGAACACTATTTGTGACTTTGGCTGGGGCAATTTTGGTGCTGTGGAAGATGAAGAAACTTGATTTCAGTAGGAAAATGTATCACCTACTGAACCATAAAGATAATGCAACTGCGTAGCAAAATTTTAAAAATGATCTCCAAAAGCAAACCAAATCTGTTGAGATTTATTTACCATCCAGGTGAAGCTATTTTTTAAAAAGTGAAGAAAAAGTAATGAGAATTCCTGAAACCAAAAAAAAATGCAACTAAGGAGCTGTGCAGCAAATCTAACAAAATGAATCTGTGGAGTACAGCGATTTTTTTAGGTTAGGTTGAAGAAAGAGGTGAAACAATTGTGGGAAATGTTGGAAAGATTTTGAAAATGGAATGCTCTACTTCTTCTGATATTGTGGAGATGAGATTCAAAATTCCATAGCAGCTCTTTAACGTTAAAGAGTGGACTACCTGATTTCCTAATTTTCGCACTGTAAACCAATGTTCTTTGTAGTTGCATATAAATGCCCTTTCAATTCTGTGGAAACAACAAACATGTGGAAGACCTTAAACCATTTCACAAGGAATGTGCTGAAAAGTAATCAATCTTTTTTCAAAATGCCTACTGCCAAATAAAATGGATATTGCATATTTGTGACTGTTTTTAAGAGCATAGATTGAAAAACTGAATCCAAAATCTGAAAATTAAAGCTAAGATCCACAATAAAAAAAATCTTAAAATACTGAGAACACACTGTATTTATATATAATGCGTCTTACACTGGATCAATCCTTAATCGCTGATATTCTGGGCTGTTGAAGAGGGTAATCTCTAAACCCCAAACACTCAAGGCAGTACTAATCACCTGTAGAAATAAAATTGCTTTGAAAGCTCTTTGGATTTTACAACAATACAGTAGAACCCACTTAAAATAAGTAATTTGAAAAGCAACATCTGGTTTTAACACATGCAAAAGTCTATGCACTATAACTGTAAGACATGCTTCAGCAAGGGGCTGTTCCATTTTCTTGGAGCCCAATGGAAGTATCAGTCTTCCCTCCCCCATCCAACCATTAGGAGTTCAGTATTTGCAGTTATTTTCCCAATGGAAATAACCAGAACGAAACGGATCGTTTCTACTTGGGCTGTTCCTCTTAACATTGTCTACAACAGAGTGGTCAAACAAGATAATCTAACGAATAAGGAAATTGCTTTTTTAAAGCCTCACATTGTTCACATAAAGCGTTTGCTCAGAGTCTCACTAAGTGCTATGCAATTTTCAATTACGTTTACAATACTCTGCAACGTTCCCTTTTGCAAGCTTGCAAAAAAAAACCAAGAATAAAAGTGGACCATTCAGCTCCTCGGGCCTGTCCGCCATTTAATGAGATCATGGCTGTTCTGATATTCCTTGATACCCTTACTGTGAATTGGAGGCTTGAAAATTTCAATTGACCCAACATCCACAGACACTGGTGGGTGGGTGGGAGAGGAGAAAAGAGTTCTAGATTTCCTTTAGCCTGTGTGTGAAAAAGTACTTTGTGATTTCACTCCAAAATGGCATAGCTCCTTGTTGTGGATTCCCTCATGTGAGGAAATAGCTTACCTGTATCTACTTGTGATTGAATTATTTTATCATTTTTAAGGTGAACTTCGAAACAAGTGAAATAAAAGTCCTCTTCCATTTGACTATCACATTTCTTCATGCCTTATTGATCAAAAGCATGGCAAGATCCTATTGAATCCACTTAGAACAGAATTTGGAGAAGGTGCAGAAGAGGGTAACGAGGAGGATGCCAAATTATACCTCTCTCAGTTATGTGGAAATGGTTTGAGTTATTTACTTTAGAGAGAAAGAGAAATACTTTTAAAGATTTGAAGAATGATTGGATACATTCTGGTTAGATAACTTATCTAAATTGGATAAGAGAGGTGGACTGAAGGTAATATCTATAAAATCTAAGGGTTAAGGTAGATTGAATACCAGGGAGAATTTTTTTCACAGTATGTTTCTTTACAAATAACTTGACAGCTTCTTGAGAGACGAGGTAATTTTTCACTGCAGGAGATTAAGTTGTGATAATATAGGGTCATGGAGAGCCACATTCTTCTGGAGTATTGTTTGATTGCTTTAGGAAATCTGGAAAGGAATTCTCCAAATTTCTCATTCTTGCATCAATTGTAGTTTTTTTCGGGGGGGGAGGGGTGCGCGGGAGGAGGAGGAGTGGTGGGAAGCTGGATGGACCAAACAGTCCTTTTTGTCCTATCATGTTTGGAACAGTGAACTGAGTAATGATTTTGAAATAAAAACAAAAAAACTGCGGATGCTGGAAATCCAAAACAAAAACAGAATTACCTGGAAAAACTCAGCATGTCTGGCAGCATCGGCAGAGAAGAAAAGAGTTGACGTTTCGAGTCCTCATGACCCTTCGGCAGAACTTGAGTGAGTCCAAGAAAGGGGTGAAATATAAGCTGGTTTAAGGTGTGTGTGTGTGTGTTTGTGTGTGTGGGGGGGGGGGGGTGGGGGTGGGGGGGGGGGGGTGGGTGGTTTGGGTGGGGGTAGAGAGAGAGAGAAGTGGAGGGGGTTGGTGTGGCTGTAGGGACAAACAAGCAGTAATAGAAGCAGATCATCAAAAGAAGTCACAAACAACAGAACAAAAGAACACATAGGTGTTAAAGTTGGTGATATTATCAAAACAAATGTGCTAATTAAGAATGGATGGTAGGGCACTCAAGGTATAGCTCTAGTGGGGGTGGGGGGGAGCATAAAAGATTTAAAAATATTTAAAAATAATAGAAATAGGTGGGAAAAGAAAAATCTATATAATTTATTGGAAAAAACAAAAGGAAGGGGGAAACAGAAAGCGGGTGGGGATGGAGGAGGGAGCTCAAGACCTAAAGTTGTTGAATTCGATTTTGAAACGTTTCCTCAAAAGGCTGTGGGTAGCAACAGCTGAAGGCTCCAGCAATCTGACAAGAGGTGCGAAGTGGCAAAGAGAAGGATTGGTATCGAGGGCTAGAAACTCAGAAAAACTCAACTATGCGCATAGAGCAAAATACAGTCCCCAGCTGGTTGAACCAGAGAGAAGTGATAGTGTCAGAGGCCATGGAGAAGTCACAAGTGTGCTCATGCATTGCTGTATGTAGCAGCAAATAACTACATAATTATTAAAACCTCAAAAACTGCACATTGGAAATAGTGGATGTGCAAGTTAAACAATTGAACAAAAATAACCTCCAAATTTTATTCCTAAAGATACAGGTCAAATTTTGCATTATTTTGAAAGTTGGGAATACATTTTAAATACCTCAGTTGTTTCGTGTTGGGTTATTTAAGTTTTTTTAAAAAGTCAATTTACATCAAGAAAGAAGGGATAGTTCAGTTTTATTCTGATTTGTTGCATGGTCAGAGTCATTAGGTCATTTTTAATCTCTATGTTAACACAACAGAAACATCTGGTCAGTTTTATATGTGTAAACGTCCCCCCAAAAAAAACTTTCAATTAAAAGCATTACTTTTTTTACAACGCCAGTTCAATATATTTTGACAATGGAGGGAATTATTGGAGCTTTCAATCTTGTACTGAGTTGTCTATGTTAGTAAATTTGCAATGCCAAAAGAAACATCAAAAAGGGTGAGGGTAGCTTTTGCAATTATTTTTCAGAATTTTGCACAGGTATCAACTGTCACTTAGAGGGCTAGCAGCTAACATGTCAGGAATGATTTTCCATCTGATTTTCTAACCTTTGGCACTTTTCTAAAGCAACACCTCTAAAATGGGAAATTCAGTGGAATGAGGTGGGAGGGAACAAGCATTTCCTCTACCACTGCACGGTTGATGGTGCTACAATGCTAATATATTGTACTATTCAAACACTAAGCTACTTCACTGTCAGATGAATCGCCAGATGAGATTGTTAAACAGAATAAACACAAAAATGAACAATTAAAGTTTATTCAGCATGAATACTTCAGCCTCCAAGGACATCTTTTCTTTTCTTAATTGACAAATATAAAATGCTAACGCAAATAGCTAAGGAGAAAAATATGGGGCATTCTTATGATCATATTTGGGGATATGACCAAGTTTGGTTTGTTCCATGCCCCCCGCCCCCCAACAAAACATAAGTGTACATTAACGTATATTTGAGAACAATGCTTTTGCGATTATGAATGGGGCAATGAGGCACTTATCTCCCCACTGGACAAGTGCATTCTCTTGATTTCTTCACTATCTAAACCTGTTTATTTGTGAGTTGTTGTGGTGTCAAGGCAGCCATTAAAATTCATGGTAGCCTCTTCATTGCTGCCATTAACTAAAATATTTCTATTTGTAATCACGACAAATTTCAGTTGCAGTATTACCCCTCCCCAACCCCCTTCAATTCTTTGATGGTTATTCCAGCTTTAGGTTAACCATGAGCTGTGTTAATAGTAAAGGTACTTTGGAAGTGATAACTAGGGACAGGAATTGAAATGCTGAGAAGTCCAATAATGCACATTTTTCTGTACTAAAAATAATGTATGCTGATGGTCTGTAGATGAAATAGTGGCAGAACTGACTTAGGAACAACATGGAGGAAATGATTTAGAAAACCAGATCAGAAGCTATTCACGATATATATATATAAATGACTTGGATGAGGGAGCCAAATGTAATATTTCCAAGTTTGCTGATGATTCCAAACTGGGCGGGGTTGTGAGTTGTGAGGAGCATGCAAGGAGGCTTCAGGGCGATTTAGACAAGTTGTGTGTGGGCAAACACATGGCAGATGCAGTATAACGTGGATAAATGTGAAGTTATACACGTTGGTGTGAAAAATAGAAAGGCAGAGTATTAGTTAAATGGTGATATATTGGGAAACGTGAATGTACAAAGGGATCCGGGTAACCTTGGGTATCAATGAAAGTAAATAGGCAGGTGCAGCAAGCAATTAAGAAGGCAAATGGTATGTTGGCCTTCATTGCAAGAGGATTTGAGTTCAGAAGTAAGGATGTCTTACTGCAGTTATACAGGGCCTTGGTGAGACCACACCTGGAATATTGCATGCTGTTTTGGTCTCCCTAACTAAGAAAGGACATACTTACTATGGAGTGGGTGCAGTGAAGGTTCACTAGGCTGATACCAAGAATGGCAGGACTGTCATATGAGGAGAGATTGGTTCAACTGGGCCGGTATTCACTAGAATTTTGAAAAATGAGAGGGGATCTGATTGAAACGTATAAAATCCTAACAGGGCTAGACAGACTGGATGGATGGAGGACGTTTCCCCTGCTTGGCGAGTCTAGAACCAGGGGCCACAGAGTCAGGATACAAGGCAGGCCATTTAGGACTGAGATGAGGAAAAATTTCTTCACTCAGTGAGATTCTCTACCACAGAAGGCTGTGGAGGCTGGGTCATTGGGTGTATTCAATAAAGAAATTGTTAAATTTTTGGATATTGGGAGCATCAAGGGGTATGCAGAGAAAGCTGGAATATGATGTTGAGATAGAGGATCAGCCATGATCGTATTGAATGGTGGAGCAGGCTTGAAGGACCGAATGGCCTACTCCTGCTCCTAGTTTCTAAATGAGAGAAATAAAAAGCAAAGGGTGAGAATGTAGGTGAGCAATGGAAAAAGAATAAATTAAACCATCTAATTAAATCCAGCTTGCTAGCCTTGTCACTATGACTTTATTTAATAGTCCTATTTATCAACTGCAAGGTTAAGAAAAAATGATTGTTCATATGATTTTCGAATAATGTGCAAAGTGGGGAGAAGAAACAAAAAAAAAGGTTTATTGCTAAATGTAATTGATTTATACGCTTAAAAATCAGATACTTACTTGAATTGAAAAGAATCCACTATCATCCATGTTCCCTGAAGGTTGCTACATTGAGAGAAAAAAAATAGTGAAATAGTGAAGATGGGATAATGCAAATGCTCATGGTACACAGATTAAATGCCAAAGATGTCCATTGTTGATTGGCAGACAAAGCATGTGAAAATCTGCATAATTTCAAATGGGCAATTAAAAGCACTGAGACTGGAGTGGTGTTTTATGAATATACAGATTAATATTGAGGTGCTCTTGACATCTGCTAGTGAATTTACAATTGTAATTTTAGATGGGCAGATGAGGTCTTGGTTTAACAACTTATTTAAACACGACAGCTCCAGCATTGCAGCACACCCTCAGTACTGTGGTGAAATGTCAGTTTAGATTATGTGATCATGTCTCTGGAGCAGGACTGGAAGGCAGAACATTCTGACTCAGGGGAGAGTGCTACCACTGAGTCATGGCAACTGGTCTATGGGGAGCAGCATCATTAAAACTGATGTTGAGTTAACTTTCAGTTTTTACCTGTAAAAATATTCTGTATTCTTCTGTGGTAGTTCCTCCCTCTGCCATTCTTTCTCGCTCTTCTTCATCTAACTGCTGTGCAATTGTAGAGAGGTCTATAGGGCTGAAGTACTCTCCCTGCAACAAATTGTTGAGGCAATGCTGAGCACAGAGGGATCCTTCTTGCTGTGGAATCAAGCAGAGCAAAGCCCATAAAATTTTCATATGAACTGCCAGTCAGAGGTCTCTCACACTGTTGTGTAAATCTATCGAAATTACACAAAAAACACTCAATTCTTTAGTGATAAAAAACTAAGCTTCAAATTTTAATTAAATTCTGCAGTGAGATCATACATATTGTAATTTAGGCTTCTTACCAATAGGGATTCAAGCTCAACTTTCATAGACAGGTTTTGCATTTTCTATGGCCTAAACTTTGACTTTCATGTCCAAATAACTGGCATAGCAGACTGCAAAATAAACAATGACAACCTAAACTTTTGGGATATTTGTCAGAAATAATACAGGATGCCATCATCATACACTCAGTCATATTTAGGAAAACAATAGCAAAGTGGTAACATTACAGGACTAGTAATCCAGAGGTCTGAACTAACGCTCCAAAGACATGAGTTCAAATCCCACCATGGCAGCTGGTGGAACTAAACTTCAATTAATTAACAAATCTGGAATAAAAAGTTAATCTCAGAAATGATCATGAAACTACTGGATTGTCAAAAATCCATCTGGCTCACGAATGCTCTTTAGAGAAGGAAATCTGCCGTCCTGACCTGAGCTGGCTTACACGTGACTCCAGACCCACAGTGATGGGGTGGATTTTTAACTACCCTTTGAAACGGCTGAGCAAATCTCTCAGTTGTGTCAAACCACTACAGAAAAGTAAAAAAAAATGCTGGTACTGGAAATGAGAAAGGCGCACCCTGCAATCACCACCTCACTAACAGCTGGGAACTTGTGCCAACATTGAGAGAGTTGTCTCATAGATTAGTCAAGCAAAAGTCTAACATAGTCATACTCACAAATCATAACTTACAGCTAGTGTCCCAGATACCACCATCATCATCAGAATTACCTGGAAAAAATCAGCAGGTCTGGCAGCAACTCAGTTCTGTTGAAGGGTCATGAGGACTCGAAACGTCAACTCTTTTCTTCTCCGTCGATGCTGCCAGACCTGCTGAGTTTTTCCAGGTAATTCTGTTTTTGTTTTGGATTTCTAGCATCCGCAGTTTTTTGTTTTTACCACCATCATCATCCCTGACTCGCCCTGACCTACTGGCAGGTCAGACCCGCCAGAGATATAGTCCTGAGAATCCTCAACATTGACTCCAGACCCTATGAAGTCTCATGGTATTAGGTCCTGCTCATTACCACTTACAGTTCTCCTTCAATTAATGAATTGCTACTCCTCCATGTTGAACACCACGCGGAAAAAGCATTGAGAGTAGCAAGGGCACAGAATGTACTCTGGATGGGCGACTTCATTGTCCATAACCAAAAGTGGCTTGGTTGCACCATTACTGACCCAGCTGGCCAAGCCCTGAAGGACATATGTCAAACTGAGCCTACATCAGGTGGTGAGGGAACCAAGAAGAAAAATCCTATTTGACCTTAATCTACTGTTGCAGATACAGGTCTGTGAACTGTATCTGGTAAGAGTGAACACCACACAGTCCTTCTGAAGATAAAGTCCTGTCCTCATAATGAAGACACCCTCCATCATGTTGTGTGACATTACTACACAGTGCTAAATGGGATAGGTTCAGAACAGGGCTAACAGCTCAAAACTGGGCATCCAAGAGGCACTGTGAGCCATCAGCAGCAGAAGAATTATATTCAACCACAATCTGTGACCTCATGGTTCAGCATATCCCACATTATCCCGGTTCAATGAGGAGAGCAGGAGACAATGCAGGAGCAGCACCAGGCATACTAAAAATGAGGGACCAACCTGGTGAAGCTACAAGACTACATGCATACTAAACAGGGAAAGCAATACACTAAACAGGGAAAGCAGTATACTAAACAGGGAAAGCAGTATATTAAGCAGGGGAGACAATATACTAAAATTACGCAATCCTAAAACTGATCAGGTCAAAGTTCTGCAGGTCTGCCACATCCAATCATGAGTGATGATGGACAATTGAGCTAATAAGAGGGACAGGCCTTGAACTAATAAGAGGGACAGGCTGGTCAATGATGGGGGAGCCCAGCATGTCAGTGCAAAAGACAAGACTGAAGTATTTGCAAGTATCTTCAGCCAGGAATAGCAAGCGGATGATTGATCTCGGGCCACCTCCTGACATCGCCAACATTACAGATGCCAATCCTCAGATAGTTCAATTCAATCCATGTGACAGCAAGAATTAACTAAGGCACTGGATAAAGGGAAGGCTATGGGCCCGGCAAAGTCCTGGCTGTTAACACTGAGGACTTGTGCTCCAGAATTAGCTGCATTCCAAACCAAGCAGTTCCAGTGCAGCTACCACACTGATGCCTGCTCAACAAAGCGAAAAATAGCTCAGCCATGTCCTTTGCACAAAAATAGGACAAATCCAATCTGGCATCAGTCTCTTCTCAATCATCAGCAAAATTATAGAAGGTGCTGTTAACAGTGTTATCAAGTGGCGCTTATGCTCACTCCTCTATGTTGAACACCACATGATGCTCAGTTTGAGTTCCAGTAGGGCCATTCAGCTCCAGACCTCATTCCAGCCTTGATCCAAACATAGACAAAAGAGCAGAATTGAAGAGATGAGGTAAGAATGAGCGCTGCCTTCGATGTCAAGGCAGCATTTGACTGAGTGTGGCATTAAGGAGCCCTAGCAAAGCTGGAATCAATGGCAACTGGGGGAAAACCCTCCACTAGTTGGAGCCATACCTAGCACAAAGGTAGATGGTTGTGGTTGTTGGAGATCAATCACCTCAGTCCCAGGGCATCGCTGCAGGAGTTCCTCAGGATAGTGTCCTAAGCCCAACCATCCTCAGCTGCTTCATCAATGACCTTCCCTCCAAATAAGGTCAGAAGTAGAGATGTTTAATGATTGCACTGTGTCCAGTACAATTCAGAACTCCTCAGGTACTGAAGTAGTCCAGGCTGCATACAGCATGACCTGGACAAGCTCGGGCTGATAACTGCAAATAGCAAGTAACAACAGGCTTCACGCTTGGAACATAGAGATTATGCATCTGTAGAAAAATTAACCCTTACTGGAAGTTCAGTTCATGCATAGACCAACATTTAGAAAATGGAAAAACGAAACATGATGTTTAAAAATCAGCAATTTAAAAGAAATAGAAAGTAAATGATGGGAAGAGAAATAGATGATATCCCTGATACTCCAACCTAAAAGCAGAAAACTACGTAGTAACCCAGGCAGCCACGGCTGTAGTCTTCAGTTATAGTAACTAGATATGTGACTTATCCTCAGATATCAAATTCAAATACCTCTGAGTTACAAACTCACCCATGGATTAGCCAACCCTATCTCTCCAACCTCCTCCAAATCTACATCCTGCCTACACTTATTATTTTGCCCGCAGTACCCTTCAGCAGACTAGACTTGCGACACTCTGGAACTTTCTCAGCCTGCCTCAAAGACCTACCAGTGTCACCATGGACTTGATTATGTCCAACTACTGCTCACCATCTGTTACTCCTTTATGATACACCTTGGGACAGTTATCTATGTTAAAACACCACATAAATCCAAGTTTTATCATGTAGATCTGTGCCTGATTAACTGTTCAAACATGAAAAGCATTAACAAGTCTGTTCCTTTCGTCAAGAGGTACCCATACAAGCACACCTCAGTTTACTTTGGTCAATTTTCCCCAACTTTTGCAGCAAGACTGTCAATTTTGTGTCCCTACCACTGCCTACACTGAGATCAGTAGAGACTTGGGGTTAAGTATGGAATTTCCTGTTCTGTATGACTAAATACTTACCACTTGATTAATTTAACTGCAGAACTAAAAAGGGTTTCTTTCCCCTCCAACTGTCTTGGTGCCTTTCCTAGGTTAGTGACGTTAAACAAGATATAGTTCCACAGGTCCAGGCAAGTTTCTGGTATCTCATTAAATGGCCATTCTTCTTGTGCAAGTCTAAACAGTAATCATCAATCACTATTCATTATGGTGACACCAGTTATACTTGATCCTGCAGTCACTGGGGAGGGAACTGATCAGATTTTCTCTTTGGTTTCTGAAATATAAAGTGCAAATGTAGAATGCCCAAGTCATGAAATATGGGTACTTGTTGATCGAGAATCACTTGGTACCACATTGTGTTGTATATTTGTCCGCTGGGGAGACTCCACCAGGAATTTCTATTTAACAAAGACATCTAAATTTATTACAGTCATCAACATAAACAAAAGTATATATTTGGCTAAGAAAGCTACTCAGTGCTTTAGTATGGTTTCTGTTCTGTAGGTTGTAGGCTCAATCTTTAGAAAGTCCTTGGTGAGGGGATTGTGGGTACTGGCAAACATGTTTTCTGGTTGAGGCAAAGTATTAAATTAGAGAAGAATAAATGGAGTGTAGCAACTCCTATTCCATTACAGATTAGTTTAAGGGTGGAAATGGCAAGACCTGTCAAAAGGTCAGCCTGCCCACTTCTTCAATCAAGATATTGCACAAGAAAAAAAATTAAACTAGGGTAAAATTCTAGTTTAAAGAATTCATAGTTATCAGGTTAATATTCCTGGCTTTCCTACTGGTTGTTCACATTCACATAAATCAGGCCGCAGTGGTCAGTTGAGCTTGCATATCACTGTTGGACAGCATTCCTTCAATGTTTTAACTGTTCGCCTTAACCATTCAGAAGTGTTTTGCATAATCATTCCTTGCACGATACCATATGTAATTCAGCAGTTAAATACAGATCATTTGCCTTTGAAAGGCAAATGGAACCGAAAATATTTCTAGCATTTCCAAATTCAAACTTTTGATCTCAAAGAGTAAGCATTTTTGGAATTTGTTCAACTGTTACCAGTTAAAACTGTTGGAACTTGCCATAATTAGAGCTGTTAGAATCATAGAATCTTACATTACAAATGGAGACCATTGTTATGAGACAGCCTTTTGGTAAAGCTGAGTTATTTAAAAATCCCAGAAGGAAACTTTAAACAACTGTCATAACTTATATTTTTAAGTGGTATGTTTGAGATGCAGCTCTAAATTCAGGATTCTGACCGCCAGTTCACAAGAGGTTTTATAGTAAACTAAATGAAACATTTTAATTTACACAAGTTAAATATATACACATGGCTACAAATGACTACAATCATAACTTTTAACAAATTCCCAAACTAATCTCCAGTAAGGCAACAGCACCCATAGGTTTAACCAGACGCCAGGCAAAGCATTTTCATTCAAAATTAGGTTCCTTTCACTTTGGTTCCTGTGGAGACAGTTGTAGGCTTACAAATACTTTGATCTTACATTGTCTCTGCCCCACACACACATAACTGCTATCCTTATACCTAGCACAGCTCACAATGTAAATTCTCATTGTATCACCAGCCTCTTCTAACAATAAAACTTCTTTCATAGTACCAATATTATTAGTAACATAAACTTATTGCTTGGTCTCTGCTAGCTAGGTGCTGGATTTCACTCGCGTTCTAGAATGCTCTATTCAAAAAATGCAAATGCACTCTACCTCTCATATCTCAAAGTTAGTACACATCAAAGCACCCAGACTAGCTGGCTTTTATCCATTTAAAACTCACCCACAGACTAAATCTCTATTTTAAAGGAAAAATATTTCCCAATAATATTATATACATTAATAGCTTCACGGGACCATTCAGCTAATTACAAACATACGAACTAGGAGTATGAGGCCACTCGGCCCCTTGAGCCTGCTCCACCATTCAGTAAGATCATGGCTGATCTGATTGCAACCTCAAATAACCTTTCACTCCCTTGTTAATCAAGAATCTATCCAGCTCTGCCTTAAAAGAATTCAAAAAATCTGCTTCCACCGTCTTTTGAGGAAGAGAGTTCCAAAGCCTCATAACCTGAGAGGAAAAATTTCTCATCTCTGTCTTAAATTAGCAACCCCTTATTTTTAAAGTGACCCCCCCCCCGTCCTAGATTCTCCCACAACATCCTCTCCACATCCACTGTCAAGACCCCTCAGGACCTTAAAGGTTTCAATTAAGTCGCTTCTCACCTTCTAAATTCTAAGTGGGTATAAGCATAACCTTTCCTCATAGAACCCACCCATTCCTGGTATTAGTCTAGTAAACCTTCGCTGGACTGCATCTAATGTATTTACATCCTTCCTTAAATAAGGAGACCAATACTGTACACAGCACTCCAGATGTGGTCTCACCAGTGACCTGTACAACTGAAGCATAACCTCCCTACTTTTGTAATCAATTCCCCTCACAATAAATGATAACATTCTATCAGCTTTCCTAATTACTTGCTATACCTTTTGTGATTCATGCACTAGGACACCCAGATCCCTCTGAATCTCAGAGCTCTGCAATCTCTCACCATTTAGATAATAAGCTTCTTTTTCCTTTCTGCCAAATTGAATGATTTCACATTTGCCAACATTATACTCTGCCAGATCTTTGCCCACTCACTTAACCTAACTTTATCACTTTGTAGTCTCCTTACGTCCTCTTCACAATTTAATTTCGCACCAATCTTTGTGTTGTCAGCAAATTTAGCAACCATTCCTTTGGTCATTTATATAAATTGTAAAAAGTTGCGGCGCAAGCACTGATCCCTGAGGCACAGCACTCATCACATCCTGCCAACCAGAAAAAGACCCATCTATGCCAACTCTTTGCTTTCTGTAAGCCAGTCAATCTTCTATCTATGCTAATATGTTACTCCCTACACCATGAGCTTTTATTTTCTGCAATAACTAACTGTGCCTATGTGGTTCATTGTAAGAGCTGTCCAATTAGAGTGAGGGAATGGGACTTTCACCATGGCCCTGCAAATTATTTATTTTCAAAGCATTTTGAACTGTGAGGAGGATAGTGTAGAACTTTAAAAGGTAATAATGGAATGAAAAGACAATGGCCGATGAAATTCAATGCAGAGAAGTGTGAAGTGATTTGTTTTGGAAGAACATGGAGACACAACATAAAATAAAGGATACAATTCTAAAGGGGATGCAGGAGCAAAGGGACCTGGGTGCATATGTACATTTCACTGAAGGTGGCAGGACAGGTTGAGAGTGTGGTTAATGAAGCATACAGTATCGTGGACTTTATTCAAAGGGGCACAGAGTACAAAAGCAAGGAAGTTATGTTAAACCTGCATAAAATATTGGTTCGGCCTCAAAAGGAGTATTGTGTCCAGTTCCAGATGGCACATTTTATGAAAGATGTGAAGGCATTAGAGAATGCAGAAAGGATTCACAAGGATATATCTAGGGATGAGGAACTTCAAGTTAAAAAGATAGACCGGAGAAATTGGGACTGTTTTCCTCGGAGAGGAGATTTGATAGAGGTATTCAAAATCATGAGGGATCTGGTCAGAGCAGATAGGAAGAAACTGTTCCCATTGGTGGGAGGGTTGAGAATGAGAAGGCACAGATTTAAGATAGTTGGCAAAAGAAGCAATGGAGACATGAGAAGAAGCTTTCTCATGCAGCAAGTGGTTAAGATCTGGAATGCACTGCCTGAGAGTATAGTGAAGGCAGGTTCAATCAAGGCATTCAAGAGGGAATTGGAGTATTATCTGAAAAAGAATGTGCAGGGTTATGGGGTGAAGGCTTGGGAATGGCACTAGGTGCACTGCTCCTTTGGAGAGCCAGCACGGACATGACAAGCCAAATGGTCTCCTTCTGCGCTGTAACAATTCTGTGATTCCGTGAAATATATATAAAATTCACATCTGAAAGCTATTAAATTTGATTCTGTCGCCCTTTTAGGCAGTGCATTCCAATTTTTAACAAACTGCTGCATAAAATAGTCTCATTCCCTCCCCTCTGGTTCTTCTGTTATTTATGTTAAACCTGTGCCTCTTGGTTATTGATCCTTCTGTCACCTAAAACAGTTAACTTTGATGGGAAAGGTTTTTTTTAAATTAATGGGATGTCAACTCTCACAATCAAAATGAAATGGCCAGAAAAGGTTAGCAATTATTTTAAAAGCCTCATTTTTTAGAACCTGTATTTTGAAACAATTTCTTGAAGGACAGCAAGAGTTGCATAACTTCTGGAATATAAAGTTTCAACCCACATCAAATGTATTGCATAGACAAGTCCAAATGTAATTTACAAAACTGGAAATCTGGGTTTGTGGTAATTTTGCAAAATTTCCATGATTCTGGAAAGGTCTCAGCAGATTGGAAAATTGCAAGTGTAACACCTCTATTCAAGAAAGTAGGGAGCAAAAAGCAAGAAACCACACATCAGTTAGTCTAATGTCTGTCATTGGAAAAATGCTAGGATCCATCATTAAGAAGGTAATAGCAGGACATTTAGAAAATCATAATACAATCAGGATGAGTCAGCATGGTTTTGGGAAAGGGAATTGTATTAGACAAATTTATTAAAGTTCTTTGAGCATGTAACAAGCAGAGTGGATAAAGGTTAACCTGTAGATCTAGTATTTGGATTTTCAAAAAGTAGTCAATAAGGGGTCATATAAAAGGTTGCTGCACAAGAGCTCATGGTGTTGGGGGTGATGTATTAGCATGGTCAAGTACTGGCTAACAGGGAACAGAGTTAGGATAAATGGGTCATTTTCAACTTGGCAACTATAAGCAGTGGAGTGCCACAGGGATCACTGCTGGGGTCTCGAGCATGTGGGAAAAATGTGGGGTTGTCCACTTTGGCAGGAAGAACCAAAAAGCAGAATATTATTTAAGTGAAGAAACTGCAAAATGCTGCAGTACAGAGGGATCTGGGTGTCCTTGTACGTGAATCACAAAATGTTAGCATGCAGGTACATCAAGTAATTAGAAAGGCTAATGGAGTGTTGGCCTTTATTGCAAGGTAAATGAGTATAAAAGTAGGAAAGTCGTGCTACAACTGTACAGGGCATTGTTGAGACCAAACCGAGAGTACAATTTTGGTCTCCTTACTTAAGAAGGGTTATAATACTTGCATTGGAAACAGTTTAGAAAAGGCTCACTAGGTTGATTCCTGGGATGAAGGGGTTGTCTTATGAGGAAAGGTTGAGCAGGTTGTGCTCCAGAAGGAGAGGTGATCTTATTGAAACATGTAAGGTTGAGGGGGCTTGACAGGATAGAAACTGATATGTTTTCCCTTTTGGGACCCAGTTTAAAAATAAGGGGTCTCCCATTTAAAACTGAGATGAGGAGAAATTTCTTCTCTCAGAGGGTCATTAGTCTTTGGAATTCTCACAGTAGTAGATGGTGTGTCATTGACTATATCCATGGCCGAGTTAGACAGACTTCTGATCAACAACAGAATCAAAGAGTATGGGGAAAAAAAGCAGGAAAGTAGAGTTAAGGCCACAATCAGATCGGCCATGATCTTCTTGAATGGCCAAGGCCTGGAGGAGCTGAATGGCCTACATCTGCTCCTATTCCTTATGCACAATAGATAAAACAGTGATTACCATATAAACACATTAGTAATTATATGGATATGGCATTTGTATAGGGGATTCACCCACAAACTTGGCCAGTCTATTTACAGTATTGTTGTGCACAAGAATCAGAGGCTTACATAAGCCTTACATTACCAGATATAATGGCAAATTCAGATGTTTATTGTAGGTATACAAAAAACAAAAATAACTACTGTATAATCAACCTGAAATTTACAATTAATCACAATCACTATAAACTCGTAACTTCCTGTGACGTTTTATATGGAGTCAAGGCAAAGTGCTGACTTCAAATGAAGTTATAAGGCAAGAGATAGTTGGATCAGGAAGCAGTTGTAATTCAGTCCCCATTTTAAGTTATACATTCTGTCTTTATTTTTGTATTTCCATTACAATTCCAATATCCATAGCTATATGGGAAACTACATATGTAAGTTTGTCACAACCAACATTTTACTGTAACAAAAACAAGAAATGCTGGAAAAACTCAGTTCTAACAGCATCTGTGGAGAGAAAAACAGTTAACGGGAGAGGCCGCTGTGGCGTTTGGCGTCGAGTAGCCTCCCCCTCTTCCTACTCAACATTTTACTGTATTGAGCATCGATTCTACCTATTCAATAGCCTAACGTAAAGATAGTTGAACTTCTACACTGTCAATGAATAATCAACGTCATGAAGTAAAAGACTATCATATTAGCAGCGATTTTACCAAGATTGTAATACAACCACAACAGGACAACTGTGCTTTTATATAGTGTAGTAGCGGCTTTCAGGCTAAACGTCCAACTTTTCCACGCTCAAATGGTGCCCTGTACGTCGTCTTTGAGAGTCACACAACGTGCAGTAATTAAAGTTGCACCACGCAAAAACTGTTTCCCTATGCGTGCTCCACGAGAATCATCAGAAGTGTGCAGGATCAGAAACGGGAAGTCAGAAGCTGATACAAACGATTTACTTAACCGTTCAACGAACTGAGAAGATCAACTTCGGAGGATTTACACAAACATCACTTGCTAACTTTGAGTACTCCTCTCTTGCCTGATAGGATGGATTTTTTTTTTGGGACGTTTCTCTTCAGATGTCGGGCCGGGATAGTAATCGCCCTCCCAAGGTGCGACACATCTCGAGGGCAGCCCTTTAAAAGCTGAATTATTGCACCGCGACTCGGAGCCGAGCTATGAGCGGTGAGTGTACGGGGGCAGCCGCTCCGGCCTCAGGCCAAGGGTAGGGAACCCTGTGGCGCTGGCAGCCAGCGGCTGTGAAACTCCCCGCCCCAACAGCCGCTTCACCGCAGCCCCGGAGGAGGAAGAGGGGGAGGTTTGAGCAACTCGACGCCAAACGCCACGGCGGCCTCTCCCGCCGCTGCTTCCCGGGCCCGGCGAGCCGCCGCCACGGCCATTTTAAACAGTAATCGCCACATCAACTCACTTTCTCGTGAAATATCGCCTCCATGATGGATAATGGACCATCATCCTATGCGGCGTGACCCGGCGGGGGTCAAACCCACGAACCAATCAACGGCCGGGGCGCACACATACTGCGTCCCAGCGACGTAGACAGTCGCAGCGGGAGTAGATCTCCTCCCCCACCCTGTTTACTGGTAGTTGTACATGGACTACAGTCAGAAACAGAGTGCAACATAGAGATGGAAACTTATTTATTTAAACGAAAGCGTTCACGCGGACCTGGAATTTCCTCAATCCCGTTTACGTCGCCGTGTTCTCCTGCCGGCGGATTTTTACTTTGACCGTTGTCCCACCACCCGCGCTCCCCTCTCCGCTCGTTTTGTCGAGGCCAGAATGTCCGAAAGAAATCCAGTGTGTGCAAGCACCATTAGGGCTAAGGATGAGATGCTCCATGGAAATCTGCAAAAAAAAACCCAGGATGTACTCAGCAGGTCAGGCAGTATATAATATAAGGTAGGGGACATGAGTAGAGATATCCTTAGATAATATCACCACCTCTTTGTCCATGACATCTTTTGGCTATCTCCAACTATCACTGGCCCTCTATCCAGCTCTACCTGTCCCACCACACCCCCCCCCCCCCCCCACCTTAAACCAGCTTATATTTCACCTCTTTTCTATTTTTCCTTAGTTCTGTTGAAGAGTCGTACGGACTCGAAACGTTAACTGTGTTCCTCTCCGTAGATGCTGTCAGACCTGCTGAGTTTTCCAAGGTATTTTTGTTTTTGTGTTAGAGATAATGGGTATTGTCTTAAACTGGCAGGACGTAATTATATTAATATAAAAGCAAAATACTGTAGATGCTGGAATAATATAACTTTACGCCTGCCTCTCCTCATCTTGGACCATTTCGCAACTCTCCATCTCTACCCCTCTCCATCTCTCCCACACAGCCGATTGCCCCCATCTCTCTCAACCCATAACCACGTCCCATCATCTTCCCAATTAAGGGATCTGCTGGGACCTCAGCTTTTCAGAACAATGGTGTATACGTATGATAGCCATTAACAGATAGTTAAATCATTTAGGAGGATTTTCTTTGTATACAGAGTGGTGATAAAGTGGGACTTGCTGCCAAGTGTATAGATGGAAGCAAATACTGACGCCTTCAAGGGGTGGCCTTGTGCATGCATGATGTCAAATGGTGTGGAGGGATACAGGGGCTGGGCGGGAGAGATAATTAAGAGTGGGAAAAGGTTAGCCTGGAATATAAAGTGCAACTCTGGTGGAATGGATTGGAGTACACCTTGAATCAGTTTCCTGTCTCTGATTAATGGGGCTTCCAGGATTCTATGAAGCATATGTATAAACTTGTAGTTAATGCCTGAATGAATAAGTATGCTTATTCTGTACAAAGCCATTGATGCAATCCTGTTTGTCTTTGGAAATTTCTTTACTAAGGTTCGATGTGTACTAATACAGTCCTGTGGAGAATACTTTACATCTTGCAGTTAATTTTGTAGTGTGTGTACCTATTCTTTTGAGCTTGTATGCAGCTGTATGGGGAATGCTCGAGAACTTGCAATTTCCTGTTCAGGCTGAAAGTTCACTTATTTTGTGCCTTGTCATTCATGGAAGCCTGTTTGTGTTCTGTTCATTGCTATATTAAAGTTGAATTACCACTTTCATCCTCTGCTTCATTAATCAATGAAATTGCAGTCACAAAGAATAGTTCGGGCAGATGGTTCTGAGTTCACTCCACTGATGGAAGTTGGTATATTGCTGTGGGGAATAAGAGCACAAATCCATTGATCATCTGTTTGTGTGAGCATTGCTTTCACACTTTGTTTTGTTTGAGGACAAGGGCAAAGGTGGGCAAGCTGTGTTCTGTAGGTAGATACACAAAGTGCTGAACACATGTGCAACAAGCTGCCTTGCGCCAGCCCTGGGAGCCTGGAGCAGTGAGCAGACATCATCGATGATTCCAGGCCCTTTGGTTTGGGGTTTTTTTTCATGTCATGGGCTCCTTGCCCCGTATGTCCTGACTCAGAACTTCTCATTAGGCAACATTCTCAAGTGCACAGCAGGCTACAATTATTCTTGTCACCCTCAGATAATTCTGGAGAACACACTGACTTGTCCAGGCATTAGATTTGATTTTCTAGAACCCCCATGATCCTCTGCATTGCCTGACTAGTTGCTGCTTGGATTCAATGGCAATGTTCCTATTCAATGGGGCTGGTAGACATCATTCCCCAGGGTCTACCCATCAACTTGCCCGTGTTCCCTGGATATCTGTGCGATGACTGAATGCCACAGGATAGAAGCATGATGGCAGCTTCCCATATGCACAATAACTTATATTTAAAAGCATAACAGGCAAATATTGACATAGGAACTTCCCATTTTATTGATGACATAAAAATGTTGCTCCAAAGTCATTACAGAAAATGCCTTACAAGCTCATCCCAGCTTACTTAGACAGCCCCTCCCAGTCCAACAATCTCTACCACCAAGGAGGACAATAGCAGCAAGACAATTAACTAGTCTCCTTTCAGGTCTTACACCATTTCGACTTGGACATTTACCACTGTGCTGTCATCGCCACTGGTCCAAAGTCCTGAAATTCTATATATAACACAGCCATGAGAACACCATCAGCACATAGATTGCAGCAGTTTAATAAGACCTACTGCCACCTTCTCATAGAAACTAAAGCTGGGCAATAAAAACATGTGTCGCCCTCACCCTAAGAATAAAACAACAAAACAAATGCACACTACATGATCGATACCCCATGGTTTTGTTCTACCGATGTGTTCTGCTATCTAATGTGCAATGTGCTTTGAGCCACTGATTTATGATAACAGATTAAATCAAATGTTCCAGTTAACTTCCTGATCAGCAGTACAGGAGGGCAGTACCATGCAGCTGTGCAACATTGGGTGCACTCCTAAGCTTTGGTAGCATAGAGTGTTGCTCCTGGATTCAACAGCGCTGCAACAGAGATCCTGGAATATTTTCAGCAATAGAGTGGGCATCCTGAAGTTGAGCAGCATGGAAGATGGAATTGGGGCATTGGCAGAACTGGACACGGACCAATGGAAATGTGGAGTAAAATAAATTTATCACTGCTACATAAATGAGTAAGTACATTATTTGTGACATTGCCTCTTTGGAATGCTACATAAACAGATGGCTGCTTTGATAGAACTTTGCTTTTTATTTTGAAGCACAAAATCCAGCCAGCAATTTTTGTATTTCTTGACAAGAAGCTGGAAAGGATCAGGGTTTGCAATCAATGTCCTTCATAAATGGCCAGTCTTCCTGTCAACCACTTTTCAGCAATTAACTCATCATCGAAATGGAGGAAAAAACATTTTTGATTCTTTTTAAGAAATATTTTTAGATCTAAATCCTAAAATTAAGGATTAAGTGATAGCACCCATACCTCTGAGTCAGAAGGTTGTGGGTTCAAGTGCCACTCTAGAGACTTGAACAAAAAATCTAGGCTGACACTCCAGTGCTGCCCTGTTGGAGCTACCATCTTTCAGATGAGATGTTAAACCAAGGCCCCTCTCAGTTGGGATCTTTTTGAAGAGCAGGGGGGCTTTCTTCTGATATCCTGGCCCTAACCAACACCAATAAAAATAGAAAATGCAGTCATTTTCACATTGCTGTTTGTGGGACACTGTCATTTAAGACAGTGATTCTCAAATTTGGGTTTTGTAGAGACTTTATCAGGGTCCATGAAATAACCTTCAAGTGAACATCAGAGAAAATCAAAGGGGAAAAGAGGAAGAACAAAAAAAGCAAGCCACCTGCTTTGTATAAGTTAAAGGTATTTAGTGTTCAGCTGACACAAGTAGCTGATAAGATGTCCACTCCGAAATACTTGGTCTTCTTCGCATTGAAGGGGATGTCAGGCTGCCATGGTTTTCAGCAGAGTCTCACATTTATTTATGGTGGGAGGGGAAGAAATGGCAGATGGGAAACCAGCTATCATAGCACTGTGATACTAGGGTGCATTCAATTTGGATTTATGCAGTGAGCATGTGCCATTATAACACTGCCTGCCCTGCTAAATATTTCCAGCATTTTCTGTTTTCATTTTAAATTTAAAATGAACTTAAAAGCTTGCGAACAATCCAGTAAAAGCAATTAAGTTATTGAAATATTGCAACATAAATTCCACTCCAGGATTTACAAAGATATCAGTCAGGTTCAGGAGGATTATCAACAACTCAAAATTGTAGACACACAAATGAAATATACTCCAATGCAAACAATGATCATTGAAATTGAGTGAAATGTTTATATATTTCCCGTTGTCAATTCCCAGGGCAAAAGAATAAAAAAGGACTTACGAATACAAATCCATGTCCCACAATTAACATTTTACAATTTTAAACATAAAACTTGAAAGATTCAAAAAAGTTAACTCAATGTAAGATTTATTAAGTCTGACATTCCATTTGTATTAATCTAAGTTAATGAAAGAAATACAATGAATTTGCCATGCCTTTTTAAAATTTTATATTCCAATGATACAAAAAGAGGGAAATGTTAGCAAATTTTAGGACTTTAAACCAATTATCTGTTACATGAAGATAAGCAGAGTTTATGAAAGATCAAAATTTAATAGGACAAAACAGCATTATTCAAATAAACTTTCACAGGATCCCTGATTGAAGACTCATCAAGACTAGAATTGACATTGGGCTTGTTTTTATGCAAAACAGTTCCTTGTTTTCTCAGCATGGTTTTCAGCTCATCACTTCCATGTAGTTTCTTCACCTGGTTTCAATTCCCTAAAAGGAAAGTGAATGTAATTAAAATATACAACAGTTCAACTACAGAAGTTGCTAAATAGATATTACATTTTATTATCACATCACTCACTTTCCTCACTATTCAAAGTTAAGGCAGAAGTTCATCTGCAGCTTTTGACTCAACTATTCTGATTCTGGGAAAATCTTTCCATTGCATACTGACAAATCACATGGTATAAAATTTCCCTGTGCAGATCATCATTCAGTTAATAAACATTTAGATTAGCTTCAACATGCTTCTCAACAGTAATCTTTTCTCATTCTCTTAAGATCTAGGACAACCACATATTCTCTCCAATAAATTGAATATCCTTTTTAAAATAGGGAGACCAAAACTGCATGCACTACTACAGGTGTGGTTCCACCAGATTCAAATCATCATCATATGTGCTCTGCCCAAAAACAGGTCCTGGTAGCAGGCTCATAGTAGTCTTTCCATGTGTCTCTATCCTATGCCAGCCTTTTAATTTGCCAATAATTTCCTTCAATTTCAAGCCACCCAGCATTGATATTCTCTTTCAACCTATTCCCCTTTTTTCTTGAAATCTTCCATCCCTAACGTCTCTTACAAGTCCGTTTCCTTTTACGATGTACTCTACTCAAACTCGTTTTGTTCCCAATTACATTCAGATGATGTCTTTTTTTGTTCACTCTTCTCAGCACATCATTTGTTACTTTTTCTCTCCAACTGATTCTTTTCATTCTCCTCCAAACCCACATTTCAAAGCTATTTAGCAAGTTGCTTTCCTCTTTCCATAAGGTCCAAATATGACATCCATCCAAAATAGCACTCCACTTCAAACTCCTTATAAGTCACTTTTTGAGTTTTTAATTCAGCTTTCCAATTATCAACCATCTCCTGACAAGTATGATCTTTCCCATTGCTATTCTTGTTATTTCTTTGTTGCATCTTCCGTCTGCAGACATAATGCTTTCTAAATGGACCCCATAAAGTCTTATGGCATCAGGTCAAACATGGCAAGGAAACCTCCTGCTGATTACCATAAACCACACTCCCCCCTCAGCTGATGAATCAGTGCTCCTCCATGTAGAACACCACTTGAAGGAAGCACTGAGGGTGGCAAGGGTGTTGAATGTACTCTGGGTGAGGGACTTCAATGTCCATCACCAAGAGTGGCTCGGTAGCACTATTATTGACCGAGCTGGCTGAGTCCTAAATGACATAGCTGCTAGACCAGGTCTGCGGCAGGTGGTGAGGGAACCAACAAGAGGGAAAAACATACTTGACCTCACCCTCACCAACCTGCCTGTCGCAGATGCACCTGTCCATGACAGTATCGGTAGGAGTGACCACTGTTCAGTCGTTGTGGAGACAAAGTCCCACCTTCACATTGAAGATACCCTCTATCATGTTGTGTGCCATGACCATCATGCTAAATGGTATAGATTTCAAACAGATCTAGCAATTCAAGACTGAGCGTCCATGAGGAGCTGTGGGCCATCAGCAGCAGCAGAATTGTACTCAAATACAATCTGTAACCTCATGGCCCAGCATATCCCCCACTCTACCATTACCACCAAGCCAGGGGATCAACACTGGTTCAATGAAGAGTGCAGGAGGGCATTCCACGAACAGCACCAGGCACACCTAAAAATGAGGTGTCAACCTGGTGAAGCTATATCACAGGGCTACTTGCATGCCAAACAGCATAAGCAGCAAGTGATAGACAGGACTAAGTGATCCCACAACCAATGGATCAGAGCTAAGCTCTGCAGTCCTGTCACATCCAGTCCTGCCAGTCGTGAATTGTGGTAGACAATTAAACAACTCACTGGAGGAGGAGGCTCCACAAATATCCCCATCCTCCATGATGGAGGAGCCCAGCACATCAGTGCAAAAGATAAGGCTGAAGCATTCTCAGCAAACTTCAGTCAGAAGTGCCGAGTGGATGATCCATCATGGCTTCCTCCGGAGGGCCCCAGCATCATAGATGCCAGTCTTCTGCCAATTCAATTCACTCCATGTGATATCACAAAACAGCGGAAGGCACAGGATTCTGTAAAGGCGATTGGCTCTGACGATATTCTGGCAATAGTGCTGAAAACTTGTTCTTCAGAACTTGCCGTGTCTCTCGGCATGCTGTTCTAGTACAGCTACATCACTGGCACCTACCCGGCGATGTGGAAAATTGCCCAGTTGTGTCCTGTACACAAAAGGCAGGATAAATCCAACCTGGCCAATTACTGCTCCATCAGTCTACTCTCGATCATCAGTAAAGTAATGGAAGGGGTCATCAACAGTGCTGTCAAGCAGCACTTGCTTAGCAATAACCTGCTCACTGACACCCAGTTTGGGTTCTGCCAGAGCCACTCAGCTCCTGACCTCACTACAGCCTTGGTTCAAACAAGGACAAAAGAGTTGAATTCCCGAAGTGAGGTGAGAATGACTGCCCTTGATATCAAGGCTGCATTGGAGTCAATGGGAATCAGGGGGGAAACTCTCTGCTGGTTGGAGTCATACCTAGCACAAAGGAAAATGGCTGTTGTTGTTGGAGGTCAATCACCTCAACTCCAGAATATCACTGCAGGAGTTCCTTAGGGTAGTGTCCTCGGCCCAACCATCTTTAGCTACTTCATCAATGACCTTCCTTCTATCAAAAGGTCAGGAGTGGGGATGTTCGCTGATGGTTGCACAATGTTCAGCACCATTTGCGACCCCTCAGATACTGAAGCAGTCCATGTCCGAATGCAGCAAGACTTGGGCAATATCCAGGCTTGGGCTGACATGTGGCAAGTAACATTCGCGCCACACAAGTGTCAGGCAATGACCATCTCAAACAAGAGAGAATCCAACCATTGCCCCTTGATGTTCAATGGCATTACCATCACTGAATCCCCCACTATCAACATCCTGGGGGTTTAATTTAACTGGACTAGCCATATAAAAACTGTGGCTCCAAGAGCAGGTCAGGGGTAGGAATCGTGCGACGAGTAACTCACCTCCTGACTCCTCAAAGCCTGTCCACCATCTACAAGGCACAAGTCAGGAGTGTGATGGAATACTGCTCACTTGTCTGGAAGTTCCCCTCCAAGTCATTCACCATCCTGACTTGGAAATACATTACTGTTCCTTCACTGTTGTTGGGTCAAAATCCTGGAACTCCCTTTCTAAAAGCACTGTGGGTGTACCTACACCACAAGGACTGCAGCGGTTCAAGAAGGCAGCTCACTGCCACCTTCTCAAGGACAACTCGGGATGGGCAATAAATGCTAGCCCTGCCAGTGAAGCCCGCATCCCATAAATGAATAAAAAAAGACGTGAATTTTTGCAACTGTTCTAGTTCTCTTCTTTCTATGAATATGAATATTTCTTGGTGATTTTGAGATATGCATCACTTTGGTTCTGTCAATGTTCACTTTCATTCCAAAGTTCATGCCTGTTGTTACTAGTCTATTAGATGTAACTCTGTGCTTTCGCACCCACTCTCTATGTTACAATTCTCAATACAGCCTTCGATGAATGGACAATCAGAATCATTGTACAAATATCAGAACACGGCATGCCTCTGGCTTCTCTTTTTGTTAATTCTTTACTTTTTAAAAAAGTTAACAACAGTCATAATGAAGAACTGTACAAAAGAAGCTTACAGCACCACAATAATTCAATACACTTACATTTGGAAGAGAAAGAAAGGAAAAGTCAGAGGAAGAAGAAAAAGGAAGAAAAAACCCTCCTAAACCCCGAAAATTAGATAATAAGAAAGTTAACAATCACAGGTAAGATATAGTTTCACCTAATATAATACATACAACCTAATTAGGCTCAGTTATATGAAAATAGGGAGCTGTAGCTCCTCAAAGTAATCTAAGAAAGGTTGACAAGCTACATAAAATCCATCAGTGGAACCCCTTATAGTGTATTTTATTTTCAAGACTCTGAATTAGATCACGTATCCAATTAGTAAAAGAAGGCGGGGCAGACTGTTTCCAATTTAATAGAATAATACGTCTAGCCAATAATGTTGAAAAGGCGAGTGCATCAGTCTGAATTTTTGTAAGAGGGATGCCATTTGGTTCCACTCCAAAGACTGCTGTAATGGAGGAGGTTCAATGTTGCTATTAAAAATATGAGTGGTATAAAAGCTTTTGTCCAAACCAAAGCCAATTTAGGATATGACTAGTATACATGAATTAGAGAAGCTGGGGCAGTATGACATTTATCACAGGTTGGATCAAAATTTGGATAAATCTTAGATAATTTCACTTTGGATAAATGAGTGCTACATAAGATTTTAAATTGTAGCAACTCATGCCTTGCACATACGGATGAGGGAGTACAAATGGGAGAATAGACTTCCAGTTATCTTCTGATAAATCTGAGTCAAAATCTTGCTCCCAAAGAGTTTTTATGGTAGAAAGCGAAGGGCAGTGTAGTGAAAACATTAGAGAATACAATTTGGAAATGAACCCTTAACAAAAGGATTTAATTTTAACATAATATCTATTGGTGATTTGGGGGGCAATAAAGGAAACTGGGCGATTTTTTGCGCACAAAATCACTGATTTATAAATAGCGAAAGAAGTGTGTGTGCGGCAGATCATATTTCTGAGAGAGGGTCAAAAATGAAACCAAAAAGAATTATGGAGATTAGCAGACCAATAATAAAACTGAAAATTTGGTAGTGCCAAACCACCTAAAAGCTTGGGATTTTGTAGAAAAACTTTATGAATTCTGGATGTTTTCTTGTTCCAAATAAAGGAAGAAAGTAATTGGTCTATTACAACAAAAAAACGCTTGTGAATAAACAATGGGATGCACTGAAATAAGTATAGAAATTTTGGCAAAATATTCACCTTTACAGAATTTATACGACCAACTAAAGAAAGGGGTAAGCTAGACCAATGTCCTTACTCCTGCTTCATACGTTCCAATAAAGGGTCAAAGTTGAGCTTAAAAGGGTCTCCAAAGGATCGAGTAACTAAAATTCCTAAATATTTAAAACTGTTTACTGAGGCCTTGAAGGGGAGGAAAGAAAGAAGGTAACTCTTTGCAATAGAATTTAATAGGAAAAATTTCACTCTTTTGCAAATTAATTTTAAAACCTGAATTATGACCAAATCACTCAAGATTAGAGAAAATATGTGGGAGAGATGAGGCCGGATCATGATGTAAAGAAGGTCTTCAGCATATAGGGAAAGTTTCTGCTTGACTCCACCCGATATAACACCCTGTAAATCTCCACAGGTCTGCAGTGAAATTGCCAGGGGCTCAATAGCAATAGCGAAAGGTAGGGGGGAAGAAAGGGAGAAAGCCCTTTCTAGTACCTTGGTGGAGGTCAAAAAGTTTAGACTGGATATTATTTGTAAGTACCGAAGTAACCGTGAGGAATACTATAGTTTTATCCATTTTATAAAAATGGGTCCAAATCCAAATTTCAAAAAGTGAAAAAATAGTAGTCCCATTCCACTCTATCAAAAGTCTTTTCTGCTTCCATGATTATAAGAATCTCAGGGAGAGGAGTAGTTGAATGTGTATAAATAATATTGAAAAGACGCCTTAAATTAGAGAAGGATTTCCTGCCCTGTGCAAAACCTGTCTGGTCAGGAGATATAATAGATGGAAGGACAGGTTCAAGACAGTGGGCTAAGACTTTAGCTAGTAGCTAGCTTAACATCCACATTTAGAAGGGAAATAGACTGGTATGAACTGCAATGCAGAGGATCCCTATCCCTTGTTAAAAGAATAGACAAAGATGCCTTATGCAGCATAGGAGGGAGCATTTCAGAGAGAAAGCATTCCAAAAACAGTGACAATAATAATGGAGAAAGTTGTGATAGTTTTTTTTTAAATAAAATTATATTGGAAATCCATCAGGCCCTGGTGCCTTATTACTTTGCATGGATTTAATTGCCTTTAGTGTTTCATCTTGGGAAAAGGATACTTCTAACGCATTCGCAGAGTCAGATGTTCGAGATGGGATGTCCATATTATCAATAACATTGTGAAATAAACCAGGATCTAAATAGGAGTCTGAGGTATAAAGAGTGGAATAAAAAAGTTTGAATTGATCATTAATCGCCTGATGATAGGTGGTGGTTGACCTTGTTGGAATGGTGATTTCAGTAATAAGTTGAGAGGAAGCAGACTGGCGAAGTTAGTGAGCCAGGAGCCTGCCGGATCTTTCACCATGCTCATAAAATGTACCACATGATTCAAGTATAAACTTTTCTGTTTGTTTAGTGGAAAGAAGGTCAAATTTAGTCTGTAGAGCCAGATACTGTTTGTATAATATTGGGGTAGGTGCAATGGCATACTGCTGGCCCAGCCTCTGGCTTTTTCTAAAGGTGATCATTATTGTCTGCATGAAGTACTCCGGCCATTCTCTTAGTAAGTAAATTTGTATCTTTGCAAAGCTTAGTAACCATTGATGTTACATTCTTTCCCATGTTTTTAATTGACATTGCAGGTATTTCATCTGTTCCAGCTGCTTTTCCAGTTTTTATCTCATTTATTGTTGCTCTTATCTCACTCTCTAGTATTTCTGGTCCAATGAAATCAGTGTCAACATTTCTCTCTTCTTCTAGTTCAATCTTTGAGTTTTTCTTTTTTCCCCCCATACTGTTCTTCAATATGTTTCTTCCACCTTTTTCTTATTTCATCAGGGCATGATACAATTGAAAAACTAATTGAACAGGAGTGGAAAGAGGTATGTAATTGTTAATGGGAGATTGGGACAGTATTGTTGGAGAAGAAAAAGATGACAAAGAAAATGTTTGGCAATACAGGAAGATTTCAACTAGATTACATAATGATGAGACAATGATACAGGAATAGTGTCAAGAACTAGAAAGCTCAGCTGGGAAGCAACACAAAATCTGATCATAGTCCTGAAAAAATGGAAACAGTCTGACTGAAGAAGATCCAAGGTGGAATATGCAGAAAACACTGGAATCTGGAGAAACTGAAATAATTCAAAGAAGAATTTGTAAATGAAGTAAACAAAGTACTAGCTAGAAATGATAAGGATACCACCAGCATGAATGAGCAATGTAAACAGATTAAAGAATCTGTCAAGGAAGGAGACGCAAACAGCAGACCCTTTTTAAGAAGAAAAAGGATCAAGAAACCATGGGTTGCGGCTGCAGTGCTGCAAAAGATGGAAGTACGGAGAAAATGGAAGAATATCAATACTGACAAAGGCGAGCTGAACTACAGATACTTCAATAACAAGCTAAGAAAAGAAACAGAAAAACACAAGAACAGTGGTTAGAAGAGCAGTGAGATGTACTCGAAAGATTGGATCAACTAGGAAAGGTAGACCTTATGTTTGCAAAAGCAACGGGGATTAGTGGCATTCAAAGTAAAGAACTGAAAACAACAGCAATACATAGTAAAGAAGGTGTTTTATTAGCAAACCCTGATGAGATAAGAAAAAGATGCAAGTATATTAAAGAACTATATGCACAAAATGAAAAACCTGAAATGATTGAGCCAGAAGATGGTAGTAATGTTGACAGGGCCAAATACAGTTTAAAAATAGCTTCTCTGGATTTACATGTCCCAACCCTTTCTTTGCATCTAATGGTTTATTTTCTTTTTTTAGGGAACATTGTGCTGATGGTTTTATTGACCTTCTCATTAAAACCCCAAGATCGCTCTCCTGTTCCAAGGCTTCAAGTACATTCCAATTTAATACATAATCCATACCAACTCTGTCAAATCATAGAACCTTACATTTCTCTGTATTAAATTGCATCTGCCACAGTGCCAATGATTGAGCAAATCAAGATCCTCTTGAGTTTGTACCCATTGCTATTTATCATTTGCCGCTGCTTGTTTGCAAGGCCATGTGGTCCAAGTTACCATAGAGAATTTTTAAAATTAGTTGTGACAAATCTCCTCCCTGGTGGTAAAATCACTTAAACCAGGAAAGGGGAGGGGGGTGGGGGGGGAGGGAGCAGGGTTAAAATTAGTTAGAAAAATAAAGTTAATGAGGTAAATAGACAAATAGAAAAGCATTTTGCAAAAGGATAGCATATAGAAGAAATAGAGTGTTACAACAGGAAATAAAGGAAGCATTAGCTTGGAGAAATCAAAATAAAGAAAGACCTCATATTGTTAAATATAACAAAAAGTGCATAAATTTGCAAACTCGGTGTGGGAAATAAATTATGGGTTCTTGAACCAATTATGTTATTGAGAGATACAGATTTAATGACATGATAAACTTGGTAGCCTCATCTTAGACAGTGGCAAATTGCAACTCTCCATTTTTAAAATTTAATGCAACAAATTTACAAATATGGTCTTCCATCCTACAGAAATGAAACACACTTCTTCCAAGACTCATTGCCCCAGAGAAGCAAATTACCAAAACACTTATATCCAGTTGCAAAAACTTTGGATGAACAAAATTGTAGATATTTAGGGTTAGCAATTCATCCATGTAATTTTGTGGTTGAGTTTATGTCTGAAGCAGTAGCAGTAGTACTGGAAAAACAACAACTTGCATTTGTATAGCAACTTGAACGTAATAAAACATCTCAAAGCACATCACAGAAATATTATCAAACAAAATCTGACACTGAGCCACATAAGGATATATTAGGGCAGATGATCAAAAGCTTGGTCAAAGAGGTAGATTTTAAGGAGAATCTTAATAGAGAAAAGAGGGGTAGAGAGGTTTAGAGAGGGAACTTCAGAGCCTAGATCCTTAGCTGCTGAAAGCACAATCACCAATGATGGAGCAATTAAAGTCAGGAATGCTCAAGGAGTCATACTTAGAGGAACACTAATATCTTACAGAGTTATGGGCTGCAGGGATTTGAAAACAAAGTTGAAAATTTTAAAATCGAGGGCTTACTTATTAGGGAGTCAATCTAGGTCACCAAGCACAGGGTAATGGATTAACGGGGCTTGATGCAAGTCAGGATACAGGCAGTAAAGTTTTGGATGACCTCAAGTTTACAGAGAGTAGAAAATGGGAGGCCAACCATGTGCATGTTGGTAGAATCAAATCTAGAGGTAGCAAAGGCATGGATGAGAGTTTCATCTATGGTTAATAGAACAAACAGTACAGGAGGCCATTCAGTCCATTGTGCTTGTGTGGGCTCTCAAAGAGCCATAAATTAATCCAACTCCTTTGTCCTATCCCCATTGCCCTACATTTCTTTCATTTTTAAGTATATACCCTCTTTGAAAGCTCCTATTAAATCGGTTTCTACCGCCCTTTCAAGCAATGCATTCCAGATCATTACTGTTGAGTAAAAAAAAATCTTACTAACCTCCTGTCCTTTTTTACCAATTATCCTAAATCTGTCTCTTCTGGTTATTGATTCTCCTGCGAGTGGAAACTATTTTTTTGTATTTACTCTATCAAACCCCCACATAATTATGAACACCTTTCTTAAAATATCCCTATAACCTAATTTGCTCAAAGGAGATCAATCTCAGTTTCTTCAGTCTTTCCACATAACTACATTTTCTCATCCCTGGTACCATTCAGATAAATTTCCTCTGCACGCTCTCCAAGACCTTTCTAAAGCTTAGTGCCCAGAATTGGACATAATTATCTCCAGACATTTAGCAAGATGTTATAAGCCAACCATAAACATTGAGATTGTAGGCAAATCATATGACACTGAAAAATTTTCTATGGTTGGAAATGTACTTTATTTATTTTGTCAAACTGTTTACTCACTCAATGAATGATACTCATCAAGATTGGTGCAGTTTTGCATTAAAATAATCAATTATCAATAAGGGTTTTGCAGCCACACAAGCTAATCTGTAAATAAGGCAACATGGAATCAAGCTGTAAATCTCATACTCACCGTTTATACAATAAACTTTTGTTTCTGAATGCAGTTAGTTTGCTATCGTTTCTTCTATCAAGATAACATCCCAATACAAAACCCAGAGGGACAAGGATATTGACCCAATGCTCACGTATGATGCCAACCAGACTCATTATGCTGAGGGGAGGAAAGAAAAACAAAAACAACTGTTTAATACACAAATTCCTGATGAAAAGGTGCTGTGTTCCTACTTACATGGGCATAGCTACCCATTTGCTATGGTCATATGGAGGTTCTGATAATTTGGTCTAAATATTATACAAATGATTTTTACTTCAAGTGAACAGGTGCACAGGTTCATTAGTTACAAGAACCTATATGAAGGTGGTACTCATTCACTTCATTCACAATTAATGTGGAAAATGACTGAACTAGAATGGCAATGAGTAAATTACATCATTAGAATTGGAATTTTTTTCTTTACTGCTTTGTGGTTTGTAATTCATTACCAAATCAAAAAACTTACATTTCCATGAGTATCATTTCTATCCAAAATATCTCAAAAGCATCAAACACAAATTAATGACCTTGAAGGGCAGTGACTTAATATGAGCAACTGTGGAAGTCATTTCCTGTTTAGAAAGAATCCACATACACCAGTTAGATGAATGACCAGTTAATCTATATTTTTGTGGGGACTAGTTACAAAAGGAATTTTGGAAGAACTCCTTGGTCTTCTCATTTGAAGATTTTTACACTGAACTCAAACATCAATCTTTAGGAACTTTGGCTATTTGGTGTGATTTGGCAGCTAAATGTATTTCAACTGGGTAGACTGATACTGCTGGCAATATTATAGTATATTAGTTTATATTTGTATTATCTGGGCAACCAGGCACACATTGGATGGCTAATACAATGCAAAATAACTCATAGTGCATTTTCTGCTATGATAGTATCTTCAACAGTAAAACTTTAGCATCATGATAGCTTAGCCATGGCATTAAATGTTTGGCTAGTTCCAATAAATATGTTCCAATACAAAAGTTGACTTTCAAAACTGAAACAGGAAATAAAAGCCACCACTTACAAAGTAAAACTCTTGCAAAGAAGTCAAAGCTAAAAGGCCATTCAATCTATCATAGCTCAAATTCACTACGAGGGATACAATAGGAAAAACTGGAATACAGAATCCATATGATCCTCAAGCCACTGATGAGGTAACCAATAAATCCAAAACGAGAGAAGTTTTTCAGAAAATGTCACGACACTCCCATTGAAATATTTGTTTCTCATTTGTCAGCTTTCTCTTCATTCTGCACTATTTTCTAGGGTAGGAAGCTGTGAGCCTCCAGGTCTCATAAATACGGGCAAAAAAAAGGCCTACATGTTCCATCAGATCAGGTCTTTTTAGAAGACGATACACTGAGGCTATTTCAACAGCTTTGAGGGATCTAGAACAGATATAGTTACCCACTTGCTATGGTTATATGGAGGTTCTGATAATTTGATCTAAATATTATACCAATGATTTTTACTCCAAGTAAACAGTTGCCAAAAGCTGTGCACAGGTTTGTTAGTTATAAGAACCTGCATGAAGATGGTATTCATTCACAATTAATGTGGAAAATAACTGAACTAGAATGGCAACCTGAATCACAGGATGCCGCAAAACATTTTACAGCCAATGAAGTCCTGAAGTATAATTACTATTGCATTCTAGGCATTACAGCAACCAAACTGCATACAGCAAAGGTCCAAAAATAGCAATGAGACAATGGCCAGATAATCTTATTTTTACTGATGTTGGGTGAGGAATAAATATTGACCAGACAATAAGGCGGCAAGGGAAACTTCTTTACAAAGAATTACAAAGCTGAGGAATTTATTTTCGAGATTAGTAGTTGAGGCAGAAACTATGCCAACATTCAAAACTCAACAACCAAGGAAAAGGGACATAAGACTCAAGGAGATAAACTTTGATCAGGCTGACGAGTTTGCTTGGAGGGACAAAAATTTCATTCCTACCTAGTTCTGCCTTTACATAGAAATCAATAGCTCATGGATATTTTTCACACTGGAGGGATGTAAACAGTTGAGTGTATCATAGGATCCCATATATTTTTCTCTAAGAACAGCAGTATCAATTTTGTCCAATAATTTTTTTTTGGTCTTCTACGTTCAAACATGAATGATTTGTTGTGCATTTCCTCTATTGCTCCTCCCAAAATGTGCCTGTTCTCACTTCATCCTATATTTATCTGCCTCATGCGTGCCATCCAGAAGTCACTTACATTCCTCCCAATACGCTCTTTAATTTTGTGTTGCCTGCACATTTTAAATTCTCCGTTCAACACTTCACCTTTACCCCTACCCAGGTGGCCCTGGTGTGTATTGGAAGCCGTGGCTCCAAACTGACCTTTACCGAGAACAAAAACAGAATTACCTGGAAAAACTCAGCAGGTCTGGCAGCATCGGCGGAGAAGAAAAGAGTTGACGTTTCGAGTCCTCATGACCCTTCGACCCTTCCTGTCGAAGGGTCATGAGGACTCGAAACGTCAACTCTTTTCTTCTCCGCCGATGCTGCCAGACCTGCTGAGTTTTTCCAGGTAATTCTGTTTTTGTTTTGGATTTCCAGCATCCGCAGTTTTTTTGTTTTTTTGACCTTTACCGAGTCTGGTTAGGCCGGAGAGGGGAGGAGAAAGTATAAAAAGGACATGGGACCACGGCTAAACCCGGGAGGACAGGGCTAGCCTGAGCTGAGCTCAATTTGCTGCTGGCTCACTCAACCCGCTGAGCCGGAGACCGCCTTCCAGACACAGTTACTCACCTGCCTTTAGCTACCTGTGACTAAGGCCGCCTTTCCCCCAGCTCCTCAGTAACTGGAGGAAGCGAAGGGCAACCGGCTGATCCATTCCCAACCGGGGGGTGGGGAGAGTGCAAGCGATGGTGGAGCCCGTTAACCTCTGACCTGGTGACGTAAGGGGAAAGATGGCGGCTGGGGGAGCAGGAGCCGGTGTGGGGCTGGCGGTGTGAAAAGAGAGAGGGAGGGAGAAACCCGGTCGGCCGCCTGGCAGTTGCCTCGGCGCTTAATTTTAACTCGGTATGTTTTATAGAGAGCAGTCAACTTTCTCTTAATTGAAATGGTTTGTGTTTAGGGGGTGGATTTAAAGATTCAATACTGAGAAACATCAATAATGGATGGTGGTGGTGGTGGGGGGGTTGGGATTATAGAGACCCCCCCCTCCTGATCTGACCTGTTTCAATCCTCTAGTTCCTTGATAAGCCCCTTCCAAAAACTTTCAAATTCATAGACACGGAGACAACAAAACTCCGAGTTTAAAAACAAAAAACCGCGGTTGCTGGAAATCCAAAACAAAAACAAATACCTGGAAAAACTCAGCAGGTCTGGCAGCATCGGCGGAGAAGAGCAAAGTTGACCCTTCAACAGAACTAAGTAGAAATAGGAAAGGGGTGAAATATAAGATAGTTTAAGCGGGGTGGGGGGGTTGTTGGGACAACCAAGCAGTGATAGGAGGACAAAACAAAAACAGAATTACCTGGAAAAACTCAGCAGGTCTGGCAGCATCGGCAGAGAATAGCAAAGTTGACCCCTCAACAGAACTAACTAGAAATAGGAAAGGGGTGAAATATAAGATGGTTTAAGGGCCGGGGGGTGGGGGGGGGGGGGTTGTTGGGACAACCAAGCAGTGATAGGAGGAGATAACCAAAAGATGACAAAAGAACAGAGGTGTTGAAGGTGGTGATATTATCTAAAAGAATGTGCTAATTAAGAGTGGAGAGCAGGACAAGCAAGGTAGCTCTGGTGGGGGTGGGGTAAAATAAACAATGGGCAGAATACATTTAAAAATAATGGAAATACATGGGAAAAGAAAAATCTATAAATTATTGGAAAAAACAAAAGGGAGGGGGAAGAAACGGAAAGGGGGTGGGGATGGAGGAGGGAGTTCAAGATCTAAAGTTGTTGAAATCAATATTCAGTCCGGAAAGCTGTATGTAAAGTGCCTAGTTGGAAGATGAGGCGCTGTTCCTTCAGTTTGCATTGAGTTTCACTGGAACAATGCAGCAAGAGAGCAGGGTGGAGTGTTAAAATGGCAAGCGACAGGGAGGTCTGGGTAATGCTTGCGGACAGACCGAAGGTGTTCTGCAAAGCGGTCACCCAGTCTGCGTTTGGTCTCTCCAATGTAGAGGAAACCGCATTGGGAGCAACAAATGCAGTAGACTAAGTTGGGGGAAATGCAAGTGAAATGCTGCTTCACTTGAAAGGAGTGTTTGGGCCCTTGGACGGTGAGGAGAGAGGAAGTGAAGGGGCAGGTTTTGCATATTTTGCGTTTGCATGGAGAGGTGCCATAGGTGGGCGTTGAGGAGTAGGGGGTGATGGATGAGTGGACCAGGGTGTCCCGGAGGGAACGATCCCTACGGAATGCCGCCAGGGGGGTGAAGGGAAGATGTGTTTGGTGGTGGCATCATGCTGGAGTTGGCGGAAATGGTGGAGGATGATCCTTTGAATGCGGAGGCTGGTGGGGTGATAAGTGAGGACAAGGGGAACCCTATCATGTTTCTGGGAGGGATGAGAAGTCGTGAGGACGGATGCATGGGATATGGGCCGGACACGGTTGAGGGCCCTGTCAACTACCGTGGGTTGAAAACCTCAGTTAAGGAAGAAGGAGGACATGTCAGAGGAACTGTTTTTGAAGGTAGCATCATCAGAACAGATGCGACGGAGGCGAAGGAACTGAGAGAATGAGATGGAGTCCTTACAGGAAGCGGGGCGTGAGGAGCTGTAGTCGAGGTAGCTGTGGGAGTCGGTAGGCTTGTAATAGATATTGGTAGAAAGTCTATCATCAGAAATTGAGACAGAGAGGTCAAGGAAGGGAAAGAAAGTGTCAGAGATGGACCATGTGAAAATAATGGAGAGGTGGAGATTGGAAGCAAAATTAATAAATTTTTCCAGGTCCCGATGAGAGCTTGAAGCAGCACCACAAACACAAACAGTCCACAAACAGGACTGTCCCGGCAGACTGAACGTGTCAGCCTGTTCCTGCCCCACAGAATTCATTTATCACTATCTTGACTCCCTTCTCTCTCCCCTTGTCCAGTCCCTTCCCACCTACTTCGTGATTCCTCTGACACCTTACGTCACGTTAGCAATTTCCAGTTCCCTGGCCCCAACCGCCTCCTCTTCACCATGGATATCCAATCCTTCTACACCTCCATCCCCCACAGGGATGGTCTGAGGGCTCTCATCTTCTTCCTCGAACAGAGGCCCAAACAATCCCCATCCACCACTACTCTCCTCCGTCTGGCTGAACTTGTTCTCACACTGAACAATTTCTCCTTTAACTCCTCTCACTTCTTCCAAATAAAAGGTATGGCTATGGGTACCCGCGGTACCCTCATGGGCCCCAGCTATGCCTGTCTCTTTATAGGTTATGTGGAACATTCCTTGTTCCAGTGCTACTCCAGCCCCCTCCCACAACTCTTTCTCCAGTACATTGATGATTACTTCGGTGCTGCTTCATGCTCTCGTCAGGACCTGGAAAAATTTATTAATTTTGCTTCCAATCTGCACCCCTCCATCATTTTCACATGTTCCATCTCTGACACTTCCCTTCCCTTCCTTGACCTCTCTCTCTCAATCCCTGGTGATAGACTGTCCACCAATATCCATTACAAGCCTACCGACTCCCACAGCTACCTCGACTACAGCTCCTCACACCTCGCTTCCTGTAAGGTCTCCATCCCATTCTCTCAGTTCCTTCGCCTCCGTTGCATCTGTTCTGATGATGCTACCTTCAAAAACAGTTCCTCTGACATGTCCTCCTTCTTCCTTAACTAAGGTTTTCCACCCACGGTAGTTGACAGGGCCCTCAACTGTGTCTGGCCCATCTCCCGCACATCCGCCCTCACGCCTTCTCCTCCCTCCCAGAAACATGATAGGGTCCCCCTTGTCCTCACTTATCACCCAACCAGCCTCCGCATTCAAAGGATCATCCTCCACCATTTCCGCCAACTCCAGCATGATGCCACCACCAAACACGTCTTCCCTTCACCCCCCTGGCGGCATTCCGTAGGGATCGTTCCCTCCGTGACACCCTGGTACACTCCTCCATCACCCCACCTACAGCACCTCCCCATGCAAACGCAAAATATGCAACACCTGCCCCTTCACTTCCTCTCTCCTCACCGTCCAAGGACCCAAACACTCCTTTCAAGTGAAGCAGCATTTCACTTGCATTTCCCCCAACTTAGTCTACTGCATTCGTTGCTCCCAATGCTGTTTCCTCTACATGGGAGAGACCAAATGCAGACTGGGTGACTGCTTTGCAGAACACCTTCGGTCTGTCCACAAGCATTACCCAGGCCTCCCTGTCGCTTGCCATTTTAACACTCACCCTGCTCTGTTCCCCACATGTCTGTCCTTAGCTTGCTGCATTGTTCCAGTGAAACTCAACGCAAACTGGAGGAACAGCACCTCATCTTCCAACTAGGCACTTTACAGCCTTCCGGACTGATATTGAGTTCAACAACTCTAGATCTTGAACCCCCTCCTCCATCCCCACCCCCTTTCCGTTTCTTCCCCCTCCCTTTTGTTTTTTCCAATAATTTATATAGATTTTTCTTTTCCCACCTATTTCCATTATTTTTAAATGTATTCCACCCATTGTTTATTTCACCCCACCCCCACTAGAGCTACCTTGCTTGTCCTGCTCTCCATTCTTAATTAGCACATTCTTTTAGATAATATCACCACCTTCAACACCTCTTTGTTCTTTTGTCTGTGACATCTTTTGGTTATCTCCTCCTATCACTGCTCGGTTGTCCCAACAACCCCCCCGTCCCCAACCAGCTCATATTTCACCCCTTTCCTATTTTTACTTAGTTCTGTTGAAGGGTCATGAGGACTCAAAATGTCAACTTTACTCTTCTCTGCTGACGCTGCCAGACCTGCTGAGTTTTTCCAGGTATTTCTATTTTTGTTTTTGACAACAAAACTCCGCTCGTTGTCTTTTAGTATTACACAGTAAATCTTCCAGTCCACATTTGACATGTGATTTGCTTCTAGTTTATTAGAGTCATCAACATGAAAGTACAATAGTTAGTTATTCCTTTACCATGGTTAAGATGAGAACATTTTCAGCAGAATGCAGGAGCACCCAGACCAAATTTGTATGATATTCTTGGAAAACACAACCAGTATTATGCACATGATACAGAATTCACAACTCACAACACATGAGTTGTTCACGATAGAATTCTAATTTCCCCCTCAAATTGATGCATGTTACACAATGGGACTTGGTACATAGACTGATTTAAAACTTGTACCCTTAAAGCCAAAGTTGCATTTTCTGTCAAGTATGAAATCTCATTCTTAGCCTCTGCTGTAAAAAGAATGTAGTATAAAGAAACCTACTTATTTTTCTGGAAAAAGAGCATTATGCACATATTTAGTGGTCAGATTGGGATGAGGGTTTTGAGTCTTGGTGTCTTGTTTATGAGACTGAGATCAAGAGGGCCTGGAAGGATTGTGACAAATATGAAAGTGAAGGCAACAGGGGAAAAGACAAAAAAACAGCAGAAGTGTGCCATTTTTCTGAATTATATATGGAGAAAAAATAATTAGAAGGACCCAGTATGGATTTCAGAAAGAAAGATTGTGCTTGGCAAACAGTCCTTTGAGGAGGTGACAGTGTGCATGGGGACAGGCAATGGATGTGATGTGAAAGGACAAGGGCCACACAGGATACTTTGAAGGGAATAGAGTCCAAGTTAGCAAACTACAAAAATAGAAGGCATAGTAAATCTGAGGACCAAAGAAAGCTGCAAGGGGAAATTGATAAGATGGCAGAGCTGCAAAAAAATTGCAGATGGAATTTGATGCAGTTGCAGGTGGTACATTTACTTTGGGTAAAGACTGAGATGTGGAAGTTAGAAAGATTTGTGTGGATTTTGGTTAAAAGCAGCATCTCTAATGGATAAGACTGTAAGAATCTAACAATACTTGGTTTTGTGGCAAATGATGTAGATTATGAAAGTTAAAATTGGAGTATTGTGTGCTTCAGTGTGGAAAGAGTATGTGCAGAATCACTTGAAAGCTGCTCTGTATGAAGAAGTAGAAATACAAAGAAAAACATTATAATTGAGACTGATTAATTAGAACAGATGAAATTAGAGTAATTTGATACAAAGGTATAAAATAATGAAGGGATAGTTCACAATAATTAGGAACAGACTATTTCCAGTGATTGGGTGATCCATAAGGAGGGGATATAGATTATGTGAGAATGGATGTTATTTTTTAAAATATTTTTTGGAGGATATGGTGTTATTCTGTGAAGAAGGCTCTGTGTTTGTAAATAATTTAACTAAGCTGGGGAAAGGCTACTAGAGACAGATTGTCTGGGAGGTTCAAGACATGAAAGGATAGAGGCATTAGGTTGTGCATTTGTAATGAAATATTATGGTGGCTTGAAGTACAAGTAAATAGGTTGGATTTAGTGTTTGCATTTTTAGAAAAGTTGAGTGTTTGTTTGAATATCAAAAGGAAGTCTAGTGACAAAAAATATTTTTGCATCTTACAGGAATTCCATGGGTAAACAAAAGAGGGTATGTTACATTTTATTGACCTGAAAGCAGAGACAAAATAAAAACCTGAAAGATTTTATAATTAACGTCTATGAGGGAGTATTGCCTGGAAGGTGTTTACTTGTGGGTCTGACCAAGTAAGGAGTCTTTTGAGGGAATGTTTTGTAAGACTTAATTTTAACCATGTAAGTGTAATCTTGTGTGCTTAAGTTTTCTTCTTGTTAATAAAGCTTTTACTTTTAAATTTTAAAATCGCAAAAGTGTTACAGGACTTCTTGCTGCTGAGATCAGTATGTTCTCTTCTCATTTTAAGAATATAAAGAAAAAGGGTATGGCCTGTAAGCCAAGTTTCCCTCTGGGATTTGGTTTGCTCAGCAATTAACATCTGCTGTGATCATAATGATTAATTAAATGTAAGAGATTTGGAGGAGCTGACAGGAGAAACCTTTTGCACAGAGGTTTGTTAGGCTGTGAAATATACTACCAGAATTGCAGTTTGCAGAAGTGACAGCGTCAACATTTAAGGTGGTTAAAGGAAAGGGAGGTAAGGGAATAGGGTAAAAAGGCCGGATTAGGATTCCTGCTTTGGTGGAAGATAAGTACTAGTGGTGACAATCGAAGAAAAAGGCTGCCGGCGGAAGTTGTGGGGGGGAGGGGGTGTGGGGGCAGATGGAGTGTAGGGAGGGAGGTTGGATAATGAACATGAAGAATTTGAGGGTGCACAGTGGCAACAGATACTGGGCGAAGAAAATCTAATATTATGTTGGCAATCTGGTATTTAGATCTTTTTTGTTACGCTCTCTATACAATATTTATAACTCAATGGTAATGTGGAATTTTATGAGGATGAGGAAGCTATGGCTAACAATAAAGCTGTTTATTTTATATAAAGCCTAATGGTTAATAAACATGAAACATGGGTCTGTATTGAGGTTTTTTCAAATTTACTCTATGTATAAATGATCTGGACAGAAATTGGGGAAGAAAATCTAAATATGCCAATAACTGCAAAATGGAGGACACGGCAAATAATGGCGAGGATTGTGAAAGTCTGCAGAAGGTCATAGATTAGCGAGATGGATAGGTGGCAGATGCAGTGCAATGTAGAAAAATGTGAAGCAATAAATTTTGGAAGTAAGAAAAAGGAATGCAAATACACTTCAAATAGTAGGATTTGAATAGAGGAATGTTGGAATTTGTGGTGGACTCACTTGGGTGACTAAAGGTTACAGCACAAGGAGGTATGGGCTGGTATTTACAGCCTCGCTTGCCTGGCGGGATATTATGGTCCCACCGAACTGAATGGAGATTGAAATGGCTCACCGCATCTGCCAGGGGGAGACACGCAAGTGAAAGGGCCATAAAATCCTGGCCCTGGTTTAAAAAAAATCCTTTACACCTAGAGGTACAGAAGACAAAAGCAGGAGATAATGTTGATTCTTGACAAGGTCTGGTATGCAGGGTGGGTAGCCCATTGTAGGAATGATATAAGCAAATGGAAAAAGTGCCAAGTAAATGGAAAGTTATGCTATAGAGACTTGACAAGTTACCTTATGGGCAGCAAGCACAGTTCACCATCTCTTTAACCAGCTTTTGTACCCAATATGCCTGTTAGGGCCTAATTTCACCAGCCTCCTTCCTGCGTGACAGAGCTCACCCAGAAAGAAAATTTGAATCTTTTAGGAAGATGGAAGAAGTAACAGCAAATGAAATTTAGCAGCTTCACATGTTCAATAATCTGTAAGAAGTGCAAGCCTGTGTGGCACCACATCAACCATTAAACTGAGCCTGAAAGATATCTTGGTTAAGATAACTTAATTAAGAATAAATTACTTTAAAAATTATCTGCTGAATTCAAGAAATAGATAATAGTGGTTGAAGTGAATAGTGTAGATGCATTCAGGGCTGGCGCAAGATTATTAGGTGCTATGGGTGAATAGTTCATTGCCACTCCTGAAGTCTTACTTATTTGGTTTCATGAGTAGTTCATTGAGTTTTTTTGTACACCCCTAAATTTTGCCGCTCTAGACAACTGCCTAGTTTCCTCGTGGTTGCACAGGCCTTGGATGCATTTAAGGGGAAGCTAGACAAGCATGTGAGGTAGAAGGGCATAGAGGGTTACAGTGATAGATTTAGATAAGGGAGGTGGTTCAAACGGAGCATTAATACTGCATGGACTAGTTGGGCCGAATAGTCTGATTCTGTGCCGTATATTCGATATATTCCTATGTAATTTTTTTTGCATTGATCTCCAAAGGTGATGTCACTTTGTCAGTGATATTATTTTGTTTCTATTTAAATTCTGTATAAATTCTATTTATGTGTGCTGACATCTTTTTCAACTTTGCCAGTGCTGATTGTTTATTTGAAAACCAACAATGACGTCCATCATCAAACTGACCACTATTTCTGGAGTCCAGGAGGAATCTGCCCTTTGCTATATGCTGCAGGTGGATGAATTCCGCTTTCTGCTTGATTGTGGCTGGGACGAAAGCTTCTCCATGGATATAATTGATGCACTAAAAAAGTAAGCAAAATATTATTGTTATGATTTAATTTATAGCTAGATAGCTGAAAACATGGCCTGCAATGGCAGTGTGAAAGAAATCGGGAATGCATAAAAACCATTGTTGGAAGAATGCAAAATTCTGGGAGGATTGTAGAGCTGGAGGAGGTTACAGAGGTAGGAATGAGTTAGGCCCTAGGGAGGTTTGGACATAAGGATGAGAATTTTAAATTGAGGTGTAGCTGGGCCAGGTGCTGTTGTAGGTTGGTGAACACAGTGGTGATGGGAGAGCATAACCTCGTGTGTTAAAACAGGCAGCAGAGCTTTGGACAAACTCAAGTTTAGAGATTGGAAGATGGGAGGCTGGTCAGGAAAGCATTGTAATAGTTCGATCTGTAACAAAAGCATGGATGAGGGTTTCAGCAGCAGTTAGACTGTGGTGGGCGTGGAGACGGGTGATGTAATGGAGGTGGTGGTTGATGGTTTGAGTGCCAGAGAGGATATAGGGTTGGAAGCTCAGCCCAAGATTGAATAGGATGCTTTTTTAGCGAATGATCTGGATCAATCTGAGACAGTGTCCATGGAGGGGAATAGAGTTGGTGGCTAGGAACAGTGTTCGTGGTAGGGGCCAAAAGCGACGGCTTTGGTCGTGCCAATGGTTTATTGGTGGAATCTGAGATCGCACGGTTTTTATTAGGTAAATTTATATGGGGATACAGAGAAAAGGTGGGTAAATGAAGTTGAAGTGCAGATCAGCCATAATCAAATTGACTGATGGAAGAGGATCAAGGGCCTGAATTCCCTACTCAGGTCCCCATCACCTCTGGCTGGTAACTTTGTGAGTATGAGGATATTAGAACTCATTTGGTACCTGATCCAAATGACCATTCTTCACATTCCAGCTGAGGCAGTAACTATTTATAGTCTATTCATCATTAGGGGGGGCATCACAGTCAAGACTGATACAAGTTTTTGTCTATTTTCCAGGCATAGCTTCTTTCATAGATCGTTGAACATAAGAAAAGTTAGAGATACAAAAAGACTATTCACTTTATTTAAATTCACCCCCTTTGTTTATTAAAATCTCTATCTAATTACACTTTCAATAAAACCAAATTTTTAAAAATCTATGGCCTTGCTCATTAGAGTATAACTATGACTTTCAAGTTTAAAAAAATCCTTACGCCCACATGGAAGTTGCTTTTCATTGATTCTAATTTACGTTCTTGGGTTCTATTTTCTTGTTTTAACTTGACATCAGAATCTGGGTATACTTTATACATATCATTTAATATTTCAGTGAGGCCCTGGTGCCTCTGTGGACTCAAATCTTAAATTTCTCCAAAATCCTTAACCCATCCCCAGGGCTTAACCAGAATTTCCAGTGGCCTGTTTTGTTCAATATATCACATGGTACATTGTGTCATGTAAAACTTAATCCTTTACATTTATCAGGAATTTAGAGAAACCTTGGTTCAAAAATCGTTCAATTATTTCAGGTTTCAGGTTTCTCATTTCACTATTTTTGTAGATTTGTTTCATATCAAACCCAAACTTCAAATCTGCAGTTGCTAAATTTCCTGCAGCCATTTTATTGATTAAAATTTTAAAAAGTACGTTGTTCATAATTACTTATTGTCTTTACTTATTTGAGTAAATTGATCAATTAGATATGAAGACAATTACTTGTGGCCATCTTAAAATTAATTGCAATTTTTGTTGCAGATATGTTCATTTGGTTGATGCAATCCTACTTTCTCATCCGGATCCTTTACACCTGGGAGCTCTCCCTTATGCTGTTGGGAGGCTGGGTTTAAACTGTGCAATTTATGCCACAATTCCTGTTTACAAGATGGGGCAGATGTTTATGTATGATCTCTATCAGGTGAGTTAACTGGAAGAAACCTGTGTTCTTATCCATTTCTTCAAGAATATTGCTGATGTTCGCCAATGTCTGGAGCTCTTAATATTGGTAGTAACAGCATTCCTGTTGTGATCGTAGGAGCTGCCAGCTGCAGCAAGTCTCTATTAGTCAGCCTTATGTATGATTGTTTTTCGCTTGAACAATTTTTAAAAGCAATTAAAACCCTGAGAATGTATGTTTATTCTAGTTCATTTTCATAATTATGATATTAAGCACATAATTTAATTTGATACTGGAAAATTCTAAGTTGATTTAATTTCTTCTTACAAGTCTCGGCACAACACAGAAGAGTTTTCTCTGTTTACTTTGGATGATGTGGATGCAGCATTTGACAAGATTCAGCAACTGAAATATTCCCAGATTGTCAATTTAAAAGGTATGACCCGAAACAGAACATAGATAGGGATCCAGATGTTGTATTTATTAACATAGATCCATGAAACAGTGGGAAATTTACATTGGTGATGTGGGTTGATGCCAGTGTGCTGCAGTAGGTGGATAACTTAAGAATTCATGCATCCATGTCCTGTGCCTACATGAATTTTCAATTTCAGCTGGATTGTCTGAAGGTATGTCATATACCTGCTTCACCTGAGAAAGATAGAAAATTTATATAGTGTTTTTCATGACTTCAAGATGCCCCAAAACACTTTACATCCTATTAAGTACTTTTGAAACATCGTCACTGTTGTAATGTAGGATAAGTGTTAGCCAAATTGTACACAAGGTCCCGTAAACAGCAATGAGATAATGACCAGATAATTATTTTTTTGAGAGATATTGACCAGGACTCCACAGGGAAAACTCTTCTTCGAATAGTGCCAGGGGATCTTTTGCATCCATCTGAGAGGACAGACCATGCCAAGTTTTAAAGTAGCATGTGAAAGATAGCATCTCAATTTTTGCAACACTAATACTGCATGAAATGACAGCCTAGATTTTGTGCTCCAGTTTCTGGAGTGGGGCTTGAACCCACAATCTCTGACGCAGATGCAAGAATACTACAACAGCTATAGCTGACACCTGAGGGTGGGACGTAAAATTGGTTCGAGTCAACTCAGTCTACTTTAGCACAACATCTGTTGTTGAGTTACAGTGGAGTATTATCATAGATCTGAGACTTTATTACTTCTTGGCTGGGGAATTATGCAGAACACAAAAGACTCCTTCTCTTGCTCTCCCTCCATCCCCAAAAAGGTAGAATATAATTGAAAAAAATAATCTAAATGTGTTTTTGAATTGGTTCATAAAATTGTCCTTGTTCCACTTAGGCACAAAATGGGACAATGCAGACCGATTTCAGGGTAGTGTTCCCCACCTGATTTGTGCCTGGGACATGGGTACAGACATACTGGTGGAGAAGGCTTTCCAGACATCTGAAGTGCCCACCTGAAATGGGCATTAGGCTCCGTGCATTTCTAAATGAGATTCAGGAGTCCACCAGCAAATTCGATAGCACTGAGTATAAGTGGAATATCCAGTAGTCCTTCAGAAGATGACTGAAGATGGTATTAAAAATTTAAGTTTTTAATATTCTTACTTTGACCTGGAGCCAGGAGGAGCAAGAATATTGGTTCTACCATACTTGGAATGCTACCAGTCCTTTCTGCATTCGCCTCCCATTTTCCCCCAGAACTAACACAGGAGTTATGGAAATTCCCTTCACTGAGGCAGTTGGCCTTACTTGGATCCTGGTAAATGGGCGAGCTGTCTCTGGAAGTGTGACAGGAGTTGGCAGCTCACAACTATTGTTACAATGAAGCTTAATCTCTGTCCAGCCTTGGGTCTTATGTTTTGTACGTACGCTGGAGGCACATCTTTAGTTATGTACCCGCAAGGACTGTAATAAAATTCTGTTGCAATGAATATTTTAAAATATAATATGTGAGCTGGTATCTTTCACACTTGTATGCTGATTTTTTTTCTTCTTTCTGTCCTGTGTCTAGGTAAAGGACATGGCCTCTCCATAACTCCTTTGCCTGCAGGCCATATGATTGGAGGAACAATTTGGAAGATTGTGAAAGATGGAGAAGAAGAAATTGTGTATGCAGTTGACTTTAACCATAAGAGAGAAATGTGAGTAACATTGCTAGTTTTGGCTCAGCAGTGGTATTCAGCATTTAATTATTGTAAAAACCCATGTACAGCACCAGGGAGTAAGATCATCATCTGAAGAAACACTGACACAGCTGCACATGGAAGAGTATGCTTTCAATAATAAACAGTGATAAAAGTACATACCTATGTGGTACAGGTCAGATCACTTCACCATTTCTCCAGACCCCTCCATTCTTGTCATATATACCATTTATGTTTTGATTCCTTTGAAAGTTTACATATTGGAAGCAAACTGAGAGTATAGGAGAAAAAAAATAATTTGCCCAGAAGGAAGATGCAATATTAAGTGATCTGCAGTTTAAGAAATTATATTAAACCTTAACTTATATTTGTCAAAAATCATAAGCACTATAATTATTTCATTGTTTACTTTTTTAATCTGACCTTTTACTCCACAAAGTCTGTGCTGTGCAAAAATAATAATGTTTATGTGCTGTACTGTTTTAATATGCATGGATCGTCTACAGGTCTCCAACACAAAGTCTGAAATATTTGAACTTTGCAGGTATATTGCTAATAATTTCACGGGAAAATATGTGCGTGGACCCTTGGTGAAGCTGGTTTGAAAAGTAATTGCTAAGGGCGCTACTTAAAGCTAATTGTCTGTTTTATTTCTTAGCCATCTGAATGGATGTTCACTGGAAATGATTAGCCGACCCTCATTACTCATCACAGATTCTTTCAATGCCACCTATGTTCAGCCCCGAAGAAAGCAACGAGATGAACAATTGCTCAGTATGTACTTCAACAATTGATGGTATAGATTTGGCAGGCTTACATCAAACACAGACCAATACCATTGTCACATTCAAGTAATAGCTGTAGCACAGTTTAAATCTTCCTGTGCTTTCAAACATAGCTGGAAGGGATATAAGGGATCATTTTCAAGATGTATGTTTTCTACTTGTTCTGGTACATTTCTGAATCATTCAATACGTGAGCATTCACGTCATCATGAAATCAACATGTGTTATTTTGCTTTTTTTTAAACTGTAAATTTGAGGATTTTAAAAAATACAATGTATGGTGGGAAATCTAGTTCTCTCCCTTTCCCTCTCCGAGGAAACTTAGTGACTCAGATTTTCCTGTCAGTGATGAAGCTGTGGTTTATGCTGCTGACTGCATTTTCAATTGCATTGTTACCTTTCTCATCAGCTGCAGCGGGAATCCCTCTCTCGACTGCAGCATGGACCAATTGCCGGAGGGAAATATGAGGCATAGTTGAAGGAAAAATATGTTCCCTTTGTCGTCATGAGCTGATGGCACACCTTTGAGGCCTGCCTTCAGTTCAATGTTTCCAAGTGCTTTAGGTCTAATATATAATCAAATTTTCATTCTTGCTATCACCCCCGCACCACAGGCCTGGGTCGCTCACCCTCCACACTCCTATAGCTGCTCATCCCCCCACCCTCCCAGCACACCCGCCTCCAGTCCCCCTGCCATCTCTGCTCAATCCCCCAATGACACTCCTGGCTCAGGTCTGACATCGGCGGAACTAAGGAATAGAGCATAAAAGAGAGAGTAACAAGCAATAGGGAAAAGCATCAACTGGTCCTGTGAAAACCAGTATGGAAGCAGTTACTTTGACCCTTAGGCAAGTTGAGTAATGAGCACATGAACCACATCTGAACATAATTGGGAGCCCCTTGGACTCCATAATTGGATTACGTATTTAGCACAGATGTGACCTATTTATGTTTTATTTCTGCAAATTATAAGATTTATTGTTGTTTTGTGCCAATATGAATGTTATCAATGTTTATTTTTCTCCGTTTGTTTTGCCCTTGCAGCCAATGTCCTGGAGACTTTGCGTGGTGATGGCAATGTGCTAATTGCGCTGGACACTGCTGGCAGAGTGCTGGAGCTAGCTCAACTTCTGGACCAGATCTGGAGGACCAAGGATGCTGGGCTAAGCGTTTATTCTCTTGCTTTACTCAATAACGTTAGCTATAATGTGGTGGAGTTTTCTAAATCTCAGGTTTGTCTAGAAGTTTTTATTTCTTTTCTATTTCTCGCTAACCATTGATGATTTTATACACTAATGAATCAAAGTTTCATTGGTTAAAAGTCTTATTAGTTCAAAGTTTAGTTTTTGTCCCTCTTCACATTATTAAAAAAAATTATCGCAATTAAATATAAAAGTTGTCACATTTTTAGAAAGGCAAGTATATAAACCATTGAAAATTTTTAATGTAAAATAAAGTCTATCTACCACCAACTTCATAAAAACCCCAAATTTAGGCTTGGAAATTGAGGAATGAGCAGTTCAACTGACTTCAGCAGCAGGTCTTGTCAGTGAGTGTATCCAACAGAGTAAGCAATACTTAGTATTTTCTAGCTCCAACTATCAATTGGAGAATTTTGAAAGTCAGTGCTTCTGAGTACATGACACGACTTGATTAGTGTGGAATGTGAAAAACAAATTGCTATCAATATTCAGTTTGTGTCCATGACAGAAGATAAATATTTTGCAAAATCAAATAATTTCTTGCCTTCATCCTTTAATTAGAATTGCATTTGGATATATAAATGTTTTGCACCAGCAACTGAGCATTTGCTTATAAACCGATTTGACTCCCACTTCTTAAATTTTCCCACAATAACTAGGCTTTGCCTTAAGTATTTTGTTTCTTTGTAATACTTGCATGCAGTGACCAGTTTGCTTTAGTTATAAAAATCTAAATTCTAATTGGAAACCTTATTTTGGAAGTTGTTTTTTTACAAACACGATGTGACTGCCATTAGCCAGCATTTTTGCTTCATCTTTTAACGAAGTATTTTGGGAGCATTCTTGTCTGCAATGGTCTACAATCATTCTATTGTCAAAATGTTAATGTCACTTCCCCGCAATAGCCAATCTTTTTGCTTAATTTAAGCTGTTAGCAACCCTCACCTCTTATGAAGTTTGTTGATCTAGAATTAGGACAATGCAGTTAAAAATTGTCTGTTCTTCCTTTAATTTTAGGTAGAATGGATGAGTGACAAGCTAATGAGATGCTTTGAAGACAAACGAAATAATCCCTTTCAGTTTCGTCACCTTTCTTTGTGCCACAGCCTTTCAGACCTGGCTCGAGTACCCAGTCCAAAGGTTGTACTAGCCAGTCAATCTGACATGGAATGTGGGTTTTCACGAGATCTTTTCATACAGTGGTGTCAGGACCCCAAAAATTCTGTGATCCTCACTTATAGGACGACACCTGGAACACTGGCAAGATATTTGATAGACAATCCTAGCACCAAAAAAATGGATATTGAGGTAAGTATGCAACTGAAAAAGGCAATAGCTTAAAATGTGGACACGTTGTTCTAGACATATTGATGAAAATTCTTCAACGTATTAGAACCAGGATGTAAATGAGTGAAGGCATTTGCAGCTGATAAAGTTAGCTTCAAAAAATGACAAATGGACAAGAATGAATGTCTCTCTGGGTCTCCCGGGGCATGCACCATTCTATGCCTGAAGAAACAAGAAAGCAATCAGCTCCCAGGCTTCCACCAATGATATTTTGAAGATGGTCCTGAATAGTTACACAGCAACAAGTGGGGTGATAGGCATTCTGCTTTTTCTTCCTCCATGGAAAAATAATTTCCTGTGCTCTGTGTTACCTTTTAATAGTCTGCCTGATGGTGGGAATTCACAATCTACATCCCACTGCTCAGTCAGCCAACATCCTGGAGCATCAGTACTTTGTGCTGTCCAGTGGTAGAGTTTTCCACAGCCATCGGAAGTCATTCTGTATTAGCTGTACCTTTATCCATTTTATGTTTTTACATGTTTAGGCGTAGCTAATATTTTTTGTAACATCTTAACTATTTGAGCAAGAAGCTTTAAAGTTGGTATTTGATACTATAATAAGGGAGTTTGGAGCAATATACTATCAAGCATACATGTTTTTGAAGAATTAACTTATTTTCATTGAGACCCCATTGTGTCTTGACTGGCTACATAATTGAACCTCAGGATTTTTGTATATTGTGACAATTTCTGTGTCATCCTGCTCTGTGACTTTCATAATTTTTCACCAATAGATTAGACGTCGTGTAAAATTGGAAGGGAAAGAATTGGATGAGTACCTAGAGAAGGAGAAGCTCAAGAAGGAGGCAGCTAAAAAGCAGGAACAAGAGAAGGAGTAAGTAAAAGTGACATACAAACTGACAAGCTGGTTTGGATTATTTTTTATTTTTATTGCTCTCTGAAGATTTAACATGGACTCATTTTGTAGCTGGTATGTTGGTGATCTTTCAGTAGTCAGTGAACAGTTACATAATTGCATAAATCTTCAGCTTTTTGTTAACCCAAAAAATAAACAAATGTAAAATTCCAGCACAAAATACTAATACTCTGTCACTGCTCCAGTGCATCCCTTGGGAGTTAAGCATTTTGCACCTTATTGCGAGGCTCCAAGTATATTGAGGAAGATTTAAGTCTGTTTTTGTGGCTCTTATTGCTCATCCAAGATCGCAGTACTGCCTTCCATGGTCTGTTCTGCCATAAACAAAATAAATGTTGCAGAATTTATAAGATTTCAATTCTGTGACGAAATGCATTGTAAGAGAAAAAAAAATCCTCTTCAGATTTCTTTACTCTATGAAATCCTATAAAGAATATTTTGAAAAAAAGATTAGTTCCACAGTAAGACAAAGTTACTGTTAAAGTCAACTGTTAAAACGTTCGTAATCTTTGCATGATTCTTAAAATACAGAAACAATCTGTTATATATTAAAAAATTATGGCTGGAATTTTACGCCCCTTTCGCATCAGGGATGGGGCTGTAAAATGCGGCGAGCCATTCTAAACTCCATCGACTTCAGCGGGACTGTAAAATCTCGCTGGGGTAAAATTCCACCCTGCGAGTGGTCTCAATTTCTAAGGTAATGGAATTGTAGGTGATGCTGTCACTTTAAGGTCACATTGTGTAATCATTTGAACACAATGACATGCTGCCTAATGTTATTACTTTTTGTATAACCTAAAGTAAGAAATATTTTCAAACTGGTTCTTTGCAGTTCTTTCACCGGTTAACTACATAACAAAATATGACCACCACTTTTAAAGTCTTGGTTGAATTCTTTAACTTACACTCTTTGAACAAAATACCATGTGTCAGTCTATTGTTAGTTTAAGTTGTATTCATGACAATACATTTCTTTGTTGGGAACTAAATAATGTACAGAAGTAAAATACTGCAGGTGCTGGAAATCTGAAATGAAAACAGAAAATGCTGGAAATACTCAATGGACCTGAAAAGTTAACTCTGTTTTCTCGCCATTGAAGTTGCCTGACCTGCAGAGTAAATTAATAGTGTACTTGATTGTGTTTTCCTTGCAGGCGAGATGTTGACTCCAGTGATGAGAGTGATGTTGAAGAAGACATGGACCAACCACTGACTGGAAAAACCAAACATGATCTCATGATGAAAAGTGAGAGCAGTCGCAAGGGAAGCTTTTTCAAACAGGCTAAAAAATCATACCCCATGTTCCCGGCTACAGAAGAGAGAGTGAAGTGGGATGAATATGGAGAAATAATAAGGTATATCAAACAGACCTAACTCTAAAAGGGTCACTTTTTTCATAAAAAGCTTTTATCAAACTTTTGTTCATAATTCAAAAACTTTTAATGTACAGTATCTGCAAATAAGTCGAGGTGCTATGAATTTCTTAAGTTTTAAAAAAAACTTGTATATATTATCTTTTTATGTAAAGAATTTCCTGAGGTATGTTTACAAAAATTTACTGCGGATGCTAGAAATCTAAAGTAAAAACAGAATATACTGGAAATACTCAGCAGGCCAGGCAGTAACTGTGAAGAAAAAAGGTTAATGTTTCAGGTCAAAAATGTTTCATTCAAACATTCTGATGGAAGTTTTTTGAAGTGAAACATTATCTCAGTTTCTCTTCAGAGATGCTGCCTGACTTGCTCAGTATTTCCTACATTTTCTATTTCTATTAACCTGCGGTACTTTTTTCATTCCCTAGATGCAAATAGAATGTTTCCTTCTCTCAAGGGCATCAGTGAGCCAATCAGGTTTTTACGACAATTCAACAGCTTCCGGGTCACTTTTACCAATACCAGCTTTTTATTTCAGAACTTTTTAATTCAATTCAAATTCTCAAATTGCTATGATGGTACTTGAAATCATGTTCCCTGGATTACTAATCCAATAACCACAACACCACCCTACCTGCACTACTTTCATGGTGGGAAAAAGGAATGATGGCTGCATGCATGTGCAACTTTAATGGGAGAATTAGGAGAGATTATTAAAAATTTAGTAGGAGAGATGGGTTTTGAAGACTTTTAACGGAAGGGAACGAATTTTCATGATCTGAAATGTATTGCCCGAAATGGTGGTGGAAACAAATTCAGTAGTAATTTTCAAAAAGGAATTGGGCCAATAATTAAAAGGGAACAAGTTGCAAGCCAATGGGGAAATGGTAGGGGAATAGGACTATTCGAATGGCTCTTTGAAAGAGCAGGCAAAGGCACAATGAGCCAAATGGCTGCTGTCTTCGCTGTAACACTCTATGAGAAAGGTGATAGAGTTTACATAGGAATTTCTATAGTATAAGACTGACATGGCTAACAGCTATTACCTATGTTCGAGCAGAGGAAGGAGAATGTAAAGGAGGCAGTTCTGGAGTTCAGGGCTAATTGACTCAAAATCGCTACCATGGACTTGAGGTGCAAGAGGAAACAATACTTGAGACAAGTGACAATATATGCAAGTGAAGTGATATTATTTGGGAACACTGTTAATTGTATATTAATTGTGTGCCAGGTGTAGGGCATTAACTGAAAATGTGCTCCTGTAGAAAGGAACAGATTGAAACCGGTTGTTGGGTGAGGAGATACATGTTTGTAATGTGTGTATCTGAATAATTGACTCTAGTTTTATCCTTCACTGCCTGGCTTTTTGGAGTATAACAGGAATATAACTTGTAACAATATAACTTGTTTCTGGAGGAAACAGTTCATTGAGCAGAGGAAGATGTTGCATCTTTTGGAGAAAATTGGATAGATATTTGAATCAGATGAAAATTCATGTGGAGAGAGTAGGTCAGTGAGATTAACTTTAGATGCTGCAGCAAAAAAAACTCACAAACAAGATGGATTGAATGGCTTCTTCCTGTGATATCATCTTCTACTGTTTTCAGGATTTTTACATGGAAACAATGACTTTTAGATGATGAAATTGCTGTGGAAAAGATTCTGGCATCTACTGCATAGTCGCAGTGCTTACAGCAAAAAAAGTAATACTTTCACTGCAAACTTTTTGCTGCTTTACTTTGCCTGCAGTATTCCCTTGCAATGTCTGGTTTTAGTGCTATGCAACATTTTGTCATTCTTAACCACATGATGGCACTATATCCCAGTTTGTTTTACAATATAGCACTGCATTCAGAAATTTAGTACTTAAAGAATGTTTATGAAAATATGCTATTTGTGGAGTTCTGAGAGTGCAGATTATTCCTGAACTACAGAATTTATGGAAGCAGTATCCAACTGCTAAAATTTTAATGATGATTAAAATTAAGCATTTAAATTGAGATGAACCTGGACCTATATATATTCCTGTTGTTGATTCCTAAATGTGCTGATCTCAAATATTTACTTTGTGGAAATTTAAATAGTAATAGTAATACCACCTTCCATTGTTTAGCCTCTTACACTATGACTTTCTGGAAAAACTTTTGTTTCCAGGTTACTCACAACCATGACGCTGAGAAGCATACAGTGCTGGACCCCATGATCTTTAGGGCAAATTTTCAGTGCAGCGTTGCCAGAAATCTATGTAAATGCCACAACCGTATTAACTTGCTTTGCTTTCTTTTAATTCTGGGCATGAATTGGGAGTTTAGTTGGCATCGTCAATTCATCCATCTCATGTTGTGTGTCTTGGATGACAGATGCCCCTGTCAAGTAAACCTGGCTTGACTAATGGTTTCCTGGACTAATGCACTAGCAACAACACATGAATGTGATAAATCACTAGGTTTTATGAATAAGGACAGTTTCAACCACGCGAATCATGGATTAGCTGCTTTGTTTCAAAGAAAACTTACAAAAAATAAGGCCTTATCATGAATGTTCAAGTGATGTGAGATACCTTGTGTATAATTGTTGCCCTAGCATCACTTTATGTACAATGTACGTGATCTGTAAGTTCTTTGTGGAGAGATCATTTATGCTGGGACGTGGTGATATTTTTATGTTAGATGCCTAAAGATCATTTCACCATTGCTGTCTATAACAAATTACTAATCATGTCCTATTAATGTTTGGCCAGTGTGTTATACTTGTCTTCCTCAGTTATCAGTCATCCAAAGAATTAGGAATTATAGCTACAATTGTTTCTTGCTCCCCCTCATAATATTACTGATGATATGTGCTATTAAGCTTTTCTTGAAAGGTGTCCATTTACAGATGAAAACTTTTAAGAAGCGGAATTAAACTCTTAGCACTAAATATATTCAAAAAATTCAGCTTTATGTTGCAAAATTTTAGCTTTTTTACTTGCACTCAGCAACAGCAAATCGACAGTGTAGCAAATGCACACAGCTTGAAATCCCTTCAGCACTCTCAGCTGTCCTAAATACCCTTGTTTCAGCAAAGTTGTGGATCCACACAACGTTTTTCAACAAGAGCTCTATGAATATACCTCATGTAAAGCAAGCTATTATTTGTTGAAACATGCTAATTTTTACAAAATCATCAGTAGAGTCATGGTTTGTGCATTTTGTTTAAGGAAGCAAAAGTTGGCTGACTTCCTCCTTATCCTTGAGGGTATGCTTTTATGCCATTAACAAAGTTGTGAGCAGAATTTTGATGCTTCTGCACTGAGTCTCAGTTCCCTGATTTGCCATTATTTCCCACCTACACCCTTCTGTTCATTAGTCCACTTAAAGCAATGAGCATAAGGAGGTGAATTGGGGGGGGTGCGGATTATAACCTGGTGGCCAACTGTTGGTTGATAGAATGTTTTATATTTTTTATTTTATCATTGTTTTAAAATGGGTTGGACAAACAAACATAACCCTCTCTACTAAATTTGTTGAAAACCCTATAGTTTTGGCCATAAGTAAGAAATTAATTAAGTGCAAAATCATATTGCGGGTAGTGTCATCAAGATAGTTGAATTTACTTGTCCTTGTATGGATATGTGAAGTACTGAACCTTATCAGCTAGTTGTTCTCTATATTAGGTGGTTTGTGGTTTTCCCAGAGTGAAGCAAGGAATGTAATTTAATGAGAGACACGCTATTTCTACTTAAAAAAAACTCATCTCTATCACCATAGCACTTTAATTAGAAAGTTAATTTCATCATTGAGATTGAAAACAGCCATTCAGCTGCCACATCTACATGCCATGCTTCCCCAAGTTTCCCCTGCCCTTGATCTGAATCCATGCCTTTCTTTAGTTTCTTTTTCTGTTCATGGCCTCTCTGAGTTCATCCTGTCCTTGAGATACACCCCTTGCTTTCTTGACCTCTTTCCTACTAAACTGTTGACCATCATACTTCCTTTCCTGGCTCCTTTACTAATTAAGAATGAAAATCATTCTCTTTCCTCAGATAGAGACCCCTCCTTTTCAATACTTCCATTATTATCCCTCTTCAAATCCCATCCTCGATCCTGCTTGTTCTTGCAAACAACAGTTCCATCTCCCATCTCTTTTTGCCTCTTCAAACCCCTTGAACATGTGTCCATATGTGTTTAGCTCCATCTTTGAACCTTTCCAATTGGGTTTCTGTCCCTGTTATAGCACTGAAACGACCCTAGTCAAAGTCGCAAATCACACTTTCTGTGATTGTGAATGAGTATATTATGACCCCTCCTCCTTCTCCTGTACAGCCTTTGACACAGTCAACCACACCAGCCATCTGCAAACATTTTGATCAAGATTTTAGTTAATCTTGTTAATATATAATTTGTCCTTTTGTCCATTTTTATCTGATTATGCTTCTGTGAAGTGCCTTAAGACGTCTTTGCTATGTTAGAAATGTTATATAAATTTAAGTTGTCTGGTTTAAGAGTTGCCTCATAAAAGGCTTGCTTGTCCAGATATATGATGTAGGGATTTAAGAGAGGAAAAGGGGAGAACATGCTCTAATACAACTTCTTTGGACCTTTCCCCTTTATCTTAATGTGGTGATCTTTTTACACACGAAACGTGTTTAATGTCTGTTTGGGTTGTTCGGAGAGTAACAGTTCCTGCTTGTTGCCTCATTGGATGTGAACAGGTATTGGTCTAGTCCAAGGTCATTGATCAATTGAACCTCTGCAGCTACATTGAAGTTTGCCATATTTCTCATTGTATGTAGACAACTGACTTCTCTTCTTCGTGGAGACGTTTCTGTAAAAAGATCATTTTAACATTCTATTTGATACATATATACGCAGATGTGAAATCTAAAATTGAGTTTCCTCCTTTTGTGCTTCCTTGTTGTGTTTATTGCTGCTCCTTTATTTCAGAGCTGAGGATTTCTTAGTTCCGGAACTTCAGGCAGCAGAAGAAGAAAAGAGCAAACTTGATTCTGGTCTGAGTAATGGTGAGGAGCCTATGGATCAGGATTTATCTGATGTTCCAACAAAGTGTATCTCAGCATTAGAAACCATAGAAATCAGGTTAGTAAGATCATTTTTTAATGTTTAAAGCCGATAAGCCATGTATACAGAAAATCTGCTTATTTTAGTTCCACTAAGATTGCATGCACCAGTTCATCAAATAATTTGCTTTTTTTTAAACAGAGCCAGAGTGACATATATTGATTATGAAGGACGGTCAGATGGTGACTCTATTAAAAAAATTATTAATCAGATGAAACCCCGGCAGTTGATTATTGTTCATGGACCTCCAGAGTCCAGCCAGGATCTTGCTGAATCATGCAAAGCATTCGGTGGAAAGGACATTAAAGTTTACACACCAAAGCTTCAAGAAACAATAGATGCCACCAGCGAGACTCATATCTACCAGGTAGTACAGCATGAAGAGTAATATAGTAGTTGCTGGCTAATGAGATTTCTGCTATTAACTTAATTTCAATTGACATTGTAGGCTGAATAATAATGACTCAAAATTGACACTTAAAAGTTGGATGCTGGGTTCAATCCCAAATCTGGGAGTTTAGTCCTTGATCGGCTGATAACTAAGTGGCAGTACTGAATGAGTTCTGCATTATTAAATGTTCTGCCTTTCAGATGCAAAGTTAAACCAAGATCCCGTTTGCTTGTGTAGGTGGGACTAAAAGAGAAGCAGTGAGTTCTCCCAGTGTCCTGACCATCATTTATCCCTTGACCAACACTGCCAAAAACAGCTTAATTAACTATTCATTTATTTATTATTTTTGGGCACTTGCTGTATTGAATTGGCTGCCACACTTGCTTATTATAACAACAGTGACTACACTTTAAAGAATAAGTTTTTTTGTCTATGAATTGCTTTGAAACCTTTTGAGGATTTCAAGGGGGCTAAATAAGAACAAGTCCTTTCTTTCTCTACAATATATATTTTTAAATTGGAAGTAACAATACAATTTTTTGAGTTCAGCGGAGTCCAGAACTATAATGCACCACAACTTCACAACTTCTTCAACATGCTGCTTGCTTTAAACATTTGATCAAAAGTGTCTAATCCTGAGTGGTTGATTGTATCTTCATACTTTTGGAAAGATAGCTTTTATATAAGATTCTCTAATGAGATGGGAATTAGTACCAATTTGCGCTTTCAAATGGTAAAACATATGCTCTGAATGAACAGAATTTACAAATTTAATGTCCTGTTATTGCAGTAGCCTCAATTCATTGGAATTCTGCTGGAAGCCCTACATATTTCTGCAAATTAATTTTATGTGAAGCCAAGATTTGATATTTTCCAAAGCAAATTACAGCAACACAAATAATAAGCTGCTTAGCTTTGAGAAAATTAAATCCTTAGGGTTGTTAGCATGGAACTTAGATTTATTCAGAGATTAGAATTGTGTTAAAGTGAAGGGCAGAAAACTATAGATGAAAGTATAAAGTAACCACTGAAGCCATTAAATTATTACTCAATACCTTGATATGTTACAACATTTGTTTTAAATTATCAAAGAGAAAAACATTCAAAAATAAGTCAGAAATAAACTCTGAAAGAACTAAAAAAATGTGAAAATATTTTTGAAAATATTTATGAAAATAAATGTCATCTTTCAAAAAAGATTTAATTTATATTTAATTTGAAGATTTTATATTATGTGTCAGAATATTATAGTTTCCTACACATGCTTAGTAAAACTACTGTCTTTATCTTTGCATAGCCAACATAGACATGGTGAGCTGAATGGCCTTCTGTGCTATCTCATTCTATGATTTCCTAATATTTGGATATTTCATTTTTACAGGTTAGACTAAAGGATTCTTTAGTCAGTTCTCTTCAGTTCTGTAAAGCAAAGGATGCAGAGTTAGCCTGGATAGATGGTGTCTTGGACATGAGGGTGTCAAAGGTAGATACTGGGGTCGTTCTGGAAGAGGGGGAGTTAAGAGAGGATGAAGATGGGGAAATGCAGGTTGATGCTCCCCCATCCACACACAGCTCTGACCAAGTTGCAGCTCAGCAAAAAGCGATGAAGAGCCTGTTCGATGATGATGAGAAAGAAACCAATGAAGACCTCGATGTAATTCCCACTCTGGAACCATTGTCACCAAATGAGGTATGAAAATAAAATTGAGAAAGATATTTGTTTTCATTTGTTTATTGGATGTGAGCATCACTGCGAGCATTTATTGCTCATCCCTAATTGCCGTTGAGACGGTGGTGATGAGCTGCCTGTAGCCGTGTGGTGAAGGTGCCACAGTGCTGTAAGGGAGGAAGTTTCAGTATTTGACCCGGCTGCAATGAAGGAACAGTACTATCTTTCCAAGTCAGGTTTCCATGTGACTTGGAGAGGAATTTGCAAAGAGTGATGCTTCTATGCATTTGCTGCCCCTGTCCTTCGAGAAATTGCAGGTTTGGAAGGTGCATTAATAGATCACAAATATTCATTTTTCTGTGGATCAGATCATATGTTGATTTGGCATTACAAGCACTGGGATTTATTGAAGTCCTATAATGTAATTGAGTCTTAATATTTAAAAACAAAATTTTTTATGAGCAATGTATATTCACATTTAAGAAATGTAGTTGTTCTATTAATCATCCAACTTATGTTTTAAGATAATTTTACAATGTTGTTCTGGATTGCAAGATATGCTCTAACTTCCTCTTGCACAGACCATGTAAAAGTATCTATCAGTCAATAGATTTTCTGCGAATAGATAAATTACATAATAATGGGGCTAAAGAAGTATAACTTCTAAACTAAAGCAGATTTATCTTTTCAGCATACACATCTATAGATCATTAAACTTTGGAATTCTCAGATTTCATCATAGACCAAATTTAGGTTTTTCACTCTTGACAGTTACAAGTCAGTAATTGGCACTAATAAGCTACGAATTGAAATAAATGGGCTTTATTTGATTCCCAGATATGGTGGAAAAAAATCGATTTGGAAGCACACTTCAGTTGCCTCACTTGAAAGAGTGACTTGTATTAGTTTAAATTAAATGTCAAGACATGTTACTTTTGGAAAGACTTTGATGTTGAGAGCATCTTCTTAATGGCTTATCTATGTTTTTTCTCCTCCAGTATGTAATTGATTTGAGGGAGTGGGAACAATAGATTAAAGGTTATAAGCAGAGTCAGTGAAATTTGATAGTTGATAATGTGAACAAAACCTAAATTTAATTAAAATTTACAAATCTAATTAATATTCAGCCTTTGTCTTTGCCAGAAACCATAACTTTTGAAATTAATATTCGGTTCTTTTCTGGGGGGAATAAAAAAGTTGACGAAACCAATGTATTAGTTTTCTTTTCATTATCCATTTTTTAAAACCATATCTACAACAATTATTCATTGTTTGTATTTAATTCGTGTTTCAAGTAAGTACTTAATTGTGGTGCAAATTTAATCTTTAACTGTAAAATGCCAGCAAACTTCTTAATTAGTCTGCAGAATAATTCATTTTAATAATGAGGAATGCATCTAAGTATGATCCACTCAGAAGAGTAATATATTCCTTGCTTAGAGTCAATAAATATTAAGTACTGATTCTATGAAAGTGGTTTGGGTTTGGTTCCAACCATTGTTGTGAAACATACATTGTTTCCAAATAGTTGATTTCAGTGTTTTCTTTTTATATTCGTTGGAAAGCAAAGAATAAATTCTAAATTTCTTTATCATTTGTAATTGTAAATGTTAAAAGCTGGTTAATAGTAGGTATAAGGATGATTATTTTAAGAAAAATAAATTGGTGTTATAAATAACTGCTGGCCTTGCCATCAGGACTAATAACATTGCTGGAGCTAATGGAGTTGTAATCACTCATACTTAAAATAGGAAAAATTACTGTAGTGATGTTGCAAAATGTATGGTTTTTATTAGGTATTCTGTCTGATCAGTGTTCGCTCATGTAAAAGGACCTCATATTCTGTATGATCCCATGTGCACCTTTACTGTCTGATAGTTTGACTTTGGACTGTGAGAACCATTGTTGTGTGACTGGTTACTGTCACCTTGCAGTTGTAGCCATGAGCATTCTCCTATCTTCATGAAAGGTGGACTAAAAAGCACTCCAATGAGCCATGATGCAATTGTAAATCAACAAACTGTTTTTTTCTCCACAAAACACATGAATGGATCTAATACAGTTTTTGCAGGGAAAATTGTCTTTTTCCTGTCGGTGCTTCTACCATCAAATAAGAAAAGTGTAACTCTACGGTTGTTCTAGGTGAAAAATCATTTTCAAGCTAGCTATTCTTAAGTTTACTGATCATGGCTTTCCCTGGTAAAGGGTTTATTTAAGCACTATTAAGACTATTTTAACCTAGCTAATTACCATTCCATCAGCCACCATCAAAATAACAGCAAAGTGTTGAAAGAAGTAATAATGATGCACCAATAATCCAGCTTCACTTGTCACCAATAATCTGTTCACTGATACTCACTTTGGGCTCTGCCAGAATATTTTGGCTCCTACCCACATCACAGTCTTGATCTAGACAATGACTGAAAGCTGGAGGAGAAATGAAAGTAACTGCACTTGACATCAAGATAACACTCAACTGCTTAAGCACTTGTGAGCTCTAGCAAAACAGGTCACTGGGGACTGCAGTGGCAGGAAGATCGGCCTCATTGTTAGAGGCCAATCATTGCAGCCCCAGAGCATTACCATCAATGTTATTGAGGCCAACATCCTTGGTATAACCATACTCAGCTCAATTTTCTTCTCTGTGCCAAAAGGCCAAGTGAGGCTGTTTGCTGATGAATCTGCTGTTTTCAGTTCCATTCACAATGACTGGTAATAGAATAGTCATGTTAGCTACATCGGGATTTGAATAGCATGCAGGCTTGGGCTGACAAGTGGCAGGTAATATTCAAGCTACATAAAAGCCTCCCTCTGACCATCTTCAACAATAAAAGGCTCAGACGATTCCCCTCACTTTCAACACCACCCACTAACAAAGTCGTGAGCTTTCCATGGACCTGAAGTTTAACTGGACCAACCACACCAACACAATGGTTATATAGTTTAAGCCAGAAATGTAATGGATTGCCCACTACTTATATTGATGGATACCATAACACCCAAAAAGATCAACATCATCTAGGAAAAAACAATCCCTTTGATTGTCCATGTCACTTAATTAATTAGGAAGCCCGGCCACCATCAACACACTTCAACTAGAATGTACTAGCTGCAAGATGTATTGCAACAATTTATCAAACCTACTTCAACAACGATTCCCATTCCCATTTCCACAACCTCTATTGCCTATGAGAATATCATTGCTTGTAAATTCCCTTTGAAGTCACACACTATCTTAACCTGGACCCGTACTACTACTGTCTTTATTGTCGCCAAGTCAAAATCTTTGATTTCAAACTCAAATGTTGTAATAGGAGCAACATCACAATGAGGATTGATGATTATGATTGATGACATGATTGAATGGCAGAGCAGACTCGATGGGCCGAATGGCCTAGTTTCTGCTCCTATGTCTTATGGTCTTATGATGCATTTAATATATAAGAAATATTGTAAATTGACAAAACTCTGCTCCAGTACTCCTGGTTAAACAGAAAATGTTGCAGTGGTCAGTGATAACACTATCAAGAGGCAAGTTGTTACGCTTTCTCTCTATAGCATCATTATGTCTGATCCACATTATTAAACCATAGATTTAATTTGAAAAAACTTGCATCAGTCCTTGAGATGTGTGCTTTCCAAATTATTTCTGACTCTCCTCTATAAATCATCGCATTTGTTGTACTAACCATGTGAAGATCTCATTTATCAAATAAGATAACCATAAAAATGCAAAACTGCATTTAGTGATTTTAATTGAATTTTTAATTCTCTTTTTTAAGGTTCCTGGTCATCAAGCAGTCTTCATTAATGAGCCAAGATTATCCGATTTTAAACAAGTTCTTTTGCGGGAAGGTATTCAAGCAGAATTTGTTGGAGGCGTGCTGGTCTGCAACAATTTGGTAGCTGTTCGAAGAGTGAGTATTTTCAGTTAGAAGTGGTGTAATACTGTATTAAAAGACCTCCAGCAGTCTATAGATTTGGCAGAAGCGAGGTTTGATCAATTTACTCAATAATATACATTCCTACATTAGCAGAAAATTCTTTTTCTTTGGTTTGTAGCAATCTGAGAAGTCAGCAAGACAGTTTGGGGGTTTGTCTTTGTAATACACATGTTGAACAAATTGAGTTGTAAACAGAAATGTATTTTGTGCATTTTCTTTGACTTATCCATTGTCACAATCAGTTGTGCAGCAAGATGAGCATTTATGTCTAGTAAGGTGATCTTACACAAGAAACTGCAGAAACGAATAGAATCTGATTAAAAAAAAATACTGCTCTTTAGACAATGGTTCCAAGTGCACCTTTTTCCCTTTTCTATCTGGTTTTGTTTAAAGGCATCAATTGTAAAGTACAAAATTCAGTAAAAAATGTTTGTTTTTTTTTTGCTTCTGCACTGCCTTTCAGTTGCAGACTGACACTCATGATAAATGTATTTTCTATATGAAATACTGTAAAATAAAACAATACTTTAGACATTGTAGAATAACTTTTAAAAAATACATTTTTATTCTATTCAGTTTACTGATTTACAACAAAACAAGAACAGATGTATTTCCTTTATTCTTTAATTCTCTGAAGACAGGCCCGATCCACAGCACATCAATCTCCACCACGCGTAGGGCAAGGAGGCAGGTCCTGAATCTACCCCAGCAGAATGGGGAACCCCATGTTGTTGGCACCAATCTGATCCACACCAGCTGTCCAGCCAGCTGGCCCCTCCATGGAGTCTGAGTTGCTGTGGCGACATATACTTTTGCATGCATGCTGTAGCATGGAGCTATGGATAGTGATGGTCGAGGCTTCAATTTCTTTTCATCACATGGCTAACTAGGAATCTCTGCTGCTGTTACCGCCTGCCATTGGTGTGTGATGGAAGGATTTACAAATTGATACTCAATCTTTTTGGCTGCATTACAAACGCACGTTCCTTGGTCATCATGCCCTAGAGTGGGATTTGAACCTGGAGCTTTTGGTTCAGAGGCAGGGACATACCCGCTACGTCACATGACTGCCAACAGCTATATTACATACCCTATATTTATTAGTTTAGAAGAATTAGTAAGATTTTAAACAAGTTCTTATGCGGGAAGGTATTCAAGCAGAATTTGTTGGAGGCGTGCTGGTCTGCAACAATTTGGTAGCTGTTCGAAGAGTGAGTATTTTCAGTTAGAAGTGGTGTATTACTGTATTAAAAGACCTCCAGCAGTCTATAGATTTGGCAGAAGCAAGGTTTGATCAATTTACTCAATAATATACATTCCTACATTAGCAGAAAATGCTTTAAGAAATCTTCAAATTTTGAAAGTTATGAATTGTTCCATCCAACACCTTTGCAGTAATTAAAGACCTTTGTTTAAATTCCAAATCCTACTACTTATTAATAAACATCACTCCTGAAAAGGGAAGGATCCTACCTTTAAATTCATGTTGCTCTTTCTATTTTCTTTTCAGACTGAGACAGGACGCATTGGACTGGAAGGATGTTTGTGTGAAGATTATTATAAAATACGGGACCTTTTATATGAACAGTATGCAATTGTGTAACGGCACTTGGAATACTCTTGAAAAACGATCGATCCTACTCTCCAGGAATTGACTGCCAGTGTGCTGGAAAACATTTGTGACATGTAAAAGATCTGAACAACTTTTTTTAACTAGAGTAGCATTTGTTCATAATTTGTGTTTTGTTTCCTCCTTCAACTCTACTGGAAGAAATTTGAAAAGTCAAATTGCTGTTGTGTATTTTACTTCTGATGAACTATTCTGTTAAACGTTAGAAAACGTTCTCTCTTCACCAGTTCTCACTCTACATATTTTTCTTTTAGTCATCACCTACAGTACTTTCACTGGTTCACAAAGGAATACAAGCAAAAGCAACTCTTATTTCACCTGATTATAACACAGCAACTACAATTAAAGCATCCCAAAGTTCCTGTTATTAGTCTGTGAAAATCTAGCTTAACCTATTTTATAGATAAGAAAAATGACAAAGTTGAATGGGTGTTTTTTCAACTGATACGACTTGAAACAGTTTTAATGTTTTGATAGCACAAAGTTGGTATTTTGGTGCAAGATCCTGGTTATTCACTTGCTTTATACAGTATTATAAAGCTTTTGAGGTTGGTTATCAGGTTTTGTAAAGCCATAAATGCAGAACCCATCAATATACAGATATTGTTGTGAAAAGGTTTGATAAATAGCTATAAGACATTTATAAAGGCTAAAATAGTTATTTTGAGTTTGTGTTTATAATGAATTGTAACTTCCCAAGAAATAAGCAATTAAATTGTTTATAAAATTCCTCTTTTAAATTTCCTTTTTGCAAATTCATCTCCAGTTCTTGTTCAAACTGAGTTTCCTTGCAGGGAAATCTCTAGAAACTCATTCAAGCAATCCATGAGGGTGTGTTGGGAGATTTATTTGACTGTAAAAGGTGTCACATCATACCCTTTCTCTACATCTAGACATGTGAGCTTTCAGTAGATGTCACTTGATAAGAGACTATAGTGTAGAAATTCCCATTGCAACCCCAATTAATTGAGGTATCCCTACCATCCATCATGGCTGTGATCATTTGAGATACATTGGAAGTATAATTTTCAATTTGCATGTAAATATATTGCAGCTATATTAACAAATTATTGAAATCCTAGTAGAATAAACATAAGGAGCAAAAGCACCCTTCTATTCTGTGATCTGCTCATTAGTTTTTTGGTAACAAATCTATGTCATAAAAAAAATTGAAAAGAGGGCAATAATCTGATGGGAACTACTTACTATCAATCTAAGGGATTCCCCTCCTTCAACGAATTGTCACTTTCAAAAGAAATTAGTTTAGAAGGTCTCCAACCTGTGAAAATGAAGTCTTCATCTTATGAGTGAGAAATCACTCTTTAGAAAACCTGCTGTGTCTAATCTCCTGGTTGGCAAAGAAACTCTTCAATGTTTGTGCCACAAGGAACTTGTTTTATTTTCCTTTCTGCAGCATTGGGTTGCCTTCTGATATTATACCAAAATCTATCCACCTCTGCCTTAAAAATATTCAAAGACTGCTTCCACCACATTTTCAGGAAGTGAGTTCCAAAGACTTATTACCCTCCGAGTGAAAAAATTTCACTTCATCTCTGTTTAAATGGGCAACCCCTTATTTTTGAACAATGACCCCTGGTTCTAGATTCTGCCACAAGAGGAAACATCCTCTCCACATCCACCCTATCAAGACCCATCAGGATTTTATATGTTTCAATCAAGTCACCTTTTACTCTTCTAAACCCCAGTGGATACAAGCTTAGTCTGTCCAACCTTTCCTCATAAGACAGGGTAAGAATCATGTCTATATCATTTTCTGATTCCATTTTTGACAGCCAGCTAGAAAATAGGGCTCATTGCAAACATGCTTCATATGGCATTGTGAATTAACATATCTTTTCTCATATTAAATTCAAGATAACAACTTTACAATCAATATGCAACACACTCATTTGTATTTTTTCTGTGTCTCAATATTTTACACTACTCTCTGCCTAAATTTGTTTGAACATGCTAGCTCGCTCCTGTTCAAAAACAAGCAGTAGCATTTAATTTTATTAACAACTTATATGATGAAAGCTACTCATCCAGATTTGCTGATGACACAAAGAAAGGCATTATTGTAAGCAGTGTAGATGGAAGCCTAAAATTACAATGAGATATTGATAGATTAAGGGAATGGACAAAACTGGCAAATGTAAGGTTTTGGACCTAACTTTCTAAATAATGAAAAGCTAGACACAGTGGAGAACCAAAGGAGCTTGATGGTTCAGGTATGGATGAATAGGTACAGGAAATAATCAAAACCATGGCTACATTCCCTGGAATTTGAAAGGTTCAAGGGTGATATCATCACAATTCCAAAATATTAAAGTCAACAGGGTGGCTTGGGAGAAACTATGGTGATTGCAGAGTCTAGGAACCAGGGGAACATATCTAAAAATTAGAACCAGACTTTCAGGAGTGAAATTAGGAAACATTCCTTTCACAAAGGATCGTGTTTCACAGCGGTTTGGAACAAAAGGCAGGTAGTGCTAAAGTCAATTACCTCCGGGAACATTTTTTTTGTTAGCCAAAGGTATTAAGGGATTTGGGGCAAAGGCCCATGTGGAGTTAGGTTGCAGATCAGCCATGATGTCATTGAATGGTGGAACAGGGCTTGAAGGGCTAAATGGCTTATCGCTGTTCCTATGTCCTAAAAGCTTCAGAGTTATCTTTACGTTGAAGTACTGGGCTCTGCCATCATTAAGAATGGGAAAGATCATGGAACCACCTCCTTTTGTTAGTTTAATTTATCACCACCGTTCGCAACTGGCTGAGGTAGAACTGCAGAGTTTTGATCTGATCCATTGGTTGTAGGATCGCTTTGTTCTGGATATAGCATGCTGCTTCTACTGTTTTACATCCATGTAATCCTGTGTAGTAGTTTCAGCAGATTGGAATGTGATTTTTTTGGTAAGCTGAATGCTGCTCCTGGCATGCTCTTTGACACTGGTAATTTTTGGTAGCCAAAAGTTTTTAAGGGATATGGGGCAAAGATATATGGAGATAGGTTACAGATCAGCCATGATCTTATTGAATGGTGGAACAGACTTGAGGGACTAAATGGCCTAATCTTGTTCCTATGTACCTCATACTATCCTGTCATTCATGTGCATGTTGGAAGAGGTCCCAATACAATGTCATCTCTGGAGAATAAAAAGGCTTTATTCAATTGTCATATCTTCTATGTGACAGGAAAGAATGAACAAGCTCTTCTTCATCAATAAGAATGTAAAAGTAGAATGAGTGCATTCAAATGTCTGAGTCAGACTTCAAGAGTCAAAGATGAACTTTAATATTTCAAATGTTACATTAGATTCTGTTTGAAATTTTGCATGACATGCAATATTACAAGCTGATGTATTTAAAAATTCTATACCTGTAAAATAACCAAAATATCGGTATACGTTTTAGTAATTGGAATTAGGTTGCACTCAGCACAATGAAAATATCTAAATCTGTTGTGGAATACATTGTATTTCATGATAAATAAACAGAACTACGTCAGTGAAACACTAGAGAATATGATGGAGATGAGCATTTTCTGATCTATTCAGAGATTCAGCTTTGCACAGATTAGATGTTTAGATAATTCCATACACATGAATACTTAAATTCTGGGGTGAGATTATACTTCAGTTATGGATTTAGAAGTCTATTTTAACTGGGGGTGGGAATCTAGAGGAGTGGGTACCAGAGCGAGAGTGGATCTGTCTAGCTGCCTTGAGTGTGAGGCCCAGAAAACCTTTTTAACTCTTTGAATATCCTGAAACAAATTCTCTGAAGACAATAGGATGTCAATGCAAACGGGCAAGTATGGTGGGTTGGGTATGGTTAGACTGCTGCTCGGGACCCGTGGAAATGGTCGCTGTGAAGGAAAGTGTGGAAGGAGATGGATTTGGGATGATTGCAGTTTATGTGGGAGGGGTGTTGGCGGGTGGGGAAGCTTGGGCCAGGGGAGGGGAAGGCCCAAAGTTTCCTTGCGGGGCCAGGGGAAATAGATCCTACTCCAGGGCCACAAGGATTCCATGTAAAAATTACATTGCAAAATTTACCACAGTCGTTCCTGGACACTCCAGGCAGATGCCTGCATTATCCCTATGATGGATTTCTGAATGCAGTAGTTAAAATGTAGCACCAATGACTTAATTGGACTGTGACTTTAATATTCAACTTATTTCCCTTTGTGTCTGCACTGCGATCCTCGAGTTACTTTGAAGTTGAAGTAAAACTTCGCCAGGTGGGAATGATTTGGCCTCAGGCCTGCAAGTGGACTTGGGTAACTTGGTTAACTCCCACCAGACTATTCTCTGTGGGTGAGGTGTAAAAGTCAACACTAAAGTTTATATCACACTTTTACAGTTATCGGGTTAATAATATAACGTAATCATCCATAAAATGTATGACTGCCAAATTTTGATAACATTTAAAGGATTGAAAGTGTATTTGGGGAATCGAGCATTGAAACTTGTAAGTTTAATGATCCTTCAAAAACAATTTGTATAGGTTTATTTCAGGAAATATTTTGGGATACAGTATATGAATAATTTGAGACTTAACACTAAGTGTAACATACTTGTTAGGAACAGGTGAATTTGGACCTATGCTTTCCACTACTAGGGGTTTTCCCTTGCTTCATGTCTGGGCCTACTTTAGATTAATTTACAGAGACTGATTGCCATGATTGGTCAACAATACCATTATAGTTCTATCAGAAGGTGAACTAGATGCAACTTGGTAATTTATCATCCAATGATTTGTATGTTGTGAAATAATTATGGACAGTTTCTTTCCAGCGCATGACATTTTAATCTACAATGGAATTGCAAAGTCTGAATTGAATGTTTTTAGTCTGCGAAGTGGCAATTGTGGAAGTAAAATGGAGAGAATTTTTGCAATTACTATAACACTTCCAGCTTGACCAGGAAAGTGCTGCTAGGGTGAGGTTGGGTTACTATAATTCATCTAGTAAGGAGACAAATAGACAGAGCTTACTATCTTGATTACAATTCCTTAACCTCCTGTTGAAAATGCTATGGGTTTGGCTGTGATGATGGCTTGGCCTAAATAGCCAAGTGGTTATGGTACCGGGTTTGTAACTCCAAGATCAAGAGTTCAAATCTCACAATGGCAAACCATGCAACAATGTAACTTCATCTGAAACAGATGGAAACGGGTTTGTACTTGCAAGAGTTTGGCTGTGATGTGCTCACTTTCTTATTTTTCTTCTGACATTCAGGGTGAGAGTTTTGGTTTATTCAAAACCTATCCACATGAACAGAGTTAATATGGACCCTCAGTGATCAAACTAACTGAAAGAAGAAATAAAAACAGAAAATGCTTGAAAAACTCAGCAGGTCTGGAAGCATCTGTGGAGAGAGAAACAGAGTTAACAGTTTGAATCCGTATGAAGGAAGAACCTGACGGCGTTACTGATGTCTTTGGATATGCATTAGGAAAATGGGAGGGTAGGAAAACAAAATGTTCACTTTTCAACCTGGTACTTTTAATTCAGTTTGATTATTTTACCCTTTGAAATTAGTTTCATGTTTTCGGATTGCATCAATGACTGGGTGACAAAGTGGGGGCATTCTTTTATTGGAGAGTATAGATGAAGGCACAAGTAATTTAACATCTACATTTCCCAGGACTGAATGCCATTCTTGGTGGCTGTTAAGTGATGCTACATTTTATAAGGCAGAATAAAGTAGTGAGTAATTTGGATTAAATGATGTGAAGCACTGCATTACAGCTAGATCTACAAAAGATGGCAGTGCATCACCTTCATTGTCCAAGCCTGTGCAATACAAGTATATTATTTCCTGTTAATCAGATAATTCTATAAATAGCTCAAACGCATTCAAAAATAATTCAGTGTATGCCTAATGAGTTGTCTACCTCTTCTGATAATGATTTGCTGTTACCCAGTGAGTAGATATCACCTCCTTTTCGCAGTTTACTTGGGATTTCTCCAAAAGTAAAAACAGTTCAAAGTTAGTGAGAAGAAAGTGAATATTGAGAATCTTAAAAAATTAAAGTAAAATACTTTATAAACACAGGAATTAAGCTCTTTCATGTACAACTAAAAATAGCAGAAAACCGTAGTTTCTGGGGCAAAATATGCTTCATGGAATAAGTACCTGGCCTTAATACAACAACACCATCTTGCATTTATACAGCACTGTTAGTATAGTAAAATATTCCAAGGCACTTCACAGGTTCATTATAAAACAAAGCAGGACTTTGAGCCGCATAAGGAAATATTAACAGTTAAAGTTCATAGTGTGCAACATCTCCCACCAATTCCCACTCTCAAAACCTGCCCCAGTCTAAACTCTACAAAAGCAAGGAAGTTTTGCTAAATCTTTATATATCATTTGTTTAGTCTCAGCTGGATTATTGTGTTCTATTCTGAGCACCATAATTTAGAAAGGATGCCAAGACCTTGAAGAGAGTGCAGAAGAGATTTGCTAGAATAGTAACCAGGGATGAGGGACTTTAGTTATGTGAAGAAACTGAAGAAAATTGGTTGTTCTCGTTAAGAGTGAAGAAGGTTAAGAGGAGATTTGATTGAGTTGTCCAACTGAAATTCAATTGTACTATGATAATTTTTTCCCAGAGGATCTTTTACTATGATTTTGCTAATTAATCCTGCCTTCTTGCATAATACTAGATCTTAAATAGCTTTGGCTACAGCTGGTTCCACAATACATTGTTTTAGAAAATTGTCAAAGTATTCCACAAACTCATTATCAAATCACCTTTATAAATTTGATTGGTTCAGTCTATATGAAGATTAAAGTCCCCCACAATTATTACATTGCCTTGTTACAAGCTCCAGTTATTTCTTGCTTAATGTTTAGTCCAACTGCATAACTACTGGTAGGGGGCCTATAAACTACTCCCACCAGCATTTCTGACCCTTGTTATTCTTAATTTCCACAAATACTAATTCTACTTCTTGATCTTCTGAGCCAATATCCTTTCTTGCTACTGCTCTTATATTATCCTTTACTATCAGGGCTATGCCTCCTTTTCCATTCTGTCTTTTTGAAATATGTACACTGGAATATTTATTTTCCAAATTTGTTCACCTTCTAACTGTGACTCTGCAATGGCAATTAGATCAAACCCATGTATCTTTATTTGCACCACTAATTTGTCTATCTTGAATGCCTCGTGCATTCAATAAAGCGTCTTTAATTATATTTACCAAGATTTTTTGCATGCACTTTATTTGTTGATGCTCTATTATCGTTAAACTCTCTGACCCTTCCTGTCTCACTTTGCTTGTCTTTACCCAAATTGCTACAATGCTTTATTGTCTTGTCTTTTCTCTTTAGATTGTAAATCTCCTTTCACCTGAGCTTTTTTACCTTCATCCCCACCCCACCCCCCTTTTCGCATAAAGCCTGATCCCAGCCCGATTGAAATGGAGTCTATCTCAACAGAACAGCTCTTTCCCCAGTACAGGTGACAGTGCCCCATGAATTGAAACCCCTTTTCCCCACACAATAACCCTATGCCAAGTGGCTCAGGCCACCATCCAGTGATTATTACCTTTTGAGGTTCTATATTTTAATTTGGACCCTAACTACACAAGCTCTCTCAGCAGAATATCATCGCCAGTTCCACCTATGTTGTTGGTTCCTAGATGGACCAAGACAACTGGACCCTCTGCCTCCCACTCTAAGTTTGTCTCCAGCCTTGAGGAGATGTCTTTTAACTTGGCTCCAGGCAGACAACACAATCTTTGCGACCGCAGAGAACAGTATCAATCTGCCTGACTGTATTGTTCCCTATTGCTACCATATTTCTTTTCACTTCCCCCACTTGAAATGAGGGGCCAGCTAGAGAAGATGCTTCCACTTTTGGGGAATTCCACAGCTAGGGGGTCTCCCATAAGGAATTCAGGAGAAACTTATTTACCAGAGCGTGGCTGAAATGTGGAACTTGCCACCACATGGAATTGTTGAGGTTGAATATCATAGATATGTTTATGGAGAAGCTAGATAAGTTTATGAGGGTGTAAGGAATAGAAGATATGCTGATAGGGTTAAATACAGTAGTTTGGGAGGAGACTTCTGTTGGACCAAATGACCTGTTTCTGTGCTGTATGTAATTCACCCAGGATAAGTAACATTATCCCAAAGGCACCCTGATGTACCATAAAATGTTAGTGTGCCTCAGAATTATTTACCTTGTCTAAGAGAATTAAGGTTTCTTTGAAAAACAAATCTAGTTTCTAAGCAATAATGTAAAAATACACATAGCTGTATTCATCCCAACAGGTTTACAAGCTGTTCTTTTTCTCATAAAATCCTCAGACTAATTTGGCAATAGCCTGACCTTGGTAGCTACTTCATGAATTTATTAAGGAGATGATGGTGTAGTGGTAATGTCATTGAACTAGTAACCCAGAGGCCCAGGCTAATGTTCTGGGGGCCACGGCAGCTGGTGGAATTTGAATTCAATTAATAAAAATCTGGAATCTAAAGCTATTCTCAGTAGTGGTGACCGTGAAACAATAAAAACTCATCTGGTTCACTGCCCTTTAGGGAAGGAAATCTGCTGGCCTACATGTGACTCCAGACCCACAGCAATGTGGTTGACTCTTAAATGCCCTTTGAACAAGGGCAATTCGGGTTGGGCAATAAATGCTGGCCTAGCCAGGAGCGCCCACATCCCACAAACAAATAAAAAAATATGGTGAGGCGGAACCTTTGTCTGTACAGTAATACGACGCCAGAATATTTTCTGAGGTCAATGTGACTTGCATTGTTCAGGTGGGCAGCAGAAATTGAAAATGCTTCTGATTGGCTGATTGCCTATTTTCAATTGGATACAGCATTCTGCTGCTCACTTTAAATACCTGTCACAGCTTAAAAGGGTGGCCACCTTCATAAGACATTTTTTTCAAGTGACAACAATAATCTGCTGCAAAGAATGTCCAAAAGGTTTGTTTGAGGGCCTAAAGCTATCAGATTTGTTCATGCAGATGTGGAGGAATTCCTGCTGGAGGTTCAGGAGGAAGGCCCTATTTGGTACTGTGAGATGCATGGCCCCAATAGAAGCAGCTTAGGATCAGTGGATAGAGGTAGCCAGTACAGTCACTGGACACCCCTTGAACTCTGTACTGCTTTTCAGTGCTGGAAGAAGTTTAGTGATCCCACCTGGCAAGGTAAGCGGAGTCAGCCACAACATCAGACAAGGCTGTACAGGATGGCCATTACTTCCAAAGAAGCATTCAGGCACTTGCTTTTCAAATTTAAACAATAGTGACACTGAAGTTGATTAAAATTAAGGTCCGGTAGCAGCTCCTAACAAAGTGAGAATGCACTTGCAACACTACAGGTCACAAACAAGCTGTGCACTGAGCGGGTACAATCTGTTCCTCTAGGTGTATACTTGGCTATTGATAAATGGAGCATATATGGCTCAATGAGTGCCATCTATGGATCTTGGTGAACTCTTGGTAAAATTGCAGTACTCATTCTGTCACGTTGACATTGATTGTCTGAGAAAGTTGATGAAATTATTATTTCTGGCGAACAGTTTCTCCTTGAGTTGGTTCAAAGGAAGATAGCCCTCTTTGGAGGTGTGATGCGCCTTAAATACCTAGGTGGAGGCGGTTGATATAGTTAACCTTCCACAGATAAAAATGACATTTTCTGGACTTATCAAGGTTGCCAAGGTCAGAGAACCCATATTTTGCCTACTTTTAGGATGTGGCCTCAAGTTAAAGGCCAGCAAAATCTTGCTACCATTTTTCCATGGGAACTGCATTAAATAAAAAGCAAAATATTGCGGATACTGGAAATCTGAAACAAAAACAAAAAATGCTGGAAAAACTCAGCAGGTCTAGCAGCATCTTTGGAGAGAGAAACAGAGCTAACATTTCAAGTCCATATGACATTTCTTCAGAGCTAAAGAGCAGTAGAAATGTGATTAAATTTATACTGTTTAAGGGGTGGAGAAAATGAAGCTGGATAGAAGGCCAGCAATAGGTGGGGACAAATGAGAGATTGACAAAGATATCATGAACAAAAGGACAAAGGGAGTGTTAACGGTAGTGGTAAAGGCTAATAAATCTTACCACTACCATTGATTCTGATGTAATAATGATGTCAGATCACATGAAAGAAAAGTAAGAGAGATTTGGGAGGAGGAGAAGCTCCAACCTAATCTAGAGGTCCAAATGTGCAAATACCTGCTGAAAATAAAGGTTAATGGTTTTGAGAGACCACAGACTTGAGCAGCATACTTTAGGAGAATAGATAATTCCCCAAACCCCCGTCTAGACCCTGACCACACAACAATACATGGTGGCAGCGAAAAAAGACACAGTGAACCTTAAAAAGATACAGGGCTGGCAAGAAAAGAGGTCCTCAAAGGAAAGACAAAAGAAAAAAATTAAGACAGACCAAAATGTTGGAACATCGTTGAAGCAACAGATGCAAGCTGAGACACAAACGCAGAGATCGGACAGCAGTGAGCACAGGTCCAAAGCAGCAAACAGCAGCACAGAAGCAGAAACAATTCCAGGACTTGGGAGAAGCATGGAATCCACATTATCACTCCCAGAACCATTTCAGAGTGAAGAAGGTTTGCAATAAGCCCAAAACTGAGACAATGGAAGAAAAATGTTCACAAGTTACAGAACTGCTTCAGGATTACACAAAAAAGATGAAAAAGACCACGTCAGTACACTACTTTATGCAGTAGGATCTATTGCTGATGATGTGATAGCAAGACAGGGGGTTGATGACTCTTTAACTTCTTAAGAAGTCCTACAAGCTTTTGACTCTTATTTCAGCATCCATCAGAATTTAATAATAGTGAGGGCTAAATTTAAGAAAGGAAAGCAAAGTCCAGGCGGAAGCATGGAATCATTCAACAATCTCTAAAGGCTGACAGGGAACTGTGATTACAGGATCTTAAAGGATGAGCTGATTCATGACAGTGCGGTAGTCGGGGTGCTATACAAGTATTATCAGATCTCTTACAGACAAGTAAGGATTTAACATTAGTGAAAGCAGTGCAGGTTGCGAGGCAAACCGAACTCAGGAAGCAGAATCAGGTGTTTGTTCATGGGGAAAGAGCGGTCCCATGGAAAAGATCCAGTGAGACCATTCAATTTGTAGGCAATAAAAGAGAAAGTGCGCCAAAGCCCAAGCCCAGCAAGACATGGAAAAGCCTGCGAACTGCCACTTGGAAAAGTTTTTGGTGTGGTGGGAACAAATGGCACAAGCGAGAATAATGTCCATGATGGAGTGGGGGTGCAGTGTGCCACAATTGTGGAAAAATAGGCCATTTCAAAATGGTTTGTTGCTCGAAAATGCTGACAACCTGTAAAAAGAGAAAATTTTAAAATAGAACTACATACACGAAGTGGAAAACCACAAATAAAGAAACTATCCTTCCTTGGGGAGATAAACGATGCTGAAAACAAGCACTGGAGTATTAAACTCAAAGAGTATGGACGGCCCAGAGAATTTAATTTTGACACAGGAGCAGGGATTTTTGTTTCATCAGATGAAGTCAAATGGCTCAAATAGATTACACTGCAACCCTTATATCAAATTACAAGGTTCTTGGTAGAACAACTTTAAAGATGAAAGGCCAACTCATGGCAAAGCTGAAATACCAAGAAATCCTTGAACCTCTCTTTGTTCTTCAAATCAAGAATGCTCTCTACTAAGCAGAAAGGCATGCCTAAACTGAAATTAATCTATAAAATGGATGAAGTTGCCAATGAGAACCACAGTGGTACATTTCAAAATAAATGTCCAAAATTGTTTACAGGCCAAGGGGAGTTAAAGACCAAGTACCATATCACCCTGTGAGACACCCTATGCTAAACCAATTTGCCTCTTTACACAGAGGAAAGTCCCTCAGCAACTCTTGGACAAAATCAAGGGTGAAATTGAAAAGAGGCAGCAGCAAGGGATTAGCTCACTGGTCACCATGCCAACAAAATGGTCTTCAGGGATGCTTACTGTCCCAAAGCCAAACAACAATAAAATCTGTGTGGATTTAACTCAACTAAACAAATCAGTGGAACGTGAGATACACCCAATGGTCTCAGTAGATGAGAGCCTTGCCAAACCAGCCAAGAGTATATTATTTACCCAATTGGATGCTAACAATCACTTTTGGCTGTTTCCTCTGGACAAAGAATCCAAATTGCTGACCACATTTATCACACCATTCGGTCATTATTTTTTCAATAGATTGTCCCTTTGGAATAGCATCAGCTCCAGAAATTTTCCAGAGAACAATGTCTTACACTCTAAAAGGAATGGAGGGAGTAACATACCATATGGATGACATACTTGTACACGGCTCCATAAGAGAAGAGCGGAGTCAGAGCAGTCCTGAGAGTCTTACAGGATGCAGGCCTAACATTGATTGAAAAATGTGAGTTCGCCAAAAGTATGATCAACTTTCTAGGTCACATTGTACAAATCACTGGAATCACTGTTAATCCACAAAAAATGAAAGTAATCAGTGAATTTCCATGGCCCAGGAACATAACAGAGCTTCAAAGGTCCCTCGGGATGGCCAGTCAAGTAGGCAAGTTCCTATCCAATTTAGCAGAGGCCAATGGGCCCTTGAGACAGCTGTTGCGACAGGGTTGACAGTGTTGCTGGAATGTGGACCTTCAAAATGCTTACAAAAGTAGCTTACAAAAGCAGCTTTCAACGTCTTCTGAAATCCTGGCACATTACAACCCAGAATTACTGATCATAGTAGCGGCAGATGCATTATCTACTGGTCTGTGGGCAATATTATTTCATGTGCAGAGAGATGACGAGCGTAGACCAGTCTAATATGCCTCTAGGTCACTATTGGAAACAGAACAACTATACACCATGATAGAAAAAGAAGCATTGGTAGCAAAGAGGGCATGCAAAACATTCTCAGACTATATTATGGGATTGCATTTCAAAATTGAAACAGACCAGAAGCCACTAGTCACCCTTCTGAACGTGAAAAATTGTAAAGATGCCTCCCATAATCCAACATTTCAGACTGAGATATGACTCCATCGCAGAGTATAGGCAACGGAAATGTCAAACAACGGCAGTCACTGTCACGAATGCTATCAGAAGGAACCAAACAAGAAAATTTACATTTCATTGAGGAGGTTGAAGCGCATACATCATTAATCACTCAGCACTTAGCAGCTACTGCAAAAAAGTTGCAGGAAATAAAACAAGCCAGCTATGAGATGAAAAATGCGTCCAGGTCTGAGAATATTGTCTGGAAGGATGGCAGTCTATATCCCCACTAATATGAAACTACGGCAGTACTTTGAACAGTGCAAGCAACTCACTGTAATTGACGACTTACTAGTCTTCAACAAGAGAATAGTCATAACAAAAGCACTTTGGCTTGATCTTCTTCAAAGACTTCACCAAGGTGACCTAGCAGTAGAAAAATGTCATGTAAGAGCACAGCTCTATTCTGGTGGCCAGGCAATACTCACTTTACAGAAGAAATGATTTCTAACTGTCTTACTTGTGCCATAAGCAGCAAGGAACAAAAACTCAAACCTAACATGACCACGAATGACCACGAGAGGGTAAAGCAGCGTGAAGAAGAACAGAGAAGCAACCAGGCTCAGATCGCAGGCATAGAGCACACAGGTTACCAGTGCTGAAGCCTGGGTAGAGACTATGACCAACAGAAGGAAGGCACAATCATTGAAAGAAAAACTCCACAACCAAGATGGTACAAGATTGGGACAGGCCAGGGTATCACAAGGAGAAACCATAATGTCTTAATATCCTCGGAGAGATAGCCAGTAAAAACTTGGGCTTACTACTCAGACCCTGATGAAAAAGAAGAAAGACCTACTACGAGCTCTACAGCCACCCAGGGGAAGATCACTCACACCGACAGAAGGGAGAGTACCGAATATCCTCGATCTTCAAAAGAAGATCGGAACAAGATCAGGGAGATTGGTCCATGTACCTCAGAAACTAACCCTGTGAAGTCTGAAATTTTGTGGGGAGGGAGATGTAGAAGGATGTAAATATGATGGAGATAAAGACATGTGGGGGGGCGGGGAGATGTAAAGGGTCAACATCAGAAGCACACATGATGCTTATGTAATAATGATGTCAGGTCACATGATTGAAAAGTGAGCGAGATCTGGAAGGAGGAGAAGCTCCAACCTTGTTTAGAAATCCAAATGTGTAAATAATTGCTGTAGATAAAGAGCAATGGTTTTGAGAAAATACAGGCTCGAGCAGCATACTTCGGGAGAATAGACAATCCCCAAAACCCCCATCTAGACAACGACCACACAATGAAATATTCATCTCCTCAGATCCACCTCTTCCAACTCCAAAACCAGCAAATAAAGGGGTATTCTGGGAGAATTTCAATTGTAGCTGTCAACAAGCTACATATAGAAAATAATGAACCACTGTAAAATCCTAAAAGTGTCTCCAGGAAGTACACCACAACTTAAACCAGGAATAAATGTGAAGAAAACTGAAAAGAAAAGCTGAATTAACAAGTACAACACCAAAAACAAACATTTTATCCTTAAGAATGGTATTCCCCTTATTGAGTTCAATCTCCAAAATTTTCGAAGAGGCCTTGAAACTAGTTATCATTTTAAATAGGCCCTAAATAACTTCAGTGAATCACACAGTTTGGCATCATTAATTAAATTAAAATGTATTGATGAATGCTGAAGTCTTAATGAGTGGAATGCATGAAAAATGCCTTCTGGTCGTAAATTGTGTTGAGTGCACATCGGGTGAAAAAATAGGCCTAATGCCTGCCAATCTGATAATCCTCTGCTCACTTGACTGCGTTCCAGTGCTACTGGGCACACATGTTTGCAGGATTGACCTTTGATGCAGTTTATGTGGTGAGATTATCCAGAAAGAGCAATCAAGGCAACTCAGAAACTTGACTACATTCAACCTCGTAAGATGCAGTACAGAAAGTTACTGATCTAGCCCTATTACTTACATTGTTCGGGTCCTCAGTGAAGTACTAAAATGAAGAATTTTATATGTACTTAAGTGACTAAGGTAGGAATGGTGTATTGGTTGATAATTTAAATATAATTTTAATTCAACATCACCTTTTAATACCCCGTCCATCACTCCCTGTTACCTGCTGAATTTTTTAATCTATTTTGTTACATGATTTTAACATCTTTTTTTGTTTTTAACCTCATTACTTAGTTTTTATATGAATTTTCAATTTCGGTAACACTGCAATTCACCCTTCGGACTGTGAACATGTTTCTTGAATAAAATACCATTATCCTAACATTTTTATAATATAGTCCTGGGTAGTCTTAAAAACTACTTTCTGGTTTTATACATTTGATATGTTCTAATTCTTCTAAAAGTGTAATCGGTATTAGATATTTCTACAGAGTTAGTAAAAATGATACTGTGTATGACTTGGTCTCCATTGTGCTGATTTTATCTTTAATTCAAATTTAAATGGTCACAGAAACCCTTTGAAAGAAATCATGTACACATGTCATATGATATAAAATATTGAAAGCATTTGCTAGCATTAAAATGTCAGTACTTCTTTAATACCATAATCTTACAAGACCTTGTTGCTAATGTGATTTGGAACAGTGAATCTCATTAATCCCATTGATGCTACTGAATCCAAGCCAACCAAGATAACTGATGGAGAAGGAAAAGATAGTCAACTTTCCTGGGTCTAGCACACAATGGCATCTGAAAAAACAGGCACTATGCACAGGAACTGTTCCTCTGTGAGGCATTTTGTGTCATTTTGCTGCATTAAGATGCATTATATTAAATGCAGCTACATTATTTTTGTTTGTTACTGTTGTGGAGGTGCAAACGAAATTCGCCTTTACATGGTGAGTCAGCACAGCCAGCCAGTCTCCTACCCTGTGATGTGGTCACAGCCCTGCATCCACATGCATTGAATGGTACAATCAGTTCGTCCATTACTTGCTGCTGTGCAGAGTGACCAGCTGTTTTGGACAAAACCCTTTGCCCAAGGTAAGGTATTTGCCGGCTGCGGCATCATTACTGTGCTCATCGTGTCAAGCATTCCTCTGTGAACTGCTGCCATCCTTTCTATCAGAGAAACATTGTTGGGGCCAGAGCATCAAAGCATATAAACTGTGGGAAAGATTTCAGTCATGAACAAAATAAAAGCACTTTACACAAAATCTCGAGCAAACTTTCTTTTTATTTTATCAAATATTAAAAACAGTAAAAACACTTGCCTTCTTGTAAGAACCTCCAGGACAATCAAGAAAGGTCATTTTGTAGTTACCTCTTCTTGCTTCACCCCCTTTATTGATCTTTGGAACTTTGCTGCACTGCTCTAGAGTACAATGGGAGGACGAAGAATTTAAAAACAGTGTGGGAACCACCATCAGCTTTCAAATTGAGTGTTCGAAAAACAGGGAGAAAAGAAATCAAAATGCATCTTCACAGGAAAGCAGGTTGGTAAGTTTTTTTTAATTGTCTTGAAACTAGAACATTAGTTTAAACAAATAGCCGGAAAATTTAAAATTTCAACCAGGATAGGTAAAACAGTGGGAGGAATTTTACAGCCCCTTCTGCCAGCGGGGTTTTCCGGTTCCACCAAAGTCGATGAACTTTTGAATGGCTCGCCACATTTCCTGTCCCCACCCCTGCTACGACAGGGCCATAAAATTCCGCCCAGTGAGTGAGTTAATAACAAGAGCATTGGTACATTGTAGTTTCACTTGAGTGCAGTTTTCACCAGAGTGCAAGGGAATTTGATGAGGTGAGGGTAAGAGGTGTGAGCCCCACCCCTGTCCTTGCTGCCGACACCCCTCTCTCCTTCCCCGCGACCCTCACCCATGACCCACATCTTAACCCCTGTCTGGGGCCTGGGTCCCTCAGTGATCCTGGACCTCAGGCAGGTACATGGCTGGCGAGAGCTCCCACTGGTATGCCAACAGTTGCTGGTGATTGGCCGGCAGCTCTTGGAGGGCAGGATTTCAACTCCCAGGATCCTTTGTGTTCATTTATTTAAACCAAGCGCATGAGAACACATATACACGGATAGAAAATGAAGACACCAGCAGCAGAGCTGTGTGCCATATGCTCTGCTCACAGGCCAAACTGAGGTTAGATCACATGACCCACCTCCATACTGCTACTCTTTAAAGGCATATTACAATACGAATCATCACTAAGATTGCCTATTTCTATCTCCGTAACATTGACCGACTCCATCCCTGCCTCAGATCATTTGCTGTTGAAGACTCATCTGTAACTTTGTTACCTCCAGACTTGACTATTCCAATTTGCTTCCGGCCAGTCTCCCACATTCTGCCCTCCTTAAACTTGGGGTCATCCAAAATTCTTTTGACTGTGTCCTTACTTGTACCATGTCCTATTCACCTATCACCCAAGTGCTTGCTGACCTACATTGGTTTTCGGTTCAGCAACGCCTTTGTTTTCGAAATCTCATCCTTGATTTCAAATCCATCCATGGCCTCAACTCTCCCTATCTCTGTAACCCCCTCCAGCCCCACAACCCTCCAAGATCTCTGGCTTCTTGAACATTACCGATTTTAATTGCTCCACCATTGGTGGCTGTGCCTTCAGCTAGCAAGAACTTATGATCTGGAATTCACTTCATAAACATCTCTGCCTCTCTACCTCACTTTCTGCGCTCCTTAAAACCTACCTCTCTGATCCAGGTTTTGGTCATCTGTCCTATTATTCCCTTATGTGGCTTGGTGTCAAATTATAACACTCTTGTGAGTGCCTTTTCATCTTTTATGTTAAAGAAGCTATATATGTGCAAATTGCTATTGTTATGTTAATGTCACATCTATAGAGTTTTCAAATCCAACTTAAAACGATGATGTCTATAACAACAAACCAAAGTGTTATGATCCCAGCTGTGTTTACCACTGGACAAGCCTGATCCCAGGGAGGAACCCAGCTTGATAAACTCTAACTTTTATTTGTTTGTTTAGATATGTGGAGAGGGGTTTCTGAACAGAGTCACTGGAGTCAGCTAATGAACTTTTAACAAAAGCATAAAATATTTATTAAACAAGAAAAGATGAACTATATTATAATACTCCATCACCTTATCCTTCACATATATATACAGATTTGTATGGATAACACAAGTTACAAAAGCTTTCTTATACTCTAATGTTCACTGTAGATGCAGCCGATGTAAACCAATTGGCAACCTGTGGTCAGATACACCACACTCTGAAACTAAATGACAGATGCCACCCCAGAATGATGCTATCTCTCCTCAACTCCCCCCAGATGCTTGTTACACCATGAGCCAACCAGTCTGTCTTTCACACAATGGATTCCAATCTCCACTCTCTCCAAGAACTCACTTTGGAATCTTTTCCCAAACCATTGCTTTCTCTCAGATGCCTTCCACAAGGGTTCATCTCCAGGGTTTCGAATTCTTCTTCCGATGTTCCTCTCCCCTGGGTCACTGCATGCATTCAAGCTGTGTTCCACGCATTCTCTCTCACTGACTCAGCCATCAACAGCACACCACTGCCTCATATGCCCATACCAAAGAGTTACAGACCTTCAGCCATCTCTTTGGACCTTCTGGCCTCTATCTCTTTAAAATTGAAGTTTTAAACTTGAAGCTTGGAGCCTTTCTTTGCCCCTCAATCTTAACTTCATTTAACAGGACTTTTTCCAGGTTCCTGTCCTTCCTTTGACTAGAAGGTCTTCTTGGGACTTTCTCTTGTTCCACTTGCCTGGATTTTGTGGTCTTTACTTTAGCTTGGGACTAGCTATCTGCCCCCTTTGCTCCAGTCGCTCCCGGCAGCTGCCTTCAAAACCAACTGGACTCAAACAGCTTCCAAATTAAATTGCTGTTTGTAGTTTCTTCTGTGTTTCTGTGGGAGGGACCTGCCTCTCTGGACCCCTGTTGCTAGGCAACATCCCAGTTTCTCTGCTCTTTGTTTAACTTAGCTGGAACAGTCATAAAACTCTCATTAGAAATGCAGGCACCTTTTAAAGCGAAACTAAAACTCAGTTTGTCCTTTTCTTAATACACAGAATCAGAACTACAAATCAAACTTAAATATTAAAGTTATAACTTATTCCTAACACCTACAAATACAAATATCACTTGCTTAAACTCTTTTTCCTGACAATGGTTACAGATACCATCCTTTACTGTTGTAAACTAAAGGGTTAATTGTTATGGTAATGAGATAATGATGTGCACCAAGATATAACAGTGATGTTAGCAGACACTTACAAGACATTGAGAAGGGAAGGTGGAATAGTCTGTATAAGAGAGAGATGTACTTACCTAGAAACGTAGAATGTACTATAGTGTAAGTAAAAGAGTTTTTGAAGAAACATACTGAAATTAGACCTAAGTCACTCATAAGTAGTGGTAAACTTTCCCAATCCAAATCAGGCCACAAGTTATCAGAAGAGAGATCCAAATAGTATTCAAGGTGGAAACTAAACCACAAACCAACTATTATCAACTAAATCATGTTAAGCACAACCATCACATTGAATTGTACAGAATTCCGCTTTGCTTAAGTGTTTGGAACTTCAAAGCTGAGTTCAAATTCAAACCTGAAGAAAAATTAACTAATTTTTTTCTGGTAATATCTGACATTAGAGCTTTTAAAATAATGATTTCTCATTAAGTAGCGAGACATTTGTGCAGTTCAAGACTCTAGGCCCTGATTAAACAATCAGTGTGATAAGTTCTTCATAAATTGTTGCTAGGCAACTGTTTCCTCAACTATGGAAATATGTGATTGGTGCACTACACAGTCTGCAGACTGTATGAATGCCTGCTTACTTTCCTGGTTGGAGTTATGATGGAGATTAAAGGACAGAGGAAAAGGGTAATTATTATTCCAATGTCAATAATTAAAAGAACTGCAAAAATCTGCAGGATTCCGCTGGTCCCCAGCATAACTCCAATGGGAGATATGAAGGATCCACTAGAAAATGGCAAAGATTTGGTTATACTGGATTTGTTGGCTACAAGTAGTTTCCTATTAAAAATGCTCTTCTTAAAAATCAGGACTGAACTGATTTTCAGTTGCATGATTGCAAATTAATAACATTTTAATTAATATATTTGAGTAATCTGAATGAGTTCAATTGGGTAGCCTTAGGTTAATCAAAGTATAGTATCACCACTGCATCACATAATTTAGAACGTTGTGTAGTAATATGTTGGATCCTATTTCAAAATTAATTTGAGATGGCTTCAAGACCCATATTCAGAATCCAGGCTGACATTCCAGTGCAAAACTGAGGAGTGCTGCACTGATGGAGGTGCTGTAGTTTGGATGAGACTGCTCTCTCAGAAAAGATCCCACGGCATTTGAAAAATTGGGGGGAGGGGGCAGGGGGAGTTCTCTCTGTTGTCCTGGCCAGTATTTATCCCTCAATCAACATCACTAAACAGATTATCTGGTCATTATCACATTGTTGTTTTGCGGGAGGTTGCTGAACACAAAGTGGTTGCTGTGTTTCCTACATTGCACTTCCAAATACGTCACCAAGTGTAAACAAAGCTTTGGATGTCCTGACGTCATGAAAAGCACTATATAAACACAAGTCTTCCTTCTTTCTAAGAATTAATTTTAAAAACTTCCAATATTTCAGCTGTAATGTAAAACATTATTAATGTTTCTCCCTGAAAATGAACATCCTGTCCTCTTCTATGATCTATGATGGGGACATGGGAGGTGGAGTTGGACGGGTGGTTTAACTTTGTAAGCTCCACCAGTATATCAAGTAACAATTTGATTCACTGGGATGACGTTCTGATAGATGAATAAATGTGCTCTGTCCTCCCTTTCATAATCCAGACAAGCCCATACTTCTGCTGTCGGCATCAGATTACAGCATTTCAACGATTTAACAACTTATACTTTAATTGTGCTTTTAACTGAGCTTTTAACTATGTCCTAAATGCACTTCACTGAGGCAAAAAAAATTAGTTCTGATCCAAAGCAGGTGGAGTGACTAAAAGCTTGGCTCTGCATACAGGAAGACCTGGACAACATTCAGGCTTGGGCTGATAGGTAGCAAGTACTGTAACCTAGATGCCAGACACTTGTCAGGCAATGACTATCTCCAAGAAAGGAGAGTCTAACTATCTTCCTTTGACGTTAAACTACATTACCATCGCTGAGTCCTCCACCATCAACATTCTGGGGTTTACCATTGACCAGGAACTCAACTGGACCTGACAAACAAATACTGTGGCTACAAATGCAGGTCAGAGGCGGTGAGCTGAATTTTTGCCATGGAGGCTGGAAACAGGAACAATCAGGTTTGTTTTTGGGTCAGGAGCTTGCCTTCAGCGGGATTGGTGTGCCGGGGTGGGGGCAGGGAACTGAATAAGGTTAAGATTTTCATGCAGGAAGCACTTAACTGATATAGAAATGGGTTTCCTGTCCAGTTAAAGCCAGTGGGGATGGTAATGGAGGTGGGTCAGATAAAGTGTGGGACTCAATTAAATGCCTCAGGGTAAACATCATTGACGCTGCTGATTGTCCTGAATGAGAGATCCCATTTTGCACCAAAGCCTTCCACTTCAGCAGAGGGTTCAGGGCAACCCCTTGCTTCATTGCTGCCGACCCTAAATCTAATGCTAGAGGCAATGAGGGAGAGAAGGGAGATCCTCTTCCTGAAGGGTGGCAGAGGATGCCAGCAGGGGCACCTCTTTGTTCCCCGTCATCTCTCCCTCCTCCTCCAATTCCTCCTCTCTTACCTCCTGTTCCTGCTCCTCCCACAATGAGCTGCCTCCTCTCAGGGCTTCATTGTCCTCAAGGTCCATCCTTCTCTGAAGGGCCATGCCATGAGTGTGCAGCAGACTACCACAATGACCGAGACCTTTGCAGGATGGTATTAGAGGGCACCACCTGACTGGTCCAGGAACCGGAACTTCATCTCCAGAAGCGCAATGGCTTGGTCACTGCTTGTCCTGTTGAGCAGGCGCCATTGGTTATATTGCCTCTGTCTTTGGCTCCCGCAGAGGGGTCAGGAACCATCCAATCATCGGATATCCCTTGTTCCATAGAATCCATCCATGCATGTTGGGGGTTGGAATGAAGACCTGAGGCAGCATGGACTGAGGGGGAGGATGAAAGAGCCATGGCAACTGCCAGGAAAGTGAGCATACACATGGAGGAAACTCTAATTGTGGCCGTAGACCAGTTGGACCTTGAGAGAGTGGAAGCCCTTTCTATTGATGCATCTCACTGGCCATTTACTGGGTGTCTTAATGGCCACATGGGTGCAACTGATGATGCCCTGTGCTTGGGGGAATCCAGCAATGGAGGCAAAACCCATTGCCCTCTGTCCCTACGACCTGTGTCTATAACTAAATGAATGTGCCGTTCAGCTCTGGCAAAGAGGAAATCAGTGACCAGCAAGATGCAGTGGTGTGCAGCAATTTGCAAGATGCCACTAAGGTCTGCAGCTGAATCTTGGAAAGAGCCGAAGCGAAGAAGTTCAAGGCCAGAGGGACTTTGAAGGCCAGTGGCATGGCATGACAACCAGTGCTGCAAGGTCTTCGGCAATGGGGGGACAGATTCTGCGACTTGGAGAGTCAATATCACCAGTGGCACTAGGTCTGTCATCTCCAGGTAGCTCCACCTTCAGTGCTAGATGAGGGTTGGGACTCCATTGCCTTCCTGATCCTCTTTCCTCACCAGCGCCCTCTTGATGCCCTACCTTTCCTGTGGTGGGTGTTGCCTCTTGTCACTACTCAGCCCAAAATATGACACTCGTTTCCCCATTGCCAGCTGGGTAGGTGGCTGCCCGATTGTCCTTAGCAGCTTTGCCCCTGCTCTTTTTCCATCATGATGCCAAGGACATGCTGGCCCCATTCAAACTCAGGGCACAGGGCACCCACTGTCCATGCCACTTGCACAGCACTAAGGGCCCCCTTACCAAGTGTCCACTTCCCCTTTGCCCTGGGTGACGCCCTGGGGCAACCATGACTGGTTTCTCATGCTTTTCCCAATGCCTTCAGCTGGCCACTTTCTGAAGGCATACATAACCTTTTCGCCCCTTTAAAAATTCAAACCTCTTAACGAGCTTTAAAATATCTTTGCGTGACCTCAATTGTGAGGAGAGTGGGATTCCTGTCCTGCCTTCATCTCTGCCCTTGTTATCATTGCCGGCCCCGAGAACAGCATCTTGAAATTGATATGCTGCCCAGCACTGGTATTTTTGTGTCCACCCAACATCCCCAACACTGCAACTCCGTAACCCCACCCCCCCCAAAGCCACCCTCGGCCTCCTTTCCCAATCTCAAGGGCCAAGAAAATTCAATCCACATGTGTATTCTGTGTTGACTAACTCATGTCCTGAACCCCCCCAAAGCCTGTCCACCATCTACAAGGCATAAAGTCAGGAGTATGATGGAATACTCTCCATTGCCTGGATGAGTGCAGCTCCAACAGCATTCAAGAAGCTTGACACCATCCAGGACAAAGCTTGATTGACACTCCATCCACCACATTAAACGTTCATTCCCTCCACCACCGATGCACAGTAGCAGCAGTGTGTACTATCTACAAGATGCAGCAACTCACCAAGGCTCCTTTGATAACACCTTCCACGACCTCTACCACCTAGAAGGACAAGAGCAGCAAGCACATATTCCCATTCAAGTCGCACACTGACCTGACTTAGAAACATATTGCTGTGTTCCTTCACTGTTGCTAGGTCAAAATCTTTGGAATCCCTACCTAACAGCATTGTAAACCTGTAATATTCGGATTGTTGCAGTTCAAGAATGTAGCTCGCCATCACCTTCTCGAGGGCAATTAGAAATGGGCAATAATTCTGGCCTTGCCAGCAAAGCTCACATTTCATGAATGAATTAAAAAAAGGGAATGTTACGGAAAGTTTAAAATGAAAAGAGGGAGAGGTGAAGGGGTTTATGGGGTAAATTGCAGATTGTGGGATATAGATGGCTGGTGCCATGGCAGCCAACAATGGAGATAAGAGATAGTGGTTAAATAGAGTTGGAGAATTGGAGAGTTCAGGGGAGGTTGTAGAGCTGGAGGAGATTACAAGGATATGGAGGGACAGCCCTACAAGTCATTGGAAGTCAAGGTAATAAGAGGGAGATGTCCATGAAGAGCTTGGTAGTTTAGTGGCAACATTTTAAAAAATTTATTTATTCTTTTACAGGATTATGGCGTCGCTGGCTAAGCCAGCATTTATTTCCCATCCCTAATTGCCCTTCAGGCGGTGATGGTGTGCTGCCTTCTTGAACTGCTGCAGTCCTTGTGCTGTAGGTACACTCACAAGGCTGTGAAGCCTGAATTTCTGATTTAGCAACCCAAGCCTGAATTAAGACAAGTGTGACTGGATTTTCACCTGTTATCCTGCTCATAACTGGAAAACATGTAAAAATGAGTCCCTTCAGTATAAATACCTGTATCTGAGGGCTCCAGATTATATAAATAAAGCTACTGGGAGTTGGGCCTGCCAGTTGGAGAATTGTTTGGAGCCCGTGTTACCTCCATTGGGGAAGGCCCGCTGGTATTAAGTGCCTATCAAGCAATTAAATGGCCAACATTTGGTCTTCCCTTGGATTAAGGATCCTGAAGTGAAAATCCCACCTCCCTGAGACTTTCCAACCAACCAGAGGCCAGCAGCACTCCATTGTCCGTCAGCAGCACTCCATTGTCTGTCAGCACCACCAGGAGTGCTGACAACTGTCAGTAATGTGCCCACCAGAGAACCAAAATCAATGCAAGACCCCAGACCAAAGGTGAGTGTCGGTGGGATTACAGGATGGGATTGTGGTTAAGGGACGGGGGATTGTGATTAAGGTAGGGAAAGGGGGTGGGAGGCAAGTTAGGATGGCTTTCAGCACCCTCCCTGCTTCCCCCTCCAAATGACAGGTTCTTCAATCAGGCACTGAGTGCCTTTGAACATGCCTCCCCTGGGAGCCAGCAAGAAAACTCGACAGCATTTTCTTTTTGGGTTTCCTGTGTGGTGACTCCCCTGCCCACTGTTGTTTGAATACCAGCAAAAGTAGGATGAGGCCCTTGAGCAATCACTGACATCCACCTAAGGAGCTCAATTAGCTTCCGGCAGGATCACTGTCCATGAGCCTTTCTGTCCTGGACTTAATCGTGGGGCAAGTGGGAAGGTGACTTATCTCCAGCACTGCACCCTCCAGCCCAATTAATGCCCACATCCAAACTCGCTGCTGGGAGACATTAAAATCTGCCCACTGTGTATTAATTCATCAGATAGCTGAGCCTACTTGTTTAATTAAATGAAGCTTACTTAGAGTAGAGTTTATGAGTGTACTTTCAGTGTTTGCGACTGGGAATTTGCCCACTATTTAATGCAATAAATTCCTAATTTATAAACAATCCATGCTGTTGGCACTTCTTTTTATCCTCCTTACCTGCAGCATATGTTTGAAGCAAATTGGTAAGATGGCAAAATGGTAGTTCATTAATTAATAATAGACGAAGGGTGCACCACATTAGAGAAAAGGCACACTTAGTGAGTAAAATGTATTTGGTGCAGTGACTTCACAGAAGCTTAAACACTATTATATCAAGCAAACAATGCTTGCAATGGAAATGTAGATCATTTTTAGTTTATTTTGTTTTACAGATGTAGGAGTTTCCTCATTATACGAACATACAATTAGGAGCAGGAGTAGGCCACTTTAGCCCCTCAAGCCTGCTCTGCCATTCAACATGATCATAGCTGACCTGATTTTAACCTCATATTCCTGCCTACCCCTGATCAACTTTCATCCCTTTGCTTATCAAGAATATCCTTAAAGATATTCAAGGACTCTGCCTCAACCACCCTTTGAGGAAGAGAATTTCAATGTCTCTCAACCCTCTGAGAAAAAAAATCCTCATCTCTGTCTGAAATGGGCGACCCCTTCTTTTGAAACAGTGACCCCAAGTTCTAGGTTCTCCCGCAAGAGAAACTGTCCTTTCCACATCCACTCTGTCAAGTGCCCTCAGGATCTTATATGTTTCAATCAAATCATCTCTTACTCTTCTAAACTTCAGCAGATACAAGCCTAGCTTGTCCAGCCTTTCCTCATGAGATAACACATCCATTCCAGGTATTAATCTAGTAAATCTTCTCTGAGCTGCTTCTAATGTACTTACATCTTTCCTTAAATAAGGAGATCAGTACTGTACACAGTGCTCCAGATGTGGTCTCACAAATGTCCTAAGTAACTGAAGCATAACCTCCCTATTCTTGTATTCAATTCCCCTTGCAATAAACAATAACATTATATTAGCTTTGCTAATTACTTGCTGCACCTGCATAATAATCTTTTGCAATTCATGCACTAGGACACCCAGATCCCTCTGCATCTCAGAGCTCTGCAATCTCTCACTGTTTAGATAATATGCCTCTTTTTTTATTCATCTTGCCAAAATGGACAACCTCACATTTTCCTACATTATACTCCCCTTGCCAGATCTTTGCCCACTCACCTAACCTTTTATATCCTTTTGTAGCCTTCTTACGTTCCCTTCGCAACTTATTTTCCGCCTACCTTGTGCCATCAGCAAAGTTAGCAACCATACCATCGATCCCTTCATCCAAATCATTAATATAAATTGTAAGGAGTTGAGGCCCCAGCACTGATCCCTGTGGCGTACCACTCGTCACAACCTGCCAACCAGAAAATGAGCTATTTATGCCTACTCTCAGTTTCCTGTTAGCTAGCAATCTATCCATGCTAATATGTTACTCCCTATACCATAACCTTTTATTATCTTAAATAACCTTTGACGAGGCATCTTATCAAATGCCTTCTAGAAAGCTAAGAACAATATATTCAACTGTTCCCCTTTATCCACAGCACCTGTTACTTCTTCAAAGACGTCCAATAGAGTGGTTAAACATGATTTCCCTCACAAAACCATGTAGACTCTGCCTGATTACTTTGAATTTATCTAAGTGGCCTGTTATAACATCTTTAATAATGACTTCTAACATCATCCCTATGACAGATGTAGGCTGAATGGTCTATAGTTTCCTGCTTTCTGGCTCCCTCCCTATTTGAATAAAGGAGTTAGTTTACCTATTTTCCATTCTAATGGAACCTTCCCCAAATCTAGTGAAATTTGGAAAATTAAAACTAATGCATCAACTATCTCGCTAGCTACTTCTATTAAGACCCTAGGATAAAATCCATTAGGATCTGGGGACTTGTCAACCCGCAGTTCCAACACTTTGCTCAGTACCATTTCCCTGGTGATTGTAATTTTCTTGAGTTTCTCCCTCCCTTCCAATTCCTGATTTACAGGTATTTCTGGGATGTTACTTGTATCCTCTATAGTGACGACCAATGCAAAATAACTGTTCAATTCATCTGCCATCTCCTTATTTTCCATTATTAATTCCCCAGATTTACTTTTTATAGGACCAACGCTCACTTTGTTAACTCTTTTCTTTTTTAATTATCTGTAGAAACTCTTACTGCCTGCCTTTATATTTCTAGCTAGCTTTCCCTTGTACTCTAATTTTTCCCCTCCTCATTAATCTTTTAGTAATTCTTTGTTTTTTTATATTCTGTCCAATCTTCTGACCTGCTACCCATCTTTCCACAATTATATGCTTTTTCTTTAAGTTTGAAACTATCTTTAAGTTTTTTAGTTAACCACGGTTGGTGGATCCTCCCCTTAGAATTTTTCTTTCTGATTGAAATGTATGTATTCTGTGTATTCTGAAAGGTCTCCTTAAATGTCTGCCACTGGATCTCTATTGGCCTATCCCTTAACCTAAATTGCCAGTTCACTTTCACTAGCTCTGCTTTCATGTCCTCCTAATTGCCCTTAATTAAGTTTAAAACACTAGAGTTAGAGCCAGTCTTCTCTCCTTCAAACTGAATGTAAAATTCAATCATATTATGATTACTGCTATCTAGGGGTGCATTCACTATGAAGTCATTAATTAATCCTATCTTGTTGCACAGTACCAGGTCCAGTGTAGCCTGCTCCCTGGTTGGCTCCAGAACATGCTGATCTAAGAAATTATCCTGAAAACATTCTATAAATTTGTCATCTATGCTACCTTTGCCCAGCTGGTTGTTCCAGTCTATATGTAGATTAAAATCCCCCATGATAATTGTCATACATTTCTGACAAGCTCCCACTATTTCTTGGAAAAACTCAGCATCTGCGGAAAGGAACACAGTTAACGTTTTGAGTCTGTATGACTCTTCAACAGAACTAAAGAAAAATAGAAAAGAGGTGAAATACAAGCTGGTTTAAGGATTGGGGGGCGGCGGAGGGGGGGGCGGGGGAGGCGGGGGGGGCGGGTTGGTGTGGGACAGGTAGAGCTGGATAGAAGGCGAGTATCTCCACCTATCACTGGCCCTCTCTCCAGCTCTATCTGTCCCACCCCCCCTTAAACCAGCTTATATTTCACCTCTTTTCTATTTTTCTTAGTTCCCTTAGTTTCCTTAGTGTTGAAGAGTCATATAGACTTGAAACATTAACTGTGTTCCTCTCTGCAGATGCTGTCAGACCTGCTGAGTTTTTCCAGGTATTTTTATTTTTGTTTTGGATTTCCAGCATCCACAATTTTTTGCTTTTATCCCACTATTTCTTCTTTGATAATCTGTCCTACCATGTGATTACTGTTAGGTGGCCTGTACACCACTCCCACAAGCAACTTCTTGCCTTTCTCATTCTTCATCTCTATCCAAACTGCTTCTATATCCTGGTTTCCTGCACTTAGGCCATCCCTCACTAATGTGTTAATGTCATCTTTAATTAACAGAGCCACCCCTCCACCTTTTCCTAACTTCCTATCCTTCCTGAAAGTCACATATCCTTCAATGTTCAGGTCCCAATCTATCCCATCCTCTAGCCTTGTCTCTGTAATGGCCAATAGATTGTACTTACTCATCTCTATTTGCACTATTAGTTCATCTGTTTTGCTTTGAATGCTATGTACGTTCAGATACAGAGCCTTAAGTTTTGTCTTTTATTATTTTTGTAACCTCTAGCCTTATTCGTTGGTTTATTCTTAGACTTGTACTCTCTGTCCCTTCCTGTCATGGTCTGTTTATCATTTCCCAAATTAATATCTTCTTCTGTTACCTTGTCTCTACTCTTTAATTTACCACATCGTCCCACATTTGATCCCTTTCCCCCACAATTTAGTTTAAAACCTTTTCTAATACCCTAGTTATGCAGTTTGCAAGAACACTGGTCCCAGAATGGTTCAGGTGTAGACCATCCCAACAGTACAGCCCCCACTTTCCCCAGTACTGGTGCCAGTGCCTCACGCACCGGAACCCACTTCTCCCACACCAGTCTTTGAGCCATGCATTCATCTCTCTAATCTTTTTTGCTCTATGCCAATTTACACATGGCTCAGGTAACAATCCAGAGATTATTACTTCTGAGGTTCTGCTTCTTAATTTGGTACCTAGCTCCTCATACTGACTTTGCAGAGCTTCTTTCCTTGTCCTACCATGTCGTTGGTACCTACATGGACCACGATGACTGGAATCTCTCCCTTCCACTGCAAGTTTCTCTCCAGCCATGAGCAGATATCCTGAATCATGGCACCGGACAGGCAACACAGCCTTCTGGACTCTAGCACTTTGCTGCAGAGAACAGTGTCAATCTCCCTAACTATATTGTCCCCTACTACAGCTGCATTCCTGTTTGCTCCCCCAGCTTGAACTGTACCATGGTGCCATTGGTAGCCTGCTCATCCACCTCGTAGACCTTGCTTTCATCCACAGGTTGTAAGCACGTCAAACCTGCCTGACAATTGCAAAGCCTGAGGTTCCTCCACTACTGTCTGTTCTGTCTCCTTACCTGTCTCACTCCTAGTCACATCCTCCTGTCCCTCACTGCTGCCCAAATTAGATGACCCTATTCAAGAAATGTGACAGTCTTCTGGAACAAAGTGTCCAGGTATTTCTTACCTCCCTTAGGTTGTGCAGTGTCTGCAGTTCAGCTTCCAGAGCCATAATCCCGATCCGGAATTCCTCTAGTTGCTTACACTTTCTGCAGACATGTTTGTCCTGGATTCCCTTGGTGTCCAAAATTCCCACAATCCACAGCTTCAACATAACACCTGTCCTGCCATTGTTACTTACATTATTTAGTTAATTTATTTACTTTCTTAATTAACTTAGAATAATTCCTATGTATGCTACAATTTACTTAGCTTATTAAATGCTAGTACCACTGACAACTAAAAGATATATGTTTCTTAACCACACAGGTGTGTAGGTTTTAAGCGTTTAATTATTTTATTTTAATTGTGAAGTTTTAGTTCTATTTTATTTATAGATCTACCTTAACCCCTGTGTCCTAAGCTGGCTATTGCTGATGCAAGAAACAATGCAGGGTATACCATGTGATGCCAAGAAGAACATAGTCCGGATACAGATCAAATATCATTGAATTGAAGGTTATTCACTGTAAGCACATCTGCTGCTTTAACAGTTAGCCTGCCCTATGTGGTCTGTATGCTCTTCAGTACTGCAGTATAAATGATGTATCACACTCTGAAGTTGCAGTCCATTTGAATAAACTGCTAAATTAAAGCACATTATTGTGCCTTCCTTGTAATGAACAGATAAAGAACGAATCGGGAACAATAATTTCTGGCCGCTGGTTTCATATTCATCCTTCAGCTCAGCTAATAGCATCCTGGATGTAATTTATTGAACTGTGTGCCTTGAATGATGCACCCAGTGTATTTTTTTAACATTGGCATTGGGAATCAGGAACCTTTTTCAAGATCATTTTGCTGCAGAAATTCATTTTAAATCAGTCTTTGCCACACACCAAATGATTGAAATCCACTACAGTGGGTTTTGTTTGTTTGTTTCCCCAATAATAGCTGAGTACTGAGAAATGCCATCTCCATAGCTGTAAAAAAGCCTTCATTTCAGTAACATGAATTTACCTGTTCCTTAATTCAAGGAACTTTCCTCCAAATCAATCATAACATTCATCTGTTATTGTATTACTCTCTCCTTAAATTTAGCATGGGCATGATTGATTAACAGTTATATTTAGGAGAGTGATTACTTGGATGTCTCCTTTTTTCAGGTCAGCATTTAACTTGTCTCTTTTTTAATATTTAATAGGAAAAGCTATAAAGTGGATTATATAAATGAGAAATGTCAATATTTGAATTAAAACCTCAGTGTTGTATCACAACAAACATATTACAGATCTCAATAAAAACTATAAAGTACTTTAAATTAGAGTTCCTACATTCTAAATCAAGGGAATTTATTTCAGTGTATTTTATCATCATGGAGTGAAGTAGCATTGAATGAAGAGGTCATTTAACCATACCCTTTAATATCTATTGGGTAAACTCAAAGCCATGGGGTGGCGGTGCCATGGAATGTGTTCAGTCTTCTCTCCAAGCATTTTTTATTTGTGTTCAGGACAACCTGCATACTGACGCCTGCTCCACCTCTGTGTGAATAGATTACCTTTTGCATGAATTTCCTGGAGTTACCCTTATATCACTGATATGCATAATGCAAAATAAAGTGCCCAATCCTGGCCTGTCCTATAGGTGGAAATGCACCATGCTGACAGACCCCATGTTATGGCACAACGGGTGGTAAATCGGAGTTGTTCAAATACCAAAGGGAAACGTGAAACAGCTGCCACAATTTATTTTGCAATTTGTATAAATTTCGAGTTGCATGTAGTAATAATAAGACCACCAAGTCTTATAGGCTTTTACAAAACTGGATTAAATATTTATTAATAAGAGAAGTAATTTTAAACACATACATAGATCTACAAATTACTATTATGATAATTCCTAAATCCCCTACTTAATCTGACTCCCAGTTACACTCTCGTTAAGGCAACAGTAAGACACGTAGATTTTAAAAGACCCAGGCAAGATGACACACAATACCCTGAACCAGTCCAATTCATAGTGAGTTTTCTTAACTTCAGTACTTTGAGAATAGAGCTTGACGCATAGTTGCTGAAGGCTTTTCACACTTGTTAGCTCTTAAAAATGTCTACCCTTACACACAGCCTTCACTCTTTTATACATATTTTCCCCTTTGAATGCAAATTACTATTGTTTCACTATGTCTATGTCTATTAACTTTCTGATGATAAAAATCTCTCGTAGCACTAAGTTTTGCCGGTAACCTTTGGAAAAAAATAAACACACTGGGCAGAAAATTACGCTTAGCGTGTGGACACGCACTGGACATGGCGGACCATGAAATAAAGTGCGTTGATGTTGCCAAGGGTGCCGACATCAACGCACACGCTCACGATAGTTAGATCAGCGGGCATGTGCCGGAGCCAGAAGCGTGCCCGCTGACAATTAAAAGGCCTAATAAGGCCACTAAGTAAACAATTGTCCTGAATTTTTCACTGCCTGTTCAACCTAATGGTTGGTGGGAAGGTGAAAAGGTCAAGTGGCCTTTGCATTTTTTAGGAAACCTCATCCATGGGCAGGATGAGGTTTCCTAATGCAAATAAAAATAAAATAAAAATTTAACACTTGAATTAAAAACATGTCCTGCTCATGTGACAGAGTCACATGAGGGGACATGCTTTATGACATCTTTATTTTTGTTTGAAAGAACGCTTAATCTCCCTGAAGAAGTGCTCTTTTGCGCGCATGCACGAAATTCACGCAAGGGCCGCTTGGCCTCCTCCCCCCACCCACACAGGTGGCGCTCAGCGCTGCCGCTTGCAATCCACGCAGGGCGGGCCTTAATTGGCTGGCCCATGTGAAATCGCGGTGTGGTGCCGATTGCGGGAGGTGGTCGACTTCCCAACCGCCCCCACAGAGCACCCCTGCCAAGGGCAAAATTCTGCCCACTGTTTCTAAACTTCACCTGTTGAGATGACACATTTCACCCCTCCTTTGAAAACAACATAGTCTGGTTAATTTAAAAATGCAAATGTCCTTTTACACCTTACATTCTAAACTTCCCCCATGTTGCCTTCAAGCCAGCTGCCTTCAATTCAGTTAAGTCACACACACACACACACACACACACTACTATTTTACAATAAATTCCAATAACATTATGAAAATTATTATATCTCCCAGACTCCATGTAGCTTTGACAACACTACAAATGTGTATTTATTGTGAGATATAAATTTATACAGAAGCATGATAAATCAACACCATAAGAAGAATCTGCTCATCATCTATATATTTGTGTCAGGATTATGAGTGCTTTAATTGTATGGAGTGCTTAGATGATGTCAAGTTCACTACTTGGAAAACATGAATGAAATAATTGGTTGGAAGTTGTCATATTTATCCCAGCCTGAGAGGTCTCCGAATATAGAACTGCCAATTATGATAATGAACAAGGACCAAATGGAGCATCTGGAACAAGCAGAAACTTGATTACTAAATATTTCAACCCACATCTAGGCTTGACAGATCCAATTAATGCTCTGACATGATATAATGAGATTTTTTGTAGGGAAAACAGGGCCCCAGAAGCCCCTCTCTCCCCTGCCATCTCCAACACATCATGCCAAAATAAGTAGGCAGGACAGCCAGAACTTAACATTAGTTTATTCAATCACATTTTCCTATCTATAATTGTAGTCATAAAAAATATTGTCCTTCAAGGTTTCATGGCTAGTAGTACTGAGGAAGTACAATCATTGAGTCATGGAGTCATTTACTGCATGGAAGGAGACCATTCATCCCATCGAGTCTATTTATTCATCAGAAGTGCCATCTTTTGGATGAAACCATTAAACTGGGTCCCATCTGTCTTCTGAGGTGGATGGAAAATAAGCCATCTTTGAAGAAGAGCAGAGGAGTTCTTCATGGGTCTTGGCCAACTTTAATCCCTCGGCTTATATTGCTATAGAACAGTTTATCTGATCATTATCATATTACTGTTTATGGGACCTTGCTGTGCGCAAACTGGCTGAGGTGTTCCCAGCATTACAACTGTGACTACACTTCAGAAAGGACTTAATTGACTGTAAATTGCTTTGGAGCATCCCGAGGTTGTGAAAGGCACTGTATCAATGCATGTTCTTTCCTTTTCAGTTTAGAAAAAACATCTGAAACATTCAAATATCATCTCCGTGCGGGCTTATATATTCACTGTGCCTACAGCCTCCAAAGCCAAAAAGAACAAGGAAAAATTGTACAGAAGCTTAAACATTTTACACATTTTAGCCACGAGTTTCCACTTTGGACAGATTTGGTGGTTTGGGCACAAATGGCGTTCAAAATTGCACTGATTTTTTTCCTCATATTTCCACTGAAAATCATTTGCACATCGCCATGCCAAGTAATTTTTTTGGTAAAAATTGCTGTAAAATTATTTCTTGGTTCATTTAGGAGTAGTAACTTTGTGTAGTTTGATTAGCACAGCTGAAATGGATCTATTGCAAAAATTAGCATTTTACTCAGTATCTAGTCTCCCACCTGCGAGTAACCTGATATTAAAGAACTGAAAATGACTTTTTAAGAAAAAAGCTACACAGAACCATCTGTCAGTTGTACTTTTTTAAAGCTATCAGTTTCTTGGGAAATTTTTAAAAATGTTCAAAATCTCTAAAAACATGTCTATTAGGGTCCTTGCACCAAAAAAGAGCCATCCATTTTAAAAGCCTCCATGAAGGTTTGCAAACAGGTACAATTAGAAGAAACTTGCAGTGGCCTGGAGCATGGCTACTTTAGTGAACTTCGAGTGTGGTGCTTTTAACTAGTGAAAAAGAGCACACAAAAGCGATTTGCACTGAAAAGAATTTGTACCAGGAATTCCGCAATCTTTTGTGCAAGCTTGACTGAATTCAGGAGAAATGAGCTACAGTAAGTCCTCACATAAAGTTGTAGTTGTGTTCCTGAAAAGAACAACTTTAAGTGAGTTGCATTTTTCCATTAAAACCAATGTTAAAACTAAAACTGTTGTTAGGTTCTGTAGGACCTTCCTCATCAGAAATACTTTACATTGCTAAATTCCTATATCGGAAAATGAAAATAAATTAAATTTAAAAATACAAAAGAAATAGTTTGGTAACTTTCTACTTCTTGAATGAGCCCAATCCTGCTTCCCAAAACTTCCACCCCTCATCTCATTCTCTGATCCTCGTAATTGATGATGTAGACCCTTTTTCTCATCACCTCTGCTGCATCCTGACCCATCTTCTCACCAATCCTTGCTCTCACTAAACCACCCGCTCCCAAAAACACTTCCACTCGCTGCTTCACCCTCCTGAAACCTGGATGTGAGCGAGAGCTCTGGAGATGAGCGGCAAGAGGTGGGAGGAGCAGATTCAGTTGAATTCTGCAAGTCAAAGCCACTCCCACTGCCTCTCACTGCTCATCCCCAGAGCTCTCACTCACAGTGAGGGTTCAGGAGAGGGGAGCAGCGAGCAGGAGAGTTGCGGAGTGGGTGGTTTGGCGAGAGGGTAGGTTAGGAAGCAGGAGAGGCTGCTAGCTGGAGGGTTGGTAGTGAAAGAAATGGTCAGGGAGTAGGAGAGGACACATGGATCTGCGTTAGACAGGCACAAAATGATTTTAAAACTCAATTTGTGATGCTAAACAAGAATATAGGCCCCATTAACTGACCGACATTAAAGTGGAACAATGTAGAACGGGGACTTCCTGCAAAAGAACATAGTCTCGTGGAAACTTTTGCCCCTAGTGCCGAGGTCTAACTACAATTCAAATCAAAAGATTTAAGGATGACATACTGTGGCCTGTGGCCCCCTCAAAGGTAGATTATGCGCTGGGATTGCAGAGGTGCAAAATTTAGCCTTAAAATACGAAAACCCTTTAGAATATTTAATAGTAGTAAACTTCTTTTCTGTCACAGATTTATCGGTGAGAGGCTGCTATTCACATGGAAATGAATAGTGAGTCCTCTAGGAGGCCAGGCTAATGCTCTGAGGACAGGTTCAAATCCCACTATGGCAGCTGGTGGAATTTAAATTCAATACATAAATCTGGAATGTAAAGCTAGTCTTAGTAATGGTGACCAAGACAATGACCATCGATTGTTGTAAAAACCCATCTGGTTCACTAATGTCTTTCAGGAAAGGAAATCCGCAGTCCTTACCTGACATGACCCCAGATCCACATCAATGTGGTTGACCCTTAACTGCCCTCTGAAATGGTCTGGCAAACCACTCAATTCCAGGACAATTAGGTGTTGGCAAAAATGCTGGGCTTTCCAGTGCTTCCCACATCCCATGAATTAATGGGAAAAAAGAACTGATAACAAATGGGATCTCCCCATATGAGATCGAAACAACATGTTAAAAACAGCAATAGAAATCAGAGGGACTTCAATGTAGCAATCTAACCTTGGGATGAGCATTAAAACCTTGCTTTGCTTTTGTGGTTTATCATGTTATTCGAACATCTCGATTAGATTACTACATTGAAAGCTCTCAGGTATCTGTTATTCATTATAGAAATATTTCTGTAGTGAGGAAGTAGCCTTTTCCAATTCCTCTGCTAGTTCCATTTATTAACTGTTGAAAACAAGCTGTAGTCTGATGATTCTAAAAGTTGAAGTATTTTGTGCTGTCAAATAAGCACCTGGTAACATAATATTATAGAATACAGCAGGAGGCTATTTGACCTATTGTTCCTGTGTTGGATCTTTGAAAGAGAGATCCAATCACTCTCACTTCCCTGGAACTTCTCCATCAACCTCCAAATCTTTCCTCATCAAGCATTCTAATTTCCTTTTAAAGTTAATATTGAATCTACTTCCACCACCCTTTTAGGCAATGCACTCCAGATCATAGCTGCTCACTATGTATAAACGATTCTTCTCATCTCTCCTCCAGTTCTTTTGCCAAGTAGCTTAAATCTTAAAATAAAAGTAAAATACTGAAGATACTGGAAATCTAAAATAAAAACTAGAAAATGCTGAAAAAACTCTGCAGGTCTGGCAGCACGTGTGGAGAGTGAAACAGAGTTAACATTTTAAATCCGTATGACTCTTCAGAGCTGAAGAGGTAGAAAAGTGATGGCTTTTATACTGTTGAACAGAGAAGGTGGAGCAGATGGAACAAAATAGGTCAGGGATAGGTGGGATCTTAGGAGAGGTTTGAAACAGATGTCACAAAACAAAGGGAGTGGTAATGACAGTGTTAAAGATTAAGGCAGTGCTAATCGTGCCATAAGAGTTGGATAGCAGAATATGTTAATAGCAGAACAAGGCTCAGCTCTCTGAATGCAGAACATAAGAACAAGTTACAGATAGCTTAAATCCTATGTCCCCTGGCTAGAAACTTTCTTGCCAGTGGAAGCAGTTTCTCCTTATTTACTCTGCCCAATCCCTCCATATATTTCTCATCCCTGATTTTGGAACATAGATTGGTTCAGCAGTTAGATCTCTCAATGTTGGTTCCAAAAGTTATGGATTCAAACCAGGACTGGAGCTCAAAATTTAGGCCCCAATGCAGTGTCTGTACCATGCTGGATTGTTGGGCTGGTGTCCTTTCAAAGAGACCTTGAACCAAGCTCCATTTGCCTGTTCAGATGGAAATAAAAGAAGACAATTGAACTATTTGATGTACAGCAGGCTGCGTTCTTGCTGTCCAAGAATCCTCCCTGAACCAAAAAAGAATACAAGCATTGAATATTCTTCTCAGTTCTCATTGCTAATTGTGGGGTGTTACTGTGCAGAACCAGTCACTGAACTTTAAAGTGTTAAACCTTTGGGATATCTTGATGCATTGGGATAAATGCATGTAAACAAGCAAAAGAAAATGTGAATGTATTTTATACCTGTGTCCATTTTCTAAAGTACTATTGTTGTTGTTGGTCATCTTCACCTCAAAGGACAATGTTCATCATCTGGAATGTTTGGTCAGGTTCCGGTGGGTACCTAAGTGTTTGATAAGGCCTATATGCACACAGAAGATTCTGTTGCAACTATGGCTGGAAACCGCAGATGACTGAGTTTTTGGGCAAGTTGCTGGCTCGGGATTTCATCCCCCTGCGTTTTCTCTCTGATGTGGGCTAGCTTTCAAAGGAAGCTGCACCATTTTTTATTTGGTTGCGCCAGCTGCAGCAATCTTGGGTGATCTTCCCTCAGGATTCAGTGTCGATATTAAAACTCCTAGGCCTGAATCTTGCGCTCGTTGGGCGCGTGCGATTGGTGGCCCGGAAGCGGATGCAAAATACACTTCCGGCCATGATCGGCCCCCCGATCACGATTTCACGCTGTCTAGCCAATCAACAGGCAGCCAGCGCGACGTGTATTGAGAAAGGCTGAGCGCTGCCAGTGGGTTGGGGGGAGGGGAAAGAGGGCGGGCACTAGAAAAGTGAGGATGAGGGTAGTTACTTCTAATGAGCTCCCTGAAGGTGGACAGCTGCTGTGGAGATGTCTCAGGGAGCTGCAGACCTGGACAAATTAAATTATTAGAAAAAAGTGGAGCAAACTGTTATGCAGCACATTCAAGCACCTGACAGAAGAGCTCAAAAAAACTTCAGTCACCAGACATTTTTTATTATATTTCACCCTGGACACTTCATCCCACCCTGGATTGAGATTGTAGCGAAAACGTGAAAGCCGCCTGGCCAGTTGGCCCTTCCGCCATCCCAAAGTGGATGGGCCCCACATAAAATTGCTTTCAATCAACTCCTTAATGGGCTTAATTGCCCACTTAATTGTCGGCGGGTGCACTTCCGACTGCCACACAGGCCCGTTGAGTGAAATATCGCGTGACCGCATGATGATTTCGGGACGCATGCCTGATGTCTTCTCAAGCGATTTCACATGCTGTCAGGTCAGGCGCCCGCTGCTCAAACGATATAAAATTCTGGGGGGAAGCCTTCAGAGTGACCTTGTAGCATTTCCTTTGTCCACCCCAGATTCAAGCTCTTCAAAGAAGATTCGCTTTGGTAAGCTAGTGTCAGACGTTCTGTCCTGAATTGTCATCCTCAATGCGAGTAGTGGGAGTTGGGAAAATTCCCGACTCGTTCCACCTGCCTCGGACAAAAGTGTCCACAAAGATGGGATCTTCATTTCCAGTGGGTGGGTGTAGAATGAAATTGGGCCAACCTGCCTGGGAAATAAGTTCCAAGGCAGCCACAATGGCTGCTGAGTGCTGAGGTGGGCTGTTTGAAAGGCCCACCTTGGTTCTGTGGCACTTCGTCCCAGTTAAAATAAAAACAAAAAGGCCCTCTCACCTCTCACCCTCCACACACTCCCCAGGGCCCATCCATGCCATCTCATGCCTCTATGCCAGGCTAAGGCCCCACCCACCACCATGGCCCCTCATGCCCACTATACCAAGCTTTGACACTTCACCCTCCCCCTATGGCCTGTCATACCCCTGTGCCAAGCTATTGCCCCCTATGCAAAGCCATGGGGGGTGGGTGGAATACCATTGCTTGGCATGGGAGGCCTGAGAGGTCCTGGGGGTTGGGGGCCTTAGCTTGGTATAGAGGGCATGAGGAGGACGTTTGGAGCTCTTTTAATAGGTCCCCTCATGCAGACTAGGGTTTACGACTCCTCTGGGGGGCTGTGAACCACTGACTCTTTAAAAACCTGGCCTGACTCCTTGAACATTGCAGAGAAGTAGGACACGCCTATCTCCCCAATGGAGCTGGCCAAATCAGGAGTACAGGATGCAGGTTTTTAAACAGGAACCAGTGTGCATCCCTGTAGGCACTCTTGAAAATCAGACAGCCCAGGAGTGGGGTCAGGAATTCCAGAATTGGAACCCGCCCGCCATTTTTCAATTGACTCCCGAGTCATTTTGACTCGGTGAAAATTCAGCTGTCTACGTGACCAGCCCGATTCAGTTGGGCCTGTCTCAATATGGTGCAGATGCTTGGCATGCTTACACCAACGAGTAAGGAAAGTAACAGTCTGGGTTGTTGTCTGCGTTCTCACCACCCTGTGCAAGAGGAAATTTTGAATCATAAAGGTTGCTCTGCTGGTGACCCTCCTACTGTGCAGGACACCAGAACGCAGTGATAATTTTTTTTAACTTCGATTAAAAGGTGAAGGGAAAACAAATGCTGAATTGCCTCATAGGGCAGAATTATCCCTAATTTGCACTATGTGTGATAGCGGGGGTAAAAAAAAATGTTTTTACCAGCTGGCTGCAATGGTGGGTTTTCGCACCATATTGTCCCATTCCCGGTTCATTAATAATGCTTTCCCGGAAAACAAGCCGGGTCGCTGGTGGGGCAGCCTCTTATTCGCCCGCCCCACCATCACCTCAGGCCCTCAGTAAACCGGTTGCCATATTTAAAGCATGCTACTGCAAAGAGCTAGCACTCTCTAAGGGATTGAAAGTTGCTGCAAAGTCACTGCTGCCAAAGGGAGGAAATATGCTGCCACCAAATTTAGCAATGCCTCCCTCAGGCACATACTGGGCACAGTGGAGGCCTGGCGTGAAGCCCTCTAACCCTGCTCTGGGCAAAGACCACCAAGCAAGGCCACCAATCCAGCATAGGAGGTGGTGGCAGTCGTGGTCAGCGCCAATGCCCTGCAAAAGAGGACAGCCACCCAGTGCTGAAAAAGGATGAATGATCTCTTTTATTCCGCCAGGGTAAGTCACTCTTCTCATCATTCTCAACTCACACACTCACAAACCAATCAGGCATCCACAGGAATCTCATTAACTATCAGTTCAACGGACATCACCATTCACACTCTCACACATACACCTTCATCTGCCCTATGGATCATGTCCTCATCGTGTCCATGGCACCACTCACCACCCACACATGCCAGGCAATCTTCTCATCTGTCCTGGCAGGCATCCTGCTTACATTCTCTCCATCCGTCTTCATGCAGGACAAGCTGGCACACAGGAGAAGGGACTAGTTGCAGACTGGTGGAGGAATGCCTGACATCAAGGTCCTCACACACTTTGAAAATTGAGTCATCCAGCTGACTGATGACTATCCGGACCATTCCTGTGCTGACGGTGAGATCGGCAGTGCTCTACCAAGTGAGAATGCAGCAGTGCAACATCCATCAGACAACCATGCTGTGAGGCAGTTCCCCTGTTCCGCAGTCCCCTGCCATGCACTAATTATCTCTCCTTGCTTTCGCAGGCACATCTGGGAAGTAGCCAAGAAGGTCCACGAGCCAAGTCCTCGACTCAAGCGCTGAAGACACCTCAGAAGAAGAATCTAATGACACCCTAATTGAAGACCCATCACAGCGCTCACCCACACCTTCCACCAGCACAGAAACACATCTCAGTGGGACCTAGTCCTAGAGTAGCCTTAGGGTCACAATCAGGTGAGCACATCGCACTGCCTGATCCACAGTAGGCGGCACAGGGACTTCCCAGGTTTCTGGCACTCGGAGGACTGCAAGAGGCCAGAAATCTGCTGAGTTTGAGTCAGGTGATGAGCCTTTGGACTCAGTCATACCTCAGTTGTTGGAGCTGCAAAGGCAAGCTCAGGAACATGAGGAAGGGATGTCCACTGCACTCCTCAGATTGCAAGGCACAATGGAGGATCTATCCACCTTCAGTTTGAGGTGATATCGCTGGCTTGCCAATGTACTGAAGTCAACACTGATAAGATGACAGCCACCATGGAGACTTTGTTACAGGGCATCAGTTCTGCACGGCTGTGTGGGTTGAACTCCGTTGCTGACGCCATAGTTCGTGAGAGGGGTGCAGGGCAGCTTGATCTCACTCCAGCTTCCCTTTCTCTTCAAGGAGTCAGCCAGGGGCCCTAAGGCACCCATAGAGAGGACAACCAGCAGCTCAACACCCAGGGGCACCTCAGTGCATCTCGCCATCATCCTCCACGAATCTTGCAAGTGACTACGGGAATGTCCAGCCAATCCAAATCCTCTCTTCCTGTGACCCCCACATCTTCAGCTCAACAGGCCAAGGAGGGTGCAGCTGGCCCACAGCAGGACACTCAAAGCAGGTCGGGGGCCCCTCCAGGTCTCGGCCCTCCAGAGGACGTCCACCAAGGTCATCACAGACAGGACATAGCAGTCAGCAGGCTGCCTCTACCTCTGCTGTGGATGTCCAGGGAGCACCAAGATGTAGTGTGTTAGGAAAGTTAGATAAAAATAGTTGCACAGCCTGGGCATGGGTGTTAATCATTTGTACATAATGTTCACTATTGTAAAAAAACTCCCAAGGCTGTCTCCTTGCATATGGCTCCTTGTTATGATGAGCAGTGCTTGTGTCACTCAGATATGAAACCTTGGTTCCTGCACAAGATAAAGGCAGGTGTCTTGGCCTGGAGCCTCTTCCCTGTGCAGTGTGTAACCGTCAGACCAAAGTGATGGTCCAGCCTCACGCCCACTGGACACATTAGTGATGCCTGCATCTTGATGGTGCTTGTCATTGCTGCCAGAATGTTGTGGGCAGGTGTCACAGAGTTCTATCATTGTCTGTGTGCTCTCAGCACTTTTGAGCATCTCTTCAGCAGCTGTGACCAGTGACACTGTGCTCCTGAAGAGCTCAGGTGCTGAAAGCTGACAAAGGATCAGATGCATTTAAAGTTTCACGGCTGCGTCTCTATGATATGACCCAGATCACAGAGTACAAAAGAGCTGCCCTCAGCCTGGTAGGAGTCAGACATTCACAGAGGCAATGTGAAGATCTATGGAGTGTCCTCACTGTGTGTCATCATCATCCTCCACGAATCTAGCGACTATTAGGGCTTCGACTCCATGACATGAGTCTGAGCACTGAGGGTATGTGCACTGCAATCAAACACACGTGAGTCAACTGTTCACAAATGCAAGAGGAGGATGTCAGGAGTGTCCTCATCGCATTTCATCATTATCCTCCACGAATCTTGCGGCTATGAGGGCCTCCTGAGCACCTGCCTCATCTGGCCAGTGCGATGGCCTCATCGCTGGCATCCTCGCCTTCGAGGGCCTCATCATTGTCATCCCCTTCGACGTCCTCCTCAATGGAGGAGACCTGCAGCTCTTCCATCTGCTCCTCAGCCAAGTCCTCCCGCCATGTAGCGCCAGGTTGTGGAGTGTGCAGCAAGCGGTGATGATGGTGGACCATATTGCAGTGCTCCACCGGACCTGCCGAGGCACCAGAACCTCATTTTCAAAATGCCTATTGGTTGCTCCACCAAAGTCCGGGTTGCAGCATGAAACTCCTATACCGTCGCTCCGCTGCAGTCTGAGGACACCGCATGGGAGTCATCGGCCATGTCCTCTGTAGGTAGCCCTTGTCCCCGAGGAGCCAGCCCTGCAGCCCCTCTGGACCCTGGAAGATGTCAGGAATCTCAGACCTGCTAAGGATATAAGATTCGTGGTCCCTCCCTGGGAATTGTGCACAGGCCTATAGGATGCATTTGTGGTGGTTGCAGCCCAGCAGAACATTCAGCGAGTGGGAGCCCTTGCGGTTGGCATAGTTGACTGCTTGTTGCCCCAAAGATCTAAGTGCCATGTGAGTGTAGCTGATGGCACCCTGCACCTGTGGGAAACCTGAGACCTGTGTAAATCCCAGTGCTCTTGCTTCCTGGCTTTCCTGATCCTAGGCAAAATGCACAAAGTCCTGTGCCTTGGGGAAGATGGCATCCATGACCACCTGGATACACTTGTGCATGAAGGCTTGTGAGATCCCACACAGGTCACCTGTGGACTGCTGAAAGGACTCATTGGCATAAAAATTGAGTGCTGCAGCCACTTTCATGGCCATTGGCAGTGGACGCCCTCCATGTCCACGTGGCACCAAATCCTGCAGCATTTGTAACTGACCAGCTCTCTAAACACGTGCAGTCTTCAGCGACTCTGGTTCTCAGTCATCTGCAGGAATGAGAAGTGCTGTCTTTGACCCTGGTTCTGGCGAGGCACCTATGAGTGAAGGCTCTCTGTGGATCCACAGCTACGTGTACAGCAGGCCTGGACGCCCCTTCATCTTGAGGGAGGTGCTTCTCCCTTTGCTGCACCAGACGTTTCTGCCACTTTCTTCTTCTTCTTCCCTGTCCCTGTAAAGCATGAGGCAGACTGCTAAATCACCAGGCTCCATGATCCTAATGTTCTCCTTCTGCAGGATCAAAGATAGAGATGGGCGGGTTAGATGTACTAAGAACCTCTTTTGGTTACGTCTGAAGGCAGCTTCACGCATGCAAGAGAGCGCTGGCCACCACTTGGATGGCCAGTGTAGTGCTCTCATTGGTTGTCCGAAACCCCACCCACTTCTGCCCCACTCCACTTGACTGATTGGTGGCAGCTTCAGCCATTGACTGCATGCTGTGCTTTCAGCTCAGGTGCAGGTATCCTCTAACCCGCACTACAAGGCTGCACTGTTAGCTTGATCCATGATGGATACTGGTCCAAACCTTAATTAAGACATGGTCAGGGGCTGTGAGTGCCTCCACCAGTGACTGCACCATGATCACCTTTCACAAGGGGATTGTACAACTTGTCCAGTTGGTTAATTGTTCTGCTGCCCCATAAAATGCACATTAATTTGCACTCTGCACCCAAGGGGTGAAAAGTTCTGGAGCATTTGGTGGTATTTTCATGCTTTTGTGCAGCTTGTGTGGGCAGAAAAGCTTCAGAGGCCCAACACCAAGCATGTCAATGGAGCTGCAGCTGAACGGTCACAGATATGGAAGAATGTTCACCTTTGACAAGCTTCTCCAAGTGCATAGCCACTTGCCTCAACACCACCAACCCCCCCCCACCCCCCCCCACCCCCCCACCCCCAAACCCTAGCATGTGCTTGAGCATTTTCTTCAGCCAGTGCTGCCTTGTCCCGCACCCCACACCTGGCCTGACCCGCACAGGAGCCCTTGTCCCGACACCACACTGAAAGCCAGCCAGGAAAAAGCAACTTGCATGTGCCCCCTGCGAATGCGTGGTGCCTCTTCCTTTATGTCCTATGGGTGATGCTCGCAGGCGCTGTGCAAGGTTGTGTACACTCACCTCCGTGTTCCCCTCGAAGCTCAGGTCACCAGGTGCACATCTTTCAAAGGCAGTCATGAAGCAGGTCATTCTGAAGTCACACTGCCGTGCACAGTAAATTTGACGTAGGCAAATGATTCCGGCAAGCAGGGCTTATAATAAGATGCTAAAGATTAGGTTCCTGATGTGCGGCGACGGGAAACATGGCCCACCATTGACGGGTAGAGCGGATGATTGCTTTAGTTTTCACGGAGGCTTGAAACCGATTTTTGACCTTCTCGTCACATTGTCCCCCTGCTGCCTGCCATGATGTCTGACGCCAATGGGGCCGGTGATATTCCGGCAATAATTTCCCAATGTTAAGAAGGACCTGTTACTTGTGTCATTCCCTTTTTGTGCCTGTTGAGTTACTGGTGACAAGCACTCAAGGGATAGACAGTTTAGAGCCGATGATGCAATCCTGACTCAGTGGTGATTGGGGAGACTTCTATCCCTCCCGGGCTGCGAGAGCCTGTGCTCAGGGTTGCCAAATCTGGCTGTATTTTTGGAGATTTCATCACATAACCTCTTGCCTTGAACCATCTCGACTCCATACTTCTGACACTGGCCCATTTTCCAAGTCCACTGCCTTCCCAGTCCAATTAGAAAGGGAATGGACCATTAGTTACCCAACTGAGTTAATCTCGACGGTCAGTAAAACAGCATTCCCCACCATCCCACTCCCGATCTCCAATAGTTTGTCACTAATAATTGGAAGTGTTTGAAGCAAAGGGAAAAATAACATTTTGTTAAGGTTGTTGAATTCCCCTATGATTTTTCTCCTGCTTTGCTTGGTCTAGTCTCCTGGAGATTAACCTCCAATCTCCAGAGATGCCAGGGCAAACCTGCAGATTTGCACCTGATCACTTAGCTGGCCTCTCAACATGAAGTAAAGCCATAAAGTATTAGAAATACTCAATGTATCAATGGTGATGGTTCATCAGAACAAAGCCTGCCTTACCAGCTAAATATTTCCAGCATTTTCTGTTTATATTTCCGATTTCCAGCACCTGCAGTATTTTGCTTTCTTATGATGTAAAACCAGCTGATTTACATGAGTGCACAACACTCCCAGCAGGCTATGGAAGTGTCAAGGAGGATTTCCACTGGCAGCATCCCTTAAATGGTCACTTCTGCATTTTGGAGACACCATGGCTCTACTCAGTAGTTAGACTTTGAAGGCCCTGCTGCAGGTGGTGTAGCCCAATTTGGAGGACAGGGTCGCCCTTCAATAAAGATTCAAGGTAGAAAACCATCCTGTGTAGCAGGAAACAGGTCCTAGGTATTTTATCTCCCAAGGCTAATGAACATACTGTTGGTGCACTTCCCAATAAGAATGGAGAGTCTTATGAGAGGGAAAAGAGGTGGAGTTTGAAGGAGGAGGCATTAACTTTCCTTATGGGGCCAGGTAGAGTAAAATATGGAAAGGCAGGTCCCCTTCTGAATTCCTCCCTCCATTCCTGCCTTCCCATCTTTCCTTTTCTCCCTTTCCTTCGCTTAGCTTCCTTCCCTTTTGGTCCCCTCCTCCTTCCCACTCTTCCTTCCTTCCTTCCTAGTCTAATGGGAAAAGGAGCTTTGACTATTAGGCATACAGCCAAGAAGCACTTTAGTTGGGCAATGATTGACGTGATCAATGTTCAAGGATGACTACCTGATTTTTCACTGTAGCTACCCCTGGTTGTCTGACTAACTGATTAGAGTTTGATGTAAGCCCAAAGCACTGCTATTTTAGTGTGGTAATGTGTATAGTGATGTTATTGTCATGACTGTAGTTGATCTAAAAAGGGAATCAATCAATTGTGTGTAAGAGAATAAACTTTCTGTACATTCAGTTGCATCTGCTATTTCATACATGATCCAACTCAACCTTGGCACATGGCTATATTATCCTATGGGCCCAATTTGTTCTATGTTAAGCTTTAACTTGGTGAAAATAGGCTTCTTTATATTGATGAATAATGTTCTTATCCTTCAAGCCATTTGCAGGTGGCTTCCTGTCAATCAACACATCCCAAGGTGTGGAGAGAAATGCATGACGCCTTCATTTTTATTCTCGTTTTTGCATCTGAATGGCTATCAGTATAGAGTTGTCCAGGGGGTGAAAGTATCTTATATTTCTTACTGGTACGGTTATATTACAACTTCCCTTCCCACCTCCATTCCTAGACACTTATCTTCATAGATCCCATTGCATGACTTTGATACTTAAAGCTACTCCCAATACTCTGAAATAAAATGTTAATATTGGAATAACAGCCTGAACTAATCTTGTAGAAAAAGCCAGTAGTTTCTACTTCTGAACTCCTCAAATTGCACTTTTGACCACACAGCGGGGTATGGCTGAGTTTCTGTTTGCTTACCCGACAGTTCAACAGTTTCATTTGTCTCCTCTCTTTGTGGTGGCTCTTTGTCAGCATTTTTTTCCCTGTGGATGACTTTCAGCTTCTTCATTCATTGCTTTCCTTCTGGACTGACAATCGCCCATTTCCTCACTTTTACGTTGAAACATACCCGATGGGTCTGTTGAACGTGTATCTTCTTAGGCAGCAATTTTTTTGCCCCCTTTACTTTCGCCTGTAAATTGCATGCCTAACATGGCAGACTTGACCAATAAGAAGCAAGCGGTTACCAACGATCGGAATCACGTGAATGTCTTCCACCTGACAAGGAGTAAAAAGCGAAAACTGAAGGGGGGCATTTTGTTTCTACAGGATGTAAGATCTATTTAATTCAAACAAAAATTTGGATTTTCTGTTATTAATACAGTTAAACGTAGCCTATTTTACCCATTTGTACTGAATGCTTCGGCTTTTTCTCACCGGTACAGTATCAGCTTACTTTCACCTCTGGTGTAATCTAATTAGTACATGATAACCTGATTTATCAGTACTCAAAGGTCGCATATTAAAGTTATGCTATAGAAAATGGCGACCTTATTTCTAACTAAATGTCAAACCATTTCAGTGTAAGAATTCACTTACAATGAACGGTTTTAACAATAACCGTTAAAAAGGTCAAAATTTCATGGAAAATAAGAAATTACACATTCTTGAAAGAAGTTTTTTAAACAACACCATTGGTCTTTATTTAATAACAACTGAGCAAAAGTCATGAGGGCGGGTAGAGGACAGACCTGAACCCATCCGGGAAAATCCAGCCCAAGCTTTATCTGGCTCATGAGGTTACCTGAATGTCTTCAAAAAGGCCCATGTAATAGAACCTTAGAATAGTGCCGTGCAGAAGGAGGCTATTTGACCCATTAAGTGTGTGCCGGCTCCTTCAGAAATCAACTCAATTGTCTCATGTTGCCTTCCACTTTAAATCTGTGACCTTCAATTATTGCTCAGCTTTTGGAAATAGTTCCTTTTATTCACTCAACCAAACCCTTCATGATTTTAAAAACTTCCATAAAATTTCATCTTAGCTTTCTCTGCTCTAAGCAAAACAATACCAGTTTCCCTAGGCTCTCCATGTAACTGTAAACCCTCATCTTGGAATTATTCTAATAATATTTCTTCCGTACCCTTGCCAAAACCTTCCCATCCTTCCTAAAAGTGTGAAGCTCAGTATTGGGCACAACTCCAGCTGGGACTGAGCTAATGTTTTATATAGGTTTAGCGGAACTTCCTGGCTTTTTACTCATGTCTCTATTTGTAAAGTCCAGGGTCCCAAATGATTTATTAACTTCTTTATTAGCCTGTCCCATCGTCTTCAAAGATCCCTGCACAAGTACGCTCAGAGCTTTCTCCTCTTACACCCCTTTAAAATGATACCATCTCTCTATCTTGTATTGCCACTCCTCATTCTTCCTACCAAAATGTATCACTTCACACTTTTTTGCATTGATTTTCATCTACCACTTGTCCTCCCATTCCACCAGCCTATCTACGTTCTCTTGAAGTCTAAGAATACCTTTCCCACTGTATACTACTATTCCAAATTTTGTGCCATCTGCAAATTTTGAAATTATGCTCTTTACCTCTGAGTCCAAGTCATTAATGCTCATCAAGCAGAGCAATGAACTTTATTGTGTACCTCCCTCCATCTGAAAAACAGCCACTACAACTCTCTGCTTTATATCCCTTCGCCAGTTTCGTGTCATGCTTCTACTTATCCTATTCCTCATTGGCTTCAATGTTGCTTATACACCTATTCTGTGGTGCTTCATCAAAGTGCTTTTGAAAGTTGCTAGCAACAACAAAAGCTGGCATTTATAAAGTGTCTGGAACGGAGAACATCCCAAGGTGCTACGCCCAGGAGTCTTAACAAACAAAATTTGATACCAAACCACATTAGGACAGGTGATCAAAAGGGTCAATGGGGTAGATTTTAGAAACGTCTTAAAGGGTAGGAGAGAGGTACAGAGGCAGACAGATGTAGGGAAGGAATTCCAGAGCTTAGGACCTTTGGCAGCTGAAGGCACAGCCTCCATTGGTGGAGTGAAGGAAAGGGGCTAGCATTGAAACAGTTCTGACGTTGCAGAGGGTTGTAGGGCTGGAAGACTTTACATAAATAAAGAGAGGCATGGCAATGGAGGAACTTGAACACAAGGATGAAAATTTTAACAGTGGAGGCAAACACAGGAGTGGGTGAGCAGGACTTGTCGAATGCCTGCAGCAGAGTTTTGGATCACGCCACAGAGGCTTGTGGGTGGCAGCCGAGGAGAGTATTTGCATGGTAGAGGCTGGAGGTAACAAAGGCATGGATGAGGGTTTCAGCAGCAGATGGGCTGAGGCAGGGCCAGAAACAGGCGATGTTATGGATATCTAAGTAGGTAGCCTTGGTAATGGACAGAACTTTAGGTGGCAAGCTCAACTGAAGGTTAAATAGAACAGCAAAATTGTGAACAGTCTGAGTAAGCTCAGGGTCAATGACTAGGGAACAAAGTTGTGGTGGAATCATCCCAGATTTGCACTAAGTGTGGTAGTGGACGTGAGAAAAGATGTTTTAGCTGCCGGACGTGTTGGCAGAGTATTGTCTGCTTCCTCCCTCATTAATTATACAGCCACAGGAAACACACTGTCTCGCTGGCAGGCAGCCATTGAATCGCCCGCCATGCCGTTACCTCACAGTTTCTTCAATCCGGGTGCCAAATCCAAACTGCAGCTGCACACGCAGTTTTCAATGTTAGCAGCCCAGGACTGCTCCAGTGAAGACATGGCCCTGAAAACCAAGAAGAGTTCAGTGACCCGTCACTAGGATGTCTTCTGGAGGCCCGCCCTGATGTCTTCCACCCCTGCTCTGGCCGCAGGAGGCCCGGAAATCTCACCACTCCAGCTTGGGAGGCAGCAGCAGTGGTGATCAGTATTAACGCTGCGTAGAAGAAGCTGGCCATCCAGTGCAGATAGAGGATAATTATCTCATCCGTGCCACCAGGGTAAGGCAACCATCTCATCATTCTAAACTCACACACTCACAAGCCCATCACACATTCACTGGCATCTCACTCACTGTCAGCTCGAGGGACATCACCACCCATTCTCACACACATACCTCACATCGCCATCTAGCCTCACAAGGCCACTTGCACAGATCAACATGTGCTCCCACACACACCCTGAGATACCCCCTTTCCCCAGTACAGCCCTCATCCTGCAGCCTCTTCCCTCGCCTGAGGCCACTTTATCCCCTTCCCTAGCAAGTCCCGGCCCTGCAGCCGTTGAAAATCAATCCCTGCCTTACGGCTGGTCTGGTAGTTAGAGACCTGCCCGTGTGCCCCCCTAAAAGTGATGTGGTGCTGCCTGCGAAGCCTAGTGCTGATGACTGCGAGTGCTGCCCGAAGCAAGGTGGACGAACAAACCTCAAAGTCCTGAGCAAAGTGCAAGTGCACTTCGCCTATGTATAGTTTTGAAACACATTGTCGGCACATGCCCAGATGATCCAGCATGGGGCCGGGTTGGGGGGATGGGGGGGGGTGCGCGGGGGTTGGGTGTGTGAATCCGGCTTATAGTGAGATGCTAAGGTATTGAAATCTGTCCAGACATGCGGCAGCAGGAAACACGGCCCACCACTGACGGGTGGAGTGGACGATCACAAACTGTTTTCACGACAGCATAAAACCGGTTTTCGGCCTTCTCGCCATATTGTCTGCTCTCCCCACCAAACACGCCCGCTGCTAACGGGAGTGGAAAATTCCACCCAATGACTTCGACCTTCCCAATATTTAACTGGAAGGAATTTCTGCTTGTCCAGTACTGTATGTTGGATAAGCAGCATGACAAATTGGAGACAGTGGAAGTGTTGGTGTCAGTGCTTATGGCAGAATTTCTGTGTTTGAAAACAATTATTTCTTTTCCACCTCTTGTTTATTATTGCTTTCTATCTAAAATTATTTCATTTTTATCTAGCTTGACAGCACATGTGTGCCCAGCACTGTGGCTATTGTGAACCTGTCATCTGCACCAGACAGCCTAATTACTTTTGTAGTTCACAAGCATATTATTTTAGCTGGGAATCCCTGTTAGTTGTCACTCCTGCTGTTGAAATGCAATTTTAATGTTTTCCTAGTGGGCTGTAAGTGAAGGAAAATTGAGTAATATGCAAACATATTCAGTTCAGGCACACAGTAGGTGGAAATTCAGTGGGGATTTGTTTACCCAGATGCAGCTAGGAATTCTAATGATGTGAAAATGATATGAAAATGTCTCATTGTGGACACAATGAATTAGACAGAGTTAAGAAAGTTCTACTAAGTTTGTGTTTCTGCAGTGGGTTGTCATTAAATCCCTCATTCGTCCCAAACCCAGTTATTTTATTTAACATTTGCAAAGAATGAGTTTATTACCCAACTGCTCTCATTAAATTACATTTTAACTAATCATCAAAAGAGCTAAAGTGGGGCAACGGAACACTTTCAAAAAACTGCAGTGTTCAAACATTCACAACTACCTGACAGAGACACTGATATCATGCTACATGCCTAAGTGATAGTGTGACCACATCTCAGAGTGGGGGCTAATGTTTTCTCCCTGTCCTGATTGAAGGGACTATACAGACTTGAAGGGACCTTTCCCCCACCCCTTTTTGCTGATCCTGTAGTGCAATTTGCTCCCAAATGGTTAGATATGAAGGCAAAGTCCACCTAAAGTGAGTAGCTTGCATGAAATATCCAGTCATAATTGACAGGCCTGTGTACATTGGAAACACATTAACATTGCTTTGGAGTGAAATTTGAAGTGACTTGGAAAATTAAAGAGTAAGGAACTGGAATGAAAATTGGTAGCATTCTATAACGGGCAGGCGATCTGCTCTGCTAGATTACTACCCACATGCTAAAGATGAAAGTTTACCTCATGCACTTTTAGCAGGGGTCACTGATTAGTGATCATGAGAAAAAAACCCTGGAGGGTTGATTCCCCTCCCTCACCCAAGAACACTGAATTTGCTTTTAGCATCCCCATTGTGACACTTGAGGTCAGCAAACACAACACATACCAGGCTAGCGAGGTTGCATTTCCTGCCTTGAATTTTATTTTAAACAGCGCTGGAAGCAACTTGGCACCAGAGATGAGTCGGATGGCTGTCTGAGGATTTCCTAGGGGCCCTTGTGGAGGAGGTCAGAGAAAGGTGGGAGATATCGTTCCTCAGCAGCTGTGGGAGATTCCCCAGGGCCACTTTGGTGCAGACCTGAAGGGTCAACGCCAACAGCTTGAGCCCCAAGGAACTGGTTTCGGTGCAGGCAGAGGTCCAATGACCTCAAAGTAGCAGCAAGGATGAGTACTGCTCCTCATCTCCCACATCTCTCAGCAACACCTGAGAACTCTACTTTTACCCACTTCCCCAGCAATTGCAGTAAATCCTGCCCGTCTATTCCACCCTTCAGCATTTAATCACAAGAACAATTACAACATCTCTCATTTTCTTTCCAAGGACATATACCTCTTCCTTTACCCCCTTCAAAGTAAGTGTTCTCTTCTCACATATATCTAGCACTTACACAACACTCAACTCCTCCCAACCTTTTCCTTACTTTGCATTCCACAAACTATTTTTCCCTACAACAACAATAATGTGCACTTAATTAGCACCTTTAATGCAGTAAAATGTCCCAAAGTGCTTGAAAGGAACGTTCCCAAACAAACTTTGACGCCAAAACACATAAGGAGAGAATAGGGTGGATGACAGTTTGGTCCAAAAGGTAAGTTTTAAGAAGCGACTTAAAGGATGAAAGAGAATCAGAGAGATGGAGGAATGGAGGATGTAATAGAGCAGGCAGGGCGGGGTGGGGGCGGGGTTGGGGGGGTGGGGCATGTCGAATTTGCTGCAATTGCTGGGGAAATGGTGAAGGAATGGTATTCCAGAGCTTAGGGCCTAGGAGCTGAAGGCATAGCTGCCAGTGAAGAAGCGAATAAAATCGGGGATGCCCAAGAGGCCAGAATTGGAGGGGTGCAGATATTTCAGAGGGATGCAGGAGTGTAGGAGATTACAGAGATGGGGAGTGATTTGAAAACAACAATGAGATGAGAGTTCTATCGGCAAATGAGCTGAAGCAGGGGCAGGGTTGGATGATGTTACAGCGTCGTACTGATGGTCTGAATATAAGGACATAAGAGGCCAGGAATGGGAATGGATCTGGTGACTAGGGGGCAGAGTTTGTAGCACCGACTGAAGATAATGGCTTTTGCCTTCTCAATATTTGGTTGCATGAAATTTTTGTTAATCTAGTACTGGGTGTCTGATAAGCAGCCTGATAAATTAGAGTCAGTGTTACAGTCAGTGGAGGTGTCAAGAGAGATGGTGGTGAGGTAGAGCTGGGTGTAGTCAGCGTACACGTGGAACCTGACAATGTGTTTCGGATGATGTCGCCGAGGGGCAACATGCAGATGAGAATTAGTAGGGGGCTAAGGATAGATCATTGGGGGACACTAGAGAAAACAGTGCAGGAGCAGGTAAAGAGGTTATTGCAGGTGATTCTCTAGCTACAACCGGATAGATAAGAACGTAACTGGGTGACTACAGCCCCATTCAGTTGGACAATGTGGAGAGATGTTGGAGTAGGGCGGTGTGGTCAACGGCATCAAAGGCTTCAGATAGGCTGAGATGGACAAGGTGTGATAATTTACCATGGTTACAGTTAGATCAGATGGCATTTGTGACCTTGATATAAGCTTTTTAAAAATTCATTTATGGGATATGGGCATCAGTAGCTAGGCCAGCATTTATTGCCTATCCCTAATTGCCCTTGAGGAGGTGGTGGTGAGCTGCCTTCTTGAACCGCTGAAGTTCCTGTGGTGTAAGTACACCCACTGTGCTGTTAGTGAGGGAGTTCCAGGGTTTTGACCCTGTGACATTGAAGGAACAGCGGTATATTTTCAAGTCAGTATGGTAACTGCCTTGGAGAGGAACGTCCAGGTGGTGTTCCCATGTATCTGCTGCCCTTGTCCTAGTTGTTAGTGGGTTTGGAAGATGCTGCCTAAGGAGCCTTGGTGAGTTTCTGCAGTGCATCTTGTAGATGGTAGACACTGCTGCTACTGTGCGTCGATGGTGGAGGGAGTGAATGTTTGTGGAAAGTGTGGAATCTGAGAGGAAGAATTCTTTTTTAAGATTTATTCATGGAATGTGGGCATTACTGGTAAAACTATCATTTATTGCCCATTCCTAACTGCTCTTACGAAGGTGGTGGTGAGCTGCTTTCTTGAACTGTTGCAACCTATGGGGTTTGGGTACCCCCACAGTGCTATTAAGAATGGAGTTCCAGGATTTTGAAGGAATGGCAATATATTTCCAAATCAGGAAAGTGTGTAACTTGAAGAGCCATCTTCAGGTCATGGAGTTCCCATGCTTGCCTGATGCCCTTGTCCTCCTGGACACTTCTGGGCACAGGTTTGGGAAATGCTGTCTGGTAGGTGTCACTATTGTATCTTTACTGAAATAGCTTAGCTAGAATGGCTTAGATAGAACAAATAGATTGGTGAGGACAAGATCTATTAGGTAGTGTACAATATTGATCTCCTTATTTAAGGAAGGGTGTAAATGCATTGGAAGCAGTTCAGAGAAGGTTCACTAGACTAATGCCTGGAATGGGTGCGTTGTCTTTCGAGGAAAGGTTGCGCAGGTTAGGCTTGTATCTACTGGAGTTTAGAAAAAGAAAATCTAGAATCTAGAACTAGGGGTCACTGTTTAAAAATAAGGGGGTGCCCATTTAAGAGATGGGGAGAAGCTCTTTCTCCCAGAGGGTTGTGAGTCTTTCAAACTCTCTTCCTCAAAAGGCTGAGGAAGCAAAGCCTTTGAATATTTTGATGGTAGAGGTAGATAGATTCCTGATAAACAAGCAGGTGAAAGGTCACCAGAGTATGTGGGAATGTCGACTTCAAGTTACAATCAGATCAGCCAGGATATTATTGAATGGCAGAACAGGTTTGAGGGGCCGGGTGGCCTACTCCTGTTTCTAATTCGTATGTTTGTAATTTCCTCATGTTGATTCTCCCAGAAATTGCATCAGCCTAGTCTGGCGGATATGTTTTTCAGGATTCAGCCAGCCCAATCAGGTATGGTGCTGGAAAGCCACCTTGTTAATGGACATTGAAGCCTCCATCCATGGTATATTCTGGCCCTTGCTCCCCTCAGTGATTCACTGGGCTGAGGGAGAGTGGTACTGTAATCAGCAGGAGGTTTTCTTGTCCATGTTTGACCCAGAGACTTCATGGGGTCCATAGTCAATGCTGAGGACTCCCAGGGCCACTTGCTCTTGACTGTATATCACTGTGCTGCCACGTCTGGTAGCTCTATCTTGCTAACAGGGCAGGGCATACCCAGGGATTGATGGAGGAATCTGGGATGTTGGATATGAGGTATGATTCTGTGAGTATGACTATGTCAGGTAGCCGCTTGACTAGTCTGTGGGACAGCTCCCCCAAATGTTAGTGACGAGAACCTTGCAAGGTTAACTAAGCTGGTTGCACCTTTGTTGTTTCCAGCGACTAGGTTGATATGGAGTGGCCCCTCCAGTTTTATTTTTCATCATGCTTTGACAAAACTGGGTGACTTGCTAGGCCATTTCAGAGTGCAGTTATGAGTCAATCACATTGCCATACGCCTAAAGTCACACTTAGGACAGAACGAAAGCCTGCAGATTACCTTCACTAAAGGACATTAATGAATGTCTTAATGCTAATTTAGCAGTTACCTGATCATCATTACTATGACTAGCTCTTTATTTGATACTTATTTAATTAACTGAATTTAAATTCCCTAGCTGCCATGGTGGGATTTGACTTCCTGTCTTGAGACCATTCGTTCAGACCTCAGGATTACTAGCCAGTGACACAGCCTAAATGTTTCAAACATGGAATTCTGGGAAAGATTGGCGCAGGCTTGAGAGGCAACAACAATATCAAGAATTTTGGAAAGGAGAGAGCTTGGGGATGGGATGGTAGTTTCAAAGACAGATGGATCAAGGCAAAATACTGCACATGCTGTACATCTTAAATAAAAACAGAAAATGCTGGAAAAGCTCAGTAGATCTAGCAGCATCTACGGGGAAAGAAACAGAGTCAATGGGCGAAAACGTCCCAGATTTGCACTAAGTGTGGCAGTGGGCGCAAAGAAGAATGTTTTACCTACCAGTCGCAATGGGGGCTTCTCACACCACATCATCCCAATCCTACCTCATTAATGATGCATTCTGGGGAAACGGGCTGCTCCAATGGCGGGCGGGCTCTGATTCGCCTGCCACGCTGTCACCTCACCGCTTCATCACACCAGGCATCACATTTAAAGTGGTTCCAGCCCAGGATTGCTGCAAAGAAGACATGGCCGCAAAAGGCAAGAATACTGCAGCTGCCAGGTGCAGTGATGCGTCACATGAGCACCTTTTGGACACCTTAGAGGTCCGCCATGATGTTCTCTACCCCCACTTTGGCTGCAGGAGGGTCAGCGACATTACCACTCTAGCTTGGTAGGCCATGCCAGTGGTGATCAGTGCCAATGCTGCACAGAAGAGGTTGACCATCCAATGCAGATAGAGGATGAAAGAACTAATCTCTGTTGCCAGGTGGGGCAACCATCTCGTCACTCTAACCTCACATACTCAAGTCCATCACACATTCACTGGCATCTTGCTCACTACCAGCTCAAGGGACGTCGCCTCTCATCTCTCACACACATCCTCAAAACTCCATCTGGCCTCTTCTCTAGAAACTGCCTCCTCAGCCCTCATCGTCTTGAGGCCACATGCATGGCTCAACGTGTGCCCCCCCCACACACCCTGAGATACCACCCTTCCCCAGTACAGCCCTCGCCCTGCATCTTCTTCCCTTGCCTGAAGACACTTCTCCCCCTTCTCCAAGCAAGGCCTTGCCCTGTAGCCACCCCCGCCCTAAGGCTAGTCTGGTAGATAGAGACCCGCCCATGAGCCCTCATAAAAGTGATGTGGTGCTGTCTGCAAAGCCTGGAGCCGATGACTGTGAGTGCTGACCAAAGTCGGAAGTGAAGTGCAGCTAGTCAGGTGCATGTCACTTATGTACAGTTGTGAAACACATGCTCGGATGATTCAGCGTGGGGGGATAATTCCGGTGAGTTTGGCGTATAATGATATGAAGATGTATGACAATGAAGTTCCCAACGTCAGATAGCTGAAAACGCGGCCTGCCATTGACGGGCGGAGCGGACGATTGCAAACTGCTTTCACGACATCATGAAACTGATTTTTGGCCTTCCCACCATATTGTCCACTCATGCTGCCAAACACGTCCGGTGCCAACGGGCACAGAAAATTCTGCCCAATGATTTGAGCCCATTATGACTCTTCTTTGCAACTTCTTCAATTCCAAAGAAAAGGCATATTGGACTTGAAACGTTAATGCTGTTTCTCTCACTACAGATTCTGCCAGACCTGCTGAGATTTCCCAGCACTTTCTGTTTTTATTTTGGAGCAATCAAGGGTTGTTTTTTTGAGGAGAGGTTGGCAATGGCAGGTTTAAAGGGGAGGGGGCAGTACCTGAGGAGAGGGAATTGTTAGCAATATCAGCTAACTTATGCTTTTCTACACTAAAGCATTGTAATATACATTGCTGTTATCATTTGACACACTGCACATATTGGCAGTATTTGGCAATCTGTTTATACATTTGAATATTTAACCCCCTGATAATAAAGCTTACCTTAGTTTAATAACTTCTTGAGCAGATGATTTATGATATGACAATCTTGTTTATGATTCTTCTTAAATCGCAGAAGTAGCTTTAGTAGAAGGACAAAAATCCGTTCCAAAGTAACTGTTTTGTGATATTTTAAAATGCACAGTGCCTGAGAAAGCACAGTTTCAGCTTATATGGTAAATAAGCAGTTTTAGATATTTTTTCCATGTTTAATTTATTTTCCTAATCTCTTACATCTCTGCATTGTGCACTGTGATGTTAAGCGGTAACTGAATGCTTGTTGACTTTGGAGCCCATTCCTGGTTGGGGTAGGAATTTGTTCTGGTGCCAGAGTCGGCACCGCTCACCTGAACAGAGGCTGACCAAACATGAAAATATTTCAGGTGAGCTCCTGGCATCTGTTACAGCTCCACAGGCACCTGGGTGTTCAGGAAAATCAAATCTTGGGTCATTTGGCTCACTGGCAGTGCCCTCAAGGTAAGTATGAGAAAGTGTGTGGGGAGCGGAGTAGGGGTGCAGTAGTGCCTAAAGAGAATGGTGTAGCGCTTGAGGAGCACTTGCTAGACCACACTGCGTTCAGCGAAATCCAACGTCTGTTTCACTTGCTGAAGACCAATTTCCCTGAGGGGTTCCTAAACCTAAGGGGCCACTCATTAGCATAGGTAAATACCCTAATGTCCTAACATGGGCCAACATGGCTTTGGACATTTTTTCAGGTGTCCTTGAGGCATCCTTGAGGCCTCCTGAAATTGCCCTCTTTTTAAACGGACCAATTTCTACCCTCATTAAGTTAAAAGTGTTTCTTCCATTCTTTCATATAAAGGAGATGCTTATGTAACTTTTAATGGTGGTATTGAGGTATCTACTTTGATGTTCCTCTTTATATCCAAAGCCATGGGGGGCCTTAAGCAATTTTCAGGTGTCCCAGTGTTAGTTTTCATCCTCACTGCCTGGGTCTGTTCCAGTTGAGATTATCTGCTCATTGTAGAACCTGCCCAATTTTTATTCCATTGAAATCAACTGTGTGTCTGTACAATTTGTACAAACTGGGCACCTGCACAGGCCATGAAGGTTAATATTATCCCCCAAATCAATGCACCCTCATTTCTGGACTTCCCAAACTGGAAACAGTTTGTTTCTATCTACCCTGTTCCACCCTTCATAATTTTATTAACACTTCTATTAAATCACCCCCACCCTTAACAAAACAGGATTTCATTGTTTTATATTTTCTCATGCCAATGAATATGTGTTACACCCTCTATTTTTCCTATAATGTCGTTCCTAATTGTTTAATTGTGGTCTTGCTGAGGTTTTATTAGAGATTCACCACCGGATTCAAATTTTACATTCTGTACTTCTAGCCCAGTATTCTGTGTTTTTTAAAGGTTGTATTCTCTTGAGATATTTCTTCTGATGTCTTGTGAACCTGAACTTCTAAATTTCTCTGCTCTACCACAAAACATAACCTTCCTCCAATCAAAGCAAACTATTACTTATATCTTTTACTAAAATAACCCTGACTCACCCTGGCTGTTCCTCCGCTATGTCTGTTCCCTTAAATCCAAGGGATGCAGACTTGAACATTGGGCAACTGGTTTAGCCATTTACCACCAGGTTTAGCTGGCTCGCATTAAGAAATTGGGTCCTACTGTCATCTGCCAAAACTGCTTCTATTTTAGGATCATCTGGAATAAAAAGATAACCCACTGACTTCTTTTCTCTACGACAAATCATCTTCTTAAACCCCTCTCCCATGTCTCCTCACCCTCACTTCCAACAACAAGTGCCAGGAACTCAAAGACGTCTTTGTCGCTAAGGTCGAAACCATCCAATCATCAGCCTCTGCCACTTTCCTCAATTCGCTTGTTCAACCTGGCCAAACTTCCTTTAATACAGGGCTTCCCAAACTGTGGGACTGTGGGGTGGAGGGGCGGGCTGGGGAGGTGGGGAGATGTGGGGTATAGCAAAACAAGATTCTGTGGTTGTGAGCTCTGAGGCAGCAATGGCTGCTGTGGAGCTTGGACTGATATCTGACTGCTTCAAAATCCCTTTAAATCCTTGCAGTTTTTTCTACTGGTGGGGCTAGGCAAATGGACTGCTCTCTGAGGTTGGCCGCTGTGAAAAAAAAGCCTGTGAATAGGTACGTGTTTTTTTCTGTAGAAACCCTGCCTTTTCATCAACTCTCAAAATCCTCAACTCCTGTTCCAACCCACTCAGCAATTGAAGCAATTGAAGCCTCCCCCCACCTCAGCTTAACAACTAAAGCCTCCTTTCCACCGCACCCCCCCCACCCCCCCCACCCCCCACACCTCTCCCACTCATTCAACAGCTCTCTAACCCCCATATTTTCACTCTGGGGGTCACACAAAGGCTGAGGCATTAAAATGAGGTGACACTGGGAAAAAGGCTGGGAAGCACTGCTCTAATGCTGTTCTTGCCTTAGCTATCTCTAGTTTTTCTCCTATGCCCCCTAATGCTCTGTTCAAGCTTAACTTGACCATGAGACCCAACTCCTGCTCGCTCAACCCTAGTTCTACTAAACTGCTATTCACCCAAATTCCCTCCCTGGATCCTAGGTTAGCTGATATTAGCAATGGTTCTCTCACCTCATATACTGTCCCCTTTCCTTCAAATCTGCAATTAGTTATTACCCCACTCCTCAAAAAAGCCTCTCTATGCCTCTGTCCTTGCAAACCACTACCACTGTCACACCACCAACACCCCTTTCCTCTGCAAAGTTTTTGAATGTGCCGTCACACCATGCCCATCTTTGTCAGAACTCTATGTTTGAATTCCTCCAATCAGGTTTCCAGCCCTGCCACAGTACAAACATGGCTCTTCTCAAAGTCACAAATCGTATCCTATGTGACTGTGACAAAGGTAAACGATCTGTTCTCACCCTTCCTTGCTCTCTTCAACCTGCCTGTGGCCTTTCACATGTTGACTATGCCATCCTAATCCATTGCTTCTCCAATGTCATCCAGCTGGGTGGGACTGCACTACCTGGATCCATTCTTATCTGTCCATTTGTAGCCAGAGAATTACCTGCAATGACTTTTCTTCCTATTCCCGGAACCATTAATTCTGGTAATCCCTCAGTGACATCATTCAGAAACACAGCAATGGGTCCTACGTGTACACTGACGACACCAAGATCTACCTCACCATCACTTCTCTTAACTCCTCCACCGTCTCTCTAAATTGTCTGACATTCAGTACTATATTAGCAGTAATTTCCTCCAACTAAATATTTGACAACCATTTTGCGGCCCCGTCACAGTTGGGACCCACCGTGGGCGAGGTGGTGCCCCAGTCAGAGGTCCATTGACTTGTGGTGGGACCGGATGATCCTGGCAGTGGGCAGATGCGGAAAATCCTGCCCGTTATCTTTCGTCTCTGCCACAAGCTCTGTTCCCTATCCATCGCGCTCCAGCCCTCTCCCAGGCAGCTGTCTGAGGCTGGACGGGACCAGTTGCAACTTTCGTGTCATAATTTTTCCTGACCGCATATCTACACCATCACTAAAATCATCCATTTCCCCCATGGAACATTGCTTGGCTCCGTCCCTGCCTCAGCTCATCTGCTGCCAGAACCCTCATTCATGCTTTTGTTACCTACAGACCTGATTATTCCAATGCACTCCTGGCTTGCTTCTCACATTCTATCCTCTATAAACTTGAAGTTATCCAAAACTCTGCTGCTCTGTGTTCTTACTTGTGGCGTCTCATTCACCCATTGCCCCTGTGCTCACTCACCTACATTGACTCCCAGTGTTAAGCAATGACTTGACTTTAAAATTCTCATTATTGTTTCCAAATCTCTCTAAGGCCTTTCCCCTCCCTCTCTCACCTCCAACTCTACAGCCCTTTGAGATATCCACACTCATCTCATTCTGGCCTCTTGAGTATCCTCGATTTTAATCCACCATTGGTAGCCATGCATTTTGCTGTCGAGGTCCTCAGCTCTGAAATGCTCTTCCTAAACATCTCCAACTCTCTCCCTTGCTTTCCTCCTTTAAAACTCTCCTTAAAACATCACTTTGTTGACCAAGATTTTGGTCATCTGTCTTAACACTCCTCATCTGGCCTGGTGTCAAATTTTGTTTGAAAGCACTCTAGTGAAGCACCTTGGGATGTTTACTATGTTAAAGGTGTACATAAATATCAGTTATTCTTACACTTTCTTACTTTTACTGATAGTAAATTTAACCTGGCACATTTTTTGGATTCATTGCACCCTTTAATCAATAGGCCCATAGAACTATTTTTAGTTACTAGCATTATTTACCATGCTCCCTAATTTAATAGAGTCGACAAATTTAGATGCCACACACTCTAGCTCTATACCCAGATCATTGATGTACACAGCGAAAAGAAATAGAACAAATCCCAGTGGAACATTGCTAAACCCACTCTGACAAACTATCCTTGACTCTGGCTCTCCCTTTCCCTCTTCTAATCAGCTTTTATACCTGTTTAGTTCCTTTCACCTATTTCCTTTCCCTTTCTTTTCCCCTGATACTTTATCAAGGGCTTTCTGAAAGTACGCATTTTCTTTTATTCATTCACGGGATATGGGCTTCACTGGCTAGGCCAGCATTTATTGCCTATCCCCAGGGGTGGCTGCAGTTCATGAGCTGCCTTCTTGAACTGCTGCAGTCCATGCGGTGTAGGTATACCCACAGTGCTGTTAGGAAGGGAGTTCCAGGATTTTGACCCAGCGACTGTGAAGAAACGGTGATATATTTCCAAGTCATGAATTCTTTCCTCCATCTTGACCTCTTTTTAATCCAATGTTATCATTTTAATTTTTATTTATTGTTATTTATTTATTCTATTTTTATCCCTTTTTCCCAACCCTCCTACCCCCCCCCCCACAGGGTCATCTGTCACTTGTTTCTATGTTGTGCTGTCACAAAGCACTCACCATTGTTCTGCTATTAAGATATTCTGCTATCTTACCTTTATGCTGCTATTAGCAGCTTCTTTAGTCTTTAACATACCATTAACACTCCCTTCGTCTTGTGTCCATGACATCTTTGTCAATCTTTCCTAAGCTCCCACCTATCCCTGATCTTCTATTTTGCTCTGCCTGTTCCACCCCCTCTTTAACAGTATAAAATCCAGCACATTTCTACTCTTTTTAGCTTTGGAGAATTCATATGGATTCGAAACATTAACTTTGTCTCTTTTTCCACAGATGCTGCCAGACCTACAGAGTTTCCCAGCATTTTCTTTTTTTATTATAATGGAAAAGGAAACTTCACCCTTGAGGTTAATTAGAGTTCTCAGTATAACTTGTGGTGTTCAGTTCTAGTTCAGTCCTAGCTAGATGGCTAGAATGATGCAGAATGGTGGGAATTCAATCCCTGTACCAGTTGTGGTAGTTCATGGCCTTTCCCATGCTTGTAGAGTGGTGTCTCTCAAGCTGTATATAACCAACTGTCCCTCTCCAATGGACAGAGATGCCTATGGCTGTCTGTGGACCATGGCTAATTACCAATGCTATGTAACTTGCTCTGTCTGCCACAACAAAACATCATGCCATCTCTTGATTCATCATTATTTTTACAAAAACATGTGAATTAAATTGAAACTGCTCTATCAACAATAATATCCATAACTCTTTTGCTAATCCTTTTTCCTTGTCTGCTCCAAGGAGTGCAGCCCAGGTGTCAATCTTGACTGGTTTTGCTTCTATTATAAACTAAAAGCTTCAAGATCTTGGACTCCTAGTAAATCATAGTGATATATAATCAATGCTATGACATTTAAGATACATTTAATAAGTGTTGCAATGAATACAAATTGAAAGCCCTAGTATTACTTATGTGGTTTAAATTCTCCTATCTATGTCCATATGTATCAAAGTTGTGCAAGCAGTTCAAAGGGCTGGAGCTCCTCCTTTGGGCACAATCCAGGCACAAACTGTGCCCAAAATTCCAGTAGTTTTGAGAAGTGCTTCCCCCCACCACCACTGCCAACCCACCCTGCCACCAAATTTCCGCTTATACTTATAGGCACATCACCGAATGAAAAACCTGCCAAGAGCTAATGCAATCAATAGTGTTTACCGACTTTTAAAAAAAAATTTGCTCGTAAAAACTGTTCTTTGATATATTTAAGAGTGGGAACTTGGTCCACTTGGTTTAACACAGCTGAAAATGGGTTTTCACAAAAAATAAACATTTTTAATCAGCATGCCAATCCACCACCAGAAAATAACTTGACTTTAAAATTATTAAAAGCAACTTTTCCACTTGCTAGTTATATTGGGTTACAGTAGTCAGTTCCTTAGAAAAGACATGTTCAAAAGCTTGTGAAATGTGCCCCTAGGTGCCTAGTCACTAAGGTCTGGAATTCCTTCTCTACATTCTCTGTCTCTCTAGCTTCCTTTCCTCTTTTAAAACACTTCTTAAAGTCTATCTCCTTGACCAAGCATTCGGTCATTTGACCTAATATCTCCTTATGTGGCTCAGTATGATACCTCTTTTTTTAATGTTCCTGTGAAGCGCTTTGGGACATTTCATTACCATAAAGGTGATACATAAAAATAAGTTGTTGTGTAAGTATTCTTGCATCTACAAGAATCAGCTTAATTCTAAACACAGTTTTGAAGGCCTACAAATGAACAGGATTAGCAGAAACTCCCAGTGTGGATAATTTATCCTAGGGGTGTGGCCAGTTTTATGGGAGAGGCCATATTCTAGCATAACGTTTTCTGAAGTGGTCCAAAATATTAGGAAACTTGATGTGCACTGAAGGTAATTTTTGCTTAAACATTCCATGGCCTTCTGTGTGGGCTACACCGATTTTGGATGAATTGTAGCAAAAACACAAGCGCAAACAAGCAGGAACACTACCCTAGTGTTAAGGATGTACAAGGAAATAATGGGAGCATTGTTTTTCTGTCAAACTTGTCAGAACCAAAATAATTTTCAAAAGAAATAAATGAAAAGTTGGTAATTTCAAATTGAGTGCTTCTGACCTGATGCCTAAAAATGTCCACTTTCCCCTCTCTCTTCATTAAATGGCAATTAAAATTTGTGTATTTAACATCAATTAGACTTTGTGGTTTCGATAGGCATGCAACATAGCAGCAGAATTCATATGTTCTGCTTTATCTGTTTCAATAATGAGGAATTCCATGGAGCATCTGTTAGTCTTTTAACATATTTTTCACAAGCACTTGGCAAGCTGAAAAAAAACCCCTCACCAAAACAAATTAACATATTGGGCACCATGCTTTGGGAGGGGCGTGATTGCTTTGGGGAGGGTGCAGAGAAGATTTACGAGAAGGGTTCCAGGGATGAGGAACTTCAGTTAGGTGGATAGATTGGAGAAGCTGGGGCTGTTCTCCTTAGAGAAGGGATGGTTGAGGGGAGGGGAGATTTGATAGCAGCGTTCAAAATCATGAGGGGTCTATGCAGAGTCCACGGAGGGAGGCTGTTCCATTTAATGGCGGGGTGGGAGTCAGAACCAGGGGACAGGGGTGCTTGGCTACAGAGCCAAGGATGACGTGAAAAACCATTTATTTATGTGGCAAGCAGTTGGGATCTGGGGTACACTACCTGGGTGGATGGTGAAGATTGATTTCGTTGTGGGTTTTGGTGGGAGAAATTGGATGGGCACCTGGCGATAGAGGATTTGCAGGGGTCGCAGGGAAGGAATGGGGGAGTGGGACTGGCTGAATTGCTCTTGCAGAGTGCCAGCGCAGACTTGACAGTCAGGTATAGTCTCCTCCTTATGCTGCAGCCATGCTATGATTCTATGATTCTTTGTGCATTTAGGATCTGGAATGCAATGCCTGAGAGGGAGGCAGATTCAGTTGTGGATTTCGAAAGGAAATTGAATAAGCGCCTGAAGATTAAAACAAAAACTGCAGGGCTATCAGGAAAGGGCAGGGGAGTGTGGATGGCTGAGTTGCTGAAAGCAAAATACTACGGATGCTGGAAACCTGAAATAAAAAAAAAATGCTGGAATAACTCAGCAGGTCTGGCAGCATCTGTTGAGAGAGAAACAGAGTTAACATTTCGAGTCCATATGACTCTTCTTCAGCTCTGAAGAATTAAATGGATTTTAAATTTAAAAAGCGAGCCAGCAAATTTATCACAGCACCCACTTGATGGTGGAATTCCAAAGGCTTTTCTCCAACTTTAGCTGCTGGATACAGCAGACTTTTGCAAACATGGCTGGAGGCTTCCCTGAGGCTGTTTTACGCACTCCGTTTAGTTCTTACATGAGTCCCACAACATCGCCTTCCTTCCTTCTTTATATATATTTTTCTCTCTTTAATCTGTAAATTCCATTGTTCCATATGTCTTTGGAAATATGCTTTTCCCATAATATAAAAATCTTTCATGTTGCCAATATAGTCAGTACCTTTTGCGAAAAATAAACACAGGAGAAAATTTTCCCCCATCGGTGGAGGGGGGCGGGGGGGGTTGTATGGGGGTGAGTGTGGGCGGGCACAGACACAATCAGTGCCCCCGATTGGGTCTGCGCCACCATTTTATGTGGGTGGGCCAATTAAGGCCCGCCCAGAGTTACGCACGCCGGAAGAGCTGTCCGTCCCCTGTGTGGGCGGGGGGTGGGGTTCCATGCGCAAGAAACAGCACAGAAATCTATGCCTCGAGGAAATAAGTTTTAAATTTTAAAAAATTTAATAAAGAAAAAAATTTACGACATGTCCCCCCATGTGACAGTGTCTCATGAGCTGGGACATGTCAATGAACTTTAATGGAAAAATTTATTTAATTTATAAACTCTCCATGAAACCTCATCTTGCCCTTAAGGTTGGATGGGCAGCTTTCTCAATTGGGTTAATTAGTTACTTAACGGCCTTACCAGGCCTTTGACAGTCGGCTGTGTGCCCGCCGAGCTGAGAATCTAAATGATGCGTTGTGATGTCGGGACTGCATGCCTGACGTCACCCCGTGTCATTTTATGCCTTGGCAGGTGGGCCCCACCCCCACTCGCTGAGCCGAAAATTCTCCCCAGAATAACCTTGCCCTATTTATCTTGGTAGTTGTAAACATCCTACCATCCCTTGAAACCCAAACAACTCCCTCACTTATCTAAAAATGCAAATTTCCTTCACACTCCACATGCTAAGACTTCATCCATGTTACTCATTAACATTTCAAATACCTTTTACCCCAAAGTCCCTATGACCCTTCTTCAGAGCTCCTAACTTACTCCTAACTTCTTTTGTTAACTGCATGCTAGCAGTCTATCTGACTCCAATTCAATTAAAACACACAGACAGAACCACACACACTCACACTCATAAACCTACACACTTATAAGCCATTTAGGAGTGAAATCTGGAATCACTTTTTCACACAAATCATTGCAGGAATCTTGAATTCTTTTATCCAAAAGGATATGGCTGCTGGCTGAATTGATGTTTTCAAGACTGAGATAGATAGATTTATGTTACATAAGACTATAAAGAGATATGGATGGATAAATGGTAAATAGAGTTGAGGTACCGATTAGACATAATCTAATTGAATGGTAGAACAAGTTTAGGGGGCTAAATGTCCTACTCCTCGTCCTAAATTCTCAGAATATCAGACTAGCCACTGATTTAGAACTTGAAGGTGCTATTAATCATAAAATTAATCCCTTCTTTGTGTATGAGAATAATCTGTCTTCAGACAGTCATCCAAAACTTACTAAGACCCAATGTATGAATATTTGCATCTTTTAAGTATTTGGATTTTTAAAAGGCAAGATGTTTCCATCATCTAAAATATTTTCATTACAAACTCACCTTGCAGAAGATACAACCAGCTGCATTGAGAGTGAAGCCAGGAAATGGGTGGTGTCACGATAAGGGGCAGAATGGGGAACAACTGGCAAAGACATTTTCACAACTGGTCCAAGTCAGGGGCAGGTATTCATTCTGCCAAATCCAGCAAAATGACTCCTGAGATATTCATGCCTGAGTGGGGCTGGTAAAACGGAAATGGGTTACCCGTTGGAGACTAGATAGATTAGAGCTATTTTTAGTATGCAAATAATATAATCAGAATACAACTACATGCACAGGTGAAAAATGACACTGACCCTCATGCCATTCAATTAACTTTTGAGTGTCTTTAAGGATTATCCTCCTATACTTTATCAAGAAGTCTGTTCCAATGTTAATCACAGGCTGTATGACAAATGTCTTCCTGACATCAGGCTTATGTTCACTTTCACCAGTTTGAACTATACTCCTTGTCCTTAGGTCATGCTTCACCCATACTTCATATTCACATGGGGGTTAAGTTGCTCTTAAGCGTTGTGCTCTTATTGTATTAAAAATACTGTTTTGCTACATATAGTACCAAGAGAAACTTTCCTTTCATCCCCATACATAGAAATTATTCAGGTATAAAAACTTAAAGGGCAGAATCTTCTGTTTGGTGATTGGGGACCGCTCGCTAACGTGTAAAATGACGCGGGGTGATGTCGGATGTGCGTCCAGTCGTCACCCGGCATCATTTACGTTCTCAGGTTGGTGGGAGCGCAGCCATTATTAAGGTCATTATTAAGCTATTAAGGCCATTAAAAAACTAATTGAAACCATTAATGGACCTGCCCGTCTAATCTTAAGGCTGGCGGACAGGCCGGGAGCCCTGGCGGGCTTCTGAGAAAGCATGAGACCTCATCCACGGGCGGGATGAGGTTTCATGAGTGGTTAAAAAATCTCAGAGTATTTCAAAATAAAAGTTATGGACATGCCCCAACTCATGCAACAATGTCACATGAAGGGACATGGCAGCGAAATTTTTCTCTCATCTTTATTTGAAGTTTCAAATCTGAGCTGATCTCCCTGAGGCGTGCTGCCTGCACTCCTGGCTCAGGGAATCCCTCCCTCACCAGCCTGCACAGGGAGCGCATAGCTCTTCCTGGCAGACGTCATGCAGGGCGGGCTTTAATTGGCCCGCCCACCTAAAATGGTGGCGCGCCCCCAATTGGGGGCGCTGATCGGGAACCCGCCCGCTTGCACCTGCTTCCGCACATACCCTCCGACGGGGGGGAAAATGTTGCCCAAAGAGCTGAAATTCAGGTAGAGGTATTGCTGGTCAAAAAAATTTGAGAAGAAAACATCATATTCATTTAATAGGAAAATGTAATTGAGCATGGTACCAAAAATTCATCTTTTCTTAATAACACTGAGGTTGAAACATTACCTAGGTGCTTAGAGTTGACATTCTAATTAAATGTCACAATCTAATGATTTGGATAATATATCTCTCAGATTTGTCATCATTTTAATTTTTTTTTAGATGTCAGACTTGGGACATCATTTAAGGTACCATGTCTTTTTTCTCCCTCTCCAACTGTACCTAATTTCCATTACAGTAACTACACTAATTAGATTTGGTGGACTGGGACAATTTGATTCAAAGTTGCCTTTCACTTTTGAAGTTAGCATTCCTGCACTTTTTTGAATCAAACTCTATCAATAAAATTTCTGTACTGCAGGTAAACTCAGAAATACAAAGGGTATTTAGTATCTGACTGGGAAAGATAGTTACGATGTGATTGGGCACTTGGTTTTTCTGTTATATTAACTAAACGTGCAGTAATTTCTAGGTTTCAGAGCCATAAAGTTCAATCAGACCTGAAAATGGGTGCATGGATTGGCATGTGTAATTAACCCAAGCATGTTCCTTCCAATATACAAACCTCATGCTGCCTGCTCATTATGATTGTAGCAAGCAGCCAGCACTAAACGCATTACTGAGTGGCTGAATGTCTGAACACAGGGCAGAAAGTCATTAGAGTTCAGCACCACTTAACATGAGCCTGCACTTTTTAAAGTCAGTCTGCATCTCTTAAAATGTAGGTGCATTTTGACTGGAGCAGGTGCTGGCAGTGTTTGGGAATAGTGTCCAAACAGGAAGAGCACTGAATAATGATACAACAGAGCAGAGCGCATGCTCTAAGGTTCTGTAATGCATCAAAAGAGTTCTTGGTCCAAAGGTGAGAAAAGAGAGATAGGTCCTCTATCCACAGGGATCCAGGAGATCCTCCAGGAGATACTGCAAAGGCACTGGGCGCAGATAGCTGTCATGTGTAATCCTGGATACAGTGCTGTGAGAAGTTCAATGATCTTACCCGAGTGGTCAAGGTCAGTGTATGCATTTTCAAGTGCCACAGCCTTACTTACGAGCCATTAGCCTTGCATACTACTCAATTCACCATTCGCCCTTCACTCATCTATCAACAATCAACCAACTGCAAATCGTACCTCACATTCATAACTTCATCTAATCCTCATACTCTTAGCACTGCTGTGAGCCCACACCCATATTTCAAAGCATGCGCACATTGCCAGCTATTCAACCATGACAGCCACATCAAGTAAACAGAATGCACCACATTCAATGATACACTTCCCTTTCTCTTGTAGGTCAAAGTGGCATATAATTGAAGGCAGCAGCACCCAACCAGTGGGGAACAGACATGGCTGCATAGCCTTACCTGATGGGGGAAGATGATACTCACCATCATTGATGTGACCACAATTTATTTTTTATTTATTTATTTTTTATTCATTCATGGCATAAGGGCATCACTGGCTAGGCCAGAATTTATTGCCCATCCCTAATTGCCCGTGGTGATGAATTGCCTTCTTGAACCGTTGCAGTCCGTTTGTGGTAGGTATGCCCATGGTACTGTAACGGAGGAAGTTTCCAAGATTTTGACAAAGTGACAGTGAAGAAACGGTGATATATTTCCAAGTCAGGATGATGAGTGGCTTGGAGGGGAACTTCCAGGTGATGGTGTTCCCATGTGCCTGCTGCCTTTGTCCTTCTAGATGGTAGTGGTCGTGGGTTTGGAAAGTGCTGTCTAAGGAATCTTGGTGAGTTCCTGCAGTGCACCTTGTAGATGGTACACATGGAGGCCTTGACAATCACCAAAGCTTAAACCATTGAACATGAAGGTATGCTCATACTTAATCCTCCTTCTCACATCCCACAATATCTTTTGGTTTACAAACTGCAGATGCTGTAAGCATGCACCTCTTGCTTTCCCCCCTCCCCTCGCCATCACTCTAACCTATGCCTTTCTGATTTCAGATACTCAAGAAGTGTAACCTGGATAGATGTTGGTGCAGAGGCAAGAAGTGGAACAGGAAGTAGAGACTCTTTTCAACAAAAAAACAGTTACTCGATCTCACATTCGCAGCCACTAGCTCAGATACTGACACTGTGCTTAATTTAGAGGGTGTCTGAGAGGTGTGATCTGCATGTCATGTGACAGTGTGACCTGCAGTCTGGCAATGGGCAAGGATATTAGAGGTGCCAGCTCTCAGGAGGACAAGATCACATATATGTTCGGCTGTGGAGGATTTGAGTATTTTGTTGGGGAGGAATGCAGGAAATAGCTGATGGCCTGACAGACCTTCCAGAAATTTGCTGTCACTGCCATTTGATTTGCCCAGACATGCTTCTGTCTCAAGCGTCAAGGCAAATTTCACCCTGACAACACATTGCTAAAGCACCTTTTCACCTATAGCATGTCTTTCTCTGTTGATTTTCCTGCATTTCCACAATAATACTGTGCCTTAGTCATAGTTAAGTGCAACAGAGATCCATTTTGAAAAGCGCAACTTTCATTAGGACAAAGCAGGACACATTTTGCATGAATATGTTTACATGAAGTAGTGGACAAGTTGGATGCCATAAAGGGAATTTATTGAGACATATCAAGGCTTGTTGTTAATAATCAACATGGGCTAATTGCAAGATTTGTAGTCACCCATGTAAAGGAAGGAGACATATGTATGAAAGAAAAACCAAATGGCAGTAAGGCACCTTGGAAATGTTTTATCATTTTCCTACAATGAATCTTGAGGTTAGCGGTTGATAATATGCATGTTGAACCCTGCCACAGAGAGCTGGGATCAGTGAGGTGGCTATAAAAGAAATTGCTTTATATGATAGTTGTTTTGGGTTACTAATGTTGGCAGTTGTAACCAGATACTTATCTAACCACTTGTACTTTGACAATTTTGGTTCTAAAAGTTCTGAAGGATTCATAAATAGAACACTAGAAAGGAGAAGAACAATCTTTTATTTTCCCTTGTAGTGTTCAATGCTTTGATTGATCTGTATTTGGTTACGTTATTCTGTTCTCTGATCTTTGTAACTGTACTTGAGTGCTTAAGCCTGTGGGTGGAGCCAGAGAGCTAATTAAACAAAGACGTTTTGAGAAAAGAAACTTCTGACTGCCGCCTGTGTTCGGGACCCAACCATAGTTTTACCTTAGTGGGCCAATTAAGACCCTCCCAGCGTGAGATGCGTGGTGCAGCGCTCAGCGCTGCCTGTGTGGTGGGGGGAGGAGGTTGAGCAGGGAACTCTGCGCATACGCGCAGGAAAAGCTCCCAGAGGCGCAGAGCTGCCTCGGGGAGATGAGCAGGGACATGCTATTAATGAAATGTTTAAATTTTTATTTTATTTTTATTTGCTTATGGAAACCTCATCCCGCCCATGGACGAGATTTCCTAAAAAATGAAAAGGCCACTTGGCCTTTTCGCCTGCCCGCCAACCGTAAGCAAAAAATTGAATTCAATTATAACATTAATGGCCTTATTGGCCCTTTAATTTTCGGCGAGCGGGCTGCTGACTCCTGTGCGCGCCCGCTGGCCGACATATCGCGCGAGTGCATGATGACGTTGGGGCGCTCGCCCGAGGTCATTGCGTGTCATTTTACGCTCATTTGGGTCAGGTGCGTGCCTGCCTGACAAGGTACAAAACTCTGCTCTTGGGTCCTGGCTTACACCATGAGCAGAATTTTACACTCTCAACCCGATCAGATGCAAAATCGCACAAGATGACATCGGGCGAGCGTCCCAAAGCCATCCCGTGCTCGTGCAATATTTCGGTCGGCGGGCGCATGGAAAAGTTGGAAGCGCGCCTGCCAACAATTGAGAGACCAATTAAAGTTATTAAAGGTGCAACTGTCTCCAAATTTTCGTTGTCTGTCCAACCTTACAGTTGGCGGACGGGTGAATTGGCCAGGCGGACTTTACATTTTTCATGAAACCTCGTCCAAGGGCAGGATGAGGTTTCCGTTATTAAAGGAAAGACAAAGAAAAATCCATGGACAGCATTTTTATCAGGTATATGTCCCGGTGACTGATTGTGATGCTTGGACCTATTTTTCCTGATTTTAAAAACTTTATTTAATGCTTTTCAGGTCTTCAGCTCCCTGAGGCAGCTCTCTGCCCTCAGGGGGAGATTTTTGTCAGCACTTGCCCCCACCCAAGCTGGTATCAGCGCCCGCCCTCCTCCTGCCCCCAACACGGCAGCGCTGAGCTTCTCAGCGGGCGCTTCCCTCTAGCTGCCCGTTAATTGGCCAGCCAGTGTGAAATTGCTTTCGGGACCTGATCGTGGTTGATGGTCTGTACCCCAGCCGATCCGGGACCAGGCAATTGCGCCTGCCCGCCAGCCCAAAAATTCTGTCCCATATGTGTGTAGAAATCCCTGTTAGTTCTAAGATATTTTAAAGTATTATAAATAAATCTGTTGTAGATTTGGAACTAATGTCATTTCTGCATTGCTCCAGGATAAATCAGACATATAAGATATACAGCAACCCAATGAATGCATAGCATCCTCTAACTTCAAAGTGAAAGCTCTGTAGCTGAAATGTTTCTGGGGGTATTTAGGGTAGCAAGCTGCTGCGTTCATGTAATATTTGACTTTGTATTATCTAGGACAGTGAGCTAGAGTTGGAGGGAAAAAATATTTTGATCAATCTTCCACCTAAGGAAGACCAAAACTCTCTCAAAGCGTTAACTCTGTTTCTCTTTCCACAGGCGCTGTCAGGTCTGCTGAGTTTTTCCAGGACTTTTTGTACTTATTCCAAAACTCTCCTTTATATTTTGATATATTTGAAATCTAAGGATGGGTTTTCTCCAAAAAGCAATTAACTTATGACAGGAGCTTTAACAAGCTAGGTATCAATAAAACTCACGTTCTGCTTAACATATTTAACGTGCTCTATATTTCACAGCTTCTATAGCTTCACACATATTTGGATTTAAAGAAAGATCTGGGTTCCACTCTGCTGAATTGTATTGTTATTCTGCTGACTGCTGGCTGACAGGAACAATTAACTCAACAGGGCCATGAAGGCCATGCACAATTTTATTGAAAGCACGTTGTAAGGAAAGTGAAGTAAAATGCTGACCGAAAACACTTTTTTAATCCCATGAAATTTGTTACTATTTGTTTCAAGGTGAAACGTAGACTTTTTAAGTCTTTTTTTCTCTCATTGTCAGCAACTTTCTTTTCTACCCTTAGTATAGTCTGGCCCAAAAATATGGACAATGAAGTAAAATAGAATGTAATGTCACATAGCAACTAATTAGATTGTGGCTAGGATTTTACTTATGGCGGGTGGGCTGGACGGGGTAGCAGGCGCGGGGCCAATCGCCCGTGATTGGCTGCATGCTGCCATTTTACGGGGGCGGACCAATTAAGGACCGCCCAGTGTCATGCGCAGCTTGGTAGCGCTTAGCGCTATCTGTGCGGGAGGGCAGAGGAGGGAGAGTTGGGGCCTGCGCTCTGAAAGATCACGGAGCTGCCTCGGGGAGATTGACTAGACAACAACAAACTTCAATAAATGAAGTAAAAGTTTATTCAAACATGTCCCCTCATGAGACACTGTCACGTTGAGTTGGGGCATGTTTGTAAAGGCGGGGAAATTTATTTAATTATTTTATGAAAGCTTCAGGGAACCTCATCCTGCCCATGGATGAGGTTTCCTAAAAAAAACATGAAGGCCGCTTGGGCTTCTGGGCACGCGTTACCCTGGGCGGGCCTTAATTGGCCCACCCGCGTAAAATGGCGGTACGGTCCCGATCGGGGGCGCCAATTGGGTTCATGCCCACCCCCGCCCGCCCCCACACAACCCCCCTGATGGGGGAAACTTTTTCCCCATAAGTAGCTCGGTAGCACCACTGATTGACAGAGCTGGTGAAGTGCTGAAGGATACATCTGTCAGACTGGGCCTGCAACAGGTGACAAACACGGGGACAAAACTTACTTGACCTCATCCTCACCAATCTACCTGTCACAGATACATCTATCCATGGCAATAGGAGGGATAACTGCACAGTCCTCACGGAGACAAAGTCCCATCGTCACACTGAGGGCACACTTCATCGTGTTGTGTGGCACTACCAACATGGTAAATGGAATTGATTTAGATCAGATCTGTCAGCTAAAAACTAGTTAACAGCGGCAGCAGAATTATACTCCATCACAATCTGGAACCACATAGTCCAGCATATCCCACACTCTATCATTACAATCAAGCCTGGGGACCAGGTGTGGTTCAATGAGGAGTATAGGAGAGTGTGCCAGAAGCAGCATTAGGCATACCTATGAATGAGGCGCCAACTTGGTACAGTTGCATGCATGTTAAACAGCGCAAGCAGCATGCAGTGGATGGAGATCTGCGATCCCACAACCAAACAGATCAGAACAAAATAAAAAAGAAAATGCTAGAACTACTCAGCAGGTCAGGCATCCATCAGTGGAGAGAGGAAACGAGTTAACCTTTCAGGCCAATGATAACCCTTCACCAGAATTCAGGAAAGATAAATTGTTATAGGTTTTGAGCAAGTGAAAAGAGATAAGGAAGAAAAAGATCAAAAGGGAAGGTCTGTGATAGGGTGGAGGCGGAGAGATTAAATGACAAAAGATTTCATGGCACAAAAGCCAAAGGAAATGGGAATGGTTTGAGATGAGGTGTGAATGGCTGGGTAGCAACCGTCTGAAAGCAAAGTGAAGGAATCAAGAAGGAAAAGAGAAAAAAACTAAACCAGCAAAAAATCCATGTAACAAAATGTTGGAAGAGGCTATAATCTAAAATGGTTGAACTCAATGTTGAGTCTAGAGGGCAGGAGAGTGCTAAGTTGAAAGGTGAGGCGCTGTTCCTCAAGCTTGCATTCAACTTCACTGTAACACAGTAGTAGGCCAAGGTCAGAGTGAGAGTAAAGTAGTGAATTGAAATGAGAAGTGACGGGAAGCTCAGAGTCATGCGTGCTGACTGAATGGAGGTGTTCCACAAAGCAGTCACCCCAACTCCCAAATATGTAGGTTAGCCAACACGTACTGTGCCATAAAACTAAAAAGAGAAAATGCTGCAAACACTCAGCAGCTTAAGCAGCAGCTGTGGAGATAGAAAGAGAGTTAACGTGTCAGGTTCATGACCTTTCATCAGAATTTACTGAGTCATGGTATTTTTGTGAGTCTGCGCTTGCTCCAGCACTGTAGCTAATAGGACAATTGCAGGATGAAGTTGGGCCCACCCACCTCAGGACACAGACCAGAGACATCCACAGGGGCTGCTGAGTGCTGAGAGGGGCTGGTTACAAGGCTTGCCTCTGTTCTCTGGGACTTTATTCTATAATATTCTTGGTCTTGTTTGACTATAATACAGTATATATAACGAGTCTGCAGAGGTATATGGAACAGGAACTTCATTGGAACATATCTTACTGTGCTACATCGTACATGAGGTCGTACAGGAAAGCAAATCATGTGATGCATCACTCCCTGTGATGATCTACACAGTATCTGATTAGCATATTACAGTTAGATTTAATCCCTTATACTACATCTCTCCCCAAGTCGCTGATTTCTATTTCTATATTGTGGAGGTCAAACAAACCACAGCTTTAAATTCCAGTGTGTTGCAATCCTTAATCTTATTTTCTTCTCTTAGGCCCCCTTCTTTCCTCCCTTCCTTTTTTATAATGACAGTGGCAGTTTCATGAGTCTACCAGGACAGGTCCTCTTCCCTTTTGGAGGGGATCGGAGTTTCGAATCCTGCAGTGGTCTCTCAGACTCTGCTGGGCAGGAGGGGAATTGGTAGGTGACTTAGGTTCACTAGTCAGGCTGTCATCTGGGTTGGTGGATTAATGCAGCATCTTTGGCCAGTTGGATCAGATAGATGACTGCCTGCCATGGGCTAGGACACTGCTTCCATATAGTGAGCTTGGTCATGGAGGACAACGACTGTCCTGGTTGGAGATTTGGAAGGTTGCGTGCCTTGTGACATTTTTCATAGTTCCATGTTTGGCTGGAATGAAATTTGTCCTCTTTTCCTCTCTCACTTTGTCCAAGTCATCAGCTTGTACTTGAGGTATGAGTGTGTGTGTGTGTGAGAGAGTAGGGAATTGAGTTCTCAGTCTTCTTCCCTTAAAGAGGTGCTAGATCATTTTGGAGTGGAGATCAACGATAGTTCAGAAGTGCAAGTTGTATGTTGTCGGTCTTCTTTAGCAATGCTTTCACTGTATGTACTCCTCTTACATGCTTCACCATTGGCTTACGGGTATCTTGGTGAGCTGGTAGTACGGACAAATCCATAAGATGCTGTGAACTCTTCAAAATATTCATTGGCAAACTGCAGCCCATTGTCTGAGATTACAAGGTCTGGGATTCCATGTTTTGCAAGTACCTCCTTTGGCAATATAATTACTGTTTCAGACACGTGACCTTGCAGTTGCTTGACTTTTATCCATCTGGAATGCTAGTCCACTAAGATTAAGATCATCCTATCTCTGTGTTCAAAGAAGTCTATCCCAAGACATGGTCTTGATGGGGGAGGAAGATGACATCAATGGTTCTCTTGTCTGCTGACAATGAATAGTGCAAGTAATACAGCTTGATATCATTTCTTTCAGTGACTTTGAGAGACCTGGCCACCAAACAGAATATCTTACCCCGCTCGACATTTTGTGATGCCCAAAAGGTCCTTGGTGTAATCGTTGTAGTATGTCAAGTCTCAGAACTCTCGGAATGACCATTACATCATCATAGGTGAGTAAATAATCAACTACACTGAGGGGTCCTCTCTGTTCAGAGTACTCTCTGAGAATGGGATTGTGTGGCATGTATATTGGCCATCCTTTGACACAGTATTGACCTGAGCACATTGTTCATCAGATTTCTGTGCCTCTCTGAATTCATTCAGCCACTGAGTTGTTGCTGGTAGAGTTGTGGTTGTTGTTGATGTAAAGGTTTCTACCTCTTCAAAAAGGCATACAACACCTCGTTCGGGCCTTGTTATGTTCAGTTCTCCTTTGACCTTGAATATATGCCTCTTGGCCCGTATAGTTTTTTGCATGTTGGCTGAAGAGAGCTTCTCTTCAACCACGGTTCAGCATCAGAAAGAACCAAAACTGCTGCACCTGTGTCTAACTTAAAGCATGTCTTGTTTTCCTCTACTAGGATATCAGCATTCCAGGAGCTTCCTAGATCTCCCAAGGTAAGGAACTTCAAAATCATGGATATCATCTACTCCATGGATCATGCCACCTTTTGAACAGATGAAAAAATTATTTAGGAGCAGGAGTCGGGCATTATTCCCCTGGAGCCTGCTTCACCGCTTGATAAGATCATGGCAGATCTGATTGTGACCTCAACTCTACTTTCCTGTCTGTCCCCCATAACCTTTGACTTGCTTGTTAATCAAAAACCTATCTAGTTCAGCCTACAAATTATTCAATTACTTTCCCTCCACCACTCTCTGACAAAGAGAATTCCACATGCAATGATCCTCTGAGAGAAAAGAATTCCCCTTATCTCTCCCACAAGGGGAAACATCCTTTTGTCATCCAACCTGTCAAGCCTCCTCAGGATCTTATATGTTTCACAGAATCGCAGAATTGTTATGGTGTAGGAGGAGGCCATTCAGCCCATCGTGTCTGCACCGGATCTCTAAGAATTTTAACTTAGTGCCAATCTCCTGCATTTTCCCTGTAACCCTGCACATTGTTTCTATTTAAATTATCATTCAATGCCCTCTTGAATGCCTGAATTAAACCTACCCCCACCACACTTCCAGGCAGTGAATTCCAAACCCTAACTAGCTTCTGTGTGAAAAGGTTTTTCTCAACTCGCATTTCCTTCTTTTTCAAAACACTTTAAAACTCTGATTCTCAATCTGTTTATGAGCTGGAAGAGTTTCTCCCTATCTACTCTGCCCAGATCCTTCATGATTTTGAAAACTTCTATCAAGTCTCCTCTTAGCCTTCTCCTCTCCAAGGAAAAAAGTCCCAACTTCTCCAATCTTTCCTCATAACTGAATGTCTCATCCCTGGAACCATTCTTGTAAGCCTCTTCTGCACTCTTTCCAATGTGTTCACATATTTTCTATAGTGTGGCACCCAGAACTGCACACAATACTGCAGCTGAGGTCTAATCAGTGTCTTATATAAGTTCATTAAAACATCCCTGATTTTGTACTCCATGCCCTTATTAATGAAGTCTAGAATACTGTATGCTTTAGAAACAACTCTCTATGCCTGTCTTGCAATCTTTAATGACTTATGTACATATACACCCAGGTCTCTCTGCTCCTGCACATTCTTAAAAATAGTATCCTTTATTTTATACTGTCTCTCCATGTTCTTTGTACCAAAGTGCATCACCTCACACTTCTCCGCATTGAACTTCATCTGCCACCTATCTGCCCACTCCACCAATGTGTCAATGTCCTTTTGAAGTTCTACACTGTCCTCCTCACAGTTTACATTTCTCCCAAGTTTTGTGTCATCCTCAAACTTTGAAATTGTCTCCCGCACACCAAGATCTAGATCATTTATAGATATCAGGAAAAGCAAGGGTCCCAATACCGACCACTGGGGAACTCCACTACAAACCTTCTCCCAGCCGGAAAAATACTCATTAACCATTACCCTGTTTCCTATCCCTCAGCCAATTTTGTATCCAAGTAGCTACTGTCTCTTTCATCCCATGACTTATAACTTTCTTCACAGGTCTGTTGTGTGGCACTCTATCGCATGCCTTTTGGAAATCCATATACACCACATCAATGGCCTTGCCCTCATTAACCATCTCTGTTACCTCTTCAGAAAACTCTAGAAAGTTAGTTAGACATGATTTTTCTTTAATAAATCTACGCTGACTCTTCCGAATCAATCCACATTTTTCCATGTAACTATTAATTCTATCAGGAATAATTGTTTCTAGCGGTTTCCCCACCACCGAAGTTACACTGACTGGTCTGTAATTACAGGGCAGATCTTTACAACTTTTTATTCAATAAGTTCATCTCTTATTCTTCTAAACTCCAATCGATACAGGCTCAACCTGTCCAACCTTGCCTCATAAAATAACCCCATCATCTCAGGAATCAGTCAAGCAGATCTTCTTTGAACTGCTTCTAATGCAATTATATCCTTTCTTAAGTAAGGAGACCAAAACTCTATGCAGAACTCCAGATGTGGTCTTACCAATGCCTGTACAACTATAACAAAGCTTCCCTACTATTATACTCCCTTATGTTCCCCTTGCAATAAACACCAATATTCTATTTGCCTTTCTAATCACTTGCTGTACCTTATTTATTTTGAAATTTTTAAAGGGCAGCCTATTTAAATAATTTGGCAATTGGCAGATCTACTATCCTTGTCCGCCCTTCACAAGCATTTACATCTGCTTTAAAAATTCATAACTCACATACTGTAGGATAAGACCCTTGCTACAGTGAAAATGGGGTTTGTTTGAACTTAGCACTGAATTCAAATGGCCCTGCTGAGTTTGGGTTTCCCACCTGTGTGTGTCATGTTCAGTTCTTGTTGCCCACACCCAACTCCAACCTTCCCTAGGTGAAAATAGGATCTGCCCAAAATGGGGGTGAGACTTGCAGATCCAGCCCCTGGCAGCTATTTTTAAATGTCCCCAGAGTCTCCATGATTAAGCAAAAACCTAGGCCATTGTTAAAGATCCTGTGTATTGGGCAAAGAATAACCAGTGTTCTAAATGCAAAAAAGATAGTCATGAAGCAACAACTGCCAGTACCTGGAGCCAATTTCACCGAGATGTCTTGAAAGGATTGTGACCTGCTCTTGTTAATAATGTAGGAGTGAGGAGCAGCTAACAATTCAGTCCACTGAGACCCTGTTAGTTCTTGATCTGACTATCTATTTTCATCAATGATTCAAATACTTTGATGTGAAAACACCAAGGAGAACCTGTGTATCCGCAACACTGGAACCTGACTGAGAATTGTTCCAGTTATTAAAGTAGAAAAACCATCTACAACAGCGCAGGATGGAATTAAATAAAAGTGTTAAATGTCAAAGGTGTCGTTAAAGACCCTAGATTTGACGGCAATTGCAGCACAGCTTCATGCTTTCAAAAACTGGACTCTTACTACATTGTAATTTTGGAAGAAAGAACAGTTATCCTTGATAAATATGATGTTTTAATGCCGGGATTTTATTTATCTTTAACAAGCCACAAACTATTTTCAGTTCTGTGAACTGATCCATTGTCAATATGTGTAGGCAGTCACCACCTTCTAATAAATGGATATTTCCTTTTAAATGAGAAACATTAACTCAATTTTGACTTATTCCCAATGCTGTAGCAAGTTCCTGTTTCTAAATCTGTGAATTGAATAGAGTTGGCCAGTGCGTAAGAGTTCTACACTTGATTTGCCAATATATTTGGAAAATGACATGATCGAAAAATAAAAATGTGTTAACCTAATCTAGCTGTTTGGATTCCAGGAACATGGAGCGGAGTTTTTCCCTCATCGGGCGTGCGCCCAACTCGAATGGGAGTAAAATAGCGCGTGATGACATCGAGCGAACGTCCTGACGTCATCGCGCACTCTCATGATGTTTCGCTCAGTGGGCGCACGCGAGAGGTAGCAGCGCGCCCACCGATAATTAAGAGGCCTTTTCAAGCCCTTAATCAATGAATTAAATTGAATTTTTCGCTGCCCGTCCAACTGTTCCGTTGGCGGGCAAGCGAATAGGCTAGGCGGCCTTTGCTCTTTTAACGAAACCTCATCCATGGACAGGATGAGGTTTCAAACAGTGATTAAAAAAAAAATTTAACTCATTTTTAACATGTCTTTGCTCATGTGACAGAGTCACATGAGCAAAGACATGTTAAAAATGAATTTAATTTTCTTTTTAAACAAAGAATTCACATGAGGGGAAATGTTTTCCTTATTTTTGGAATTCTTTATTTTTAATGTTAGAAATCTTCAGCTCCCCGAGGCAGCTCTGTGCCTTCAGGGAGCTTTCACTAAGTGCACCCGCCGTGCATGCGCTGGGGTTTTCAGTGTGAAATCGCGGTCAGGGCCCGATCGTGGGTGGCGATCTGTTGCGCAGCCACTCTCAGGCCCACCTGCCGTGATCACCTGATGGGGTAAAAATTCTGCCCATCGAGTTGGATGATCCCAGAGCAGAAAAGAAAAGGAAATTCTTAGCTGCCTTGTCAGATTAAATCAAAAGACTTTAAAATAATCAAGTAGTACAATTAGGTTTTCTGTGCATTATTTTAATAAATGAAACTCTATATCTTTTGTTGCAATGTGTCTAGGGATAGGCAAAAAGTAAGCATTGTGATATACTACAGCAGCCTCTCGTTAACAATAAGTGACTGTTGTCAGTCTGTTTATCTATGTGGAAGTGTGTCATGACACAACCAGATCTCTTTTTCTCCCCCACCAACCCAACCCTCCCACCCTGAAAGCACTTCTTTCTCTATCCGTCCTCCTCCTTCCATCCTTACATATAATTTTCCAACAGGGGCTATTGATACCAGTCTTTTTTTTGGGGGACGGGGGCCGGTGGTGTTCACAGTGAGTCATATGGCGTATTCTAGCGACCTACTCCTATCCCTGCTGAGATCAAACTCAGTGCCAGTACATTTACCAGTTGTGCCTTTACCATCAGTACCTTTGAACTTATTTAATGTTTTGATAACGATGCTCTATATTTGTGATAATACTTACTAGATTGTGATTGCTTGTGCTCAATGGTTTATTGGTCTGTGTTTGATTGTGTTAGTCTGATAACTGATCTATGCTCATTGTGCTTGATTGGTTAAGTCTGGGTATTGATTCAGAGCTAAAGGAAAAAGAGAAGCTATACGATATCAAGCTGGAGCTGAGCTGTAAGCATGAGCGCAGACATTTTGTGATTGCAAAGATATTTTAAAGCACTAAATAAAACCTGTTGCATACTTAGAAACTAGTGTCATCTTTGAGATAGATAAAATATACAATAAACCAGCAAAACACAAGAATTGATTTACAGAAGATTCTGATAGGTTAAAATATCAGCAAACCATTTGTCTCTTTATCATCCAATTCAATAAAAGTGACAGTACTTAATCAATAAGCCAGTTGACAGTATTTACTCAAACTGATCAGTAAATCAGCATTTAATAATCAGTTAGTCAACCCTTAGATTAAACAACTGTTTATAGCCATTTTTTAAAAAATCATCCAATAAAAGGGATGGGCGGAATCTTCCATGACATCTCAATAAATGGCAGGGAAATAGTCACCTACAATCTGCTGCCAGGAGACAAATGATCTGACATACAATGACATATTTTGAATTATTTTTGGACCAAGGCCCAGACATTTGAATTTGAAAGTATATTATCCCCCCCATCAGCTGGGTCACTGATATCCCAGCATTTGTTTCAGTTGGCAGAAGGACCTTGAATGTGTGACCTTCTTCACTGCACTCACTCTGCATTAATTAGCTCCTGCCAGTTTGCATTCCTCCTGAGAGCCCAGGCTGCCTGTTGTTCTGGTGGATTTTTGTGTTTTAGATGTAGAGGGGTGCTGATGGGGGCTGATGGCTTGCTTAAGGTCCCATGTGGCAGGTGTCAGGAGGAATGCTTCATTTTGCAGAATTGCCAAGCAGATGTCAGGGAGACTCAGCTGAAGCCACTTGAACTGATTCAGTTTAGCACCAGATGATAGTGAGCAACGTTTTCCTGAAATTGAAGTTGATATCAAAAGATTATAACTAGGGTTATTGATATTATATGCAAGAATACATCAAGAATTTGTATTACCACTATCACATCTGTGCTTAAAAGATTAGAATTAATAAAAAGATCTTATGAGGACTTGAAGGACTTAAAAAGCAGAAAGCCATTTACTTAGACATTGGGCAGTTCAGAACTATTAAAGATGAGGAATGGTTGTCATTGTTCAATAATTATGCAATGTATAATTTTCATGAATACATTTTATATGAATATAAAAATCATAACTGAAAAATTATACTGTGCGACATCCTAAAATTTTTAACGTATTCTATTAATTTCCTTTGACCGCTTTCAGAACTCAAATTGAAAAGCCTTTGGTAAAATGGCAGATGGAAGAACTTGGTGTGACTTTGGTAAGCTTTTTTATAATAACTGTTTCCAGGTTCAGGTAAATTCTTAAACCTAATGAATTGTCTGTGAAGTGCTTTGATGTGCCTTGAGGCTGTGAAAGATTCTATATATAAACAAGAATTTCCCACATAAAATGTATCACATGGGCTATAGTGTGGTCTTATTCAAAGAAGTGAATAAACCTAATCAAATAATGAATGAGCCAAATAATGCGTGATAGGTCTGTTCAGGTTCATGGGGTGTTTAAATGTGGTATAAAAGTGGTTGTATGATATGTAAAGTGAGTATTTTTAAATTATATTTTAAAAAGGCTTATTTCAACAATAATTAGAAAAATAGAGACCAAGGGCAGAATTTAATTAAAACCCCCAGCCCACTGAGGTGGGGGAGTGGGGCAGGGAGTGGCATTTGATTGGGCAGAAAGGTGCAGAGTTGAAATCCCACCACCTTCCACCTCTCTCTGACTTAATGTAGGATGGTGAGGCTCAAGGATAGCCTTCCCATCAGAAGGCAAACTGAGCCCTTTAAGTGGCCATTTGTGGGTCTCATGCCATCGCTACTGATATTTAACCAGTGATGGGTGGGGGCCACAGCACACCGGCTTACTGCCAGGAAAAGCCTATCAGGTAGGCCTGGGGCCTGGTTGGAGAGGTCCCTCCTAGCTGGGAACTCCATGTCTGACAGAGGAACCCACTTGCAGGAATGGAAAGATCCTGAGTAAGACCCCCCTCTGCCCTTTAAATAGACTCCCCTTCCCGGGCCCTCTCTGTCTGGCTCCTGTGAATCACCTTTGTTTTAGTGTTGATCCATAGGCACTGACTCTGACCACTGTTCCCAGTAGCGCTGCCAGTAATGGAGAACAGCTAACTTCTGATTGGCCAGCAGCTCTTGGAGAGGGGTCAGCCTTTCCAGGGTTAAATTCCCCTCGCAGGAACTGGGAAGCCGTTGTTGATCATGTAGGTGCCCGAATGGGATAAAATCCCATCAGATCTCTTGGAAATAGCAGCAGGGTGACTACTGGTTTTCCAGCTGTTAGACGGGCCCCCAGTTGCAACCATTATATTCCACCCCATATCCAACAGTGTGCATCATGGAGGAGGACAGCGATTGTCCAGATTGGTGGTGTTTTAGAGCAGTGAGATTCAGGACAGCTGATGAAGAGTTTTCTCAAAAGCAATTTTAAGGATTTTAGGAATGTTTTTAACATGCTTCTGTTGTTTTTGTTGTGTATTAAATGGTTTTTAAAAGTATTAGTGAAATTTCAATGGACAAGAATGACACATACATCACAGGACTGCTTTCAATCTTTGTAGTGTGTATCACTTAACTAAGTGGTTTCAGAATATCCCTGTTATATAACTTCAAACATCCTGTGTCCTCCTTTGTTTCCAAGGCAGATGAGTTGTCTGACATAATTGGGACTCAGACCCAAATAGGTTTATTAAGCTGGTGCCCAAATCATACAGTCCTCATTTTATTCACAGCTTGAACTGCACTGGCTGACCTGAACTTGACAATGGAGGGACTCTATACTTTGGCTGGGATTTTCTGTGCCCGCTGGCGTTCGGTGGTGTGAGCGGACGATATGGCGCGATTGGTTTGCAATCGTCTGTTCAGCCTTCCAATGGCGGGCTGCATTTCCCACCCTCGGACGTTGGGAACCTCACTGCGTATCATCATTAGGCCAGCCTGCCAGATTCAACCCCCAGCGCTGGATCGTCTGTCCATGTTGGCGGCAAAGCGTGCCGATGTGTTTCACAATAGCACATAGAAGGCGCGCACTTGGCAGGCTGCACTTTGAGGGGAACTCGGAGCTGAGTACACAGCAACGATGTGCAGCGCTTGCCAGGGTCGCCTGTTGGACATCAAACTTGAGACACTTTGGTAGGAGGCGCAAGGCAGCCTTGCTATTGAGGTGACTTATGGGGGGAGGCAAGGGTAGCTCTGCTGCTGAGGCCACCTGTGGAGGGAGGGTGCAAGGGTGCCTTGCGGTTGAACAAGCATTTGGGGGGGTGGGGGGGTGGGGATGGGAACACGCATTAGAGACATCTTATATAAAGTGACCATACCTCTGCAACTGAGACACTTCAAGTGCAGCCATTGATATGATTGGAGTCTAGCTTATCTGCCCACTCAAGCAACGCAGAGGCATCAAAGTGCCCCCAAGTGCTCCAGAGATTTTCACCCCCCTCCACCCCACCTCCCGGCAATGACTGCATAGTCATGTGCGCTTTAGTGGACTGCAGAATAGTTGGACAACTGCACACATTGTACAATCTCCTTGCTAAAGCTGGCCATGGAGCAGTCACTGCTGGAAGTGCTCACAGCCCCTTGCAATGTCATCATCCCAGTTTGGGCCAGTCTCCCCCATCGTTCAAGCTAACAGTGCAGCCATGGTGTGTGGGTTAGGAGAATGCCTGTGCCTGAGCTGAGAGCACAGCATGCAGTCCAATGGGCAAAGCTGCTGCCAACGGTCAGGTGGAGTGGGGCAGAGGTGGTGGGGTTTCGGGCAGCCATGCAGCACGCTAATCTCTGGCCATCCCAATGGTGGCCAGCAATCTCTGGGAAGTGTTAAGGGGCCTTCAGACTTAACCCAGAGAAGTTCTTAGGACACCCATGGTAACCCACATGTCTCTATCTTTCATCCTGCAGGAGGAATACATCAGGAATATGGAACCTGGTGAACTAGCTGTATGCTTGATGGCCTACAGAGAGTGAAGATGACAGAGGAGAGAGCTACTGAGGTTCCTGGCAGCGCAGAAGGAGGAGCAGCATGCTCAAGAAGAAGGGATGGCACACGCAGCCGAAGAGCCACAGCGAGCCGTCGCTTGTTGATGCCTGGTGACACCCAGGGTCTATAGACACTGCCTTTCATTCCTGCAGATGACCAAGAACCAGTGTCATTGAAGACTGCGCATGTCTAGGGAACTGATCGGTCACATCTGCCGAAGGATTTGGCGCCACGGGGACGTAGAGGGCACCACTGCCAATGGCCGTGAAAGTGATTGCGGTGCTCAATTTCTATGCTAGTGGGTTCTTTTGGGGCTCCACAGGAGACCTCTGTGGGATGTCCCAAGCCTCCACCCACAGATGCATCCATGAGGTCACGGATGCCACATTTGCGAGGGTACAAAACTTTGTGCATTTCACCTGGGACCCTGAGAGCAAAAGCAATAGGATTCACCCAGATCTTGGGTTTCTCACAGGTGTAGGGTACGATTGACTGCACTCACGTGGCACTCAGGTTTCCATCACAACACGCGGTCAACTACATCAACCGCAAGGAACTCCATTTGCTGAATGTGCAGCTGGTGTGCGACCAGCACAGATGCATCCTGCAGCTCCACGCACGGGTTCCAGCGAGTGTGCACGATGCCTACATCCTCAGTGAGTCACAGATCCCTGAAGTCTTCCAGGGTCCACAGAGGCTGCAGGGACAGCTTCTCGGGGACAAGGGCTACCCGCAGAGGCCATGGCTAATGACACCGTGTGGTGGCCTCAGACTGCAGCAGAGCGATGGTATAATGAGGCTCATGCTGCAACCCACGACTTAGTGGAACAGACCATCAGGATGTGTGGCTGGACTTTAAACATGGTGCCCGGCATAATGAAGTGGTAAGGTGATGGCAGGTGGGCGAATAAGATCCTGACTGCCATGGAAACGGCGTTTTCCCGGGAATGTATAAATAATGTGGCGGGTTTGGGCCAATACGGTGCAAAAACGTCATTGTGGCCGGCGGGTAAAATGTTGTTCACCTGCCCCTATTGCACTTAGTGCAAATCTGGGACAATCCCACCCTCTGTCTCAATTTCCCAAGGATGTGGTTGTGGGGGGAGGGGGTGGTCTTCCCAATGTTCACCATTTACTTTCCTACAGCATCAATAGCTACAAGGACACGTTATTAGAGGGATATTGGCACCAGCATCATAAAAGCTCATCTGGTTCACTAATGTCCTTTGGGGAAGGAAATCTGCCAACCTTACCTGGTCTGGCCTACATACATTTGACTCCAGACCCACAGCAATGTGGCTGACTCTTAACTGCCCTCTGAAATGATGTGGCAAGGTCAATTCAAGGGCAATTAGGGGTGGGAAACAAATGCTGGCCTTGCCAGCAACTCTCACATCCCAAGAAAGAATTTAGAGAAAGCATATTCTTCAGGGTTGGATGAGAGAAATTGGGGTAGCACATGATGGATGGGGGCGGGTTGTTGGAGAATTATGTCATTTGATTGCGGCTCAGGGACCGTTCATATATCCATGCTAAACATGCCTTAATGGGTATGAACTTTCTGAACTGTCTTACTTGTATCCATTACTGGCTATGATTGTTCAAAACTGGATGTGTGCAATTGTATGCTACTTAACAACACATTTACATGCTCAACATTGGTTCAAAGGGAAGGAAGTAAGAAAGAAAAGAAAGAGTTTGCATTTATATAGCATCTTTCACAACTGCAGGACATCCCTAAGCATTTTATAGCCAATGAAGTGTGGTGTGTATTACAGATCACCTCAGGGGGTCCGAGTTGCTGTGACAACATACACTTTTACATGCATGTTGTAGTCTGGTGCCATGGATAGTGATGGTAGAGGCTCCAATGTTCTTTCCATTACATGGCTGGCCAGGAATCTCTCCCACTCTTACTGCCTGCCAATGGTGAGCGTTGGAAGGACTTGCAGGTTGATACTCAAGCTGTTTTGCTTTCTTTGGCCATCAAGTCTTGGGGTGGAACTCAAACCCAGAGCTTCTGATTCAGAGGCAGGGATGCTACCCACTGCACCACAAGACCTCCTCACACTGAAATGCAGTCCCATTATACTAAAGGTAACCAATTTGCACAGCAAGGTCACACAAATAGTTAATGACCAGATAATCTGTTTGAGTTATATTAGCCAGGACAAATGACCCTTGAATAAGTATACATGGTATTACAAATGGAAATATTAATATTTTAAACGTTGCATATGTTTGCATCCAGAAGGCTTTGCTGAGAGATTAAGGTTATTGTCTCTTTTCAATTCAGCAATTGAACATTGCCAGAGCTGCTGTGTACATGTGTTTCACTATATTGAGCTTTTAAAAAATATTACCAACATGGTAGGCCCAGCGACATCATTTCCTTAATCAGCCAAGAAGCTTAATGTGAGCCATTATAATAATGATAATCATTTAAACTCCCACCAGCAATTTGACTCCATCTTTCCTTTGCTTTCATACCACTGTTAAAATGCAGTAAAAGGTACAACCAATAGGTCTTTTAAGGAATTAACTTTTCTTCTGAGACTAATTTGGAACTCATGAAATATCTTTATATTGCAGCTTAGGTATCAGTGAGTATAAGGCTGGGGTCAGAATTGTGCATCTGATATTCAATGAATTATTTGTTTTCACACAAATTTCTGGATTACAACTCTGGAGCATTTAATAATCAGGGCCCGTGTAACCACTAGGCAAACTAGGTCGTTGCCTAGATGTGGAAAATTTGGGGGGCGGAGGGCAGCAAAAAACTGAATGAGCAAAAAACTCACAGCCCCTTGCAATGTCATCATCCCAGTTTGGGCCAGTCTCCCCCATGGTTCAAGCTAACAGTGCAGCCATGGTGTGTGGGTTAGGAGAATGCCTGTGCCTGAGCTGAGAGCACAGCATGCAGTCCAATGGGCAAAGCTGCTGCCAACGGTCAAGTGGAGTGGGGCAGAGGTGGTGGGGTTTCGGGCAGCCATGCAGCGCGCTAATCTCTGGCCATCCCAATGGTGGCCAGCAATCTCTGGGAAGTGTTAAGGGGCCTTCAGACTTAACCAAGAGAAGTTCTTAGGACATCCATGGTAACCCACATGTCTCTATCTTTCATCCTGCAGGAGGAATACATCAGGAATATGGAACCTGGTGAACTAGCTGTATGCCTGATGGCCTACAGAGAGTGAAGATGACAGAGGAGAGAGCTACTGAGGTTCCTGGCAGCGCAGAAGGAGGAGCAGCATGCTCAAGAAGAAGGGACAGCACACGCAGCCGATGAGCCACAGCAAGCCGTCGCTTGTTGGTGCCTGGTGACACCAAGGGTCTATAGACACTGCCTTTCATTCCTGCAGATGACCAAGAACCAGTGTCAGTGAAGACTGCGCATGTCTAGGGAACTGATCGGTCATATCTGCCACCCGCTGCAGGATTTGGCGCCACGGGGACGTGGAGGGCATCCTTTGCCAGTGGCCATGAAAGTGATTGCGGTGCTCAATTTCTATGCTAGTGGCTCCCTACGGGGCTCCACAGGTGACCTCTGTGGGATGTCCCAAGCCTCCACCCACAAATGCATCCATGAGGTCACGGATGCCACATTTGCGAGGGTACACAACTTTGTGCATTTCACCTGGGACCCTGAGTGCCAGGATGCAAAAGCAATAGGATTTACCCAGATCTTGGGTTTCTCACAGGTGTAGGGTACGATTGACTGCACTCACGTGGCACTCAGGTTTCCATCACAACACGCGGTCAACTACATCAACCGCAAGGAACTCCATTTGCTGAATGTGCAGCTGGTGTGCGACCAGCACAGATGCATCCTGCAGCTCCACGCACGGGTTCCAGCGAGTGTGCAGGATGACTACATCCTCAGTGAGTCACAGATCCCTGAAGTCTTCCAGGGTCCACAGAGGCTGCAGGGACAGCTTCTCGGGGACAAGGGCTACCCGCAGAGGCCATGGCTAATGACACCGTGTGGTGGCCTCAGACTGCAGCAGAGCGATGGTATAATGAGGCTCATGCTGCATCCCACGACTTAGTGGAACAGACCATCAGGATGTGTGGCTGGACTTTAAACATGGTGCCCGGCATAATGAAGTGGTAAGGTGATGGCAGGTGGGCGAATAAGATCCTGACTGCCATAGAAACGGCGTTTTCCCAGGAATGTATAAAAAATGTGGCAGGTTTGGGCCAATATGGTGTAAAAACCCGTCATCGCGGCCGGGGGTTAAAATGTCGTTCACCTACCCGCTATCGCACTTAGTGCAAATCTGGTACAATCCCACCTTCTGTCTCAATTTCCCAAGGAGAGAGGGGGTGGTCTTCCCAATGTTCACCATTTACTTTCCTACAGCATCAATAGCTACAAGGACATGGTATTATAGGGATGCTGGCACCAGCATCATAAAAACCCAGCTGGTTCACTAATGTCCTTTAGGGAAGGAAATCTGCCAACCTGGTCTGACCTACATGTGACTCTTAACTGCCCTCTGAAATGACATGGCAAGGTCAGTTCAAGGGCAATTAGGGGTGGGAAACAAATGCTGGCCTTGCCAGCAACTCTCACATCCCAAGAAAGAATTTAGAGAAAGCATATTCTTCAGGGTTGGATGAGAAAAATTGGGGTAGCACATGATGGATGGGGGCGGGTTGTTGGAGAATTATGTCATTGGCTTGCGGCTCAGGGACCGTTCATATATCCATGCTAAATATGTCTTAATCGGTATGAACTTTCTGAACTGTCTTACTTGTATCCATTACTGGCTATGATTGTTCAAAACTGGATGTGTGCAGTTGTGTGCTACTTAACAACACATTACATGCTCAACATTGGTTCAAAGGGAAGGAAGTAAGAAAGAAAAGAAAGAGTTTGCATTTATATAGCATCTTTCACAACTGCAGGACATCCCTAAGCATTTTATAGCCAATGAAGTGTGGTGTGTATTACAGATCACCTCAGGGGGTCCGAGTTGCTGTGACAACATACACTTTTACATGCATGTTGTAGTCTGGTGCCATGGATAGTGATGGTAGAGGCTCCAATGTTCTTTCCATCACATGGCTGGCCAGGAATCTCTCCCACTCTTACTGCCTGCCAATGGTGAGCGTTGGAAGGACTTGCAGGTTGATACCCAAGCTGTTTTGCTTTCTTTGGCCATCAAGTCTTGGGGTGGAACTCAAACCCAGAGCTTCTGATTCAGAGGCAGGGATGCTACCCACTGCACCACAAGACCTCCTCACACTTTAAACATGGTGTCTGGCGTAATGAAGTGGCGAGGTGATGAGAGGTTGGCGAATGAGATCCTGACTGCCATGGAAACGGCGTTTTCCCGGGAATGTATAAATAATGTGGCGGGTTTGGGACAATACGTGCAGTCCCATTATACTAAAGGTAACCAATTTGCACAGCAAGGTCACACAAATAGTTAATGACCAGATAATCTGTTTGAGTTATATTAGCCAGGACAAATGACCCTTGAATAAGTATACATGGTATTACAAATGGAAATATTAATATTTTAAACGTTGCATATGTTTGCATCCACAAGGCTTTGCTGAGAGATTAAGGTTATTGTCTCTTTTCAATTCAGCAATTGAACATTGCCAGAGCTGCTGTGTACATGTGTTTTACTATATTGAGCTTTTAAAAAATATTACCAACATGGTAGGCCCAGCGACATCATTTCCTTAATCAGCCAAGAAGCTTAATGTGAGCCATTATAATAATGATAATCATTTAAACTCCCACCAGCAATTTGACTCCATCTTTCCTTTGCTTTCATACTACTGTTTAAATGCAGTGAAAGGCACAACCAATAGCTCTTTTAAGGAATTACCTTTTCTTCTGAGACTAATTTGGAACTCATGAAATATCTTTATATAGCAGCTTAGGTATCATTGTATATAAGGCTGGGGTCAGAATTGTGCATCTGATATTGAATGAAGTTATTTCACACAGAAATTTCTGGATTACAACTATGGAGCATTTAATAATCAGGGCCCGTGTAACCACTAGGCAAACTAGGTAGTTGCCTAGATGTGCAAAATTTGGGGGGCGGAGGGCAGCAAAAATCTGAATGAACTATTCGTGAAACTACATAAATAAACCAACAGACTACAGCAATGGGAATGAAAGGTCTGGATCTACTGAATACATTCACATGTACTGACATATATATAGATTTCCATGTATTTACATTGCAGTCTTTACCAAAATGTCATATTATGTTCCTCATTCTGTGTATGTGACAGTTTTACAAATTTGTGCATCTACATATCTTTCAGAAGAATGTCCACACATTGCACCTTTTTCAGCTAAACAAGAGCTGCCCCATGGCAATGCATTGACCAACCACAGTCGACATACCTGTTTTGAATTTGAACAAAAGCTTGGCAGTTAACTGTTCCCTGGTACATTTTCCATGGCAATGCCTCAACCAATCAGAATCCACTTGCCAACCATTAGCATTCTCTTCTCATACAGTATAAATTGTTGTTCCCTTATTATTGGTATTCTTGTGAACTGTCCTGATGAGTGCAATTTGAAAATCTTCGACAGCATGTCTCTTTTTTCAGCAATACTCAAATAATATCAAAGAGCGTAATTTAGGTTAGCAGCTTCAGGTCAGCGAGTGGGTGCAGGGCCCACTCACCTACGCATAAAATAATGCAGGATGATGTTGGGTGGAACTCCTGACAACACCCTGCGTCATTTCCATTTCCAGATCAGCGGGGGCGCAGCCGAGTCAGCTGTGCACCCGCCAGCCTGTCAATGGCCTATTGAGCCCATTGAGAACCTAATTAAAATCATTAATGGACCTGCCCATCCAACCTTAAGGTGGGCAGGCCGGAAGCCCTGGCGGGCTTCAGAAAAAGCATGAAACCTCATCCATGGGTGGGATGAGATTTCATGAGGGTGTTTAAATTTTTAATAAAGGTTTCAATAAAAGTTATGGACATGTCCCAACCTGTCAGGGAAATTTTTCTATCATTTGTATAACAATTTTTAATTTGGAGCCGATCTCCCTGAGAAAGCACTTAGCCTCAGGGAGATCAGTGCGGTCTTTCACCCGCATATGCGAAAGAGTGCAATCTCAGCTGAGGGAGTCCCCCTGCCCAGACAGGGGGTGCATAGGGCTTCCTGGCGGACATCACCCTGGGTGGGCCAATTAAGGCCTGCCCATGTAAAATGGCGGCGCGCCCACGATCAGGGGCATCAATCGGAGTCGCACCCACTAGCGCCCGCTCCCACACATCCCCCCCTGGACGGGGGAAAATTTTTCACTTAGTCTAGTCCACGTTATTGTAATGATTATTGATGGTGTAAATTATGCACTAAATCATCTAGTAACTGTTGCAGGAACACATAGCATTACATCATGTGAGCCATATTATACACTATAATGCACATTTCTTTCAGTACATAGAGTGTGAAAAGTGTAGAACAATGACAATGTACAATCAGTATCATAATATTCTCATTTTTCATGTGAAATACATCTATAATTATAAATACTAGAATGTTTATTTGTACTAATGCAAGATTTTCATTTTCAAAAGTTAATTGTGATGGGGGTAGGGGAGTGCGCAAAGCTGAAGGATCACCTCGGGTGCCTAATAATCTTGCATTGGCCCTGTTGGTAAAAATTATGGGAAAACATCCCCCTTATTTGGGGGGGGGGGGGAGAGGTCTGGGAGCTGGCGCAGGTGTGCGCACCTCCAATCGATACCCCCGAATGGGGGGGTGCCGCCATTTTACGTGGGCGGGCCAATTAAGGCTCGCCCCGCGTGACGTCCGCTAGGAAGCACGTACCCTGTGCGGGCAGTGGGGGGGGGGGGAAATTCCCTCAGCTGGGAGTGCACTCTTTCATGCATGCTCATAAAAGAGCACACTGATCTCCCTGAGGCTAAGTGCTGTCTCAGGGAGATCAGATCCGAATTAAAAATTGTTATACAAATGATAGAAAAATTTCCCTGACATGTACCCTCACATGACACTCACATGAGTTGGAACATGTCCATAACTTTTACTGAAACCTTTATTAAAAATTTAAATACCCTCGTGAAACCTCATCCCGCCCGTGGATGAAGCTTCATGCTTTTTCTGAAGCCTACCAGGGCTCCCGGCCTGCCCGCCAACCTTAAGGTTGGATGGGCAGGTCCATTAATGATTTAAATTAGTTTCTTAAAGGCCTCAGTAGGCCGTTGATAGCTCGGTGGGCTTGTAGCTGACTCAGCTGCGCCCCCGCTGAACTGAAAATGGAAATGTCGCGGGGTGATGTCGGGAGTTCCACCCAAGATCGTCCCATTCGCTGACCAGAAGATCCTGTCCTAATTGGCAAATTGTGACAAAGGATTGTGTGATCATTTTCATCATCTAGTTTGGGGTAAGATATTCTGGTACGGTGAAAAATGTATAAAATCAACCGAATTTTCAGAAGAAAATTGTTTGCCATTGAACTGCCCTTAGTAACTACATTACAAGTTGTTCAATAATTCATAAATTGAATGTATAAATTCCTGAAGGCATACCAGTGCCAGAAAATCTATTTCATGTCTTTATAGTCAAACTCTGATGGAACCTAACATAATCGCTGATTATCTTCATTGTTTTTATCTGATCTGTGTCATTAAGGAAAAGTTAAAGGAACCAGGCTTAGCTCATTTTGGAAAAGGGGAGGCTTCAAGGTGATGACTGAACTTTTCAAGTTTATTAGTTGATCTTCAATGGCATTTCTTGTGTGAGATCAAGATCAAGTCCACTTCAGGTCAAGTAGGTTAAGATGTGGGGATAACTGGATCCAGGTGGGGAAAATATAATAACATGAGAAACAGGACAAGGGAAATGGGAATATGCGTAGGCCAAATGGCCTCTTGAGCCTGTTGTGCCAGATCATGTCTGAACTTCAACATCAACTCACTTTCCCACAGGCATTGATTCCCTTAATTCACAAAAATCTCTTGATCTCAGTTTTGAATGTACTCATCGACTAAACACCCACAGCCTTCTGAGGTAGAGAGTTCTAAAGATTCACAATCCTCTGGGTCAAGAGATTTCTCATCATCTCAGTGCTAAATTTCTGATCCCTTAATGTGAGATGATAATCCCTAGTTCTAGACTTCCCTGCCAGGGGATACAATGGGCCAGATTTTCACAGAGTCAAGGCGACTCTGCGGATCTTTAAAAGTGGTGGAATTGACCTGATTCTGAGATTCCCATCCCCATTTCTGGCACCCCCAGTTTTCGCTAGTGCAGGCAGCAAGCTCCCACCCACCGTTCCTGATCTGGTCGGCTCCATTGCAGCGATAGGCTTCTCCTAGTCTCCCACAATTGTTGTGGAGTTGGGTCCACTTCACAAGCACTTGTGGCTTCTGGTCCCTCACAGAATCACAGAATCACGCAGTGCAGAAGAGGTCCTTCGGCCCATCAAGTCTGCACCAACACGTGAGAAACACTTGACCTACCTACCTAATCCCAGTTACCAGCACTTGGCCTATAGCCTTGAATGTTATGATGTGCCAAGTGCTCATCCAGGTAATTTTTAAAGGATGTGAGGCAACTCGCCTCTACCACCCTCCCAGGCAGCACATTCCAGACCGTCACCACCCTCTGGGTAAAAGGTTTTTCCTCAGATCCCCCTAAACCTCCTGCCCCTCAACTTGAACTTATGTCTCCTTGTGACTGACCCTTCAACTAAGGGGAACAGCTGCTCCCTATCCACCCTGTCAATGCTCCTCATAATCTTGTACACCTCGATCAGGTCGCCCCTCAGTCTTCTCTGCTCCAATGAAAACAACCAAAGTCTATCCAACCTCTCTTCGTAACATAAATGTTTCATTCCAGGCATCCTGGTGAATCTCCTCTGCACCTCCTCCAGTTCAATCACATCCTTCCTATAATGTGAGTCCAGAACTGCGCACAGTACTCCAGTTGTGACCTCACCAAGGTTCTATACAACTCCAACATGACTTCCCTACTTATGTAATCTATGCCTCAATTGATAAAGGCAAGTGTCCCATATGCCTTTTTCACCACCCCACTAACATGTCCCTCCGCCTTCAGTGATCGATTGACACACACGCCAAGGTCCCTTTGTTCCCCAGAACTTCCTATTGTCATGCCATTCATTGAATACTTCCTTGTCAAATTACTCCTTCCAAAGTGTATCACCTCACACTTTTCAGGGTTAAATTCCATCTGCCACTTATCTGTCAATTTGACCATCCCGTCCATATCTTCCTGTAGCCCAAGACACTCAACCTCACTGTTAACTGGCCAACCTTTGTGTCATCCGCAAACTTACTAACCCTACCCCCACATAGTCATCTATGTCGTTTATATAAATGATGAATATTAGGGGACCCAGCACAGATCCCTGTGGTACGCCATTGGACACTGGCTTCCAGTCACTAAAGCGGCCTTTTGTCATCACCCTCCGTCTCCTACAACTAAGCCAGTTTTGAATCCACCTTATCAAATTACCCTGTATCCCATGTGCATTTGCCTTCTTTATAAGTCTCCCATGTGGGACCTTGTCAAAGGCTTTGCAGAAATCCATATAAACTACATCTACTGCACTACCCTCATCTACACACCTGGTCACCTCCTCAAGAAATTCAATCAAATTTGTTAGGCATGACCTCCCTCTGACAAAGCCATGCTGACTATCCCTGATCAAACCTTGCCACTCCAAGTGGAGATAGATTTTCTCCTTCAGAATTTTCTCCAATAGTTTCCCTACCACTGACGTGAGACCCACTTGTCTGTAGTTCCCTCAGATGAGTTGTGAACAATAGTCTGGATGTGGAAACCTTTTGAAAGATAACTTCAAAAGATCTTACCCATGCTCCCCATGCCAACACATGCCCCCACCCACCCACCCTCCAATGACTCATCATACCATCCATGATAACCCATGTGTCTCCACTCATGCCAATGACCCCTCATACCCTCCATGCCAACTAATGACCCCATGCATCCCAATGATCCTGGTACCTCCATGCCAGCTCATAGCACTTTCATGTCCATTCACCATTCTGTTCAGAACCCATGAACCCTTAAGTAAAAATGGCATGTGTGGAAAAACTTAAAAAAAACAGTCATTCATAACTTTCTTAAAAAGAAGTGTTCTTAGAGACATTTAAAGCACTAATAGCAGAAACCATAAGCATCTGACTCCTCTTGGTGTGTAAATATACCAGAGAACTGAGGCAGGCCTTTTAACTAGCCCGTGTCAGCATTTGGCAGTCCCTGTGACCACTTCTGAACTGTGCCCAGGGGACAGTGGACCCAAATGCAGCACGCACCTGCACCACCAAATGAAAATCTTGCCATTTGAGGCACTTTCTCTTGAGGTGGGTGCAGCGAGCTGGGAAATTTCCTGACTCCCGCTATCCGCCTCCAAGATGAAAATCCAGCCCAACCTCTCAGCATCTACCCAGTCAAGCCTCTAAGAAGTTGATACATTTTTAATGAGATCACTTCAGATTCTTCTAAACTGCAGGGAATATAGGCCTATTCTGCTCAATTTCTCCTCACTGGACAGTCATCCATCCAAGGCACCAATCTGGAAAACCTTGGTTGAACCCCCTCTAAGGCAAGTAAGGAGGCCAAAACTGGACACAGTACTTCATGTTTGGTCTCATCCTTCTCTTTATGTCCAACAAGGTTTCCTTACTCTTACACTGCAATCTCCCTGCAATTACTCACATACCAGTTGCCTTTCTAATTTCATGTACCTGCAGGTCAACTTTTTGTAATTTGTGTACCAGAACCCCCAAATCTCTCTGAATCTATTAATCTCTCACCTTTTAAAAAAAGATTCTGTTTTTTCCATTCTTCCCACCAAACTGATTACTTTCACATTTGCCTACAGTATACTCCATCTCCCATTTTCTTACTCCATCACTTAACTGGTCTCTATCTTCTTGTAGTTTTGTTGAGCTAAATTTTTCTAATCCTGTCGGGGAGAGCATGGAGCGGTAGGGGCTGGAAAAAAGGGGGACAGCACCATGATGCATTTGCGATGTGGGGAAGTGGGGAGCGGTGGGATGGGTAGGGATGTTTCCCATATGAGCGGGCAGGGACCTGGACCAACAGTCCACACAACCGAGGTGGCAGCCAAGTAAACCAATTACAGGCCAAATTAGGTCCAATTTTGCCACCGCGCTTGTGTTTGCTGCTGAGGGAGTGGCCACCATGACAACATGGGCGGCCTGCCTGTGGCTGGCTGGTGGACCATCGGAACTAAATGTTCCATTTCCTAAAGCGGGGACCACGGCCAGGAAAGGCCATACCCACAGCCCAAACAACCCGGAGACCTTTCCCCTTGGTTTGGATGGATCTAACAGCTTCGGCCCTAAAAGCTTTCCCTTCAAGTTCATGATTCTGAGGATGCCTCCACAATGAGTCAGCCTCAGGGTCTCCAACCTGCCCCATCAGCGCCCAACTTCTCCTAGTGAGGCAGCTGAGGCTACAGAGTTGATGGCTCTCTGATTGGACCGACAGCATCAGGAGCTTTCCCACCATCCTTAATAAGATGGTGAGTGCAAAGGTGCCTACTCAGAAGGCTGCCTCCAGGAAGATTGCATCATTGGGCACGCTGCTGGCAAGTCCAAGCTTAGGACCCCCATTTGGTTCCAATGTCAGGGTCCTGAAACCTGTGAGAAAATCCAGCCCTTTATGTCACCTGGCTTTGCATCATCAGTAAGTTGAATATATTGCACATGGTATCTTTATCTGAGTCATTGATATAAAATACAAATAGCTAAGGCCCAAGCCTTGATCCTCGTGGCACTCCGTGAGTTACAGACTTCCATCCTGCAAATGACCCGTTTATTCCTACTGTGTTTTATTTCCATTAACTATTTCTCTAACCATGTTAACATATTGCCCCCAAACCCATGAGATTGAATTTTATGTAACAACCTCTTGTGTGGCAAGTTATCAAATGCCTTCTGAAAATTCAAATTTACTTCGTTCATTGGTTCCTGCTTCTTGCTAGCTAACAGATTTATAAAACACAATTTCCCTTTCATAAATCTGTATGGATTCTGCCTAATCATATTGTGATTCACCAAGTGCTCTGTTTACACATCCTTAATAATATATTCTATTATCTTCCCTACTACAGATGTCAGGCTAACGGACCTGTGGTTCCCTGTTTTCTTGGTGAGATCACGTTGGCTACCTGACTGTTTTGGGGGTTTACCCCCTGCCCACAGGCCAACCCGAACTCGACCCACTGCCCTCCCACCCCAGCAGTAAAAAAATCTACCCGTGGAGTTAGATCCTGGAAACTGATCTCAGTGGAAGTCTCTTATGATACACTTTTTAATGCACTACCGAATTTTTAGAAATATTTTATAATATATGCTTGGGCCTAAAAGTCAAAGGTTATTGTGCATCTGCAGCACTTTACTGAATTAACCAGGTAAAAGCTGATGAAGTCTGTTAGAGAGCCTTTGTAAAAGCATAAGCTACTCAGCTTTGATGAAATGTGTATAATATATGGCTTTGACAGTGATTTGCGGTGCAACAAACCTTCTGATTTACATTTCTTCCTTGAAAAATGTGAAAAAAAATCATGGGCGGAATCTTGTGGAGGCAACAGGGATCTCAGCTGCTGGCTGGAGAGCCAGTGTCCCTCCTGCACCTCCTCTTTTTGGGAAGGCTCACCGTATCTTGTGGTGATAAGGCCAGTGGTGGGCCTTACCCCCGTATCAAGGACCCCAGGGGCAGAGGCCCTGCCTGCCAAGAGCTGTCGGCCAATCAGAGACCTGCAGCTTTTCTGTACTCAGCAGTGCCACTGGGGAGTAGTGGCTGCTGCTGGTACTACACACATCCAAGGACTCAGATCGAGGAGGGGCCTGGGGTAGTGGGGTGGTGGTGGCGGTGGGGGGGTGGGGGGGGGGAGGGGGGGGGGTGTTGGTGGTGGTGGGGGCGAGGGGGAGGTTGGGGGGGGAAATTATGGTGTGGGGGTCATGGGCGAGCGGGGTTGTTAGCAAGGGCCGGTGTTTGGTTCTCAGCAGATGCTCCCCTTCCTGAGGCTCGGTCCCTCGATCAGCCGCTGAGTGTCTATGGATGAGGGACATCCCATGGGAGCCTGCAAGCAAACATGCCAGAGTTTGCTTGTCGTGCTCCCTGCATGGTAAGCACCCCTCCACCTAGCCCCCTCTGCCACCACTGGGTTAATACCAGTGGTGGCTGGATGAGACTCTTAAGAGAACATTAATTACTCACTTAGGGGCCTCAATTGGCAGCAGGATGGGAAGGCTGTCCACAAGCCTTCCCGCCACAGACTTAAAAATGGGGTGGAGGCAGGAATGAGTTCCCTACCCATCACGCTCCTGCTCTATTAAATGCCGCCCAATCACCAAACTCACAGTGGGAGTGGGCACAAGATTCCGCCCCACCTTTCAGTTTCATCTCCCCCAAAGTTTGTTTAAGTTTGTAATTCCTTTTAAATGTTATTTTTTATCCTTTCCCATGTCTCCCTGTTGCTCCCACGTCAGGGCTGTTGCATGGTTGACTATCTCGGACTGTGTTTCCGCAGTGCTGGAAAAGACTTCCCTCCAGGAGGCTTTCCTTTCCTCTCGGATATAATGGCCAAGCTGGCCCTCCAGGGAAAGCCTATAGACAAACCTGGCCCATGTGGTTGACCATTTCGTGCTCTAACATTACATTTTATTTACAAGGTGCTAGCGCTTGAACTACTTAAAACTGAGTTCCCACCTTTTGGGATGAACGATTTGGTTACCATAAACAAAGAAAACAAAAGTCTATCCACACTGCTGAGTTATCCTAAAAATAACATTGCTGTCATCATTCCTCTGAAGGCCCTGCTGAACGCTTCTAGAGGTCTCATTTAAATATCATTACCATTTAATTGTAATACTTCATATTACATCGATGAGGAAAATACCTTGACCCCTGTCACTTCATGAAATGCAGGCCACGTTATTTGCATACATCTGATTTGAAATTCCCAGCTGAGGACTTACATTCTGCTTTTGAATCTTTTTAAAACTACAGAGATAACTTGTCATGATTTTATATCAGCCATTACTCATTCAGCATGGTAATATTTTCCATTTGACTTCATTATCCTAGTTGCTGTTTTGGGATAGATTTCCATCTGTACTTCATGGGTCTACTTGGGTAGGACAAAGAGAGTAAGATGAGGTTGGCGAGGATTGTCTAGGGGTAACTCAGGCTTTAGAGGATAGTACGAAATGCTTAACATCAGCTCAGCCATCGATTAAACATTGTGCCTGATCTTTACTTCCATTAATGCCAATTGGTTGGGCCAATATCACATATTTTATGCTTTCATCAGTGGCCAATATTACCCCCACGTTTTGAACGTGTGACCATCCCACCCAATTTTCCTGTTTGCTCTCTGTCTCCGTGATACTTTATGCCCAAGCAGTACAGACAAAAATCTGATCCGTCATGTTATATTTTAAGGTTACGCATCATAGACCAACCAATGTGAAAAAGGATTTCATTTATCAGCCAGCCATTTATGAATAAACCTTTAGATTTCAGGGTGGAATTTCTCTAAATGCGGCTATTAACGGGTGGAAGGTTTGGGACAGACAGTGAACTTAACTGGAAATAGGAAGCACTCATCAATTAGCATCTCCTGAAGAGCTCTGGCTTCAGGCTGGTATTGGACTACTCAACAACAACGACAAAGCAAAAACACTAACTTGTAGTTATATAGTGTGCTCAATGTAGTAAAACATCCCAAGGCATTTCACAGGAGTTTTATCAAACCAGATTTGACACTGAGCCACAAATAGAAATATTAGGACAAATAACCACAAGCTTGGTCAAAGAGAAGGATTTAAGGAGAGAGAGGTAGCGAGCTGGAGAGGTTTTGGCTGAAACTCAAGAGTTTAGGACCTTGCTAGTGAAAAGCACAGCTGCCAATGGTGGAGCCATTAAAATCGAGGATCAGCAAGAAACCAGAATTGAAGGAGAACAGATATCTTCAAGTTCTTCCCTGTTTTGTCATCTTCTGTGTCATCAGTATCATCTCCCTCACCTTGCTCAAGGCCATCTAATGGTGTCTCTGTGTGCTGTCCCCACTGCAGGCAAATGTATGCAGCAGTTGAGCTCAGAACAATTGCATGAAACAATTTTTCTGCACTGTCTTGCAAGAAGCCACCAGAAATGTTTAGGCATCGGACTTATTGCATTAGGACTCCAATCGTTTGCACCATCTGGGCTCCTGTTAACCTATGGATCTGATTGTCACCTGGTGCGGAGAGGGGCCGGGAGGGAGGTGGACCTCCTCGTGAACCTGCTCCTGGGCTTGGCCAAGTTAGCCATTAACAGGTCCAGGCAGTGGGCATTCGAGGGGGTCGTCCCACCCGACTGTTTGCCCCTCTTCCGCAGCTACGTTCGCGGCCGGGTGTCCCTGGAAAGGGAGCACGTGGTGTCTGCTGGCACCATCGAGGCCTTCTGTGCCCAGTGGGCACCACTGCATCTGGGGTGCTTTACCGACCCCCTTAATCACATTTTGATTTGACGTTTGTAAGTTTTCTTTAAACTTTGTCTTTGGTTTTACAGCTAACCTAACTTAGGGGCTGTGTTTACTTTATCCCTCATTTTGTTAATTTAGTTTATTAGGTTGGCTTTAAAAGAGCTATGGATCTAATTGTAATGCAATGCAGCTGACGAGTGTGTGATTCTAGGAAGAGTCAAGTGTCTCTGAGCGGCCAGCCTCTCATTTTCTATGCTGGCACCTGTGTAAATGATGCTGGTGTTCACACCCTAGGCGCACAACAGCGATATAGAAGCCCTTACTATTCATGAAATCTTTGGGCTCCTCTGAAGGAACTGGTGAGTCGAGGTGTGGTTATTGTTACCAAACTGGACTTGAGGAGGGAAACTGAATCCTATGGTTCCTCATTGTTCATGGGTGAAAATGTTGAAAGTGTTTACCTTAGCAAAAATTGCACCAGTCACCTGTCTTTTTGTAAAAGAGGACATAACTCAGTGACATTCTCCCTAGAAGAGCAGCCTCTTTATTAACTGGTCCTCATAGGTGCAAGCCATCTTCTCCTTAGGGGAAAGGTTCTATTAAGTGTACCTTTTTCTGTCTGGTCTCTCTGAAGCTGCAGCTGTTTTTACTGCTTCTCGTGCTCTCTATTTCATTGGCCAGGATAGAATTGTCAAGCTGAACCCTATGTAGTAAAGAATGCATTACCAGAAGCCCCTTAAATTCCTGGAACGTTGTGCAGCCTCTACAAGCACTTCAAAATCATCAAAGTAGTTGTTTTGTCATGTTTTTGGGATCTAGATGGGATTCTTTGGGACTTGACTATTCTCCCAAAGTAAGCTGCTTGAGACTGTAGTTTGTTAAAACCATTATTTTTTGTTTACAACTTCTATATACATCTTAGGAACACTGCATGAAGTTGGAACTTCTCCTTCCACAAGATCTCTGTTATTCAGTCAATGATTTATTACATCATCATTACATCAGGTCAGGTGTTTCCATTGTTAACCCTTTACTGTACATCTCCCCCTCAAGTCATTATCCCATTAACATACATCCTCCCACAGAAACCAAATACCATGGTGTATATTACCAGAAAATCATCTCCCAAACATTCAACTAAAAACAGAAAATGCTGGAGTTACCCAGCGGGCTATGGAGCATCTGTGGAGAGAAACAGAGTTAACAATTTAGGTCTGTGACCTTTCATCCGAACTGATGTTCTCCACAGATGCTGCCATAGCCTGCTGAGTGTTTTCAGTATTTTCATTTCACATTTCTAGCATTTACAGTACTCTCCTCCCCAAATCTTCATGTTTTTTTCAGTTGGGAGCAGGCAAACATCCCTTTAAGAGGCACTCCAATGGCAGCCTCAGTCTGAGGCAGTATGAATTCAAATGGCATTAGTGCTCCTGACTTAACCAGTTGATCCTAATTTGAAAGTTTTAATTCGGCCCCCATCTATTCCTGGCTGGGGTGCTGGTAGGAATTTGGAATATGTGCCAATATTGGTGTAAAGTGTTGGGGCTGAGAGGAAAATCGGTTATTATGTAGATGATAATAAATCTGAGCAGAGGGGACAGGGGTGGGGGTTTCCAGATGGAAGTAAAGGCCTGCAATGTTTAACAATGTTTTAAATGATCTCAACTGGGTTCTTGCCTGTCAACCAGCCAGACTCGCAGGTTAATTCCAACATCACAGTTGGGGAGCAAAATCAGGCATCGTGCAAGGGAAATGGTTTTGGGGGGGTCTGGTATCAGATAATGGAGGTGACAGATTGAAAATCAGGGAAGTGAGGTTTTGGTTGATCGTGAGGTATTTAAAAGGTGAGTGTGGTGTTCCTGGCCCATAAGCAGTGCAATAAAGGCACTTACCTATAGGTCCAGCCCTTATGCCTCCTTTCATCAGCTGGGTTTCCTGAGTCCTGGCATGCAGGAATTAAAAGTAAAACAAAAAAACTGCGGATGCTGGAAATCCAAAACAAAAACAGAATTACCTGGAAAAACTCAGCAGGTCTGGCAGCATCGGCGGAGAAGAAAAGAGTTGACGTTTCGAGTCCTCATGACCCTTCGACAGAACTATCTGTCGAAGGGTCATGAGGACTCGAAACGTCAACTCTTTTCTTCTCCGCCGATGCTGCCAGACCTGCTGAGTTTTTCCAGGTAATTCTGTTTTTGTATTAAAAGTAAAACATTAGTTAAAATGCAGGCACTCATCCTTCATATAATATTTTAGAGTCTGACTCTCCTCCTGAGAATGGATTACTTGCTGTCCCCCTGACCCGCCTCCATTAAAACCAGAAGTGGGAGGGTTGGTGGTGAGTTTCCCACTTCTGTTTGCTTTTAAGCTTTCCCCTCCACCCGCCCTAGCGGTAAAAACTAACCCCTATGTTTCTCACATTTCATAGTAAGTGGCAGATCAACTCCAGTTCCAAAGTACAACCTGCGCCTATTAAATCATTTCTGGAATCATTTGGCCCATCTAGTGGTTCTTTTCTCCTACCTTCACTTATAAATTAATACTGTATATGGTTGGGACTTTTTAAAATCAACGTTAATTAATTTTTATACTAATTTTCACAAATCAATCTTGCAATGATTTTCCTTTCTAGTAATGTAATGGTTTAATTATACTGGCAAGACTTGGGTTATGAAATTTTAGCACTTAGCTACATATGAGTTTATATAAAATCTTTTAAATAGGCCTCCATTCATGCAGCTTCGAGATCCAGCCTACAGGAAGGTCATTCAACTCATTGGAGAAGGTAGAATAACAGATTCACTCGGATGCTGCCTGGAATGAGGAAATATAAAGAAGAAGGAAGACTTCTAAAACTTTTGTTTTGTTAGGCTGATGAAGATTATGAAGTGATGTAATAGAAATGTTTAAAACACTGAAAGAATGAGACTGTGCAAACATAAGCCAACTGTGTCCAATAGGTGAGAGGTCAAGAATGAGGGGCCATAGCTACAAGGTTAAAAATAAAAGATCCAGAACAGAGGGAAAGGGAAACATATTTAGAGTGACGTGAGGATATGGAATTCATTTCCTGGATTAGTGATTCAGGCAGTTGTCAACTTTCAAGACAAGATTGAAAAGTGACCGAAGTGATATGGGAACAAGGTGAATCGATGTTATGAGAACTATTTGCTTGCATGGAGGATGAATGCTGACACTGTCTGGCTGGGCCGAATGGCCTGCTTCCATGTTGTAACTTTAATACATGTCCATGAAGAATAATTGAGACCAGATTGCTACTCTGGGAGGCTGAGATTGAATGGGTCGAAGGGCCTACCTCATCTGAAATGATACTGTGGAATATCCTGGTTCATTGCTGCAATTATTCAATATTGTGCATATAACAGGTAAAGTGCAGTGCAGAGATCGAGGGCAGAATTTCCCAGTCCCGCCAGGGGCAGGTTTCGTGGTCGGCAGGTGTGGAAAATTCGGAGTGAGGCTCAAAGTCTGAATTCCGCGTGTGGGAAAACAAATGGAATTTTCCCCTCAGCACTTTCGGGCCAGGCTGATGGCGGGTCAGCTTTCCACTGATCCATGTCTGGAATTCCATTTGCATACATTAGCATATCATGAATACTCTTTTAAATATGCAAATCGCCAGAATCACGTTCTCTCTTCCAATTACCTGCCCCGCCAATGGGAGATTAGACCGCTCTGAATCACAACCGGATAAATGGGGTTTTCAACTGCCCACATTCACTTCGCTCCTGACTTCAAGGTGAGAGCAACAGTCAAGTGCTACCTGCCTCAGAGCTGTTCTGAGTCATCAGCGATGCCAGAGCTGCTGTGTAAGGCGAGGTGGTGGGTGCCACGGGTGTCTTGCAGGGCTTCTCATGGGTGGGTGCCTCAAGTGTCTAGTGGGGCTGCTCACGGTGGGTGCAGCACTTTTCCGGGAGGACTGCCCTCAGTGGGCAGAATTTTGCCCTTGGTGGGAGTGCGGACCCCACCGGCTCGACGGCGGGTGGGCAGCCGAACTCCGCCACCAAAATGGGGCCTGCCGCCATTTTAAGTGCCTGCCCGACAGGGAGTGCTATGCGTTTCCTGTGCAGGGTGGGGAGAGGGATTCTCCATCTGTCAAAGTGCGCCGCACTGCTCCCTGAGACCAAGTGCTGTCTCAGGGAGATTAGAGACAGGTAAAAAAAAACTCCAAAAATAGAACAATGTCACACAAGATGGGACATGTTAATAAGAAACACATAAACTTTATGAAACTTTTTAAAAACGGACATGAAACTTCATTCCCCCAGTGGATGAATGTTCATGTATAATCTGGAGCCCGCTGGGGCTCCTGGCCTGCCCGCCAGCCTTAAGCTTGGACAGGCAGGTCTTTAATTATCTTAATGAGCCTGTCGATGGCTTCAATTGGCCATTGACAGGTCGGCAGGCGGACAGCTGATTTCGCTGTCCGCCCGCCTTCCTGAAAATTTAAAGGAACCGGGATGATGTCGGGGGTTCTTCCCGACGTCATCCCATGTCATTTTTCCCTCGGTGAGCGGGTCCCGCCCCCAAATCGATGACGGGAAAATCCTGGCCAGTGTGTCAGTCTCAGGCAGGGCTGCACTGTACCAATAGGAACCAGCATGGATACTGGGGTGGGGGCAGGGGTTGACAGAGACCTGAGGGTGAAGGGATCAGGGGATGTTAGTGGGTTGTGGAGGGCGAAGATGGCAGGCAGAGGGATGATTGGGGGTGAGGGAGCTGGATCCCAACATGGAACGCAGACACGGTGGGTGGGTGGGCTCTGTATGCATGAGTGGGAGGGGATCCATGCAGACTCTAGAATAGGGAAGGGGGGTTAGTGTGGCACAAGAGGGAAGGGTTGCATGCAAACTCATGATTGGGGGGGTTAAGGCTAACACATGAGGATGGGTTACACAGAGACTCATGCAGGGGTGAGGAAAATGACATTGTAGTCAGTCCTGAAGGAACAGGGGAACTGATTGACAGACCAGTCATAATCTTGGTACTGAGGCTAAAAGGTTGTGTTGAGAGATTAAAGACAGTCCTGGGGCTTATGCTACAGGGCTATGCTACAGGGCTGCGCATGGCACGCATGTCGCGGTCCTGCTCCAGAGAGGGGCAAAGCCTATGTGCTCAATGGGGGTCATGCAGGGCGTGGTCATTGTCTCACACCCGGTGGTGCTGGGGAAGTCCGACTCAGTACTGGGCAGTAGATGGGATGATCATGGTTAGGGGAGGCATCTGCAGCCTGTAAGTGGGGAAAACAATAAAAGGGGGGCTAGTCAAAGGTCTCATGGTGGTGTGGGGGGAGGGGGGGGGGGGGGGGTGGGGGGGGGGGGGGGGGTGGGGGGGTCACCTCTGTAAGTGGCCGTGCACACAGCCTCAATATAGGAAGGGGTGAGGTCCACATGGGTCATGGGGGCATCAACAGTGATGGGTTCAACAGGGAGGGCAGGAATGATGTCCACAGCAATAACTATGGGCTCCAGGGTTACTGGGGAAGGCTGGAGAGTTACTGGAGGGAGGCCTACCTGCACATCTTGGGGTTCCAGGATGATCAGAGGGATGTGAATGGTGACAGGGAGGGTCAAAGCTGGTCTGGTAGTAGAAATGCAGCCATCATCATCTTGAGATCCCCAGAATCGATGGTGCGGTTTAAAAACTAAATCTCCATGGGAGGGGTCTGAGGCAGTGTGGGAGGAGAGCATGGCTGGACTCAGGGGCCCTTTCAGGGGGCACCATCACACTTCTTCAATTCTCAACATGGAGATGAAGGGTCACCTTATAGAACTCACAAACACTTTATTGAGAACTGAGAGTTGGAAGCAGTAAGTAATGGTGCACTTTTACACAAGACTGCAATAGTCTTTGGGGTCACATTAGAGGTGGTCTCATTGAGCATTTAAATATCAGGAATGTGAGAAAGTAAGAGGCATCCAGCCATTAAGGAAACACAGCAGCTGGATATCTGCAAGATGCTCCATCAAACCCTGTAAAGTGCATTGTCCAATTGACATGGGTTAGGGCAAAAGGCATCCAGTCATTCAAAAAGTGCAAGGCAGGTTTAATCTCTAATCCAGATCAGGCATTGTATGAGCTCCTTTAGTGATGGTGACCATAGCATGGCTGTACTCAGTCCTCTTCCGTCCTCAGTGGGCTAGAGATGTCAGGATGTTGGGGTGGCTTCTTAGGTACCTATGCTTTGTGAGGGAGAACCTCAACTACAAGGCGGCAACAGGGAAAGGAGACTGGTGCAGACCCAGCACCAGGGCATGCCAATGGCTTTTTGGCTGAGAGTGAGAGGCCTACAATAGTTATTCGATCTAAATTCATCTTGAGTATTTGTAGTAATTATGGTTTTATTTATTGTGTAATGTACCTTTAAGAATATTATGTGTTAGGAAAGATCACATGATCTGTAGTAACCAATAGGAGAGTAGCACAAGCTACTGCAGGAGTCAGTGCAGAGGTAGAGTTGGAGTTGAAAGCACACGTGTAGCTGCTGCTGAGTATTGTAAGGAAACTTAATGTTTCCACCCAAGAAGTGTCTGCAGTTCAACTCTATCACTAATAGTGCAACTCGACCACCCGGTAACAGTATTGATAAAAAAAGATACATGTCAAAGCTTTTCATCTTGCATTCAACAGGACACTTTGCAAGAATATCAATATTGTTGTTTTCCCCTTATACTGGTATTCTTGCGAAGTGTCTTGATAAGTGCAAAATGAAAGTTTTGACATGTTTCTTTTTTCAGCAATACTCAAATTCCGTGCTATCAAGCCACTATCTAAATTCATCTGTTGGCTCTAGCTGTCCACATGAAGAAGGAGGATTGCAGAATGGAGGCTGCGCTCAATGCTGCCTTGATCGCAGTAGTCGGCTTGAGGAGGAGAAGAAGGACCCGCACAGCTTAGAGGGGAGCCCCAGCTTGAGGTGCATGTCCAGGGGAGCCCCAGGAAGGACCAGAGGCTGAGGAGGTCAGAACCATCCCACAGAGGCAACTGGCATGCCCAAGTGGCCACCAAAGAAGACTTTCCTATCTGAAGATGAGCAAGAGGCAGTGCCACACATGTCTGAAATTGTCACGAGGTGTGGTGGCTCATATCTGCCACATTCTGCGGGACGATTTAATGCTGCATGGACAGGGAGGCCATCCTCTGCCAGTGCCCCTGGAGGTCACTGCTGGTCTCAATTTTTTTGCAAGCAGTTCATTCCAGTGATCCACAGGGAACCTATGTGGCATCCCTCAGTTCTCCATGCATAAATGTATAAAAGAGGTGATGGATGCCCTCCATAGTAAGGCTCCCTAGCCAGGCTGCTAGATTTCTGGGATTTGTGGCGATCTCAGTTTTCCCTAGAGTGCAGGGTGCAATCAATTGAACAAATGTCACTTTAAGAGCTCCTTGGGAGCAGCCCTGATCTTCATTAACTGGAAACTCCCTCAATGCTCAGCTGGTGTGTGATCATCAGAAGCACATCGTGCACGTTTGTGCCAGGTATCCTCAAGTTCCTATGAATCCTACATCCTGGGTCACTCCCAGGTACCACAGATATTCGAAGGGCCGCAATGCTTACAGGGTTGGTTGCTGGGTGACAAAGGGTACCCTCTGAAGACATGGCTCATGACATCCGTGCATCATCCTCAAAGTGCCTCGGAGGAGAGATACAACGTGGCGCACTGTGCAACAAGATCCATCATAGAGCAGACCGTTGGCATCCTGAAGATACGCTTCCTATGTTTGGACCACTCAGGTGGGGCTCTGCTGTACCGACCACAGAAGGTGTCCTGCATCATCGTGATCTGTTGCTCCCTGCACAACCTGGCACTTCAAAGGGGAGATCACTTGTCAGAGAGAGACATGGGCGAGGCTGAGAGCTCCTCGGATGGTGAATACCTAGAACAGAAGGAAACTGAAGAGGGCGATGGTGGTCAGCTTCCATGTAAGGATGCCTGCACAGCGGCACGACATGGAAGACGTCCCCGCAACACACTGATAGCTACAAGGTTCCAGTAGGAGTAAGTTCCAGGCAAGGGGTCTCCCAGAGCATTTCTCCTGTCCCTCAGCATCATGCCAGTGATTGGAATGGCCTTGACAAGCCGTGACATCACAAGCACAGTCAGCAATCGGCCTTGAACCTTTGACCCTCAAGTTGATGATACCCTCATCTCTGGAAAGGTCAGCAGCCGTTGTGGGAAGTAAAAGACAGCTGCACATGTTGTAGCTGTGGCCACCTGAATGAGACACTTTGTGTGGTCAGGGAGATGCACACATGGTTGTGGAACCTACAATGGCTGCAGGACCTGTGCTTTCGCACAAACCATGAGGACAGCTCAGTGTTGATTAAACAACATAACTTGTAAGTCTCCAAGACACATGAGCACACACAACTCTATGGTGTGTTGTAAGGCCGAAAGATTCCAAACTCAAGGTGTAGACACTTTCAGGAGAGAGCTTGACACATCTCCCTGACAGTACACAAGGGGTGAGTAACTAACATGAGTCCGCTTAACATCACATGAATCTGAGGCTCACAATGGGAGGCAATCAAGGACTGGGAGCTTGGGTCAAACCCGCAATAAGAGGGTACAATACATATGAACAAGGCATTTAAATCATGAGACCATTATCACAAACAGGAGATGTATTTACAAAGGTGCATTATATATATATATACATAGTGCGAGAACACCTGTGCCTCAATAGTGATCTCAGTATTTCTTACTTGTTCTATCCCTACCACTACATCTTGGTACACATCCAACACCCGCAGCAGGATTGGAAGCAGCCTGCTGACAGCTACACTCTGTTGTCTATGGTAACCTTGGTGGGCCTCCTCTAGAGGGCCAGGACCTGGAGGGCCCCGACCTGCTTTGGGACTTCTCCTGTGGTGCATGTGCACCATCCTTGGATTTTACAGCTGGAGTTGATGGGGTCACAGGCAGAGAGGATCGGGATCAGCTGGACATTCTCGGAGTCACTTGGGTGAATGGCTCAGGGGTCTCCAGCTGCTGGTCTTCCTCCCTATGAGTGCCTGAGGTCCCCTGCCTGACACCTTGAGGAGAAGGGGCTCTTGGAGGGAGGCCAGGGTTCCCTGCCCCCCCACCTCTTGGCCAGCCATTGATGGATTCCACCAATGCCTATAGCAATGGAATGCAGATCCAAGCGCAAATCTTGCAGGATCTACTGGACCGAGGACTCCAAGGCGATCACTACCCTTCTCATGGAGACCTCAAGGTGCTCACATGTTGGAGCCACGACATCAGATGGAACAAAGATGGACTCCTCCATCCTTTGCTCTCACCTGTTGGCAACTCTATCTGATTTTACACCGCCTGTTGTTGCATCTCCAGCATGTTAGAGACGGCCACTTGCAGAGGCTTATCATCTGACTCAGACTCAGTGGCTGCCTGATGTCCAGCAGTCCTCCAAGTTCAGAGACCTGGGCTGTCATTACCTCCAACTGCTGTGGAGACATGTCAGTGAGGTGTTCTCCAAATGTGATCCCGAGCCTAATCTAGACCCATGACTCACCGCGCTGTGTGTCTCTGCACTGGTGGAGGGTGCAGATAAATGCAGTGATGGGTCTTTATCTGATGCACCCTCCTCTGATGTGGCCTAGGGGCTGGGGCTTATGGTTGGTCTGGAGCTCTGTCTGGGCCTGCTGGTGCCTGTAAGAGAGAGGAGATAGACTTAGTTCATGAGCAGGCAGAATACAACATTGCATGTCACTTATTGTGATTATCAGTGTGTGATCAACTCATAGAGGACTCATCCATGCTATCTTGCTGGGAGAGGCTGATCTCACCTTCTCCACAGGGCTTTTGTCTTTGCCTGCCAGCTCAGTGGCATCCTCTTCAAACCAGGACAGCTCCTGGATGTCTGCCATCCCTCCTTCCGTCTGAGGTATCACTCTTCTGCAGATTGGACAGTAGCAAATGTGACCCCACTATTTAAGAAAGGAGGGGCAGACAAAATGGAAAACTACAGAACTGTTAGCCAGACATCAGTATGTAGGGAAAATGCTAGAATTTATTATGAAGGATGTGATAACTGGGCACTTAGAAAATAATGGTGAGATTGGACAGAGTCAACGTGGATTTATAAAAAGGAAATCATGTTTGACAAACCTGTTGGAGTTTTTTGAGGATGTTACTAGCAGGATAGATAAGGGAGAACCTATGAATGTGGTGTATTTGGATTTTCAAAAGGCTTTTTGAGAAGGTCCCACACAGGAGCTTAGTAAACAAAATTAGAGCTCATGGGATTGGGGGAAATACACTGGCAAGGACTGAGGATTGGTTAACAGACAGAAAACAGAGAGAAGGGATAAATTGATCGTTCTCAGGCTAGCAGGCTGTGACCAGTGGGGAACCGCAAGGATCAGTGCTTGGGCCCCAGCTATCCACAATCTATATCAATGATTTGGATGTTGGGATGAAATGTAATATTCCCAAGTTCGCTGATGACACAAAACTTGGTGGTAATGTGAGTTGTGAGGAGGATGCAAAGAGGCTCCAAAGAGATTTAGACAGACTAAGTGAGTGGGCAAGAACATGGCAGATAGAATATAATGTGGAAAAATGTGAAGTTATTCATTGTGGTAGGAAAAATAGAAGTGTAGAGTATTTCTTAAATGGGGAGAGATTGGGAAGTGTTGTTGCCAATGGGGCCTGGGAATTCTTGTTCATAAGTTACTGAAAGCTAACATGCAGGTGCATAAGCAATTAGGAAGGTATGTTAACTTGTATTATAAGGGGATTTGAGTACAGGAGTAAGGAAGTCTTGCTGCAGTTATTTGGATTCTTAATGAGACCACACCTGGAGTATTGTGTGCAGTTTTGCTCTCCTTACCTAAGAAAGGATATAATGGCCACAGATGGAGTGCAATGAAGGTTCACCAGACTAATCCCTGGGATGGTGGGATTATCCTATGAGGAAAAAATTGAGGAAACTAGGCCTGTATTCTCTAGATTTTAGGAGGTGATCTCATTGTAGAATACAAAATTCTTACATGGCGTGACAGGGTAGATGCAGGAAGGGTGTTTCCTGTGGTTGGGTAGCCTAGAATCAGGGGATATAGTCTCAGAATAAGAGGTAGACTGTTTAAGACTGAGATGAGGAGGAATTTCTTCACTCAGAGGGTAGTAAGTCATTGGAATTCTCTACCCCAGGGGGCTGCAGAGACTCAGTTATTGAGTATATTCAAAGCAGTGGTCGATAGATTTTTAAATGACATCAAAGGATACAGGGATAGGGCAGGAAGATGGTGCTGAGGTAGAAGCTAAGCCACGATCTAATTAAGTGGTGGAGTAGGCTCGAGGAGCCGAATGGCCTACTCCTGCTTCTATGTTCCTATGTTCTGATCCTGTAATCCCTCAGTTTGGACATGCAGGCTCAAAAACATGTCCGCCATTCTTAGTTGATTGGCAGTTGCAGAGGCAGAGAATTAGGACACCACCTCGTAAGATCATTCCAGTGAAAGCCTTGTCAGCTAGAGTGGGGCAAGGACCCTGAAATGGTCCCGCCCCGTGATTATTTTTTAAAAGGCGTAAGATTCTGCCTATTCTTAGGTTGGGAAGTGTTAATGTCCAAAGGGACTTGGTTCCTTGTTTATGAGTCACTAAAAGCTAGCGTACAGGCGCAACAAGTAATTAGGAAAGCAAATTGTATGTTAGCCTTCATCACAAAGGGACTTGAGGGGATTTGTTGCAAAGGTATAGAGCCTTAGTGAGACCACATATGAAGTATTATGTACAGTTTTGGCCTCTTTACCTAAGGAAGGGTGTACTTGCCATAGAGTGAGTTCAATGGAGGTTCACCAGGCTTATCCCTAGGTTGGTAGGATTGTCTTATGAGGAGAGATTGAGGAAACTGGGCCTGTGTTCTCCAGAGTTTCAAAGAGTGAGAGGTGATCTCATTGAAACTTACAAAATTCTTAAAAGGGCGTGACAGGGTAGATATAGATGGGATGTTTCCCCTGGCTGATGAGTCTAGAACCAGGGAACACAGTTTCAGAATAAGGGGCAGGCTTTTTAAGACTGAGAAGGTAGTGAATCCTTGCAGTTCTCTAGCCCAGAGGGCTGTGGAAGCTCTGTCATTGAGCATGTTCAAGACAGAAATCAATAGATTTCTGGATACTAAAGACATCAAGAGATATGGGGATAGTGGGGAAAAATTGGCACAAAGATAGATGATCAGCCATGATTTGTCTGAACGGCGGTGCAGGCTTGACAGGCTGAATGGCCTACTCCTGCTCCCTTTTCCTATATTCCTATTGTTTTAACAGATCTGGAGACTCATTTATTTTCTGTGGAACTTGTGAACTGCCATTGGCTCCATCAGTTCTGTTTATCTCTAACTTGTAATGGGAAATCTCTGCTGGGTGATGCTGTTAACAGCTGAACATGAAGCAGAGGGGATAACAGTACCGTCAGGAGATTGGCATAGACCTTGTATTCTGAAAAGTCGATGCAACTTAAAGGCTTCTGGTGGAAGAAGGCTGCAAATTTAGTAGTCAATTGCAACAAGTTTAACTCGATCAAATCCATCTCTTTAATGGGCTAAAATTTTTGGCACTGTGAAAAATTGTTTCTAACCAAATGAACTTAGGCTGCAAAATTCACACTGACTGAAATCCAATTGCTTGCTTGTTCAGATAATTTAATGATCCTTAATAATGTTACCAAAGGAATTCTAAACAAATGGTCCATTGATGTATAGTTCATTGTGATGTGGGCGATTTTTTTGTGTTTTGTTATGGAGCACCTTCCATTACTCACAAGCTAACACTTTTTATAAGCCAAGTTTATCATATCCTAATGCAGGAATAACCCACTGACCTTCAAAAATGACACATTTTATTGATTATGGTGGCTGCCTTTGAAGCAATTTTATGACACCATCTCTTTCTTGTTCTGCAGACTGCAAGATATTAGAGTGCATCTGACAAGCCACAAAACATTACAGAAACAGCGGCAGCAATTCCGGTGAAGTTGGCGCAATGTTACGGAAATATATTTTGAGGACTATAGCAACATTTCTTTCTTAAAAATCCTAATGATTCAGCTGCACTGCGTTGAGTGAAATTCCTTTTCATGAAAAGTTGGAGCTTGTTTATTTTCCTCCTTAATTAACAAACTATTTAAAATGATAACATTTCAATGCCATATATTCTCCAGTTTCACTAGCAGGTCATTCAATATTGGAAAAAAAAACACATCCCCATTTTATTTGGTTAAGATGGATTTCAGGTCCTCTCTCTCCCTCTCTCTCTCTCTGTGTATTTCCCTTTTCTCCCATGACCTTCAGAACTGTGCCCCAATAAAGGATATTTTTTTAAATCAGCAAAAGTTAACAAGCTTTTCAAAGACTAAGTGTATAATATGGTTGGCTTTGTTCAAGCCTGCTTCAAAGGTTTACTTGTGCATGTTGCATTTAGTGAAAAGCCCGTATTAAAATGGGCTTGGGTTCAGGTGAAAATGAGCCATCTGAATTTATTCTCTCGAGGGTTGTTTATGTGATTTTCTGTGTTATTAATTTATACTATGCTCACAGTAATAAGGCTTACAAACAAATATAAGATGAGAAATTGCTGTTGGTAATATTAATAGTTGAATATTGAAGGTATTTATATGTCATCCATTCTTCTGCTCTCTTAACATTGGCATTCTCCAGTTATTTTAGACTGATAATGTCACTGATATTTACTTGGGGCTGTGAAGAGAGTTATAGGGGGAGGATTCCGGATGGGAAAACCAGAAGTACTGCATTTAGATCTCATTTAAATTTTTTCAACAGGTTTGCCACTTGACAGTCAGTCTGATTGATAGGTTACTGCTATGAGACTGGAAAGCAGCTGAGCAGCAGATGCCAGGCAAGTAGGAGATTGCACGGTCAGCACTCAGAAACCACGAGCAGGGGTTTGAGGGAGGCTGGAGACCCCTGAGTCTGATTGCAGGATCTATAAAACAAGTTATCTTGTTGTGCCTGGAGATAGCACTTCTGCTTCTCTTGCTCCACAAACAGCGCTGTAAGTGATTTTACCTCATGGATCTGGCCTTTCTGCCCTCCATTTGCCTGCTGGGTTTCTTGAACCTGGGAAACCTGGTCTTCATGGGCTATATCTTGTTAAAATTGAGGTACACAGTATTAAAAGATGTCAGAGACTGACCCACCCCCTGAGAGTGGATTGGTTGTTCAGTCCCTTAAAAGTTTACAGTTCTGATGAAAGGTCATCTCCCTAAATTATTAACTCTGTTTGTTTCTCCATAAATGTTGTATGACCTGCTAGATATTTCCAGAATATTTCAAATTTTCAGGTTCTGCAATATTTTGCTTTTTTTCTCCCATGAACCTGTACTGACTCGCTGTTGCCATACCTCCACCCTTCCTGTCACGACAACTCCCATCCTTTCTCATGGCCCTGGTGTCATTATATTTCCTTGCCTGTCCAAGTATGTGAATGTAGTTCCTAAGTGTGACTAAAAGCTCATCCTTTCTTTAATGTACTGCTCTTCATTGCTCATCTCCAGTTATTGTTGCTTCTTAACATGACAATCATTTATTCAGGCTGTTGCTCACTGTGTTACTGCTGATCTCTGCACTTCTATTTGCCCTGTCTAGCTGCTAAAAAATAGAGTTTCCTTTCATTTCCATGTGCCATTTAACAAGCACTTGCAACCCTCACAACATAGCAAACTACAAATTGCTTGTTTGATATTTTCATTGCTGCATATCCCTGGTGAGTGTTTATTCCTCATCTGATTCATTATCTGCCTCTGGATCACATCACTGCTCTGCTACACAGCTTTTGTCCTCCTTCTGTAGAATCTCATTTTCGCTTTTTGCTGCTGTTCCTTTGATGCCTTTGCTTTCCTACCTACTACTTTCAAAAATGTGTCGATTTTTAAGTGGTGAGGAATTCATATTTGAGAACATAAAAGCCTACTTTACAGAGCTTATCCATTAAACTTTTGCAGAAAAACACGTCTTTTTTTTCCAAAAGATTTTATTTACACACATTTTAGAAGTCAAAATGGAATCTCAGGTTAGGAAGGGTGCATTATCACCCTGGCTCACTGGTACCATTCTTGCCTCTGAGTTATGGATTGCCTCCTGTGACTCCGTTTGTAAGAGGGTTACATTTAACTTTTTAAAAAAAAACAATTACCTGTCCTCCAGGGGTCAAGGCTATTAGACCCATCTGAACGCCCAGCTCAAGGTACATATATGCCCTTTAACAACCACTATGCCTACTGTTGCTGAAGAATACCATTCCCTTGGGGTGCCAGCGAATAGGGTTCCCCCGTTCCTCCCCGTCCTGTACCAATAGCTCTGTAAGGGGTAGGTAGAGGCGGCAACCCTTCCAAAGACCTGTGAAATTTTGCCTTCAGAATGCATGCCATCCTAATGTCTGGCCCTTCCACTGCTCTCCTGCTGGATGTAAGGCAGGAGTGTTCCAGAGGGAACACTCCATTGGCAGTAGGGATGACTGCATTTATTACATAGGTCTTAGTTATTCACCTAAAAAAGCCTCAAATCATATTTTTATTTACTCAATGTATCCATCAGATATAGTTTAAATTCAAACTACAATGGAATCTGAATATAAAAATCAAAGTACCCAGTCCAGTTAACAATGTGTCAGTTATTTTTTAGTGTAGATCAGATGATTGCCTCCAAATAACTTTTTATAATGTGAATATGTGTCTTAAATCATGAATATGTGTTTTAAAAGTGTAACCTTTGCCCATTGAATTGTAGCACTTGGGCCAGAAACATACATCATAATCTCTGTAATCTTCTATAATTGAAGTTTCACAGGCACTTAAGGCCACTGCGTAAAAAGCACCAACGTTTTAAGAAGATTAAAAGAATTAAAATCCTTGACAGACAAAACAGCATTTTGTTCCAATATAAATTGAGAAAGAAGTAATATTTTTATGAATGGCGAACTGGTCACGAGAAGGAACCATTTGAAAGAGTCATTAGCTATTGCAACCAAGTTAGAAGCTGGTATTTAAAGCATTACTGACTGCTGAAATTTATTGCTTTACACTTGGATATTGCTAAGCAACAGTACAATGTCTACAGAGAGGATTATCAGCTGACAGAATTGTTGTACAATGTCTCAGCCACAAGTGAAGCTGACCAAGTGACCAATTCTGGTCTCTTAAGTATCCCTGGTTTTAATTGCTCTGCCATTGGCAACCATGCCTTCAGCTGCCAAGGCCCTAAGTTCTGGAATTCCATTCTTAGCTCTCTTCCCTCCTTTAAGATGCCCCTTGAAACCTACTTCTTTGACCAAGCTTTTAATCATCTGCCTTAATAGCTCCTATGTGGCATGGTGTCAAATTTTGTTTGATGACACTCCTTTGAAGTACCTTGGAAATTTTTTCATGTTAAAGGCACATTATAAATACAGTTTGCTGTAATTGTTGTTGAACCATAGAGTCATTATCTCACAGAAGGAGGCCATATGGTTTATACAGACTGGTTTAACACCGTTTTAAAATTCCTACTTTGTGTGCTGTTGATATATCTCAAATACATCATAAGCATATGCAGGGAGACACATTCTGATCACTAATTCTAGTAATGTTATAGACTTGTTATCTTTGAACATGTCTCTGATTTCACTAGAAACAATGACCAAAGGATATGACTCAGCATTCACTTATGATTTCACTACTAATAGCGATGGAAATCATCCCTGTGGCTTTATTTAAGTGGGCATTTTAAAGTAAATCTTGTGATGCATTTCAGTCATCAGTTTTCTATTGTTTTCTCCTGTTTTTAGGCTCCTCACTGCCAAGAATAGTTTCATGCTAACGCTCTGCTCCATCTCTTCACTTCTCCCTTCAACCCCACGACACTCCTAGTTTACAATAATATATTTGTCCTCTTTCCCCCAACTCCCCAGAAGCATTTCATGGGCAGAATATTGCGCTCATTGATTGGGCATGCGCCCACCTGACAGAGCATGAAATGACGCGCGATGATGTCGGGCGAGCGTCCCGAAATCATTGCGCACTTGCACGATATTTCGGTCAGCGGGTACACACAGGGGTTGGCAGTGCGCCCACCAACAATCAACAGGTCTATTAAGGCCATTAAAGTTGAAATTAAATGAAATTTTTTGCTGCCTGTCCAACCTTATGTTTGGCGGACAAGCAAAAAGGCCAAGAGGCCTTCGGATTTTTTTGCAAAACCTCATCCATGGGTGGGATGAAGTCTCGATCAGTGATTTAAAAAAATAATAAAATTTTTCAAACTAATTTGTAACATGTCCCTGCTCATGTGACAGATTCACATGAGGGGACATGTTATTAACATCTTTTAATTCTTTTTTTATGTTCAAAAAGCTTCAGCTCCCTGAGACACAGAGTTGCCTCAGGGAGTTTTTACTGCGCACACCTGCGGGCATGCGCAAAGCTCTGCACTTGTCCTCCTCCCACCTCCCTCCATACAGGCAGCGCTGGGCACTGCAGTGTGTGATTCATGCTGGCTGGCCATTAATTGGCCTGCCAGCATGAAATGGCGATTGCAGCCCGATCGTGGGCGACTGTCCGATTCGCGGCCGCTCTTGCTCGCCCTCATCGAACCCGCCCAACGACCGGAAAATCCTGACCTATGTTGCCATTCTCCTCCCCCCACCTCTTCCTCTTTCACACACTGCAAAGTGTAAATCTTTTATATTTGTGCACAGGAAGCAATGAGAAATGATGATTCACTGAGTATTTTGGAAGGCAGGGTCAGGTGTAGGGCTGTTTCAAAGGCCATGGGTTATACTATTTCTGAGGTATTTTTCCACAATACTGTAAATCAGTTTTGCTCACAGGCCATAGTCATGGCTGATTTAGATCTGTTGATCTTTCTGGTCCTGTGTCAAATTTTAGAAGCTGTTTGTCAGCTTTCCCAAATTGTCTGGGTTGATAAACCTACCATCCTGATAACCAAATTACTGTTTGACTGGGACCTTGGATTCCTGTGTTCTGAATCACATTAGCACCCTCACCAGTGCCAAAACCTAATTAATGCATTAGGAAGTGAACTGATGAGAGTAAAGGACTTCCCTCTACAAAGGTGGTTCAACTCCAGCCTGACTACCACTCATTGTAACTGGTTTCACACCCTGTCTAATATTACTCCAGACTGAATTCAAGGAAGAGAAAAATCAGGCAGGTTGTCAAAAATTGTTACACTTCATCCCATCATGGGCTGAATTTTACTTTGTGAAAACAGGAGTGTTTTTGTCCTGCAGCAACGTATTGACAAAAACACAATTTTGAGTATCTGTGCCAATGGCAGAGAGGTAGAGGAGAGGCTGCCTCCATCAGAAGTGCCCTAAGAGGTGCCCCCAGATGGCGTCAGCTGCTGCTCACCCTTCTCCATGAGGTCCATTTGGCTCTTCCTACTTTTCTGAGAGGGACCAGGAGCTGGATGGGACTCCAGGCTCCTTGTCCCTCTCTCGCCCTGGCTCTGGGCTACTAAGCACAGAGACAGGGCAATGGAGTGCAGGTCAGAATGCACCCCCATGATTGCTTCTGTACTCTGCTGGATTTAACCCTCCCAGTCAATCACCAGTCTGTCAATGGAGGAAGCTATATGTTCTGTTGAGTGAGTGATCACAGTGTTCATGGCCTGGGTGGACACCTCCAAAATCTGTGCCAGGACATGCAACCCCTCTGGTATCTCTGCCACATCTCCACATACCTCACGCAGAATGTCTGTCATCTGCTGCTTTATGGACCGCTTCAGAGGCACATCATTCAACTGGGACTCAGCATCTGGCGCTCCTCCAGCACTCCTCTGTTGGCCACTGGCCTGCTCCATCTCAGTCTCTGGCAGCTGCACGTATGACTGTGACGTGCCCTCACCAGTTTTTGGTTCCCTTAGTTCCTAGGTGCGGTTTCCCCACCGAGGTGCTAGTAACTATGCTCATGCTGGATGCAGAGCAAGGACGTGATGCTGCACCCTCTGAAGCTACCTTCCTCCTCAGAGGTAAGTGTCAGATCCTGGAAACTTTCGGCAGTGACAACAGTCCGTGATGCACCTATGCAGGAGACAGAAATAGGGAAGGTTAAGGCCTTAAGACTTTAAGCATTGTGAGATGTTAGTTTATTTGCATTTCACAACTTCCAAGATGTATTCAGTCATTCCCCACAGATGCACAAGAGCATTCTCAAGCAGGTACCATCGATGCCTCTTTCACAACAACATAACCGACATCATGCACCCTCTCCTTAGCCCTGTTAACACAATTCTCTCTCTCAATTGCACATGAAGCCCCTTGCAATCTCACCATCCCTGGGCTTCGTCCTGTCTTGCCCCTCCCAATGGACCGGCTCCACTCCTTAGCAGAGAGCTCCAAACTTCCTCCTCTATTGGCCAGGTTTGGCACATGGCCTCCCATCTTCGGTCTTTCGTGGGCATTGTGGGCCCTCTTCTCCTGCAAAGACTGTGTGACATCGAAATGACTTAGAATCTACTGCACAAGCTTTCCTTCACTCTTCTGACCTCTGAGAACTCCACAGGCTGAACAGTCTGTGACACCAAATAACCAGGGTACCTTTCACACTTCTTCCACCTCCCAACACTTCCTTCATTGGCCCCGGGTAGCATTGGTGCATCATTGCACCTTGCACTTTTGGGGAGTGCGCAAGATAATCCCAAAAGGAGCTTTCCCACATCCCTCCATGTATGTACATCACCATAACGGAGCCTCATTCACCCTGGCAGATCATAAAAGGTCATTGGGGCACATTCTGCACTGTGTACAGGTTCTCTCAATGATCCCAAGGCTATTGACATCCGTTGTAACCTCCCAGGCTGCTTTGGTCAGGCTGGGAGATCTCCTCTTATTGTCAACTGGCATGAAGACCTCCTACCTGGCACTTTCAGCCTGGAGGATGTCATGATAAGAGTTGATTGTGGAAGTGGACTCCAGAATTATGTACCAGATGGTACTCTGGATGAGATGGGGTCACCTGGCCTGGGAGTTGAAAGTCAGGTAGCACATGTTGGAGCACACGTTGGAGTTCAATTACTTCAGATATGTGTTTATGTTAGGAAAATGTGTTATCAATAAAGTTAGTTCAGCTACACTGTTGATGGCCTGTGTACATCATTGATACAAAAAACCAGGCAGAGGAGACCTCACAGGGAGTCGTCATTGAACCTTGGGGCTGCCCTTGTCCTTCTGTTCTGGGCGTCACTTCGGCCTCTTCTCTTGTCCTTCAGTGGAGAGACAATGAGGGTTAAAAGCTGATGCTCAATATCTCCCTATATTCATCAGCATTATGTCTGAAATGTATTCGTTTTTTTCTTGACTGCCAAAGTTTCTACAAACTCCCATCAGTAAATAAACACACAAATAAATAAACATTGGCACTCAGCTGTGTCAATGCTTCAAAATATTTAACAGCAGTATGAAAATCTTCCTTCACAAATACTCTCATCCCTGCTGCACCTGATACAGAGCTTTGCTGGGTGTCCCTTTAAGTGAGTGGCTGTGATCTCCTTTTGGGTCCCATTAGGCCAACAGTGTTGGGAGGGTGTTGGTTATGGAACAGTGTCTCTTCAATAAGTCTATGTAGTCTTCAGTTGGATAAGTCTTTATTATCAAGTAGAAACTATTTACACGTGTACAGTAAAGGGTACAGGCTAGGAGCTTTCTCCATGATTAGGTCTTAACCAGTCTCTGCTCAACACCACACTGTCCCCTGGATCAGTGTCCTGTGCCTTCTTACCTCACTGCGTGGGTGGTACTGTACTCAGTCCCACATTAACCCTGTATCTGCCAGGCCCTTATACTACACCTTCCCCCAAGTCTTTATCCAATGTATTTGGTGTTATATTAGTTTACTTCATGTCTTACATTGTTACCAGTCTCATGCATTTATATTGTTGTTATCACTTTATTGCTATTCATACATTATTGCTATTACTTTATTAGCACTATTATTATCAGAGCCTGATAACCAGCATGGCAGCCATTAATTGGCCGATTTGCGTATCATAGCTCAAAGGTGGGGTCTTGGGTCAGTGAACAGTGCACTACTGAATTGGATTCCTGCCCACCACAATGGAATGAAAAATTCAGCTTCACTTTCCTGATGGGCGCGTTAGGTTAAAATTGACCCTTGTAGCTTCAACATTTTTATGTGGATCGATGTTAACATATTGATATGAATAAATGTTGTTGCTTCTGATTTACCATCCAACAATTGACTACAATACTAGGAAGCTCTGAACCAGGTGCTGAAGGCAATGCCCTGGACAGTCCTTGTTGGGTGCAACCCAGAAGTTGGGCCAGCAATTGCCCCCAAAGTTAGGCCTTTTGTTTTGATGATGTCAAGTTACTATAAACCCAAACATCAAAGAACCCATGAGGCAATTGTTATGGCACAGCGGATGGTAAATCCTGAGCTGTTCAAATCCCAGACGGAAACTTGAAACAACAGCCACAGCTATTTTATAATACACTCTTTCTTAACTCCTTCCTCATTTGAATTCAAGCTATTCTATTTAGAAATGCATATGTTCCCTTTACCTCACATTCTAAAACTTCACCCATGTTCATCTATTTAGCATTTCACACCTAGCTTCTCTTCTTACATTAAAGCCTTCAGGCCAGATGTTTCTAATTCAATTAAGAGACACACACACACACACACACACACACACAAACACACCCCACTATTACTCTACTTCACAATAAGTTCCCACAACATTTTGAAAATTATATCTTCCTGACAAAATACCAGGTCCAAACTTAGTTGAAACATAAATTGGAACAGAGTGAATGGGGCCTTTATGTGTGAGGGTGGGAGAAGATATAAAGCGGGAGAGAAATTCCTTCTGAGGAACTGGGGATTGCAGGTAAGCAGCATACCGATTTGTAAATTAGTATCTTTAAATTGCTGTGTAGCGTCTGAATTCCTTCTTGCCAGTGACTGACTGTCGATACCTGATTCAGGGGCACTGGCAGACAGCAATGAGTCCTGAAGTGAGGCCTGGAAATGCCAAGAATGAAGCCCCGAACAGAGATGAAGCTGACAAGTACCAATAAGCAACCAGCTGCAAAATCTCCAAAACTGCTCACTGGCAATGTTGCTGGCCAATTTTATCCTGCCCTTGGATGAAGCTTGTGAAAATGTCAGCTGGCCGCCTGCCCATTTTGCCCATGTGAAGAGCAGAAAATCACACGGACAATGAAAAATCACAGACAATTGGATTGTTAATGGCCTTAAGCGGCCTGTTAATTAATGGCGGGCGCCGCTCTGGCACCTGTGCGTGCCCACCGACCGAAATATTGTGCGAGTGCTCAATGACATCGGACACTCGGGCGATGTCATTGAGCACAATTTTACACCCTTTCAGGTCGGGTGCTGCCCGCCAGTGGGACGAAAAATTCAGCCCTTGGGCCTGGTGAACTTCTGCATAAAACTCATTAATCCAAAATATTCCAAAATCTTTAAGCCTGATAAATTGTTTGTGCCATATTACATGGCCAGGATTAATGGGGCCCACTACAAGGGCTAAGTGGTTGGTGGGCCCGCATAATCGCAGGGGAGGCCCAGGGCCTTATTCCTGATCCCTGTTTAGTCAGCAGTGGGATTGAGCCGACATGCGGAATCCGCCTGCTGGCTAATTAAGGTCTTCCGAGCTCACATGGGACTCCCGTACCTCATGAAGGCGGTTTGTCAGAGGCCTCCCAGAGGGGTTCTCTCGTCTGGCACTTAGTGATGGATCAAGGGACCAAACAGTGGGATGGGCAGTGCCCATTGTGAGCCAACCCATGCTCTTGGATGTGAACCCCCTAGTGCCTCTCTCAGTGGTGAAGCCCTCCCTATGACCCCCAACCTGCACACAGTCGCCTGTCTCTGGGATCCAGTGATGACCCCTGGGCCTCAGTGAATTGCTGGCAGCAGCCACTGCTTCCCATGGTGCTGCCTGTAATGTAGAACTGCCAGCCCTTGATTGGCTGGGAGCTCTCGGCGATTGTATTTCCATGCATAGCATCTTTACTATAATTAAATGTCCTAAAGCATTTCACAGGAGTACTATGAGTCAAAATTGGACACCAGTCCAGATAGGGTGATATTAGGACAAACAGCTAAAAGCTTGGGCATGTTTTAAGGAGCATCTTAAAAGAGGAGTACAGAAGCAGAGAGGCTTAGGGAAGGAATTCCAGAGCTGAGGGTCTTGAGATCTGATGGCACAGGCACCAATGATGAAGCATTCAAAATCAGGAATGCACAAGAGGCAAGGATTAGCTGAGCGTAGATATCTCAAAGGTTTGTTGGATTGGAGGAGATGACAGAGATAGGGAGGGGCAAGGTCATGGAGGGACTTGAAAACAAGGATGAGAATTTTGAAATTGAGGCTTTGCTTGCCTGTGAGCCAACCTGAGTCCGCGAGCATGGGGGCTGGGGGGGTATTAGGTGATTGGAGCTTGGTGCCAGTGAGGACACAAACAGAGGGTAAACTACGGGAGGCCTGCCAGATGTGTGTTGGAATAATTAGGTCTAGAGATGACAAAGGTGTGATGAGGGGGTTATCAGCAGATGAACAAAATCCAAGCCAGTGCCACCTCACTGACTTTTAAGTATATAGGAAGCCGCTGTACACTACTTGATTGTCAGGATTCTACGATTTACTGTAGATAATTCTTGATGTGAGGTAAAAGTGCTATGAAAGGCTTAACTGATTTATAGTGACTTCAAGTTTGAAGTTCGTCACTTTTATTCCTGCTATATTTTTAACTTCTCGTTAACATTCTTTTTTAACATTGCATTAGAGACTCCCCCTTTTTGCCTCTCAGTGGAGCCAAAGATAAGAATTAGTCAGGATAAGTGGACGATTCCCACCTTGTTATGTTATCTGTAGGATCAATCTTTTGAAGCTGTTAAAAACAATATTTTGCTGGGCAATAAAGAATAAAAATCAATTTCCTTTAATCTCAACTGATGGCAAGCACACTCGAGCAGCACAGAGAGGCATTCCTATATTATTTGTTTTGATGTTTTGTATATATTGCCAAGGGGTAACTGCTTCAATAAATTCTAAACCTATGTGGCTGTTAGATCTGTGAAAATGGAATTGTTCACACTAACACACATCCTTTAATGTTTGAAAGAGAAGGTCTTTCTGTTTCAGTTATGTGTTTTAAAGTTTAGCTTGGAAAGAAAAATTGTCGAAAGGTAATTCCTCATTCATTGTGGCGTGCTTCAACAGTCGGTTTGTACCTTGCTGATTCTAATTATTCATAGATATTGGTCACGCATATGTCTGCATGCCTGATGGTTCTGAAGTCCATTTTATAATTAAAAGGATGCAGCCTCACTTATTATGGATTGGAAACAAACTATGCACCATTCCTGCTGCAATGGTGTTTTTATAATGTGGTGATGTGTCTTAATAAAATTTGGCTATTGCACTGCAGCATTTGGAACCTTTTTTTAGGTGGAGAGTTTGTCAAATAATCAACTTTCTGTCCTCAGTTTGAGCTTGTCACTTTGTGCACAGGAACACAGGAACAGAACAGGGGAAGACCATTCAGCCACTGGAGCCCATTCTGCCATTCAATGAGATCATGGCTGATCTGCATCTCCACTCCATTTGCCTGCTTTGGTTTGATTTCCCTTCTTATATTTTCTTAACAAAATCTATCAACCTCAGTTTTCAAATTCCCAATTGACCCCTAGTCTCAACTGTTCTCTGGGGCAAAGAGGTGTAGATTTGTGCTAGACTTTGATCTTCCTGATATCACCCCTGAACAGGCACTGTCTAATTTTAGGATTATGGCCTCTTAGTCTGGAGCCTCCTACCAGAGAAAATAATTTCTCTCTACCCTGTTGAATCACAGTTGTCATAACCATGCAGGTTGCCTGCAGAAACAGAATTTTCTCCCCTCTGATGTTACTCCGTTCCAGGTATGCTTAATTTAATAATACAATGGGCACCACCAAATCACATGCAACTGGCTGAATTCTCATGGCAAGCTATTTGCCTTTGTTTTGAATGAGTTACTTCATCTCCAGCAAAATCTTTTTACTCATGTAGGCACCTGAACACTTTGATTACTGATATTATCATCCAAATGCTTGAAACACTTGTATCCCATTGCCATTTTTGCAACTTTGGAGGAAAAGTTAATCTATTTTTAAAACGAATGGGTTAATTCCTCTGTGAGAGGTGGTGGGTTGGGGGGAGTGGGTTAATTATCACTTTCTTCAGAGGTGAAGAACTTGAGGTAGTGGATCGGTTGCCCACTCCAATTATCTGATCCATTGACTTTATGTGGTACTGAGACACACTGACCATGGAATTGGTGAAAAAATCAGGTGGAATTAAGGATGGCAGATGGATAAGAGTACCATTCGGAGGGAAGTTAGACAGGGTGTATAAAAGCATCAATCCATCCCAGGTATTCTCCGCTACTGAAGACGGAGAAAATCGAAAAATTCAATGGATTCACTTTTTCATAATCCTCTCCCACTCTGCCCAGCCCCCTCCAGCTACATGTACCACCTTTCAGATGAGAGGTTAAACTGAAACCCTGTCTAGCCACTCATGTACATGTAAAAGATTCCATGGCGTTACTTGACAAAGGGCATGGGGAAGTTCTTCTGGTATCCTGCAGTGTCAATATTTATCCCTTCACCAACATCACTAATACAGATTACTTCAAGAGAACTTAAACAAGTTGGTGGAATGAATGGGTAAGTGGCAGATGAAATTTAAGGGAGCTTTTCCATGAAAATTGGTGGCCACGTCATCTACATTACAACAATGACAAAATATCAGAAGCACTTCAGTGAAATGCCTCAGAAATCCTAAGATTGTGATAATTTGTTCTTCCTTTCTTTTCCCTTCAAGTACTCCCTTTTTGATCTACATTAATGACCTAGGTATCAGTGTACAGATGACAACTTCAGAATATGTGGATAATACTGTAAACTTGGAACTATTGTGTCCTGTGAGGTGGATAGTGATAAACTTCAAGAGAACCTAGACATGCTGGTGGGATGGGTGGAATTAATTTAATACAGAGAAATGTGAAGTGTTACATTGTGGTAGGAAGAATGAAGAGAGACAATACAAAAGAAATGGTACAATTCTAAAATTGGTGCACGGATCTTGAGTGTAGAAATCATGATGATGACAGGGCAGCGATTGGTAAGGTACATGAGATCCTGGGCTTTATAAATAGGTGCATAGTGTACAAAATCAAGGGAGTTATAATGAACCTCTATGAAACATTTGTTCAGCCTCAAATGGATTATTGTGTCCAATTCTGGCCATTACACTTTAGAAAGGATGTGAAGGCATTAGAGAGGGTTTAGAAAAGATTCTTGAGAATGGTTCCAAGTATAAGGAACTTTAGTTAAGTGGATTGATTGGAAAATCTGTGGCTGTTCTCCTTTGAGAAGGGAAGATTAAGAAGGAATTTGATAGAGGTTTTCAAAATCATGGGGTATATGGAAAGAGTAGATAGGGAGAAACTGTTCTCATTGGCTAATAAGCCAGATGCCCAGGCTAATGCTCAGGGACATGGGTTCAAATCCCTGCACAGCCACTGGTGAAATTTAACTTCAATAAATAAATCTGGAATATAAAGCCTAGTCTCAGTAATGATGACCACGACAATTATCATTCAGTTGTTGTAAAAACCCATCCAGTTCCCTTTCGGGAAGGAAATTTGTCATCCTAATCTGGTCTGGCCTACATGTGACTCCTGACGAACATTAATGTGGTTGACTCATAACTGCCATTGAAAATGGCCTAGCAAGCCACTCAGTTCAAGGGAAATTAGGGATGGGAAATAATTGCTGGCCTTGTCAGTGATCCCCACACCCCATGAAAGAATAACTATTAAAAAACCACAGAGAACTCTGATTTAAAGTGTTTGGCAAAAGAAGCAACAGTGACATGAAGAAAAACTTTTATATGCAATGCGCGGTTAGAATCTTGAATACGCTACCTGAGAGTGTGGTGGAGGCAGATTCAATTGAGGCCTTCAAAAGAGAAATGGATAACTAACTGAAGTGAGAAAAAAATTGCAGGGCTATGGGGAAAAGGCAGGGGAATGGGACTAGCTGATCTGCTTTTCCAGGGAACCAGCAAGGACATGATGGGCTAAATGGCCTCCCTTGGTGCTGTACCCATTCTATAATCCTATGATTCAATGAAATTATAAACCACTGAAATCTTTTTCAGTGAATGAGCTTTGGTGGATTGGCATGTTGTACATCTGTGAGTTACTTTCCTCAGTAAAAGATAAAAAATAAACTTATTTAAAGCAGTGGAATATAGGTTAACAGGACTTTAGGATACATACATAAAATCAGATTGCTCAGCTAGTATATCTGAAATATATAGATTGTGTGATCCAAATTATTGCTACTATGCATTTAAGCAATGCCAAATGCTGAAAAAAGTATTCACCCTGTCAGTAGTGCTGCATCACAAGGGTAATGGAATGTATTTTAGGGAACACTTGAGTATTATTATTATAATACCCTTAGGTTAGTGTTGTTAAAAAAAAAAATACTGATTTCTATGTAGAATACTGTAGCTTCTATTGACTCACCAGATTGCTAGTGCAACTGCCATCCCGTCTTTCTTCGTGGATTTTGAAAGTAATGAATCCTGTGTTTTGGCAAATGTCAAAACTTTGCCTTGGGTTACAAGAGTGATGAGTTGACAACAACACTGGTATCACGAGTGTCTGATATTAAATAGCCATAAATAAGACATTATAATAAACAAAAGATTCCTCTTACTCTCCAGAGAATCAATAGTTATGACATGATTATTTGGGGAGGCAGTGGTGTAGTGCTATCGTCGCTGGACTAGTAATCCAGAGACCCAGGGTAATGCTCTGGGGACCCGGGTTTGAACCTGCCTTGGCAGATGGTGGAATTTGAATTCAATCGACAAAAATCTGGAATGAAAAAGTCTAATGATGACCATGAAACCTTTGTTGATTGTCATAAAAACCCATCTCATTGACTGGAGCCCTTTAGGAAATGAAATCTGCCATTCTTACCTGGTCTAACTTACATGTGACTCCAGATCCGCAGCAATATGATTGACTCTTAAATGGCCTCTGAAATGGCCTAGTAAGCCACTCAGTTGTATCAAATCACTAGAAAACCAAAAGGAATGAAACTGGGCAGATCACCCAGCATCGAGCTTGGCACCGGAAACAACAACAGCAAACTCAGCCATGCCGACTCTGCAAAGTCCTCCCCATAACATCTGGGGGCTAGTGCCAAAAATGGGAGAGCTGTCTCCCAGATTAGTCAAGCAACAGTCTGACACAGTCATACTTGTGCCTTACAAATAATGTCCCAGATGCCACCATCATCATCCCTGAGTATGTCCAGGACAGACCCAGCAGAGGTGAAGGCACAATGATATACATTCAGGAGGGAGTTGCCCTGGGAGTCCGCAACATCAAAACCAGATCCCATGAAGTGTCATGGCACTAGGTCAAACATGGCCAAGGAAATCTCTTGCTGATTACCACATAACCCCAATCCCCTCTTCCTCCCCAGCTGATGAGTCAATACCACCACTTGGAGGAAGCACTTAGGGTGGCATGGGCGCAGAATGTACTCTGGGTGGTGGACTTCATTGTCCACCACAAAGTGTGGCTCGGTAGCACCACCACAGATCAAGCTGGCTGAGTCCTAAAGGACTGGGTCTGCAGCAGGTGTTGAGGGAAGCAACAAGAGGAAAAAACATACTTGACCTCACCCTCACCAACCTGCCTGCCGCAGATGCATCTGTCCACGATAGTATCAGTAGGAGTGATCACTGCACGGAGATGAAGTCCTATCTTCACATTGAGGATACCTCCATCGTGTTGTGTGGCACTACCACCTTGCTACATAGGGTAGGTTTTGAACAGATCCAGCAGATCAGGGGCTAGGAATTCTTTGACGTGTAACTCACCTCCTGACTCCCCAAAGCCTGTCCACAATCTACGATTCACAAGTCAGGACAGTGATGGAATACTCAACACTTGCCTGGATGAACTCCAACAACACTCAAGAAACTTGACACATCCAGGATAAAGCAGCCTGCTTGATTGGCACACCTCCTGCAAACATTCACTCCCTCCACCACTGGTGTACAGTGGCAGCAGTGTGTATCATCTACAAGATGCACAGTAGGAACTCACCAAGGGTCCTTAGGTAGCACCTCCCAAACCCACGATCACTACCATCTCGAAGGACAAGGGCAGTGATACATGGGAACACCACCACCTCAAAGTTCCCAAACAAGCCACTCACCATCCTGACTTGGAAATATATCACTGTTCTTTCGCTGTCGCTGGGTCAAAATCCTGGAACTCCCTCCCTTACAGCACTGTGGGTGTACCACCTTCTCAAGGACAATTAGGGATGGGCAATGAATGATGCCTAGCCAGCAACATCCACATCCCGTAAATGAATAAAAAAAATATGATCATGGATATAAATCTGCTTCAACTGAAGTGGTACATCATAAAACCTTTCTATGTTCCCTCTTTATACAATTGATACAAAGATATTGCTTGAAAGTTACATTGTGAAATATATAAACGCTTAACGCATTCATATCAAATTCATCTTTTAACAGCATTAGCATCTCCGCTGAAACAGCTAATCACAAAATTTGTTTCTATGATAATATTGTGCAAATGATTTCCACATTATCATTTCCTGTGGCTAATCAGTAAGGGTTTCAACCAGTGAATGTAGAAACAAATTTGTTAAAATCTCATGCGTTGGTTGTCATCTTCCAAAATTCCAAGATTCTGGAACAGTCCCGGCAGATTGGAGGGTGGCAAATGTATCTCCACTATTTAAAAAAGGAGGGAGGGAGAAAACAACGAATTATAAACCAATTAGCCTCACCTCAGTAATTGGGAGAATGCTGGAGTCTATTATAAAGGATGTGATAACAGGACACTTAGAAAATATCAACAGGATTAGACAAAGTCAACACGGATTTATGAAAGGAAAATCATGTTTGACAAACCTACTGGAGTTTTCTGAGCTCGTAACCAGCAGAATAGATAAGGCAGAACCAGTGGGTGTGGTGTATTTGGATTTTCTGAAAGCTTTTGATTAAATCCCACATAAGAGGTTAGTGTGCAAAATTAAAGCACATGGGATTGGGGCTAATATATTAGTATGGGTCGAGAATTGATTAGCAGACAGGAAACAACAGTAGGAATAAGTGGAACATAAACAAAAAATGCTGGAAAAACTCAGCAAGTCTGACAGCATCTGTGGAGAGAAAGGCAGAGTTAATGTTTCGAGTCCGTATGACTCTTCCTCAAAGCCTTCAGAAGGATAAATGGGTCTTTTTTGGAGTGGCAGTTGATGACTAATGGGGTAGGTATCAGTGCTTGGGCCCCAGCTATTTACAATATATATCAATGATTTGGATGAAGGAACCAAGTAATATTTCCAAGTTTGCTGGCGACATGAAACTTGGTGGGAATGTGAGCGATGATGAGGGTATTAAGAGGCTTCAAGTTGACTTAGACAAGTTGAGTGAGTGGCAAATACATGGCAGATGTAGTGTAATGTGGATAAATGCAAAGGTATCCACTTTTGTAGGAAAACAGAATGGCAGAGCATTATTTAAATGGTGAAAGATTGGAAAATGTTGATGTACAAAGGGACCTGGGTGTCCTTGCACACCAACCACTGAAAGCAAGCATGCAAGTGCAGCAAATTAAGAAGGCAAATGGCATGTTGGTCTCCGTTGCAACGGTATTTGAGTAGAGGAGCAAGGATGTCTTACTGCAGCTATGAAGGGCCTTGGTGAGACCACACCTGGAGTACTGTGTGCAGTTTTGGTCTCCTTACCTAAGAATGATATACTTGGCATAGATGGAGTGCAGCAAAGGTTCACCAGACTGATTCCTGGGATGGCAGGATTACCATATGAGGAGAGATTGGGCCAACTAGACCTGTATTCACTGGGGTTTAGAAAAATGAAAAGGGATCTCATTGACAGGGCTGGTGTTATGACACAGCAGTTAGTAAAGGCTGAGTTATTTAAAGTCCCAGAGGTAATCTTTAAACTTTTGTAGACATACACGTCTACAAATTACTACCATAATAACTTTTAAACAAATCCCCAAATTAATCACTCCTAGGTAAATCTTCACCAAGGCAACATTAACTCATAGACTTAAATAGACACCAGGCAAAGCACATTTTATCTTACAAATTTAAAGTGAGGTTCCTTTCAATTTGCTTTCTTTGTAGACAGTTGTAGGGCTTACAGGCTGCTTAGATATCACATGCCTCTGACCTACACACACAACACCCTTTTCTGGATATACCTAGCCTTCCCTTTGAATGTAAACTCTAATTGTGTCACCAGGCCCTTTGAACTCCATCTCTTCTAGCAATAAAACCCCTTTCATAGTACCAATTTTATTAGTAATATAAACAAGTTGCTTGGTGTCTCCTAGCCAGGTGCAAGATTTCATCCCCAGTCTTTGAATTGTTTATTCAACAAAATTCAAATGTACCCTCTACCTTACTGTTTAGCATCTCAAAACTACTATACATCAAAGCACCCAGACTAGCTGGGGGCTTTAATCCAATTAAAACACACACACTCACACCCACAGACACAGACCCTACTACAAGTCTAATTTAAAATAATTTCCAATAACATCATATAGATTAATATCTTAATGACAGCTGGACAGACTGGATGCAGGAATGATGTTTCCTGTGGCTATGGGGTCTAGAACAAGGGGTCATAGTCTCAGGATACGGGGTAGGCTATTTAGGACTGAGATGATGAGGGTGGAGAACCTGCGGAATTCTCTACCACAGAAGGCTGTGGAGGCTAAATCACTAAATATGTTTAAGAAGGGAATAGATAGATTTCTAGAATCTAAAGGCATCAAGGAGTATTGGGAGATTGCAGGTGTATGGCGTTGAGATAGAGGATCAGCCATGATCATATTGAATGATAGAGCAGGCTCGAGGGGTCGAATGGCCTACTCCTGCTCCTATTTTCTATGTTTCTAAGTTTCTATATGATGCTGTTATAAATTTTGGGTCTGTCTTTAGTATTCTCTCAGGTTCAGCAGTGCTAGTCAATCCTTTGAGTGGTCCTCAGTCAGGAGTGTGCCCTTACTGCCCAATATCTAAATATACAATAGAGTAACCCAGGCGAGGGGGAAGGCAAATAATAATGCTTCCTTGTGATCTGAGCTGTTTTCCAGTGCTTGCCCATGTGAACTGGACACAGGGACCAATTCCTCCATCAGAACAGATAGGCCTGAAGCCTGATTGAAACTAAATCTCAGGCCTGATTTACATGAGGCATGTGGGCTGCGAGTACATCACCAAACAACTTGCCAGTGAAGAAGACATCAAAGTGATGCTGTAACACTGGCAACAGCCCTCAGTTATAGGTGCCTGGAGGGGGTTGAAGTGGCTTACTGGTTGTTGAGTGTGGGGAGCAGTGATATTGGTGATTGTGACGTTTATGAAGATGGAGAAAGACTCCTGACTGCCTAGGAAGCATTTATTTATGCATATTTTTAAAAAGGATTCATGGCTATGGGGTGTTGACAAATCCTATGTGGGTGAGAGAAACCAAAAGTTGGCACCATGTCAAAGGGCTCTTGTGTAGGGCCTAAATTCAATGCAGGCATTAAAAAGCCTACTGTGCTAAAATCTCATGTTCTAAAGTGGACAATACTGCATATGTAAATCCCATTAAATATAGCTGATTTTATAAAATACCCTGCATGTCAGTCTCACATTGAAATAAATGAGTCCTTTAGATCAAGGGAGCTATCTGCTAATTAAATCAATGAGCCAATCTGATCTAAGACCAGAGGAGCTGTCTGAATATTCCAGTTGCTGAAACTAAAGACAGACTTTTCCGTGCCTATTGGCATCGGGCATCATGGCAGGCGTGAGTGGACAATATGGTGGGAAGGCTCAGAATCATTTTCACGCCGTCGTGAAGTCAGTTTGCAATTGTCCACTCTGCCCGTCGATGGTGGGCCGTGTTTCCTGCTGCTGAACATTGGGGACTTTATTTTCATACATTTGCATTTCATTGTAAGCCCTGCCCGTCGGAATCATCCCCCCCACCCCTCAAGCTGGATCATCCGAGCACAAAATCGCACTGACGTGTTTCACAGCTGAACATAAGCGACGTGCATCTGACCAGCTGCACTTCACACGGGACTTTGAGGCTTGTCTGCCTACCATGCTTCAGGCAGTATCCTTGGTCATCAGTGCCAGGCTTCGCAGGTAGCACCACACCACTTTTAGGGGGGCTCAGGGACAGGTCTTTATCTGCCAGACCAGCCTCCAGGCAGGGGTGGCTTTTCAAAAACAAAAACAGAATTACCTGGAAAAACTCAGCAGGTCTGGCAGCATCGGCGGAGAAGAAAAGAGTTGACGTTTCGAGTCCTCATGACCCTTCGACAGAACAGGGGTGGCTTTTCGATGGCTGCAAGGCTAGGGCCTGTTTGGGGAAGGGGGAGAAGTGGCCTCAGGCAAGGGAAGAGGCTGCAGGGCGAGGGCTGTACTGGGGAAGTGGGGTACCCAAGGGTGTGTGTGGGGACACATGTTGATCATTGCAAGTGGCCTCAAGGTGTTGAGGACTGAGGAGACAGTCTCCAGAGGAGATGAGGCCAGATGGAGATGTGACAATGTATGTGAAAGAGTGAGTGGTGATGTCCCTTGAGCTGTCAGTGAGTGAGATGCCAGTGAATGTGTGATGGGCTTGAGTATGTGAGTTTAGAGTGATGGGATGGTTGCCTTACCGTGGCAGTAAGGATGAAATCATTCATCTCTTTCTGCACTGGATGGCCAACCTCTTCTATTCAGCGTTGGCACTGACCACCACTGTAATCGCCTCCCAAGCCACAGTGGTGAGATTGCTGGACATCCTGAGGCTAGAGCGTGGGTGGAGGACATCACGGTGGGCCTCCAAAAGGCATTCCAGTGATGGGTCACTGAATTCTTCCTGGCTTTCAGCACCATGTCTTTACTGAAGCAGTCCTGGGATGCAAGCATTGAGAACTGTGTGTGCGGCTGCAGTTTAGACATAGCACCCGGAGTGAAGAAACAGTGAGGAAACAGCATGGCAGGAGATTCAGAGGCCGCCCGCCAGCGAGACGACGTGTTTCCTGTGGCTGCATAATTAATGAGGCTGGAAGTGGACAATACAGCATGAAAAGCCACCATGAATTGCGGCCAGTGGGTAAAATGTCCTTTTTCCCGTCCACTACCGCACTTAGTGTAAAGCTGGAACAAATCCACCGTATAAGTTCAGGCATTAGGCATCGTTATCTTCAATCCCATGCAAGATTCTCCCTTCCAGAATAGTTCTGCACTCCCATCATTTTAATTCTCATGAAGATATTTAAAAATAGATTGCTCAGTCCCCCTTTCATTGGGTGAATCTAATCAGAAAGTTTAGTGACAATCTTGCTGCATGAAACAGGCAGGGGTTTTATTTAAATATTTATTAATTTGAAGATGTGGTGTCAAGCAAACTATTTCTGATATACAGGAAGTTTATTTATAATTATGCCGATGTGAACTAGTTGTTAAGGGTTGCTGGGTCCTGGTAATTATATGCCAGTTATTTAGCTGTCACAGTAATTTTACAGTAAGTGTGATTCAGCCAGTTCTTGTCCATTTTTCTTTTTCAGATTCAAATAAACCTTTTCTGTTGTCACCAGGCATATGAGGAGCACCAATGGGAATCCTGTTATGAGATTGCTTTTATTCATTGAAATGACGTGGGCATCACTGACAAGGCCAGCATTTATTGTTCATCCCTACTTGCTCTTGAGAAGGTGGTGATGAGCTGCCTTCTCAAATAAAATTGGCTTGCAAGGTCATTTCCAAGTGTCGTTAGCAGTCAATCACATTGCTGTTGGTCAGGTGCCACATGTAGACCCAGCCAGGTAAAGATGGCAAATTTACTTCCCTGAAGGACATAATTGAACCACATGGCTTTTTGCAAAAGTCCAATTAGGTCATGGCTATTGAGACTAGCATTTTAGTCCAGATTTTATTTAATTAATTGAATTTAAATTCCCTAGCCGCCATTGTCAGATATGAACTCATATCTCCAAATTATTGGTTTAAGCCACTAGGTTACTAATACAGTAACAATACCACTAAGCTGCTGCAGCCATCTCATTTAAAAGCAGAGGACGGGGTCCTTTCAGGCAGACCAGTCTGCATATGAATTGCTCTGTACTCATGTGCCTGTACCTGCACTTGTATATCTGCAAACAGAGGTGGCCATATTTCTCTTTTACAGATGACTAAAGCCAACAGAGGCTCTTATTACAAAAGTAATATGGAATAGCAGATCTGATGGCACCCTTACAATAGGAAAATGCATGGCAATGTTTAAAATTGCACCTTTCCTTAGAAACACCTGAACAGACTCTGTATGAAAAAGGACATGCCAGGGTGAACAATAGCCAGTGTAAATGGCATGCATAACTGCAGAGCCTGCCAAAGGCCATGGGGACCTGTCTTCATGAGTATGAGAGTCAGATACAGCATTATGCTGTATGCTGTAAGCTGTAAAGGCATTTGCCGATGTTATTCCTCATAGGGCTATCCCCAGTGACCAACAGCCAGCTATGGCCTGAAATGGAGCTGCACCACCTTACAGGCATGCTGCAATACTGACCTATGGGAACCTTCCTCTTCATACTCACCTTATGTAGTGAAACCTCCACATCAGTAAGCGTTAAACAGGAGGCTGATGCTAGGCTGCTTCATCACTGGCCTACATTTATTTTCAATCAATTTTTTCCTGTCACTTCCTTATATACCCCCCTCCCCTTTCTTCCCCTTCAGCCCCGGCAAAGACTGTCAGAATATCTGTCCCATGTTTCTGACATTCACCTTTAATTGCCTTCTTTTTCTGAACATACTATGCCTTTGCTTCTTATGCTCATGCAGGCTTGCAGATGGACACGTGTATATTAAGTTGCAAATGGTATGTTTCCATTTATATTACTGTAAAACCAGTTCTGAACTATTCAGACATAGGCTGACCAGTGATGGCATTTCACTGCATACTGTCTCAAGAATAAATCTGGCAAGACTGTGAATGTGAGAACTAAGGCAGTTTTAGAAACAACAGTATCGTCCACCTCAGCCGATATGGCATTCTGCACTGTCACAACAGAGCACTAACAAGCATGCACCCATCATCCTCTCTGCTTTTTAATACTAGGTTACTCTGAACTGATTTCAATTCTCAAACTGCCATACTGAGATTTGGACTCAGGTTCCCAGTAATATTATTAGTGCAGGTCTCTGGAATACTAGTCCTGCAGCATAGCCACAATACTGCTACGCACAATTGTAGGCTCACACACACTGTTGGGAGGGCAAGTGTTCCTGCAAGCATCATGCTTCTTCCGTTTTTTAAAAATTCATTGACGGGATGTGGGTATCGATGGTTAGGCCAGTATTTATTGCCCATCCATAGTTGCACTTGAGAAGGTGGTGGTGAGCTGCCTTCTTGAACTGCTGCAGTCCCTGTGGTGTAGGTACGCCCACAGTGCTGTTAAGGATGGAGTTCCAGGATTTTGACCAGCGACAGTGAAGGAACGGCAATATATTTCCAATCAGGACGGTGAGTGGATTGACAGGGATCTTTCAGATGGTGATGTTCCCATCTATCTGCTGCCCTTGTCCTTCTAGATAGTAGCGGTCGTGGGTTTGGAAAATGCTGCCTAAGGAGCCTTGATGAATTCCTGCAGTGCATTTTGTAGATGGTACACATTGCTGCCACTGTGCATCGGTGGTGGAGGGAGTGAATGTTTCTGGAAAGGGTGCCAATCAAGTGGGCTGCTTTGTCCTGGATGGTGTCAAGCTTCTTGAGTGTTGTTGCACTCATCCAGGCAAGTGGGGAGTATTCCATCACACTCCTGACTTGTGAATTGTAGATAGTGGACAGGCTTTGGGGAGTCAGGAGGTGAGCTACTCATCGCAGGATTCCTAGCCTTTGACCTGCTCTTGTAGCCACTGTATTTATATGGCTAGTCCAATTCAGTTTCTGGTCAATGGTAACCCCCCGGAGGTTGATAGTGGGGGATTCAGTGATGGTAATGCCATTGAATGTCAAAAGTGATAGTTAACTTCTGTCTTGTTGGAGGTGGTCATTGCCTTGCACTTGTGTGGCGCGAATGTTACTTGTCAGTTTTCAGTCCAAGCTTGGATAATGTCCACGTCTTGTTGCATTTGGACATGGACTGCTTCAGTATCTCACGAGTCACGAACTGTGCTGAACATTGTGCAATCATTAGCAAACATCCCCATTTCTGACCTTCTGATGGAAGGAAGGTCATTAATGAAGCAGCTGAACATTGGTTGGACCTAGGACACTACATTGAGGAACTCCTGCAGTGATGTCTGAGATGATTGACCTCCAACAACAACAACAATCTTCCTTTGTGCTAGGTATGACTCCAGCAGAGCGATTTCCCCCTGATCCCATTGACTCCAGTTTTGCTAGTGCTCCTTCATGCCACACTCAATCAAATGCTGCCTTGATGTGAGGGGCAGTCACCCTCACCTCACGTCTGGAGTTCAGCTCTTTTGTCCATGTTTGAATCAAGGCTGTAATGAGGTTAGGAGCTGAGTGATCCTGGCGGAACCTAAGCTGAATGTGAGTGAGCAGGTTATTGCTAAGCAAGTGTTGCTTGATAGCACTGTTGCCGACATCTTCCATCACTTTAATACTGATCAAGAGTAGACTGATGAGGCGGTAATTGGCCGGGTTGGATTTGCCCTGCTTTTTGTGTATGGAACATACCTGGGTAATTTTCCACATTGCCGGGTAGATGCCAGTGTTGTAGCTGTACTGGAACAGCTTGGCTAGGGGTTGCCGCAAGTTCTGGAGCACAAGCCTTTAGTACTATTGTCGGAATATTGTCAGGGCCCATAGCCTTTGCAGTATCCAGTGCCTTCAGCCATTTCTTGATATCATGTGCAGTGAATCAAATTGGCTGAAGACTGGCATCTGTGATGCTGGGGACCTCCAGAGGAGGCCAAGATGGATCATCCACTCAGCACTTCTGGCTGAAGATTGTTGCAAATGCTTCAGCCTTATCTTTTGCACTGACGTGCTGGGCTCCCCCTTCATTGAGTATGGGGATATTGTGTAGCTTTTTCCTCTAGTGAGTTGTTGAATTGTCCAAATCTTAGATCTGATCTGTAGATTGTGGAATTGCGTAGCTCTGTCAATCACTTGCTGCTTATGCTATTTGGCACACAAGTGGTCCTGTGTTGTAGCTTCACCAGTGGACACCTCATTTTTAGGTATGCCTCGTGCTGCTCCTATCATGCCCTTCTGCACCCTTCATTGAACCAGGGTTGATCCCCTGGCTTGGCGGTAATGGTAGAATGGGGGATATGCTGGGCCATGAGGCTACAGGTTGTGGTTGAGTATAATTCTGCTGCTGCTGATGTACCACAGTACCTCATGGATGCCCAGTCTTGAGTTGCTAGATTTGTTCAAAATCCATCCCATTTGGCATGGAGGTAGTGCCACACAACACGATGAAGGGTATCCTCAGTGTGAAGATGGGACTTCGTCTCCACAAGGACAGTGTGGTGGTCACTCATACTGATACTGTCATGGGCAGATGCATCTGTGACAGGCAGGTTGATGAGGATGAGGTCAAGTATGTTTTTCCCTCTTGTTGATTCCCTCCCCACCTGCCACAGACCAAGTCTAGCAGCTCGATCTGTGGTCGTGCTACCAAGCCACTTTTGGTGATGGACATTGAAGTCCCCCACCCAAAATACATTCTGCACTCTTGCCACCTTCAATGCTTCCTCCAAGTGGTCTTCAACATGGAGTATGGACTCATCAACGGATGGGAGGGGGGGGGGGGTGCAATACGTGGTAATCAGCAGGAGGTTTCATTGGCCATGTTTGACCTGATACCATGAGACTTCGTGGGGTCCAGAATCAATGTTGAGGACACCCAAGGCAACTCCCTCTCGACTGTAAACCACACTGTGCCGCCACTTTGCTGGTGGTGGTATCTGGGACATGATCTGTAAGGTATGCTTCTGTGAATATGACTATGTCATGCTGTCTGTGAGACAGGTCTTCCAATTTTGGCTATAGGCCCCCAGATGTTATTGAGGAGGACTTTGCAGGGTCGACAGGGGTGGGTTTGCCGTTGTCGTTTCCAGTGCCTGGATCGATACTGGGTAGTCCAGTTTCATTCATTTTTATTAACTTTTTAGTGGGTTTTACAACTGGGTTGCTTGCTAGGCCATTTCAAAGGGCATTTACAAGAATCAACTGCATTACTATGGATCGGGAATCACATGTAGGCCAGACCAGGTGAGGACAGCAGATTTCCTTCTCTTAAGGGCGTTAGTGAATCAGATGGGTTTTTATGACAATCGACAATGATTTCATTGTCATCAGATTTTACTGAATTCAAATTCCACCACCTGCCATGTTGGGATTTGTATCCATGTCAGCAGAGCATTACCCTGAGTCTCGGGATTTCCAATCCAGTGACAATACCACTATACCACAGTATCTCTGTTTGTTCTTTCCTCCTGTCAAATTTCCAGAAGCCCCTTAAAATTTCAGAACATTCTACAGCTACTGCTAGCACTTTGGTACAGTTTACATAACCAATATCAACAAGGACACCATCATCATGTGGGCTCTTCCCAAACGCAGGCCACAGAATCACAGAAAGGTTACAGCATGGAAGGGGGCCATTCAGCACATCCTCTTTGTTCTGGCTCACTGAGGGAGCAATTCACAATGTGCCACTCTCCTGTCTTCTCCCCATAGCCCTACACATTCTTGCTTTTCAGATAATAACCCAATCCCTCTTGAATGCCTTCATCGAACCTGCCTCCACCACACTCTCAGACTGTGCATTTCAGATCTTAACCACTAGCTGTGTGAAAAAGATTTTCCTCATATCACCATTGCTTCTTTTGCCAATTACCTTAAATCCATCCCCATCACTCCAGTTCTCAACCCTTCCACCTTTGGGAACAAGCCCAATGGATCATTGTCTAATGATGCTTCTACCTGAGCTAATTTCTTGGCAGCTTCTTGTAGTGGTGGTTTGCCATTGCTCTCAGTTCTCAGGGGTAGGATGAGGAGACCGATCCCAAATCCATCTCAATCAGATGGGAATCAAATGCATACTGTTGGTGTTATTCTGAACTATATGCTAGCCATCTAGCGAGTTGTACTAATTGGTTCCCATCAATGAGGTTAAACAAATAAAATGTCTCTCAAAAGTTTTCAGTTTTTTTACCTGAGAGCCTTGAAAGAGGATCAGAAGGTTGAAGCAAGGAAAAAGCTCTTGGTCTGAAAGACATCAGGGTCTTGTGATTGTATATCATTCTGAGGGCAATGTTTTGAACCTTGAGGCCTTCCTGAGTCCCCCACAGAGTCTGTAGGGATTTCCCAATTGGCACAAGCCCAACAGCAGGCTGTTCAGGTGTAAGTAGCATGGGGTTGACTTTGACTGAGTACAGTTTCTTGGGCATACATAACTCAGAAATTTGATGAGTGAGAGAATTCAACACAATGAGGGAAGAGGTGCTGACCTGGCATTTCACAAAACAGGGAGCAGTCCAAGAGAGGGAGCAAGACCTGAGAACAGAACCCAGAGGTGTTAACTAGATGAGTAGGTGATTGATTGGTGAGTTTTCTGCTTCTTTCGCTAAACTTGGGCAGCAGTTTAAACCAAGACCAAGAGATATTGACGCTACATACAATGTATAGATTAATTAGTTAAACTACTTAATGTAACTACAAATAATCGTTGAGTGATATTTCAAAATTTGAAAACCTAATTAGTTAAATAAAATACAATAGAGATGGCAGAACAGGTGATAGATTGCACCATTGTGATCCACAGCAGCCACATCTGCAGCTTGCGGAACTTCGGCTCAGAGTCGATGACCTGGAGTCCGAGCTTCGGTTACTGTAATGCATCAGTGAGGGTCAAAGTTACCTCGACATTTTGTTCCAGGCGGCAGTGACATTCCTCAGGTTAAATACATCAGATTTGGCCTATGTTCATGGGCAGGAGGATGTGACTACGAGTGAGGCAGCTAAGGGGATTCAGAAGGTAGCACTGGAGGAGGCTCAGCCCTTGCAATTGTCCAACAGGTACAAGGTTCTTCCAGCCTGTGTGGATGAGAGCAGGGATTGCAGGTAGGATGAGCAAATTGAGCACAGGACCGTGGTACAGGGAGCATTCAAATGGGGGGAGTAAAAAGGAATGTATAAGCAGTAGGGGACTGTATAGTGAGGAAGATAGATACAGGTCATTCGTCCTGAAAACAGTGTTGCTTGCCCAGCGCCAGGTTTAAGGGCATCTCCTCAGAGTTGGAGAGGAACTTGGAGTTGAAAAGGAAGGATCCAGTTGTTGTGGTCCCCACAGGCACCAATGACATAGTGCAGGAGTAAGAAAGAGGTTCAGTTAAGTGTGTATTAATAGATAAGGGCTAAATTAAAAAAGCAGAACCATAAAGGCAACAATCTCTGGTTGACAACCTGAGGCACGAGAAAATTAGCATAAGGTGAATAAGATCAGAGAGTTGAATGTGCAGCTCAAAGGTTGGTATGGGAGAAATGGACTTCAATTCATGGCACTGGCACCAACACTGGGGAAACAAAGAATTGTACCACTGGGGTGGGCTTCACTTGAACCATGCTGGGACCAGGGTCCTGGCAAATTGAATAACTAGCGTTGTAGAGAGGGCTTTAAACTAAATATTTGTGGGGGAGGTGTTGCCTTTGGAGAGAAAGGGCAAGGTAATCGTGCAAGGTAGTGATGTGGTTAACAATACCGGAGTATGACAAGAAGGGACAGAGCGCACAAACATAAGAGTGTGTTAGAAAATAGAGTAAGAGCCAGGAAGAATGGTAAAAAGACAGAATTAATGGCTCTTTATTTGAATGCTCACAGCATTCATACAAGATAGACGAATTGAAAGCACAAATAGAAATAAATGGATATTATCTGCTAGCTCTTACAGAGATGTGGTTGCAAGGTGATCAAAGCTGTGAATTGTTTACTCAAGGGCATTTGGCAGTTTGAAAAATTAGGAAGAAAGGAAAAGAATTTGGGATGACTCTGCTAATAAAGGATGAGATCAGGTACAGTAGGGAGAAATTATCTTGACTCAGAAGGTCAAAGTGTAGGATCAGCTTGAGTGGAGATAAGAAATAACAAGGGAAAGAAGTCACAGGTGGGAGTAATGTATAGGCTTCCTAACAGTAGCAGCACTGCAGGACAGAGTATACATCAAGAAATAATGGGGGATTGTAAGAAAGGAACTGTAATAATTGCAGGAGATATTAATCTTCATATAGACTGGACAAGTCAAATTGGCAAATATATACTCGAGATTAAATGGTAGATAAACAGTGATAGACACTTAATGAGACATTTCATATCTCTCAACAAAGATATATTCCATTGAGAAAGAAAGACTCTATGAGAAGAGCGAACCACTCATGGCTAACAAAGGATGTTAAGGATGGTATCAAATTGAATGAAAAGATATACAATCCTGCAAAGATTAGTAGGGTCCAGAAGATTGGGAAAATTTTGGAAACCAGCAAAAGATTATAAAAAAGAATATAAAGAAGGAGAACTTAGAATATGAAAGTAAACTAGCAAGGAATTATAAAACCGAGCTGTAAGAACTTCTACAAGTATATGCGTCTGTGGAGTGGCCTAATGAAACTCTTGCAATGGGTCACTCTGATAGAACTACAGCTCATCGGCGTGATCTGTGGCAAGAGTCCAACTGGTTATTGCGAGATCTGCTGCCTTGAGTTTCATCCAGCATAGTGATTACACTGCCCTCAAGGGAAAAGCAGTGAGTGGCATGGTTGGGGAGCAAGAGGGAGGCGGCAAGTGGCTGGTCCAAGCAGTGGGGTTAGGAGCAGGGGGAAAGCGGTGAGCAGAAGGGTTGGAGAACATGAAGGAAGCAGAGATTTAGTGATTTAAAGAGTCAGCAAGCAGGAGGGAGGTAGCTACCTCTGATATCATGGAAAGGGTGAGAGGAATTCTTTTTTGGATGCTGAGAATTAATTTGTGCAAAGTTCAGAGCCTTCAAAACGGCATCATAAGTTGGCTGGATGGCTGGTATGGATCAAATTGGTGCCAACAGCATGGGGTTTGATCCCCATTCTGGCTGAGATGGATTTGGGATCTGCCTCGTTGCCCTATCCTTGGTGGAAATCGCAACACTGTAGATTGGATCTGCCTCAGGGCAGAGAACTCAAGAAGAAGATTTACTTGCATTGGAAGCATTTCAAAGAATGTTCATTAGGTTAATTCCTGAGATGAAGGGGTTATCTAATGAGGAAAGTTTGGCAGGTTGGTCCTATACTCATTGGACTTTAGAAGAATGAGAGGTGAAACGTATAAGATGCTGAGGGGGCCTGACAGGGTAGATGCTGAGGGAATGTTTCCCTTCCTGGGGGCATCAAGAACCAGAGGGCACAGTTTCAGAATAAGGTGCCTCCCATTTAAGATGGAGATGAGGCTTAATTCCTTCTCTCAGGGGGCCATTAATCTTTGGAATTCTCTACCCTTGAGAATGGTGGAGGCTGGGTCATTGAATATATTCAAGGCTGAGATGGATAGATTCCTGAATTATAATAGAGTCAAGAGTGATGAGGAACAGGCAGGAAAGTGGAGTTGCGGCCATGATCAGATCCAGCATGAAATTATTGAATGGTAGAGAGGGATCAGAGGGGCTAAATGGCCTACTCCTTTATGCTCTTATGTGCCGCACAGCTGGACATGTATTGAGAGGCTGCCAATGGCCCTGTCACCCCACATGCATCCTTATTCTGGTCTGCACCTAGTGGAGTTCAGGATGAACTTTTTCCAATTGGGGAAGCCCTGGAAATCCCAAAGCTTCACAGGGCGAGCTGTCAATGGGTCTTTGCTTCTGTTTCCTCTTCAATGTACTTTGGGAACTGAGTGTTCTCCAAGTGCAAACAGAAAAATCTACCTCAGTAATTCTGGTGCAGCCGAAACAAGGAACGTAAGAAACAGGAGCGGGAGTAGGCCATATGGCCCCTTGAGTCGGCTCTCCCATTCTATAAGAACATGCCTGAATTTCTACATCAGCTCCACTTTCCTGCCCTATCCTCATGTTCCCTTAATGCTCAAAAATCTATTGATCTCAGTCTTGAACACACTCAAAGGCTGAAAATCCACAATCCTCTAGAGTAGAGAAGTCCAAAGATTCACAACCCTCTGAGTGAAACAACTTCTCCTCATCTCAGTCCTAAATGGCCGACCCTTTAACCTGGGACAATGTTCCCTAGTTCTAGGCTCTCCAGGCACCTAAAGCAGCATCTCAACATCTACCCTGTCAAGACCTCGAAGGATTTTATACGCTTCAATGAGATCACCCTCACATCCTAGGAATCAAGTGGGTAAATCTATATTGCTCCCATTCTAAGGGAAGTATATCCTTCCCAATAGGAACACTTTGGGAATTTGAATTCAACAAAATATCTGGGTATTTTCGTTATTGTCATCCTAAATTTATTTGGATATGATTAGTGACAAGTCAGTTAGCAACGCCAGAGCTCTTCCAATTTTCCCCGTCATCTTATCTTGCACATGGAACACCTGTTTCCTATTTTCATTTCCAAAATACATGCTTCACAAATCTTTAAAACATTGGGGTTAACTGTAAACTTTCTCTGCTCTGCTGCAGATTTTCTTATCTCTCAACACCACGCTATTTCTTCCCTACTCCAGATCAAAAAGTTGTGATTGATTGTCATTAGTTCAATGGTTTAATCACTTTGAACCTGATCTATCTGTCAGATACTATTTTCCATAGAAAAATTAGAATATCATAAAAATCAGCTGCGTTACTAATGTGATTTGAGAGCAGTTAATTACTTTAATATTTGAAGTTTAAGCCCACATGAAGGGGTTTAATCATTCTTTGGCAAAGAAAGTCAGTGTAAAATTCATAATAGTTTAACAATTAAAATTGCAGCTTTATTTAATTGATGCAAATTAGATTTGTTTTAAACTTCTGCATCTGAATAATTTACAGTTTGGTGTTGGATCCCTTCTCGCTCTACAAAGTGTTTGTGAAAGCTCTGTGGCAGGCAGTCCAACTCACTGAAGCACAGACAGTCTTTGAAAGTAAAAACTGAAAATGCTGGAAACACCCAGCAGGTCACGCAGCATTTGTAGAGAAGGGATCAGAGTTAAGCATTTTAGATCAGTGACTTTTCATCAGAAATGGCCGATGTTCGAGATATAACCACTTCTAAGCAAGTGCGGAGTCAGTGAAGCAGGACAAGAACAAAAGGAAAAGTCTACGTTATGGTGGAGGGCAGCATGATTAAATGGCAAAAGGGGTGATCGTGTGAGGCAAAAAGAGGTGGTAATGGGACAAATATAGAAACAAAAGTTGGAAAACAGGCAGACTCCAGGGGTTTGTGCAACTCCATCGGCCATATACCGAAAGGGAAACCCTAACTGCACCTCTTCCACTTTCACTTGTTTGAGTGCAGCCACCTTCCAACACCAGGACCTGTGGTTTGAGAGAAAGGATGGCAGTTGGATATCTCTGAAGGTCATCAATCTGAAACATTGGGTTGGATTTTGTTCTCGCAGCGGGGATCCCATCAATGGGCATGAAAGCAGGGCTGGAGGGGTGCAACCTCTTTTTGGCAAAACGAGGGACTCTGAGCCCATCTAGTGAGCAGCAGCCAATTAATTGTCTGCTGCTGGTTTATCCATCTCTATCAAGGACAGCTGCCAGCCAATCAGAATGCTGGCAGCTAAGTGGCCTCAACAGCACCACTGGAAGTGGTGGTTGCAGCTGGGACTGCACTTGGAAGAAGAGGACGTAAGGAGCAGGTTGCCCTCACAGCCGGGTAAGGGGGGCCTGGGACAAATTTGACCAGACAGGCAGGCCCTGGTGAACAAGAAGGGGATGGTTGCTAAGGGCAGGTGGTTTCATTGCCACTGGGGCAACAACTACTATTGGTGGGCCCCTGTTATGTTATATTATTCGTAAAGAGCGAGGAACTAATTGTTACGAGAACTTACATGTACTGTTGCATTACAGTCAGGTGCCGAGTAACAATGATGAGTCTATTGACAATTCCTTAACAAGATTGAAAAATGCAGCCAGAAAATGTAAATCCAAGGAAAACAATGAAAGGTTAATTGATCAGCTCGTTGGAGGTTCTGCACACCCTGAAGGGCAAAAAGATTTGCTTGGAAAGGCCAGGCTCACAATATAGCAGGTTGTCAACACCGCACAGCACATGAAGCCACGGGTAGACAAGTGGGCCAGAATTTTTAGCTCATCGGGCAGGTGCACGCCCGACTCGAACGAGCGTAAAATGACGCGTGATGACGTGGGGCGGGTGTCCCGACATCATCGCACACTCACACGACATTTTGGCAGCGGGCGCATGTGGGAGTCGGCAGCACGCCCGCCGACAATTAAAAGGCCTATTAAGGCCATTAACAATCTAATTGAAATAAATTTTTCGCTACCAGCCCAACCTTATGGTTGGCAGGCAGGTGAAAAGGCCAAGCGGCCTTTGCCTTTTTTGCGAAACGAGGATGAGGTTTCGATCCGTGATTAAAAGAAAAATAAAAAATGTTCATGCTAATTCCTAACATGTCCCTGCTCATGTGACAGAGTCACATGAGGGGACATGTTTTTGAACTTCTTAAAATATTTAATTTTTAATTTTTTATATCAGTTCTGTGCCTCAGGGAGCTTTTCCTGCAGGCACTCGCGCGCATGCGTGAAGTTCCCCACTCGCCCTCCTCCCCCTAGCCTCCAACACAGGCAGGACTGAGCGCTGTAGTATGCATTTCATGCTGGGCGGGCCTTAATTTGCCCGCCAGCATGAATACGCAGTCCGGCCCTGATCATGAGCAGCGGTCGGCTTCCCAACCGCTCCTGTCCACCCCTGCTGAGCCCACCCGACGAGGTAAAAATTCTGGCCATGAAGATGCTGACTATCCAAACAGCCAGCCTTCAGGTTAGCCAGGAGAAAGGCAGCAGAGTTGCTGCGATAAACAGTAACAAAAGAAGGCATACCAGATAGAGAGAAAGATTTGCAAGAGCTTGTGGACGGGCACGTGAGTTCACAGGCAGAAGGGAATATCCTATTTATAGATCAAACTGCAGAGCTTGTGGAAGGCCCAATCATGGGGAAAAGATGCGCAGATTCAAAGAAAGAGGATGATTAAAGATTTATCTGAGGCGGAGCAACAGGCTGAATGAGAAGGAAAATAAACCGAAACATCCATAACCTGAAAGCTGACACTGAGTTTGAGAACATAATAGACATAGGAACCATACAACTGCAGGAAATGGTTTGATGTGACAGTTCCCAGAGAAAAGAATTTTGCACAACCATTGTGATCAGAAAGAGGGTGAGAAATAAACACACAACCATAAAACTAAAGCTGAAGATTGATATCGGAGCACAGAGTAACATCATCCCAAACAGACTATGCCAGAAGACCTGTCCTGAAAGTTTGAAGAAAATGGTTATCCAAGGAAAGATACTCTGAAACTGAGCAATGCCATACTAATGGCAGATGGGGAACTGAGATTTGACAGCTAGGAACAAGCTAAATCAGAGGGACAGAAATAGGAAAAGATGTTAACTGTTCTATGTCACTGAAAGAGATAGTTATGCTACCTTGGGTTTGAGAAGTTAAAAGAGCTGCAGCTTATTTTATTAAACCATAAGGTGAAGGAGGTGACAATGAGGGTTGAAGGTAGTACACCCAATTGAAAAACATCATCAGAAGCAATGCATCCTGTATCCAGAGCGTTTTGATGAGACAGCTGGATGCATTGAAGATTTTTAGTATCACATCACTATTGACATGGCGAAGAATCCAGTGATTCATCCCTCATGTAAAGTACCAATAGAACTAAAAGGAAAACCTAAAATTAAGCTCTAAGAGATGGAAGAAAGAAAGTGATTTCCAGAGCCTACAGATTTGGAAATTCCATTGTGATAAATGGATGGCTAAGAAGTTGCCTGAATTAATCAAGCAATAAAGAAGAATCACTGCCATTTCCAACAAAGGAAGAGATCATGTCAGCACCAGTAGGGGCAAAAGTTTTCAGCAAGTTTGATACCAGAAATGGCTCCTGGAATGTGAAGCTCAGTGAGGAATCTTCCATATTGACAATATTCAACACACCCTTTGGTCGGTACAAATTCCTGTGCCTACCTTTTGGTCTTAAAATGAGACAAGGTGTGTTCCAGCAGGAAATAGATGAGGCATACAGAAGATATAAAGGAGCAGTCAGTATAACATGATATTCTGGTCTATGATGTAGATGATAAAGATCAAGACCACCATCTACATGAAGCCATGGTGAGAATCAGGGAAGATGGGATCAACCTGAATGTAGACAAATGCATTGTGAAGATGACAGACTGCAAGTTCTTAAGAATGGTCCTGAAAAAGTCACAGCCAGCTCTGAGATGGAAGCTCCAAGAGACAAAAATGAGTTGAGAATTTCCTTTGTTTGATCCAGTACATGAATTCATACTTCACATACCAGAACACATACCAGTTTATGAGAGTTGATGAAAGAAGATGTTGAGTACCAATGGTCCGAGTCATGCAATAGGAGTTTCAACAAACTCAAAGAAGTAGTATGGGGACAAGTTTGTCATACTACAACAGAAAGAAACCTGTCACTCTGTAAGTTGATTTTTCTACAAGAGGATTGAGAGCAGCCCTAGTACAATAGGGAAAACCAATAGCATTCACATGAAAAGTTCTAAGGTGAGCTGGGACCAGGTAGTCCAACATGGAAAGGGAGCTTTTTTAGCAGTCGTGCATGGATGTGAGAAATCCTATATGTATCTCTATGGGAGATAGTTCACAGTGGAGAGTGATCATCGCCCACTGGAGCAGATCTACAAGAAAAATCTGTGCAGAGTTCCAACAAAACTGCTGAGGTCACCCTCGAGGCATCAGAGTTACAATTTCATGCTGAAATACAAGCCAAGAAGAGAAAAGGTGCTAGCAGATGCCACAATTCAATTCTCGCCACAGGAGAAACATGAAGTAAAGAGCCCAGGTATAAAGATCCATCACCTGGTGAATGTAACACCACCAAAACTGAGCCAAATTGGAGATGAGACCAGCAAAGATGACAACTTACATTTGATCTCTCAGCAAGTGATCCACAGATGGCCTGATAAGATACAGCAAACACAGCCAGCAATACGGCAGTGCTGGTCTATCAGAGATGGTGTCTCCGTAGAAGATGGTGTTGTGCTAGCTGGATCCAGAATAATCATATCCAAAACGATGAAGAAAGAACTTCTCCAGAAGATAGATGAGGCCACCTGGGAAAGGAGAATAGCTTGGAGCCAGATCAGCCGTGCACTGGATAGGCATCGATAAAGGCATCAAACGAATGGTGTCTACATGCAATGTGTGTTGGAAGTACAGAAATACACAGCAGAAAGAAGGGATGATGGCTACCGAAATAGCATCCTGATGATGGCATACTGTGGGAGCCGATTTATTTACGCACCATCAAGAATGGAATTTCTTAGTTGCAGACTACTAATCCAAGTTCCCTTTTACCTGAAAGGTGAAAAGTTTGAGAGCTACAACAATTATCTCAGCAGTACGAGTTCTGTTCGCTGAGCAGGGGATTCTTGAAAGAATAATATGTGACAATGGAACCCAATTCGCCTCCAGAGAATTTAAGGAATGTGCTGAACATTATGAGTTCAACATCATCACCTCATCACCACATTACCCAAGGGGATACAGGTTTATAGAAAGACACGTCCAGATAGTCAAGAGAAGCCTCACAAAATGCCAAGAGACAAAGGAAGACCTAAATCTTGCCTTATCTCACTCTGATCTATACCTGTCGAGGCTGGCATGAAGTTGCCTGCAGAGTCATTGAATGGAAGAAATTATAAGACAACACTGCCAATCAAGATAATTCCTCCAAGTAACCAGGAAGAAGTAAGACAACAACTCACTGAGGCACAGGTTGAAGGAGGTCAATACTTCGACAAGAACTCTAAACCTCTGCCTCAGCTGTTGAGAGGACAAACTGTACATATACAGGATCCAATCATGAAAACCTGGAACCCAGCAGAAATTTTTTGGTGAAGCTGAGACTCCAAGCTCATACTTCATTGAGACTGAAATCGATATGCAAATGAGAAGAAATATATTTGACCTACACCTACACCTGGAAAAGCAGAAAAGATCTTTAAAAAAGCACCAGCATCATCACTAACCGGTGAGACAACATCAACCTAGCAAAACTGGAGTCAGTGGGAATCAGGGGGAAAACTCTCCGCTGGTTGGAGTCATACTTAGCACAAAGGAAGATGGTTGTGGTTGTTGGAAGTCAGTCATCTCAGCTCCAGGATATCAACGCAGGAGTTCCTCAGGATAGTATCCTTGGCCCAACCATCATCAGCTGCTTCATCAATGACCTTCCTTCCACCACAAGGTCTGAATTGGGGATGTTCACTGATGATTGCACAAAATTCAGCACCATTTGTGACTCCTCAGATATTGAAGCAGCCTATATCCAAATGCAGCAAGACCTAGACAATATCCAGCCTTGGGCTGACAAGTGGCAAGTAACATTTGCACCACACAAGTGTCAGGCAATGACCATCTCCAACAAGAGAGAATCCAACCATCGTCGCTTGATGTCCAATGGCATTACCATCACTGAATCCCCCACTATCAACATCCTGGGGGTTACCATTGACCAGAAACTGAACTAGACTAGCCATATAAATACAGAGGCTACAAGAGCACATCAAAGGCTAGGAATCCTGCAGCAAGTAACTCACCTCCTGACTCCCCAAAGCCTGTCCACCATCTACAAGGCACAAGTCAGGATGGAATACTCCCAACTTGCCTGGATGAGTGCAGCTCCCACAACACTCAAGAAGCTTGACATCATCCAGGATAAAGCAGCCTGCTTGATTGGCACCACATCCATAAACATTCACTCCCTCATCCGCCAACGCACAGCAGCAGCAGTGTGTACCATCTACAAGATGCACTGCAGGAATTCACCAAGACTCCTTAGACAGCACCTTCCAAACCCACGACCAATACTATCTAGAAGGACAAGGGCAGTAGATAGATGGAAACACCACCACCTGGAAGTTCCCCTCCAAGCCACTCATCATCCTGACTTGGAAATATATCACCGTTCCTTCACTGTCGCTGGGTCAAAATCCTGGAACTCCCTTCCTAACAGCACTGTGGGTGTACCTACACCACATGGACTGCAGCGGTTCAAGAAGGCAGCTGACCACTACCTTTTCCAGGACACAGCCAGTGAAGTCCACATCCCATGAATGAATTAAAAAACAGCATCACCAGCAAGTGGTGCAATGCAACATCAATAGCATCACCAGCAAGTGACACATTGGCAACATCAAACATGAGTCCTACAACAGCAGAAGCAACACGCACAACATCACCTGTGCAGTGTGCCAACTCAGCACTGGGAGCCAAACCTACAAGGTGGAGTCTTAACATCCTACCATCTAAGCGATACCATGAATAATATTTTGAGAAAAGAAAAAAAGCTAAAACAAGCTCTAAAGGCATTCAGTTTAATTATAAAAGTCAATTGTTAATCTTCTTAAAAAGTTAATGATTGGAACAGTTCTATTGATATAGAGGCATTTTTTAAAAAGAAACTTGTATTGTAAAGAGCTAGGGACTAATTGTTATGGGAATGTACATCTGGGTTGACATCTTTACTGCTGTACTGCAGTCAGGTATCAAGCAACAATGTATCAGTCTACCTGGCAGGGGAGAGACCTTAATCGCGTTTCTGCCAGGGAAAGAGCAATGGCTATAACCAGTCGGACTCCTTACCATTGGGGTACCTAACACCATCTGAGTCATGGTGAAGGGCAGCGAGCAAGGAACAGGAATGGATAGGACCTTCTTCACCAAGAGGATCCTATTCAAGCTGTTTGGTTTCGAGGCTGCGGAGATCTACTGCCTACAGGATTTCCCCAGCGCTGGATTTTTTGATGTGACTTTCAAGCAAGTGGCAGCTTGTGTCAAACTCCTGAAGGTGTTTGAGGAAAAGAAAGACCTGCCAGAAATGAAGATCCTGACGGCGGAGCCGCTCTTTGCTCTGCCGTTGCAAAGAGAACGGGTTGCGACGGTGCATCTGTACAACACCTATGTCCCTGTCGCTGACGTGCTCACCTTCCTTACCAGGTACTTCGATAAGGTTGGGAGCTGCACCGAGGTTAGAGATGATTTGGGGATCTGGACATGTAAACGCCAGGTTAAGGTAATGCTCAAGACCGACGGTAAGGGAGCCGTCTTCCACCCTCCTTCCAGATTCGCTATCGGGGGAAGCTGCGGCTACCTTGTCTATGCTGGGCAACCCAAACTTTGTCGCTCATGCGGCAAGTCTGGTCATGTGGCGGCCAACTGCAGTGCCGTCCTCTGCAAGAACTGCAAACAGGAAGGGCACCAGACAAAAGATTGTAAACAGGCTAAGTGCTGCAACCTGTGTGGCGAGGCAAGTCACCTCTACAAGACCCGCCCTAAACGTTGCCGTACTTATGCACAGGCAGCCAAAGCCAACGAGGGGGAAGCAGAAGAAATGCCTCGTGTCACTCCAACCACCAAGGCCCCCAAGGAGAACAACGGGACAAAGGAGGACACAGAGAGAGACAAGGTGGAGGAAAAGATTGGGGCAACAGACAGCCAATCAACAGCACTGCCCCCTGAACCTCCCACTCCTCAGGAGAGCGAATCAACGGAGGAGGAGGAGGCAGCAGTGGGAAAGCAGCAGGGGGAGTGGCAGCTGGTGAAGTGAGCCAAAAGGAAGAAGGGGCTAAAAAGAAACCAAGCCACTTCCCAGACAAGAGTCAAGAGGCGTCTCCTATCCGACACGGATAACAAGAGCAGCAGCTCTTGGGATGAAGAAGGGCCAGGGTGGCGCCAACAGAAGAAGCGGCAAAACACTAGGGAGTTGGAGGACGAGACACCCGAGCTCCAGAACATTGGAGACAATGAGGAGACCAGCGCACCCCAACTTTGCCCACAACCCGAAGAGGCCAGTGCACCACAACCGCAGGAATCTGGGAACAGTGAGGCGCTCAGCTCACTCCAGCTCCGGGAAGCCGGGAGCAGCAACGCCCCAGAGGGGGAGAGGATTGGAGAAGCTTCTCCAACAGAGGACATTTCAAACCCCGCTCTCTGCACGGACCCCCAGATGCCACCCGAGCAGAACACTGCCAATGGGGAGGTTCAGAACCCTTTCCTCAGCCCATCCCAAGTGAAGCAATTTGAGCACACCACGGGCATGAAGGAACTCTCAGAGACAACAGGTTTGGTAAGCGACTAACTGCTTTAAAATGGGTGTAAAGATTGTATCCATAAATGTGCATAGCATTAAATCTACTACGTGATGTGTTGCGACCTTGGACTACCTTGCCAAGGTCAAAGCTGACCTGTTGTTTCTGCAGGAGTGTGCGATACCACACCTCAGCTCCTACAAGCAATGGTCACGATGGTGGTCCCATGGGCCATCGATCTGGTCGGGAGGAAACAACTCTCGTTCCTCCGGCCTGGGGATTCTGCTGTGGGGAGGCAGCTTCACTGTCTCCCAGGTTAAGGAGGTGGTGGGCGGGCGCCTCTTCGTAGCAGAGGTAATGTATAAGAACGCTCCACTCCGGTTAATTAACGTCTACGCCCCGTCACAAGGGGCTGAGCGGCTGGAGGTTTTTCAGCAGCTCCCACTGCTGCTGGCGACCTCCAGGCCGGTCATTCTGGGTGGTGACTTCAACTGCATCATCGATGCGGCTGGACGATCCGGCAGGGCCGACAGCAGATTGGATGCTACATCCAGATCCCTGATGGAAACAGTAAAGGATGCCAAGCTGCATGACGTCTTCAGCAACCCTGCAGAAGGAGCACAGCGTAGATACACCTGGTCGCGGCCAGACAGGTCCATCTGTTCGTGTCCCGTGCATTCACAGTCAGATGCACCAACGTCAAGCCGGTGTTCTTCTCTGACCACTGCCTCCTACTGGCTGAGTGTCACTTAGAGAAGGACCAGAGGGTTGGCAGGGGGGCATGGAAGCTAAATGTGAAACTGCTGACCCCAGAGAACATTGAGGAGCTCAAGAGGGATTACAAAGGTTGGAGAACCATGAAACCCCACTTTGAGTCACTGACACACTGGTGGGAAGCGATCAAGGGAAACATCAAGAGGTTTTTCGTCCTCAAAGGCACCCAGAAAGCTAGAAAGGAACAGAGGGAAATGTCCCGACTCCAGAAAAACATGCAGAATCTGCTCTGGCTGCAGTCGATGGGGGTTGATGTCAAGGAGGAACTCCAAGAGGTGAAGAGCCAGCAAGCCTCGCTCTTTGCCTCGGAGGCCTCCAAGATCATCTTCCGTTCCAGAGTCCGCTCCGTGGAGCAGGATGAGATGTGCTCACGTTTCTTCTTCCAAAAGGTACACAGAGAGAACTCTGTGATCAGCAGCCTGAAGGAAGAAGATGGCTCAGTAAAGTCATCACAGTCCGACATTTTGAGGATCAGCAAATCCTTTTATGCCGGATTGTATGACATGAAGCCCACAGACAGCACGGCCTCCCAGTCCTTCCTGTCCTCTATCACGGAGGTCTTAGATGACAGTACACGGGAGAGTCTGGACAAACCACTAACTCCTGACGAACTGACTAAGGCCCTTGAGTCCTTCGAGAAGAGTAAAACTCCCGGAAGCGACGGCTTGCCGGCAGAGTTGTATTCGGCTCTGTGGGACTGGATCGGCCCGGACCTGCTAGAAGTGTACGTGGGTATGCTCCTGGCCGGCAGTATGTCAGAATCCATGAGGAAAGGCATTATCACCCTCATCTACAAGCACAAGGGGGAAAGGGAGGAAATTAGAAATTGGTGACCAATTTCACTGTTGAATGTGGACTATAAGATTCTGTCCAAGGTCATCGCCAATCGGGTCAAATCCGCTCTGGAATTGGTGATCCACCCTGACCAGACCTGCACTGTGCCGGGCAGGAAGATCTCTGACAGCCTCGTGCTGCTCAGGGATACGATTGCCTATGTACAGGACAGGGGTGTGGATACCTGCCTCATCAGCCTGGATCAGGAGAAGGCCTTTGACAGAATATCGCACACCTACATGGTGGATGTGCTCTCCAAAATGGGGTTTGGGGAGGGAATTCGCAATTGGATCCAACTGCTCTACACTAACATCAGTAGAGCAGTCTCAATCAATGGGTGGGAATCAGATAGCTTTCTTATTAAATCTGGAGTCAGGCAGGGCTGCCCTCTCTCAACTGTTCTTTTCATGTGTTGCATAGAACCCTTTGCTGAGTCCATCAGGAAGGATCCGGGCATAAGAGGAGTGACGATCCCAGGCAGTGGAGGCACTCAGGTCAAAGTCTCCCTGTACATGGATGATGTCGCCGTTTTCTGTTCGGATCCGCTGTCGGTGCGCAGACTTATCCACATCTGCGACCAGTTCGAACTGTCCTCGGGAGCCAAGGTAAATCGTGAGAAGAGCGAGGCCATGTTCTTTGGGAACTGGGCTGACCGATCCTTTGTCCCCTTCACTGTCATACCGTTGTTCACCTCCTTGTAGATTGTGTCTTTGCAAAGAAGATCTGGAGAGAGATGCAGTGGTTTCTGTCGAGGTTCATCCCGAGCAGTTCTGTGACAGAGGACTCTGTGCTCTACGGGCTGTGCCCAGGGACACACACCGAGACAAACATCAACTGCAGCTGGAGGATCATCAACTCGGTGAAAGACGCTCATTGGTCTGCCCGAAACTTGTTGGTTTTCCAGCGCAAAGATTTGTCCCCGACCGAGTGTTGCAGACTGGCACTTTCCAAGGTCCAGGACTACGTGCTGAGGGACACAGTTAAGCTTGGGGCAGCCGCCGCAAAGGCGCAATGGGGAAGGGTCGCTGCCTAAGACCTTTCTGCCACAGTGCACTGAGGGACTGGGAACTGTAAAGAGCCCCTCAGGCTGTACAGCTTAAAATGAATGTCTGCCAATGATTGTAATATTCATTGTTTGTACTGATACACCTTGTGATTCATGTTGTAAAAGTTGAACCTGATTGTATTTTTGTAATGGTGATTTTGAAATGGTTTGAAATGTTTTTGAAGATTTATGAATAAAGTATATTTTTGCAAAAAAAAATGTATCAGTCTACCAGACACATGCAGAGCTTTAAGAAATACACTCGATGAACCTCCAGCATTATGAGTCTAAAAGTGTGATTACTTCGGAGTTATGGGAACCAGAAGAAATAACAGCCTCTCTGTGGGCCAAAGTGTGCCCGATAGGAAGGCACCTGTGAGCCAGCTGGGAGGCTACCAGGGTTCACCTGGTGATCTCCTCATGCAGCAGAGGACCTACATGCTGGTGGTATAATCCTCTGCAATGGGAAAAGGCCCATAACTGGCCCCTTGAATGACTCAATTAGCATCTGGATGGAAGGCCTGTCCACCATCTTCCCCACTGCTGGCAAGATGGCAAGGTGATGGGAAGGCAATGGACACTCCACCCACTCCACCCTTTCCTTCAAGAGGCTGCAGCCTACCTTTGAGTAGCGACCACCCAACTGGATTTCCCATCTCCTGAAAATGGCACAGGCCCTCTCGTCAACTGCATCGAGCAAGCGGAGTGGAAGCCCTGCCTGCTGAGTGCCGAATCTATGCCAGTGCAAAGATCAATTTCTGTGAATCTTGAATTATGGGCATTGGAGCTTCAATTGGAATCACAATGACGGCTGCTTTAATATTAATGTTAAACGTTGCAGAGAATTGTTCATGTCTGCAGCTCCTATCCCTGAACATTTATTACAAGCATGTTTTGAGATTGTTTTCTGTTTGGATTAGGATAAACTGAGCTAAATTTGCTTTGACAGCATTTCCTTCACCCTGATCCAACCCCTGAACCAAAGCGATATTAAATTATTCCAGTTTGTGTGATTGCTTTTTTATTTGCTGCAATTTGTTTTGGGTGTTTAGAAAAATCTGATGCAAATTGCCGACGTGTAAATGATTTGAGACGTGGTATTGAAAGTGATCAGGTCAGCTTCTGAATTGCATCTGGAACGAATGATTACTACACTAATAGAGAAGTTTATACTCGTGAATTTGTTTCTATTTCCTAACAATTGGGCACCACAAGTGGGGATTTAAAAAAAGAGCTGCAGGCCAAGGCCCAGAGAGCAAAACACTTTACAAACAGATTTTTATCGCCTCGAAATTTTTGTCTGTGATATTAGCAAACACTTAACAAATATGTGAGTGACAATACTTTATTATTTTAACTGAGGCATTAACAAAATTGTTTAAAAGCAGCAGAAAGTAATGTATTAGGCATTTGTTCAGCTAACGTCACATGGTGTCATCTCCAGGCTTATATCACTTTTATTTTATGCACAGAGGTGCGAATAAGGAACCATTTTAACCATCTGCTCACATCACAGTGACAGTGCATCTATACATATGCACAGAGGGGTGCTGGCGGTTTGTGAGATTTTTAATGCTTGAAAAGAATTGATAAGCCGATCACTTCTTTTCAATCTTTAAATTGTGAGTTAGTATTCACTTCATTTAAATAAAAATTGGATGTGTGATGCTCATTATTTGACCACATGCAGCAGGCGTACATACTTCTGGTGTGATATGCGACATCGCCATAATTGGCGAAGTCATTAACACACGTGCCAGACTTATGCAGAGTAGGGAGATCATGACATCAATCAATGCCTAATGTTGGTCTGATGCCCAGTTTGGCGCTCAACGCTTCTGCTTACACCCTCTCTTAATCATGCATTGCTGAACACATGTTCTGCAGCAAGATGAACCCCTCCCCCCACCAGCACTATTTCAAGGGATGATTGACAGGTTAGTTGCTGATTGATTTCTACAAGCCGTTGCTACTATTGTACAAAGACTCGGAGCTTTCCAAAGCTCTTCAAAGTTGCGAAAGTCTACAGGAAATGGGGTGGCAGTGCTGAAGGGCTTTATTGTCCTGACTTCAAGGATTTTGCACAAGCCTGTTGCTCCTATACATGGGAGCAGTGATAGGAATTCCACCACAGCGTGACAGGGAAAATGAGAAGAGTCAACACATAGCAGGACAAGCTGCTGGGGCAGAGAGGAGGAGGTGAAGGATTCTCAGCTGGTGGCTATAGCTGCCCAGGGTGTTCATGGAGGAATATTCCTACCTCAGCCTCAACAAGGAACAATATGTGAGGTGCCTGTGCCTCAGTGAGGGTGTCCTCACTGAAATCTGCTAACTGCTGCAGCCACAATTACAAACCAGAGCAGAACCCGGATGACATTGCCAATGGCTGAGAAGGCGAACATTCATACATTTGGCTCCTTCCAGGCTGGAGCTCGAGGTATTTGCAACATTTTTCAATTTAGGTCCATTGCTGCATAAGGAAGGTCACTAAAGACAGCTAACTATGTTTCATTCTCTCTAGACAGGGAGTAGCAAGTGGAGAGAGCCCATGACTCGTCTAGGACTGCAGGCTTCCCCAAGGTGCAAGATAGTATTGGCTGCACACACGTCACTTTGTGGGTGCTGCATGACAATTCTGAGGTGCACTATAGTCAAAAGGGATTCCACTTTTTCAGCATCCAGCTGGTATGTGACCAGAAGCAGTGAATCATGCAGGTTATTTTTTTTTAAATTAATTCATGGGATGTGGACAACGCTGGATGGCTATCATTTATTGCCCATCCCTAATTGCCCTAGAGAAAGTGGGATGAGCTGCCTTCTTGAACTGCTGCAGTCCATGTGGTGTAGGTACGCCCACAGTGCTGTTAGGGAGGGAGTTCCTGTTTAATCCCTGATATCCTAGCAGCAATCCTAATGCCTTCTTCCTGTTGCAATCCAGTGTGTCGGCTGCTTTGAGACCCCACAGCAAACTGAAGGGTGTCTGCTGTATGACAAGGCCTACGTGCTGACTACATGGCTGATGACTTTAGTGTGTAACTCGCACACAGGCTGGAATTTTATGGCCCGTAAGGACAGGGGTGGGGCTGTAAAATGCGGCAAGCCATTCTAAACTCCATTGACTTCGGCGGGAATGTAAAATCCCGCTGCCATAAAATTCCGCCTACACGTTTGCAGCAGGAATAAAATGCAAACCATGCTGCCTCACAAAATGTACAGCAGAGACCACTCGGGAAGAGCCCCTCTGCAATGCCCAGTAGAGTGCGTGTCAAGATTTGTGGTGGTCTGTTGCATGCGACATAGCCACATCAGTAGTGTGAGAAGCAGAAGGAGGAGGAGGATGATGAAGAGGAAGCCATGTAGCAATCTAGCCAACCCCATTCTGTCCATGAACAGCTCATCTGACCTCGGTACTGGAAAACCGAACCCAATTTCCCATTCAACAACAGTCTCTCGCCCTACCTTGTCTCTGTTGTTGACCATTACAATGGCCTCTTGGCCACAATGCTGAAATAAAAGCCACAACAAAACAAAGGGGTGAACTTTACGGAGGAAACAATGGAAAAGCTGGTCAGCACCTCACCAACTTTAAAACAGGCTGCCCTGCAATGATAATGTGCTGGGGCAGCCTTAACAGGGTGAGAGTGCTTTCATGAGCAAACTGCTGAAAAAGCAGAATTTTAATCTGAAACTTTTTCAAAAACCTGTTTGCAATGAATGGTAATCAATGAATTATAAAAAGATCTTAAATGTTGATTAAATCCTGTGGGTTGGAAACCACCTTAAATTGAAATATAGAGAAACCCTTGCAGAATTCTACAGAATGTAAGGTAAATGAAACTGAGATCTGGCATTAGCTAGCAAAAGGAAGAGAAAGTTTTCCAAACACTGCCAGGACTCCATCAGATACAATATGGCTGATTTAAGCTGAAGTGATGAATGATGATACTGCCAATCCAGATTACTCCACATTTCCATCATGACCTGATTTCTATTGCCATTCCCAAGCTAAATCTGTAGTGGAGCAGTTACTGTTAACATTTGTCATTTCAGTTGAATTCTCACCTTCAGCGGAATCACAGAGTCACAGAACTGTTACGGTGTAGAAGGAGGCCATTTGGCCCATCTTGTCTGCACCAGCTCTCTGAGCATTTTAACTGAGTGCCAATCTCCTGCTTTTTCCCTGTAACCCTGCACATTGCTTTTATTTAAATAATCATCCAACACCCATTTGAATGCCTCAATTGAACCTGCCTCCATCACACTTCCAGGCAGTGTATTCCAAACACTAACTACTCGCTATGTGAAATATTTTTTCTCACCTCACATTTGCTTCTTTTGCAAAACACTTTGAAACTGCGCCCTCTAGTCCTCGAGCCGTTTATGAGCCGGAACAGTTTCTCCCTATCTGCTCTGTCCAGACCCATCATGATCAAGTCTCCTCTTAGCCTTATCCTCTCCAAGGAAAACAGTCCCAACTTCTCCAATCTTTCCACATATCTGAATTGTCTCAGCCCTGGAACCATTCTCTTAAACCTCTTCTGCACTCTCTCCAATGTGTTCACATCCTCCTATGGTGTGGCACCCAGAACTGTACACAATACTCCTGCTGAGTTCTAACCAGTGTCTTATATAAGTTCATCATAACCTCCCTGCTCTTGCACTCTATGCCCTATTAATGAAGCCTAGAATACTGTCTGCTTTAGAAACATCTCTCTCTACCTGTTCTGCTACCTTTAATGACTTATGTACATTTACACCCAGGCCTCTCTGCTCCTGTACACCTTTTAGTTTAGCATCCTTTATTTTATATTGTCTTTCCATGTTCTTTGTACCAAAGTGTATCACCTCACAGTTCACCACATTTGTCACCTATCTGCCCACTCCACCAATGTGTCAATGTCCTTTTGAAGTTCTAAACTGTCCTCCTCACAGTTTACAATTCTCCCACGTTTTGTGTCTTCCGCAAGCTTTGAAATTGTCCCCTGCACACCAAGATTTAGATCATTTATATATAACAGGAAAAGCAAGGGTCTCAAAACCGACCCCAGGGGAACTCCACTACGAACCTTCTTCCAGCTCGAAAAATACCCATTAACCATTACTCTCTGTTTCCTATCCCTCAGCCAATTTTGTATCCATGTTGCCACTGTCCCTTTTCTCCCATGACCTATAACTTTCCTCACAAGTCTGTTGTGTGGCACTCTATCGAACGCCTTGTGGAAGTCCATACACACCACATCAACAGCCTTGACCTCATCAACTATCTCTGTTACCTCTTCAAAAAACTGCAGCAAGTTAGTTAGACACAATTTTCCTTTAACAAATCCATGCTGACTCTTCTGAACCATCCACATTTTTCCATGTGACTATTAATTCTATCCTGAATAATTGTTTCTAGTGGTTTCCCCACCACCAAAGTTAAACTTATTGGTCTGTAATTACTGGGCAGATCTTTACAACCAACAATGGAAAGCACAAGCCAATATCCAACTGCTTAAGTAATTTGGTCATTAGAAACTTAAGGATCAACATTGAAATTTGCTGATGACACCAAATTTCTGGGAGAGGTGGTGGTAGGGTTGGGAGTTATCGCAAATTGCAATGAAGTATGTGAAAGACATTGGAGGACTTAGTTATAGCGGGATGGGGAGGTAGGTGTGAAGTAACGCATTTTGGGAGAAAGACTGGTGAAAGGAAATAAAGCTAAAATGGTAAGATTTAAAATGGATTAAAGGCATAAAGGGATGTTGCCATCCAGATACAAGACCCTTAAGGGTGTATGTAGAAAAGCAAGCAGAAATTTAGATTGCTGCTTCTAGAAACATAATATACAAAGAGGAGGTAATATTGTACATGACCTTAGTGGTTTATGGACAAAAACAGCAGTGTAGACTTGATGAGCTAAATGGTTGTTTCTGTGCGAACTGTTCTATACTTCTTTGGTTATTTATAGTGCAATAAGGTGGACTTCAGTGCATTGTGCTACCTCGTGAGTTTTAACCTTACCTTTGTTCATTCGTATTGAAGCAACTGTTTTGTGGAATACATGAAGGTCTGAATAAACTACGCACAATCATATTTTGGGAGCTTTTACCATTAGATTAACTACTTGAATTCAGTCTCAATGAACGGACATCATTCTGCTTCCGTTTCAGGTGTGGCTCAATGGATAGTGTTTCACCTTTGAGTCATAAGGTTGTGGATAAAAGTTTCATTCCAGAGACTTATGCACAATATCTAGTCTAATCCTCCAGTGCAGTACTGGGGGAGTTCTTTGCTGCTGGTGATGCCATCTTTTGATTGTCCCCTCAGGTAGACATAAAGGCTTCCATGGCACTATTTCAAAGAAGAGCAGGGGTGATGTCCCTGTTGTCTCAGGCAATATTAATCTCCCAACTAACATTTAATAAAAGTAAATAATTTGGTCATTATTGCATTGCTGTTTGCAGGATCTTGCTATTGACTAATTGCCTGCTGTGTTTCCCATACTACACCAGTGTCCACACTTAATCACTATATTTCAGCTTACAAGAATATGTGTCAAAATACATCCTCATTTTCTTTAGAAGACCGATGAATATATATTTCATAAAATTAGATATGTGCAAACTTAATAAGCATTAGTCAGATAAATAAATGGTACCCATTCAACAGTACATTTACTGTAATTTACAAACTTTATCATCCTTTTTCAAATGTTAAAGTATCAGAGACACTGCCCCTCTCCAGGCCTGAATTATATCTTGGTTGCTGAAACATCTGTCAATCAGAACCACAACTCAATATTTTGAATTGCCTCTGATGTTTAGAATGGAATGGGGCAGTTTGAAATTCATTGATCCATTTCAATACTTTAAGCCTGGAAAAAAATTCCCCTGAATCGCCACAAAATTCTCCTGATCTCCAACTGTAACTTCAGTGGGAAATCAGCAGAATCCAGAGAAACGATGTACATAGATACTTGCAGTCAGGTATGCTGTTTCTTTGGGGGTTTCCACTGATGCCCCCACTGAAGACAGGGCAGAATCCTCCGGTTAAAATTCAGTGTTCAGTCAAGGTTGAACGTGAACAATCATATTCCTTTTATCAGGTTCTCCTGCAACTATCCACATCTCTGAAGTGAAAATATTAGCTAGACTGTTGTGTGGTCCATACGATGGCCATGGGTAGCAATAAAGAACTCAGCAGATAGAGTATCTTTTTCTGTCATACATGCACATGTGAATGATATTAAAAGCTATTTTAAACTTTTATATGTTGCTGAAAAAATACATTTTTTTTTACTTGCACTCATCAGGACAATTCGCAAGAGAAGGACTATGTTAAGGGAACCAACAATTTAGCTGTATGAGAAGAGAGTGCTGATTGTTTGGCAAGTGAGCTCTGGTAGTAGAGGCATTGCTGTGGAGAATGCACCAGTTGATGGTGATTGACAGTTAACTGCCAAGCATTGTTTGAAATTTAAAACAGGCAGCTTGACTCTGGTCACCAAACAAACTTCTGCTAAAATGGGTTGCATAATCATAAACATAAAATCCTCCATGAATCAATGCAATTGGTCAGTGTATTTGAACACAATTATTGTTTTGTACTTTTTACCATTAAAAGTATTCCTTGATATGTTAACCTGGTGCAGTGCCATTAATACAACTGAAAATGGATTGATCACCAAAATAAGTATTTTAAATAAGGATGTCCAGATCTCCACCTGTGAGTAACCTGATTTAAAATAACTGAAAATGAGTTATTTTTTAAAAGCGATCAGAACCATTTAATCATTCCACTGTCAGTTTCTAGTACATTAAAACATATTTTGATATGAATAGACTTTTAAAACATGCCCTTTAGTTTCTCTGAGCCAAAAGAAATGAGAGCAATTTGAACAGCCTTCCCTAACCGATGCAATAATTGAGGTTGTGGCCAGTTTTGTGTGAGGACCCTGATCTATGGGTATTGAAGCTTGAACCAGTGTAAAAGATCATGGAAAACATGTATGCACGAGGCTATGGCTTCTTCTCCTAGAGAACTGTGAGTCTCTGGAATACATTGCTGCCTGGGATGGTCAGTGCTTACTGTACTTTCCAAAAGAAGCTGGACCTGTTCTTGATTGGGAAAAGATCGCATTGCATGGAAGATAAGTGTGTTAATGTTGCAATCCTGTCTCAATGAAGTGCACGCTCTCATTGTGAGTGGAAGCAGCTTTTACTAATGTGGGGGCAAGAAAAAGGAAGCCTATGGCTGGAATTTTCCAGCCCACCACCAGCGGGCCCCATGTGGTGAGTTTCCCCCAGTGGGGCCGTCAAGCCATTGAAATCTTCGTTCACATCGATGGGATCGAAGATCCTGCTAGCTTTGAGGGGCTGGAAAATTCCAGCCTATGGCTGTGTTCTCTATGTTTTGTGAACACACCTAGGTTAAGGGAAGACTAGCTCCAGATTCCTTCTCTACTCAGTGAATGGGCAGCGAATCAGAACAAAGCGTTTTTATAGATCACCATTGATCCAAGTGAGCTCCTTGACTTTGCTCATTTGAGGGGGTCAGAGAGGAACTCTTTGAGTACTTTTTTCCTTGCACTTCTATAGCACCAGTCACGCCTACAGGATGTCCCAAAGCACTTTAGAGCCAATTAGAACCTTTGAAGTATAATCACTGTGGTAATGTAGTAGCCAGTTTGCAAAGAGCAAACTCCCACAAACAGCAATGTGGTAATAATCAGATAATCTGTTTTTATGATGCTGATTGATGGATAAATATTGGCCAGGGCACCAGGCATAACTTTCCTGCTCTTCTTCCAAATAATGCTATGAGATAGCATCCACCTGAAAATTACACCAGGCCTTAGATTGACATCTTATCCAAGAGACAGCTCATGTCTTAGGGTGGAATCATCCCAGATTTGCACTAAGTGTGTTAGCAGGTGGGGAAAATGACCTTTTACCCGTTGACTGCAATGGTGGCTTTTCACGCCATATCATCCCAATCCCACTTCATTAATCATGCATTCTGAGGAAACACACTTGGTTGCTGGTGGGGCATCCTCTCAGGCCTTCAGTAAACCAGGAGCCATATTTAAAGGCCACCCCTGCAAAGAACTAGCACTTTTCAAGGGATAGAAAGCTGCTGGGAATTGATGGCTGCCAAAGGGAAGAAACATACTGTCCCCCAGATTCAGCATCGCCTCCCTTGAGCGCCTATTGGATGCAGTGGGGGCCTGCCACAAAGCCCTCTACCCCGGCTCTGGGTGAAGGCTAGTAAGCATGGTCACCAATCCTGCATGGGAGGCCATGGAAGAGGTGGTCAGTGCCAACACCCTGCAAAAGGGGGCATCCACCCAGTGCGGAGAGGGGATGAATGGTGTCATCTGTTCCGCCAGGGTAAGTCATTTGTCTCATGACTCTCAACTCACACACTCACAAGCCCATCACACATCCACAGGGCTCTCACACCACAAGGGACAACACTCCTAACTCTCACACATGCACTCACATCTTCCTCATATCCTCTGGAGCTCGTGTCCTCATCCCGTCTATGTCTCTGCTTAACCACACTAACATTCTACACAGTGCCATGTGTCCTGCTCAAACTCTCTCCACCTGTTTTGATGCAGGAGAAGCTGGCTCACAACAGCAGGGAGAGGTCCCAGGCCGGGGACGAGGTGGTGGGTGGGGGGGGGCGGGTGTTGAATGGCCAACATTTGGCCCCTCACTCACTTTGAGGAGTGCGCCATCGTGCTGACTGCTGAGGACGTGGACCGTGCCTCCAGCACTGGTGAGGTTGGTGGCGACCACCCACGTGTGGATCCTGCATCACATCATCCCTCTCTCATCGCAAATGTGAGTGCTCTCTCTCCCGCTTTTGACTCTGCTGCCATGCACTAATAATCTCTACTTTGATTCATAGGGAGCTCTGCCAAGTGACCAACACTCTCAGCCAGCCAGTCCCTCAGTTCCATCCAGATTTTAACCTCCAGCCAAGAGGGCACCTCCTCCATTGAAGAGCTGGGAATAAGCTGGAAGTCCTATCACAGCGTTTACCCACACTCTCCATCAGCGCAGAGACACAGACCTCGGTGGGATCTAGATCTAGAGCAGGCTTGCGTTCACAACCTGGTGGTCATCGCATGGACACGTGTCCGGAGCAGGAGGAGGCAGGTTCAGCCAAGCTCCCCGGCACCTGGAGGACTGCTGGGTAAGAGGCATCTGTGAGGTCTGAGCCAGAATACGAGCCTCTGGATTCAGCCTTCCAACTCATCATGCAGAGTCAGCAGAAGGCGGGAGAGCATCATGCAGAGCTTATTGGAAGCACTTAGCAGAGTGGCTCGTAAGTTGGAGGAGTTCGTCTCTGATGAAGTGGTGTCCACCTGTGCAGGCATGGAGTTCTCCATGAGAAAGATGGTGGATGACATGAAAACTCTGGCCTGACAGAGCACGGAGATGTGTGCAGACTTGCACCCCATTGTGAAATCCATGGGTCATTTCATGCAGTGGCAACACGAGAGGGAAATGGGGCACTTCAACATCCCTCCAGGTGCTTCTTCCTCTCAAGGAGTCAGACTGGGGCCCTCGGGCACCTGAAGGGGGGAAGAGGGGAAGCTAGACACCCCTGGGTCATCCACTCAGGAAAGTCAGAGGCTGTCCTCTCCCTCCAAGTTCCCTTTGCCTGAGACCCCTTTTCCCTCATCCTCTGTCACCATAGAGGGAGCGGCTGGCCCACAGGACAGCCAGAGCAAGCCGGGGCCCTCAAGGCCTCGGCTCTCCAGAGGACCCACACCAAAGTCATCAGAGGCAACAGGCCAACCATTGCACAGGCTGTCTCCACCCCTGCTACAGATGTCAGGGCAGCACCTAGAAGAAGTGGTACGCCTAGAAAAGTTGAGAATTTCTGATCACAAGTGATCACTAGTGAACTCATTTTGTCACTTTTGACTTTACAAGATGGTGCTGGTGAAGTATGTATTGAGCTCTCCCGTCTTTTCTTCTCCACCAGTCACCCATGTCTTTTCCCCCTTCACTGTTGACCCCCCCCTGGCATCACTGTCCACATCCCCATTGTCACCTACCAGCCAGAACCCTTTTATTTCCAGGATGTCCAGGTGAATGTATATGTTCCCTACCTCCCTGAAAATCCCACCCCCATCCCCATTGACCTCCCTGACCTCTTCCCAACAACCCCCCGGGTCCATGTCTGCCTCTGAGTCCCCACCATCCACCCCTGCTGTCCCTTCTACCCCTACCATCCCTTCTACCCCTACTGTTGCACCCTCACCCTCCCACCCTACCCGCTCACTCTGCCATCTCTCATTCTCACCATTCCATCCTACCACGTCCACCCTCATTTTGTTCCCCGGGAGACAGTCATCAACTCCACGGATGCCTCCCTTGCATGTTCATGTGGACATTCCCCGCTCCCCCCCATTATTCTTTCCTACAGTGTTACTTCTTCCTCTGCCCTTATTCCTTCCTCCCCACCCTGGATTCCTGCCCCTCTCTGAACTCCTTCCCCCCTCTGAATTACTTCCCTTAAACCTTCCTCCCCCTAGTTGCCGCATTCTCCCCTGTTATATCCTCCTCCCCCCTGTAATTCCTCCCCCTCCATCCTCACCCCCATGACACCATCGATCCCCTCCTACCAACATTACCCACCCAACACCATCATTTCCCCCCCTCCCAACCTCACCCCCGGTACACATTCCTCTCTCACCCACAGCTGGACCTTTCTCTCCACCCCTTCGACGATCATCTGTAGCAGCCCATGGCCAAGACACTGATGTCCCAAAGCAGACCCTCAACATTGACCTTCCTTCTTCCATGAGCTGCTTTGTGGTGGAGCCATGTCCCTGAGAATCCACCCAGCATGCGATGCAAGTGTTCCCCAGGGCCCAGTAGCTGCAGGGCTCCAGCATCTTCTGCTGCTCGGATGTCCGCGATGTAAGCAAGGCCCTGACGGTAAGCCCCAACTTCTGAACGTTTCACTTGTCAAGACGTGTTCTGCACTTGTGTGTTTTCCCACCGATATGGGTGGTAAATTTGATGTGGGGGGATGATTCCAGTGAGCAGGGCTTATAATGTTGTGCAGATATATTGAAATGGAGGTCCTGGTGTCCGGCAGCAGGAAAGGTGGCCCACCATTGTTGGGCGGAACAGACGATCGCAAATTGGTTTCATGACGGCGTGAAACCAAGTTTTGGTCTTCTCTCCACATTGTCTGCTCATGCCCACCATGATGCCCTTTGTCAACAGGCACAGAAAACTCCACCCTTAGAGTGGGACTTGAGCCTTCAGCCATCCGACTCAGAGGCGAGTATGTTACCAACTGAGACACAGTTGACACTTAGGGCCCAACTTTAACTCATTCAAAACTCATTCACTTACACAGAGTTAGAATTGGGCTGCAAATGTCCCTGTTTTTACTTTTCTTTCTGCCTTTTCACTTCTCCAAGGAGATTACATGGCTGCGGGGCTGTGTGGGAAGTTGACAAAATGGGAGGGGTGTGGGAAGAGGTATTTAGCCATTACGGTATTGATCAACTGCTCTTTTCCTGCCCACCAATTTTGTATGTTCGGAACTCATCTTTGATTAAAATTCCCTGATCTTTTCTACTAATTCCATTCATATTGCACTGAAACTTCAATGGAGACTCTACCCCTGCATTTTTTGCTGCAAACCTCAGTTCTTCCCTATTCATCATGCCTAGTTGCTCTTGGCCGAACATATTTCTTTTATATTTAGTAAATTATTTTCAATGGAAAATGTTGGTCAGGTTTTCCAAATAACACACATTGCGTTGTTGAGGATTAGATTTGTATAATCTCTAAACGTCATTGAAAAAACCTGCTCAGCTGTGTTTCCATCCATGAAAGGATTTTCTATTTCTCTAAATACCTAAACCATATTTATAGCTGAAAACAACACTGCTGCTTGTGCAGGGATTTGACTGTATCAGCTTGTCTTATTTCTTTTATATAAGGCAAAATGTTGCGGTTGCAGAAAATGCTGGAAACATTCAGCAGATCAGGCAGTATCTGCAGAAGGAGAAAGAGAGTTAACCTTTCAGGCTGATGACTTTTTAGGGGAACTGAAGGATGTTAGAGATGAACAGCTTTTAAGCAAGTACAGAGCCAGGCAAAAGGGGATCAGGGGGCAATTAAAAGAGTGAGGCATGTGATAGTGTGGAGAACCAGAGTGATCTGATGGCAAGGTAAAAGCAGGTGGGGATGGGGCAAGCAAAGGTGTGTCCAGACAAGATGTGAATACTTACAGCAGAGTGGGAGGAAAACATGGAAAATCAGACAAGGAAGATCCCAGAGTGGAGGAATGTGGCAGAAAAAAGGCACACGGACTCCCAGCAGGGAGGGCCGTCCTGTTTGCCAAATACCAGACTACCCACTCCGAGCACCAGCCCTCCTCCACTCTCAGTGGTACACTCCTGCTCTATTACTAGCACCTTAGACTGAGAGAGAAGGAGAGCAGTGGCTAAGTTCTAAAGTTCTCGCTTAAAAGCTGTCCATTGCTATCATCTTCCAGTTCTGACGAAAGGCCATTGACTGAAATGTTAACTCTGTTTCTCTCTCCACAGATGCTTCCTGACCTGTTGAGTGCTTCCAGCATCTTCTCCCTTGGGGAAATGATGGCGTACTTGTATTGTTGTTGGACTAATACTCTGGACACCCAGCTTAATGCTCCGGGGACCCATGGCAGATGGTGGAATTTGAATTCAATAAAAACCTGTAATTAATAGTCTACTGATACCATAAAACCATTGTTGATTGTTGCACTAATGCCCTTAGAGAAGGAAATCTGCCAGCCTTACCTGGTCCAGCCCCACAGCAATGTGGTTGACTCTGAAATGGCCTAGCAAGCCACTCAGTTTTATCAAACCACTACAAAGCCTCAAAAAAGGAATGGAACCGGCTGGACCACGCAACACCGACCTCGGCACTGGAAACAACAATAGCAAACTCAGCCCTGTCAATCCTGCAAAGTTCTCCTTACTAACATCTGGACCAAAATTTGGAGAGCTGCCTCACAAACTAGTCAAGTAACAGCCTGACATAGTCATTCTCATGGAATCACATCTTATAGGTCACGTCCCAGATACCATCAGCAGAGGTGGCAGCATAGTGGTATACAATTGGGAGGGAGTTGCCCTGGGTGTCTTCAACATTGATTCTGGACCCCATGAAGTTTCATGGCATCAGGTCAAACATGGGCAAGGAAACAACCTGTTGATTACCATGTACCACCCCCTCCTTAGCTGATGAATCAGTGCTTCTCTATTTTGAAAACCACTTGGAGGAAGCACTGAGGGTGCAAGGGTGCAGAATGTATTATGTGTGGGGGACTTCAATGTCCATCACCAAGAGTGGCTCGGTAGCACTACCACTGACCGAGCTGGCTGAGTCCTAAAGGACATAGCTGCTAGACTGGGTCTGTGGCTGGTGGTGAGGGAACCAACAAGAGGGAAAAACATACTTAACCTCATCCTTATCGACCTGCCTGCCGCAGATGCATCTGTTCCTGACAGTATTGGTAGGAGTGACAACTGCACAGTCCTTGTGAAGACCAAGACCCACCTTCACATTGAGGATACCCCCCATCCTGTTCTGTGCCACCATGCTAAATGGAGTAGATTTCGAACAGATCTAGCAACTCAATACTGGGTATCCATGAGGCGCATGGGCCATCGGCAGCAGCAGAACAAAATCTCTGACCTCATAGCCCAGCATATCCCCCACTCTACCATTACCATCAAGCCAGGGGATCAACCCTGGTTTAATAAAGAGTGCAGGAGGGCATGCCAGAAGCAGGCCTGAGCATACCTAAAAATGAAGTGTCAACATAGTGAAGCTATAACACAGGACTACTTCCGTGCCAAACAGCATAAGCAGCAAGAGATGGAGCTAAGCGATCCCATAACCAACAGTTCAGATCTAAGCTTTGCAGTCTTGCCACATCCAGACATGAATAGTGGTGGACAATTAAACAATTCACTGGAGGAGGAGGCTCCACAAATAAGCCCATTCTCAATGATGGGAGAGCCCAGCACATAAATGCAAAAGATAAGGCATTTGCTGCAATCTTCAGTTTGCTACAATAAAGCATTTGCTACAATCTTCAGCCAGAAGTGTCGAGTGGGGTGATCATCCAGAGGTCCCCAGCATCACAGATGCCAGTCTTCAGCTAATTCGATTTACTCCACGTGATATTAACAAATGGCTGAAGACACTGGATACTGCAAAGGCTATGGGCCCTGACAATGTTCCAGCAATAGTACTGAAAACTTTTGCTCTAGAACTTGCCATGCCCCTAGCCAAGCTGTCCTAGTACAGCTGCAACACTGGCATCTAGCTGGTTATGTGGAACATTGGCCTGGCATGTCCTGTACACAAAAAGCAGGACAAATCCAACCAGGCCAATTACCGCACCATCAGTCTACTCTCCATCATCAGTAAAGTAATGGAAGGGTCATCAGCAGTGCTATAAAGTGGCACTTGCTTAGCAATACCCTCCTCAGTGACGCCCAGTTTGGGTTCCGCCAGGGCTACTCAGCTCCTGACCTCATTACAGCCTTGGTTCAAACATGGACAAAAGAGCTGAACTCCCGAGGTGAGGTGAGAGTGACTGCCCTTGACATCAAGGCTGCATTTGACCAAGTGTGGCATCAAGGAGCCCTGGCAAAACTGGAGTCAATGGGAATCAGGGGGAAAACTCTTCACTGGTTGGAGTCAAACCTAATACAAAGGAAGATGGTTGTGGTTATTGGAGGTCAATCATCTTAGTTCCAGGGCATCACTGCAGGAGTTCCTCAGGTTGGTGTCCTAGGCCCAACCATCTTCAGCTGCCTCATAATGACATCATAAGATCAGAAGTGGGGATATTCGCTGATGATTGCACAATGTTCAGCACCATTCACAACTCCTCTGATACTGAAACCGTCCATGCCCAAATGCAGTAAGACCTGGACAATATCCAGGCATGGGCTGACAAATGGCAAGTAACATTTGTACCACTCAAGTACCAGATAATGAACATCTCCAAAAAGAAAGAATCTAACCATTGCTTCTTGATGTTCAATGGCATTACCATCACTGAATCCCCCACTATCAACATCCTGGGGATTACCATTGACCAGAAACTGAACTGGACTTGCCATATAAATACTGTGGCTACAAGGGCAGGTCAGAGGCTAGGAATCCCGCGACACGTAACTCACCCCCTGCCTCCCCAAAGCCTGTCCACCATCTATAAGGCACAAGTCAGGAGTGTGATGGAGCACTCCTCACTTGCCTGGATGAGTGCAGCTCCCACACCATGGAAGAAGAAGCTGGACACCATCCAGGATAAAGCAGCCCGCTTGATTGGCACCACATCCACAAACATTCATTCCCTCCACCACTAACGCACAGAAGCAACAGTGTGTACCATCTACAAGATGCACTGCAGAAATTCACCAAGGCTCCTTAAACTGCACCTTCCAAACTCATGTTCACTACCATCTAGAAGGACAAGGGCAGCAGATAGATGGGAACACCACCACCTAGAGGTTCCCCTCCAAGTCACTCACCATACTGACTTGGAAATATATCACCGTTTCTTCACTGTTGCTGGGTCAAAATCCTGGAACTCCCTTCCTAACAGCAATGTGGGTGTACTTACAACACTTGGACTATAGCAGTTCGAGAAGGCAGCTCACCAAAACCTTCTCAAGGGCATCTAGGGATGGGCAATAAATGATAGCCCAGCCAGTGAAGCCCACATCCCATGAATGAATAAAAAACAACTTCCTTTTTATGCTGTTTATCACATCAAGGGTTTCAATGAAGGGATACACTTATTGACTTTACATTATGATTCAGATAAGATTTCATGTTGCAGATCAAACCCCAAAACATCAACTTGTCAACTCCTTAGGTGTCCTGCCTCTTAATTCATATTCATGGACGCTGGCAATATCTAACAATTAAAAGGTTTTCAATCTCAAGTGTGCCAAGCTGTGGCTGTACAGTTTCCAGTTTCATCTATGTTCAAAGAGTGACATTGGGTAGATCTTTTGCTGTAAGAGGATGTCCGATGTCTTCTGTTGAAATGCTTCTGATTAGAGGGAAGTGCAGGCATGTGTAAAAATATTGCATTAAGCTAAAATAAATCTCTGCTATACATATTTCCTTCTCTAAGCTGCTAGATATATTTTCAATAGCTGATTTACTTATGCAGAGAAAAATAAATCCTCTGTAGGTACAAGCTGTTTCCTAGATTTTAACCAGATGAGCAGAAGATAAAGTAAACACCAGCAGAAAATATATTGAATATTGGAGTTGGGCCAATAAAAAGTAAAACTTGCATTTATATACAGTAACAGTCTTCATGCGTTCCTGATGTCCCAAAGCACTTTACAACTCCTCCTCCTACAGGTACTATGCTCTACAAGGGCATTGGTGACTTCCAATGGATTGGTCCATGATTACACTTTGCAAAGTACTGCAATAGTTTGCTGTTGCCTTCTGCAGGATGGCTGGCCAGGAAACTCTCCCACTCTTACCGCCTGCCATTAAGTGTACTGGAAAGATTTGCAGGCTGATAATCAATCTTTTTGGCCATATTATGAATACTCCTTCTGTGCCCAAAGGGTCCTGAATTGGGACTTGAATCCAGAGCTTCTGGCATAGGGACAATACTGCGCCACAAGGCCTCCTACACTTTAGACCTAATGGAATCATTTTGAAGTGTAGCTACTGTTGGAATGTAGGAAATGTAGAGGCTAATTTCCAGTGAGGTGCCACAAACAGCTGGAGTAGTGTGTACCGTTCTGGGCACCATACTTTATGTGGGCCCTGGAGAAGGTATAGAGGATAATGTGAGGAGCGGTGGAGTTCAGTTATGTTAAGAAATGGGAATCTGGCATCTTTCTCCTTGGAGAAAAGCAGCTTAAGGAAGATCCAATGGAGACATTCAAAATTATGAGAGCAAATAAGGTGGAACTATTTTCTCATCAGGAACCAGAGGTCATAGATTTGAAATAATTGGCTAAAGAGCTAGAGGAGAAATGCGAAGAATTTTCCTCACACACAGGGTTGTTACCATCTGGATTATATGATCTGAGAGGGTGGTGGAATCAGATCCCAAAGAAACTTTAAAGTAGAATGGGTGTATATTGAAGAGGGCAGGGCAATGGGGAAAAAGCCGGGGTATGGGACTTGTTCCAATTCCAGCTGATGTTAACAGTGGACAAGTCAGACTCCAGAGCGAAACCTGGCTTGACAGATCCTAACATTTTTTTTGTTGAAACTGTGGAGGAAAGTTACTGAACACATTCACAGGAGTCTGTGGATGAATTTTTAACAAAAAGAATAAAAACATTTATTAAACAAGAAAAATATATTACAATATAATATAAAACTATATTACACCATACAAAAAGGTTTGAAAGTTATGAATGTAAACCCAAGAAAATTATTCATATATCCAACATTCCTGCACGCCAGCAATATCTTTACAGACATATACAAATTTGGAAAGACAAAACAATTTATAATATCTATCCTACGCTCTAATATTCAAGGTGAGTAGACGGTACGTGTGGTCAGACACATCACACTCCAAAGTAAATGACAGATTCCATGGATTCCTTAACAACTGACCCAGATGTTAGTCACATTGTGAGCCAAGTAGTCTCAATGAAACTTGATCTTTCTCACGTGAGCTTCCGACCTCCATGTTCGAAGATCTTGCCTTGGAATTCTCTCCAAATGTCGCTCCCACCCGGACAGCTTCAACAAGGATCCACCACCTGTGTTTCAATCTTGCCTTCCGAGATTTCTTTCCCCTGCATCTTCAAGTACACTCACGCTTCACCTTCCAAGCACACTTTCAGATCTTCGGCTGTGCCAATCCGAACACCACTGCTCCAAAGGGGTACCTTTGCCACTATGGCCCACTGCACAGAGTCACCACCTTAGGCTGCCTCTCGGATCTTCTGGGCTTCTCTTGAGCCCACTTTGCCTCAAGTCTGCTCCCTGCAGCTCTGTCTTTAATTTGGAGCCTATCTCTCTGCTCCTTCCTTTTCACTTTGCTTAACAAAATCTGTTTCTGATCTCTGTCCTTGTCCCTTGCCTGGGACTGTCTTCTGGGACCTGTTTCTCATCCTTGTCTTTGTCCCTGCCTGGCAGCTTCTACTGGGACTTCTGTCTGTCCCACTCCCCGGTTTTAAACAACTTCTTCTTACTTTGGGGCCTTCTCCCTGTCCCCCTCCCAGTCTCCTGCTCCTTGGGACATATCCTCTGCAATGGTGCTCTGGTTCGCGACACCTGACCTGCAGCTTTGTGTCGTTTCACTCGCTTCTTTTCCTTCTGAGCAGGCGCGCAGGGCCGTTTCCCAGCCCAAAGAACGGAAAAACCCAAACTGCGCATGTGTGGCCATTTCCTGACCAACAAATGCACAGGAGTCCTGAGGCCTGCTGGGAACCGTAGCTCCCGAGCTGCGAATGCCAATTCAGAAGCTGAGGGACAGGGTCCAAAAGCCAGAGCGAGGAGGGAGCACTCAGCTAGTGAAAAGGAGGCCACCCCCGCCCCCCGATCACGAAAGGGGACCCTTTAATGAGCCACCCTCCTTTTCCTTCCTGAGGCTTGAGCTTACCTTGTTGGGCATCTCTCCAGTCTCTGACCTCCAGCTGCCAGCCATAAAATTGTGGTCGGGACAGGAAGTGGCCGCTGCCTCCATTGTGGTGAGGGTCTCGCCCAATCACCCACCACCCATTAAATCACGGTGAGGTCAAGGGCGGTGGCGCAAACCTGCCCGTGGCGGACTGTAAAATTCTGCTCTAAGATTCTATAATTGTAAAGTTGACCCACAGAAATGGTGAGATTAGGCTGGATAGTTCTTTCTTGGCTAACACACGCACGATGGGCTGAATGGCCTCTTTCCCTGTTGTAAATCTATCTAAAATCAGTGGTATAACTCATCCAACTAATTTCATGATACAAATGTGGGAGGTCTCCATGCAACCAGTGCAGGGCTAATGATTACAGTTCTTTTATAATGGATGTGTTTAACAGTGGCATGCAGACTTGGGGAGCAGTACTCTCACACCAATAGACAAGTATTAATGAGGCATCAGTGCGGGAAGGTATCATTATTATTGAGGCAACAAGACCAGTAGGTATCAGTATTAGTTAGGTGTCAGTATGACTAGTCATCAGTACTAGCGAGATATCAGTACCAGCAGATATCCATATTAGCGAGGTATCAGTGCGAGTAGGTATCAGTGTTAGAGGTATCAGTATCAGTAGTTATCAGTACTAGCAAGACATCAGTACCTGCAGATACCAGTATTAGTCAGGTATCAGTACCAGTAGGTTCCTGTAGTAGTGATGTAACAGTACCAGTAGGTATTAGTATGAGCGAGGTATGAGTATTAGGGATGTATCAATACCAATAGGTATCTGTATTAGTGAACTACCAGTACCAGTAGGTATCAGTGTTAGTGAGGTATCAGTACCAGCAAGTGCTTGTGAGGTATCAGTATTAGTGAGGTATCAGTATCAGTGAAGTCTCAGTGCCAGTAGGTATCAGCTTTAGTGAGGTATTGGTACCAGTATGTATCAGTATTGGTGATGCATTCAGTACCAGTAGTCATCAATATTAGTGAGGTATCATTATCAGTAGGTATTAGTATGAATGAGGTATCAGTATTAGGGAGCTAGCAGTACCAGTAGGCATCAGTATTAGTGAGTTATCAGTTCCCTAAGGTATCAGTATTAGTGAGGTATCTGTACCAGTGAGTTTCAGTATTAGTTAGGTATCAATATTAATGAGTTTTCAGTACTAGCAGCTATCAGAGTTAGTGAAGTATCAGTACCAGTAGGTAGCAGTATGAGTCAGTTATCAGTACCGGTAGGTAGCAGCATTAGTGAGGTATCAGTACCAGTTGGCATCAGTAGCAATAGATATCAGTGTTAGTGAGGTATCAGTACCAGTTGGTATCAGTATTAGCAAGTTATCAGTATCAGTGGGTATCAGTATTAGTGAGACATCAGTACCAGTAGCTACCAGTATGAGTGACTTATCAGTACCAGTAAGTATTAGCATTTGTGAGGTATCAGTACCAGTACATATCAGTATTGGTGAGGTATCAGTACCAGTAGGCATCAGTATTAGCGAGGTATCAGTACCAGTAGGCATCAGTATTAGTGTGGTATCAGTACCAGTAGGTATTAGTATGAACGGCGTATCAGTATTAGTGAGGTATCAGTGTTAGTGGGGTATCAGTATTAGTGAGGTATCAGTTCCAGTAGGTGTCCATATTAGCAAGGCACTGGTACCAGTAGGTATCAGTGTTAGTGAGGTATCAGTACCAGAATGTATCAGTATTAATTAGGTACCAGTATTAGCAAGGTATCAGTACCAGTAGATATCCTTTTTAGCGATCTACCAGCACCAATAGGCACCAGTGTTAGTGAGGTATAAGTACCAGCAGGTATCAGTATTAGTAAGGTGTCAGTATTAGTGATGTATCAGCATTAGTGAGGTTTCAGTATTGGTGAGGAATCAGTACCAGTGCGTATTAGTATGAGTGAGGTGTCAGTATTAGTGAGGTATCAGTATCAGCAGGCATCAGTATTATTGAGGTATCAGTACCAGTAAGTATCTGTATTATTGAGGTATCATACCAGTGAGTATCAGTATTAGTGTTTTATCAGTACCAGTGGGTAACAGTATTAGTGAGATATCTGTACCAGTGGCTATCACTATTAGCGAAGTATCAGTATTGGTGAGATATCAGTATTAGTGAGGTATCAGTATTAGTGAGGTATCAGTACCAGTGGCTATCAGTATTAGTGAGGTAATAGTATTGGTGAGTATCAGTATTAGTGAGGTATCAGTATTGGCGAGTATCAGTATTAGTGAGGTATCAGTATTAGTGAGGTATCAGTATTGGTGAGATATCAATATTGATGAGATATTAGTGTTAGTGAGGTATCAGTATTAGTGAGACATCAGTATTGGTGAGTGTCAGTATTGGTGAGCTATCAGTGCTGCTGGGTGCTGAAAACGGAACTCTCGATGGGTCGCAGAGGCTTTGCAATGCCAATACCGACCCACTGTGCCACTACGTTCTCCAGCCGGTGAATTATTGCGCTTTGCTCCACAATACCCATCGCCAAGCTAACAAATACATGTTTGCTGTATGGCAAACGTTTCCACTTTAAACCCTGGTCACACAGCAGCAATCCTCCTCCCCCTCTTTCCCCATCACTGCACACATTTGACAGAGAGGGTCTATAACCTTTACTCCAGTCGGTGCTTAATCCTCCTTTAACCCTTTCCATCCTGGATCTCCTGCCAATAATGAGCCTAATTTCTCTGAAGGCGAGTTAAGGGATCTCACTCAGTGACTGCTTCGCAAGGTGAAGGTGGAGTTTAGAAGCTGATGCTTGATGACTTTATCACAATCGCTGATGAACTCCTCTTATCAGCTGATAGAATCTGACAGTCACTGCCTCTCTGTGAGCAGAGCTACTTAATAGAATCAAGAATTTATTCAGTACAAGCAAATTGTCGATTACATTGAAAAGTTAGATGCTACGGAGAGAATTGTAATCCTGTGCACGTTCTTTCATAATTACAGGACCTCTCAAAGTGCCTTACAGCCAATGTAGTTAAAATGAAGTCTAATCACTGCTGTGATGTAGGAACCAGCAATTGCACACAGCAAACTCCCACAAACAGCAATGTGATAATGACGAGATTATCTGTTTTAGTGATGTTGTTTGACCAGGGCACTGGGGAGAACGCCTCTGCTTTTCCTCAGTGCCATGGTATCCGAGAAGGCAGATAAATTTAGCATCTCGTCCATAAATTGGCACCTCCAGGAGTGCAGCACTCCCTTGGTACTGCACTGGAATGTCACTCAAGGCCCGCAGTAGGCCTTAAACACACAAACTCTGACTCAGAGGCCAGTCTTTATTGAAATGTACGTTTTACTTTTCCTTTGCAATTGGCAACTTGTTCACTGCTCATTATCTTCCAAAACAGGGGATAATGAGATTAACACGGCAGCAACAGTGGGACGGGGGAAAGTGTCACTGAATTCAGTCTAAGCACCAATAGCTTGAGTGTCCTTTTAAAAAACAACTTGAATGGTTCTTATCCTAATGTGTTATTATCAAGAGAACGTTAACATGGGCGTGTGAAGACACACACCTGTTCATGAGGGATGCGAGGACTATTTACAATAGTGAGCAGGAATGCTGAATACGAGGCAATATCGTGTGAAATACAGATAGGGAAGATCAATTTTAAGGGCTCAGGACAGAACAGGTTAGATTAGGTGATGGAGCAGTGAGATTTTAACAGAACGAGGATGCAGGGCGAAGGCAGAGCAATGAAAGGGGTGGTTGGAGTTGGGGAAGACAGTGAGTGCGGAGAAGCAGAGGGAGAATGTGTTTGTACAACACACTCTGCATCACATGGTATAATATTAGTGTAAATCACATGCTACAGTACCAGTGCTGCAGCCTAATTAACTGTATGAGTAATGTGTTTCAAAATCAGTACAGAGTCCAGCAATGTGTTATGCTATCAGTGCCACATCGATAGGGTATTCCGATATCAGTGTCGGTTTTATACTGAGTTTGAGGCTCTGCCCCCAGCTCGCTCCGTGTTACCAGGTGCTCAGGAGAGCAATGCTTGGGGTCCCTCAGCCCTGAATTCCCTGGGCGCACCCCCACCCCCAGCTCACCCTCACTTCAGGGCAGACATAGATTGTACACTGTCAGAGATAACAATCTATACCTGGCCTGTCAGAAGCTGTTTACTCATCTTCATTGTTTATTTTTGGCAATTGAAGTTTGATGGTTACACCAAGCCTGAGCAGGGATGTGACGTTTCAGCAGGGACAGGCAGAATCTCAATATCTGATAAGAATATCACCTCCCACACACTCAGCCACCTCTCACGCTCTCACAGCACCTTCACCTTCTTCCTCTCCCAGCTGTGGGTGTTCACTCATTGCCCTTTCATGTTTGTCTCTAGCCAGTGTGAGAACACAGAGCAGATATTACTCAGTCTGGGCTAAGTCAATACAGAGTCTTCATGCTGGGGAAGGAATGCTTCAGGGGCAGAACCTCACCATTCAGAAAGATCCCAGCCTGCTTTCTAATTGGAAAAAAGCAAAATACTGCAGACGTTGGAAATTTAAAATAAAATCAGAAAATGCTGAAAAAACACAGCAGCTCTGGCAGAATCTGTGGAGAGAGAAACAGTGAATGTTTCAAGTCCATATGACTCTACTTCAGAGCTTTCTAATTGGGTTTGGTTATGCAATGTAGTGTAATGTATTATCTTGGATGTTGGATTGTTAATGAGTTCATTCTAATAGTTTAATATGCTAATCAGTACACCATCACAGGAAGTGATGCAACATCACATGATTTGATCTCTTGTATAGCTTTGAGGAAGATGTAGGCTGGAGAATAATTTGTATTCCAATAAAACTCCTGTTTTATCTACCTTTACAGACTCATTAAGTATTTTGTATTAGTCTAACAATACCAAGAATATTATACTCAAGAGCCAGTTACAGACAATTCTAATCGGGGGGTTATGAAAGTCATCAACACTTTTGATTTTGGGTTATTTGCTGGCAATTGATGAAAACAATTAGGACGCACAACATGTGAGAATTCCAGACAATTTACTTAAGAGATCTCAAAATCTACAAACTTACAAAATTATCGAAGCGAATAATTGGCAAAACAGCATAAAATATAATCATTACAGGAAGTGTGAGAGAGAATCCATTGCTGACCTCACTAAGCTTACAGGGCCAGTTACATAGGAAGATTTCAACTTCTACCACTGGTTACACACCATTACGTAGCCATCTGTTACACACCCGACAATTATGCACCCATCGATTACTTACACACCCACTCATTACATACTCGTCCCTTACACACCTAACCATTACATACCCAACTGTTACACAAATCCCCATTATTTTCTTTACTGACTTTAGAGGAGTATGTGTGACAGACAGGTGTGTAACAGGCCTCTCTGCTTCATTCTTCTAGAGAAACTAAGAACCAACTCTCATCCAACTGCCTCCTGGGTGACCCACGAGTTCTTGCCACCATCCCCTCACTCCTCCCATCAGGTATTTTTCACTCTTTATGGCAAGAAGTGCTCCTGACATCAGGCCCTGTTCATTTCACTGCTCATTTCAATCTTTTATTCTTCATTCTTATTGGGATGTGGCTGTCGCTGGCTAGGCCAGCATTATTACCCATCCCTAATTGCCCTTGAGAAGTTGGTGGTGAGCTGCCTTCTTGAACCGCTGCAGTCCACATGGTGCAGGTACCCACAGTACTGTTAGGGAGGGAGTTCCAGGATTTTGACCCACTGACAGTGAAGGAACGGCGATATATTTCCAAGTCAGGATGGTGAATGACTTGGAGGGGAACTTCCAGGTGGTGGTGTTCCCATCTATCTGCTGCTCTTGTCCTTCTCGGTGGTAGTGGTTGTGGCTTTGGAAGGTGCTGTCTATGGAGCCTTGGTGAATCCCTGCAGTGCATCTTGTAGATGGTACTCACTGCTGCTACTGTGCGTCAGTGGTGGAGGGAGTGAATGTTTATGGATGTGGTGCCAATCAAGTGGGGCTGCTTTGTCCTGGACAGTGTTGAGCTTCATGAGTGTTGGAGCTGCACTCATCCAGGCAACTGGGGAGTATTCCATCACACTCCTGACTTGTGCCTTGTAGATGATGGACAGACTTTGGGGAGTCAGGAGATGGGTTACTCACCACAGAATTCCTAGCCTCTGACCTGCTTTTTGTGGACAGGACATACCTGGGCAATTTTCCACGTTGCTGGATAGATGCCAGTATTGTAGCTGTAGGAACAGCTTGGCTAGGGGCACGGCAAATTCTGGAGCACAAGTCTTCAGTACTATTGCTGGAATATTGTCAGGACCCATACACTTTGCAGTATCCAGCACCTTCAGCCATTTCTTGATATCACGTGGAGTGAATGGAATTGGCTGAAGACTGGCATCTGTGATGCTGGGGACCACTGGAGGAGATTGAGATGGATCGTCCACTCTGTACTTCTGGTTGAAGGTTGTTGCATCTGGCATCTGAATTTATTCAACTGGCGTTAGACTGTGTGAAATAAACTAACTAGTTGTCATTGTCTGCACTGATCCCTATAATTGTCAGTCCTGTACCCAGCTAGGTACACACCTAGTTCCTCTCTGTGGAATTAGGAGATAGAATATTGACTATGGGATTGTATTCCACATTTGCACAAACCATTTGTCCTCTGGTCCTGTACTGACAGTTAAAGCTAAATAGACTCTTTATCTCCATATCTTCCACTCCTCTCAGCATTTTAAACACACACAAAAAATGCAAAATAATTTCTTGAAGCAAAGTTTAAAATTCATTTTAAATTCAGGTCAAGACAGACAGTTCCTATTTCCTGCTTATTATATATGGAAGAAAGTACTAGTCATTATCACAGGGAAATAATCAAACCCATTACTCCATTCTGGAGAGCTCATGCACAGTGTAAGGGGTTGAGCCAGTAACACACAGAACAATGTGTAAAGCAGCACTAGATACAGAAAAATAGTTTTAAAATATAGAGAAATAAAAAAATAGAAGAAATGGAAAGGTTCACCAACTCTTTTATGAGAGGAAAGAAGAAATGTGTCTAGAGGAAACTGAAGCCAGCTCCTGGGTTATAAAATGGAGTAGGATTATTTTCCCTGGAGTTCCCCAGAAAACCCCAGCCTTCCCCCGTCTTCCCTCTCCAGAACCCAACCTTCCTCAAATCCCTCCCCATCCCCCCTCCTATCCTCTCCAGAACTGCACCCTTCTCCCATCCCCATCCCCAGAACTGCACCCCTCCTCTCCCCATTCTTCTCCCCAGAACCCCACCCCTCACCACCCCCCTCCCCAGAACCCCACCCTGTCCCCAAGTCCCTCCCCATCCCCCCAGAGCTGCACCCTTCTCCCATCCCCCTCCCTAGAACCCCAGCCCCATCTCTCCTATTTTATTCTTACTCTAAAACACTGACTGAACCAGCTGTTGGTGAAACTACGCAGTGCAATATCAACTTAAAAAGAATTCTGAATCCACAAAAGGTTCATAAAATTTCCTAGCTAATCATTGACCTGTTCATAGCTGATGCCTTGCCGCGTGACATCAGGTGGAAGTGATAAATTTGGTTATTATAACTGGCCTCAACGACAGCCAAAGCTTAAAACAATTATCAATAACGTGAAAACAGAGAGTGAGGAGATATCGCCTGCTGTGCCTGGTTAACATTCTGTGTCCTCAATCCCTGGCAGGTGCATATTTATACTTTCAGACGGGGAGTGAGCTGGCTGTATTCACAGCTGTCCCTCCGATTCCCAAGTTGCTGAGAAAACAGAAGAAGACAGTATTACAATTCAAAATGCAAAGAAAATGTGAAAGAATATTTACTGTCTCCATTCCACAGTCAGCCCTCACACCATAGGTTAAGGAACCCTTTCTTCACATTGAGCCCTAGGTGCAAGTCCCCAGGGTGCTAGACTGTAGGAGCACCACCTCGCCCCTGTCCAGTGACTTCTGTGCCTCAGCCATCAAAGCAGAGAGGTACCAAACAGGAAGAGTCCTTCAGGAAGTTAGCTTATGCTGGGCCATTCACATATAACTCTCACCAGCTTTGAAAGAAGATGTTACAGAGGCCTGGGAACAGGCTCCTCTCTTAACATTGGACCCCATTAACTGTGAAACCCAGGTCCATTAGTTTAATGGAGAATTAACTACTTTTCATCAAAAATACTCCCTAATTTCAGAGGTATTTTCATTTTTATTCTAATTCCACATGAAGGTATTGTTTTAGGTCTGTGGCTTTGGGAAAGCCAATCAGTTGACATGATCCATTGGACTGGTCAGTGACTGGTTCCACTGGGCATTACAGAGAAATAGATAGTCTGTTATTTGAGATGGTGGAGTCTGGAACAAATTTCCGGAAAGGGTGGTGGAAGCAGGTTCAATTGAGGATTTCAAAGGGGAATTGGATCGTTACCTGAAAAGAGAGAATGTGCAAAGTTACGGGGATAAGGGAGGTGAGTGGGACATGGTGGAATGCTTTTTCAGAGATCCAGTGCAGACTCAATGGGCCGAATGGCCTCCTGCACTGTAAAGGTTCTGTGATACACGATCCTTTCTAAAGCTGAATGTTGGTTGGATGTTGGTAGCTGAGGTGGGTTAAATTTCAATGGAGAACAAGTGTTAATCGCTTCCTTCAACATCAGGAGTTCCATCATTCAGCAGGAGATGGTGACTTGTATGAATTTAACTCACCACGACCAAGGCATCGACATTAGCTTCTTGTTCTCAGCTATCAGCCTAGGTGTTGTGCTTTAAAGGAGTTGGCATACAGACACCCACATGTACCACACTCAATGCCAGCTAGTTACCTATAGCCCAACATTCACCAAACTTCATGGCGACAGCTTCCCAGCAACTTATTCAATGGGGGAAGAAACCTGAATTGACTCAGGCCTGAGTAAATCCTACAGCCTTAACATCAACTGCTTCCCAAATTGGGGCCAGAATGTTGTGTCTGTTCTGGTACCAGGAGGATTGTAGTTCAGTTAGAGACAAAACTCAAACTATTTGGGAAGGGTAACTATGAGGGTAATTTAGGAATTATGCTGGAAAGTTACAGGATCAGGGTGCTCAGCATGCAATGTTACACTCTAACAATTTGGTCCAAGCCTTCGATTTACACAACAAAGTGGTTACTGTTAGCTGTAACTTACCTGATACACATCATCATGATCATGAGGAACACGATTCTGCTCCATAGAAACTAGAAGAAAAATACAAGGAGTAAGAAACATGGAATAGTCTGAGACAGAAACATTAACCTCACAGCTCATCAAATATTAGAGAATCAGTGTACAATACTTATGCACGCCAACTTAAAAGGCAAATTCTTAAAGATTTTGATGTTTCAGAGCCAAGGGTGGGGGGAGATTTGCTATCCAAACAGCAGTGAATTAAATCATCAGAAACGTAATTGGATCTTGGTCTTTTTGTCAAAGAAAACTGCAGTAAAATGGGTGGATGTTAATGTTACTGTTTATCTAGTTAGACCCCAGCTGGATTAACTGGGCACCAAAGCTCAGGAAGGAATCATTGGCCTTGGAGTGGATGTGACGCAGATTCACCAGGATTTTCCCAGGGGTTTAAAGGGTTAAATTATAAGGAATGGTTGCACAGATCAAACTTATATTCCCCTTTTAGTTTGGAATATTGAGGGGGGGGTGCACGTGGTGGTGTTTAAAATGCTGACAGGTTTAATAGCTTAGAGACGGACAAACTATTTCCTCTATTGCGTTGGGGGGGGGCGGGGGGCGGGGGGGTTGTGTGTGTGTGTGTGGCAGGGTGCGGAGTCCAGAGCAAGGGGCAGAATGTCAAAATGAGAGTCAGGCCATTCAGGGGTGATGTCAGAAAGTATTCCTTCAGACAAAGAGGAGTGGAAATTGGAACTCCTTCCCAAAAAGCTGTGGATGCTGGAGGTCAACTGAGGCTTTCGAGACTGAGGTTAACAGATTTTTGTTGGGCAAAGGGATCGAGAGATATGGAACAGAGGTGGATGAATGGATTTGACATACAAATCTGACATAATCTAACTGAATGGTGTAACAGGTTCAAAGGCTTGAATGCCTTCCCCCTTCCAGTGTAAGAGGTGTAAAGGGCTAAATGGCCTCTTCCTTTTCTTCTGCTTCTCCAATGACTCAGTGGTAAAGACAGTAGGGTTGGAGTCAGTCAGCCTGAGACCATTCAGATTCCATTCCCCCACTGTGGGCTTTGCTGATCTCAATCATGGCTGGAGGTAGACAAAGAAGAGAAATTAAATGAGGGCACAGAGGATGTGACATGATTTTTTTCCTGAGAAAAGACTGGGGATACTAATGGTTTTCTATAACTGTTATATGCCCTATACATGTTCACCCCAGTTGGTGAAATAATTAAAGATAGTCTTGCACAGGTAAATTGCAGAGTCTGAGTTAAAGTCACCCCTGTGGCTGTTTGAATTCAGTTTTTAAAAAATGTGCAATTTTAAAAATTCTTTCATGGGACATGGGTGTTGCTGGCCAGGCCAGCATTTATTACCCATCCCTAACTGCCCTTGAGAAGGTGGTAGTGAATCACCAGTTCCTCATCTCCACAGATTTGATCATGAATCTTCCTCCCAATATCCTGTCTATTCGATGCAGGAACAAATAAAATAAATTATAAAAATAATAGAGTCTCATTAACAACGCCGATATCCAAGGCACAGACATTGCTGACAAGATTTTCTTAGAAGTGGCTGAAGTTCTCACAACCAATCTAAAGCTATTGGTTTTTTGGCTTTTCTACTTCATATGATCCAAGAATATTGACTTTGAGCCAATCTTCAAATCAACTTTAACAACTGTGACAAAAATTTCTTCACAAAGTTTGCCACACTTGGGCTGAAGAGTCAGAGCTCTGAAGAAGGCTCATACAGACTTGAAACATTAAATCTGTTTCCCGCTCCACAGATGCTGTCAGACCTGCTGAGTTTTTCCAGCACTTTGTTTTTATTTCAATTTTCCAGCATCCGCAGCATTTTGCTTTCATTGTAAACCAATCACAGCTTGATCATAAAATATTTATTAAATAATAGTTGTAGCTACATAAAAGATCGTACTTTCACTTTGATATGAGTTCATTAGAAACTTTCATGAAAGCATAAAGAGGTGGCAGAATATCCCAAAGACCCATTACAAACGTTACCATCTTTGAGTAAAGTTGATCCAGGATAATGATTTCATTGCTTTACAGCTAGATTCAGACAATGAAGGGTTTATTTACGAATAGCAAGGCTGATGTACAGATTTCCTTGGGGAAAATTGTCATCAAAAATCACACGGTGGAACTTTTGAAAACCAACAATTAGTTCATTGGCCAGGATCTTCGGATCAGCATGCAGGGGTGGGCCCCGCTCACCGATGTGTAAAATGACCAGAGTCGGCTGTGCGCCCGCCGAACTATCAAAGGCCTATTAAGGATATTTAGGATTAACAGAGCTGCCTTAAAGTTGGAGGTAGTTGTGGGGGGTGGGTGAAGAGCCAAGGCGGCCCTCACATTTATCATGAAACCTCATCCAAGGGTGGGGTGAGGTTTCATGAAGGATTTATAATTCAAATAAATTTTTTATTCAAAATTTATTGACATGTCCCAGCTCATGTGACACTTCACATGAGGAGACATGTCAGAAAATGTTTTTTTCCGTTATTTACATATTTCATTATGAAGTTAATCTCCCTGAGGTAGTTCTGTGCCTCGGAGATTTCTGTGCTCTTTCATGTGCATGTGAGGAAGAACGCAGGTTCTGACTCAGCCTCCTCCCCCCGCCCGCACAGGGAGCGCTCAGCACTTCCAGGTGCGCGTCACGCTGGGCAGGCCTTAATTGGCCCGCCCGTGAAAAATGGCGGCGATTGGCTGCGCACCTGCCCGCTCCTACTCAGCCCCCTCCTGACGGGGAGAAAATTCTCCCCATTAAAATCCTCTGGGATCTGTCAGTTATGGAACAAGCTGACACAATGACCTGAGGCACAATCCTCTGTTCAAAACACTCTCGACTTCAGTCACTGGACATTATTTCTATTCTAGTTGAATTAAAAATCCACCAGCAAACATGACCAACATAACATCACCCCTTCCCTAAACCCAAATTGGGCATCAAACAGGCTAAAACTGCAGCAGCTGTAAATTTAGCCTTGACCTCATCAAAGAAGATTGCACCAAATACAGTCAACACATTTCACTATCAAAAGATAACTTCACGTGGCTCACAGGACAGAAGTCAGGGGTTTACAAACACCAACAAATCTATAGACCTGTGGCACTAAAGTTTACCTTCCAAGTGACCTTACTGACTGCCATTTCCCAATAGCAAGTTCCAAAGGGCAAAACAACTCAAAAAAAGCTTCACATGAGCAACTTAAACATCGTAACTATGATCCAACGACCAGCCATCAGGAATAACACAGGATCACTGCTTGGAATGACAATACTTCTACAAAAAATTAGCGCAAAATGCTATTTGAAAACAGTGACAAAGTTGAATATTTCAGATGGGAAAATGAGTGCAGGTCTGTTGCAGTTTTTTTATTCATTCATGAGATGTGAGCATCGCTGGCTGGGCCAGCATTTATTGCCCATCCCTAGTTGCCCTTGAGAAGGTGGTGGTGAGCTGCCTTCTTGAACTGCTGCAGTCCATGTGGTGTAGGTACACCCAAAGTGCTGTTAGGGGGGGGTGTTCCAGGATTTTGACCCAACGACAGTGAAGGAACAGGGATATATTTCCAAGTCAGGTTGGTGAGTGGCTTGGAGGGGAACTTCCAGGTGGTGGTGTTCCCATCTATCTGATGCCCTTGTCCTTCTAGATGGTAATGGTCATGAGTTTGGAAGGTGCTGTCTAAGGAGTCTTGGTGTGTTCCTGCAGTGCATCTTGTAGGTGGTACACACTGCTGCTACTGTGCAAAGACCATATAGGACTTGCATATTGATAGCAATTCTATGTCCATGTGCTCATTTGACATTGCTAGCCAATTCACCAATGTTCCACTTAAGGAAGCCAGAGGTATTAGCATAAAGCACTATATCATGGTGATCTAGACCCACCATCATTGCGTGAATCAGTACTCATCAGTAAGTCACGCAGTTCAGTTCGGTGTTAATGCCACCATGTTTGCCCAAATAGATGGTGTTGCCATGGGATCGACTCTAGGTCCAGCTCTTGCAAACATCTTTGTTGGGTTCCATGAGAAATGTGGCTTTGATGGAATGACACTGAGCCTCCTACCTCTTTGCTAATCGACAGCGGCATGTAACAATTTTCTTACACCCCTTATTGGGCTCCATCCTGTGCTCAAATTTACCTTTGAAATGGAGCAGTCAAATGAACTCTTATTCCTGAACGTACTAGTTGAGAAATCTTCCAGGGGGTTCTCTACCATGGGTCTACCGCAAGCCTCATTGGTCAATATGCACGTTGGGATTCTTACAGTTCCACGCACTACAAGATTGACCTTATCAGAAACCTTGTAAATAGGGCCTAAGCCATTTGCTCATCATGGAAGCTTGTTGCTGAAATAGGGGCATCAAAGTCATCCTGTGGGATAATGGCCCTGATCAGATAATTTCTCGCTATATATCACGCAAACTCATGAACAGGCCGTCATTCGATGATGAAGACAGTCTCCCTTTCCTGCTCACTCTGGCTGAATAATCTCCTCACAGCATCTTGGCCAGAGATGTTCTGAAGTTGAGGTGGTCGTAGCGGCTTGGGAGCAGGGGGGCGGGGTGGGGGGGGGTCATGAGATGACCTTTTGAAAATAAGCCAAGCATTCACGATGGTAATGTTCATTAAATACCACAATACACATCTCCACCACTTTTTAGAAGGACGACCTACAGGATAATAGCTTCTCATTTGATCAGAAAGGTCAACACCACCCATGTATTTATTATATCCAATCACTGCTTAAGGTTTAACTGTCCCAGAGCATGCAATCATTTTGGCATTTTGATTTGTTGAGAGTGTTGCTACTTGTCTTTTATCTTTCCAAATAGTTAACAATAAAGACCCTTTCTGAAAGAATAGAACATCTCCTTGTTTCTTTAACTTTATTTTCCTGGCTGGAATGGGCAGTCCTTTGCAGTTAAGGTGTGTTGTTGAACATGCCTTTGTACCACAGATCTCGAGATGTTCTATCAGAGCAGGGCTTATGAAAAAGCAATCAAAGTAGATGTGGTGATTGCAATGAAAGTAAGGGCGGCACAGATCCATTGCCACGTCATAGCCAAGGGTGTTCTGTGGCCCAATCCTCCGCCGTCCGGTATATATGTTAAAGGTCAGGCAGTAACCACTTTCTGCCTCGCACAACTTGCAGACTTTCAAGCCCCACTTTGTGGGTTTAGCAGGAGCATACTGCTCGAAATAGAGTCTCCCTTTGTAAGCAACCATCCCTTCATCAACACTGAGCTCACAATTTGGTCTATAACACTGGCCAAAATGGCAGCGTACAACCTCCATTAGGGCTCGGACTTTAAATATTGGGTCATGATTGGGATCTGATTTATCCAGAGCCCCTCTGTTGTCCCACAAATGGAGATACTGATTCATTTTACAAAACCTATCCCTGGACATAGCAGAAGAGATCCATGGGCAGCGCAGGGCGGTATCTTGGCTCCAATACAGGGAGATGCAAGGCAGCTGTTTGATGCCCATCTTTATGTTGATAGCCAGGAAAGCTTTAATTTCATGGGAATCAGTGGGAATCCAAAAGGAGTCCCTTTTTCCAGCTCTCCCCTGGCACTGTGTAGCATAAAGGTTAGTCTCTTCTGCAATGGTGTCAAACACAGTATCTGGTGACAATAAACTGAAATAATCGAGGGGACTAGCAGTACTAGGAAGCTGGTGTTGAGGGCCAGTACCTTCTGTGAAGGATGGAACATGAGTATTTTTAGTTGTGTTGGTCCATTCTCCATCCTGCTGTCCCTCAGCTTCACTCCCACTGGGAGCTGTCAGCCTTTCAGGAACAGTGCCCTCAAAAACATCCACATCACTCTCAGATTCCATAACAATTTGAGAGGTAGATGCGCAACAGGAAACTTCTTCTCCAAACCCCAAAATGTTTCCTTCACTGACAGATGACATAATATTTTCAACATGCTGTAGAAAACAAGAATTTACAATGAGATGTTAGTGTATCTTTTCAATATTCCATTAATTAATCCTATGTGAGTAATCAGGTTACTCTTTTTTGAGTGAACAACTTGCTCTGCATTCAGTCAACTTGCAGTAATGGCCAATTCCAGATTCCACATGAGAAAATGTTCAGATGTCAAGCCATCCTGAAAATTCTACTCGTTTTCCCATAACATTGCTCAGTTCTCTCTGTTAGAACCTAAATTGAATTGTGTGACAGCAGAGATTAGCCAGCGATGGACATGGAGACTGCTCTTATCCTAGACGATTTCCTTCATATCTTGTGCCTTTTTCCAACATAGAAACGTCTGCCTTTTCAATACAAATGCTGATATTTTATTTAGTTGTCTCCTTCTTATTCGTGGCCAATTGCCACAAATTGTTAGAGCTCAGTGTGTGTATGCGTTTGTAACCCCCTAAATCCCTTCACTCCACCATAGGTCCCACTTGCTCACCATTTAAATAATATTCCAATTTACCACAAGGTTCTATTGAAGCCAAGTCAAACTCAACATTTAAGTGGTAATTAGAGAAACATTTAACAGGCCAACTTCAAGTGGGAAATGGGATTAAATGGTTTTGCTCCAATATGGATTCCAATAATCTGGACTGAGGTTTCTATGATTCTGACCTGTCTTGGACTCTGGAGAGTGTATAAATATCAAACCTGACACACAACAACCTGAGAGTCATTTGTAGATTGGCAGCTACTCGTGGGTTTAACCCAGGCTTAGAAATATGTCAGTAAAATGCCACCTGGCTCTCTTTCTCTCTGTGGTTAAAACATCTTTCATCGCCTGATATCTGTGTAATTGCGAAGCTTGAGGAACTGGGAGGAGTGGTTTGTGCGCACGCGCGCCGGGCGGCCGCCCTCAGGAGCGCGCGGGCTCTGGGGCACGCGGCCGGAGCCGGAGCGCGCGCGGCGGGGCGGCGCGGGGCATGTGCGCGGGGAAAGGGTTACTAGTGGAAGCGATCCGCTCCGTTAAAGTCACTCCTGGGGGTGGGGGTAGCTGAGCGCCTCCTAGAGGCGAGAGGAGCCGGAGTCACGTATGGGGACCTCACTCTCAATACCTAGACCATCATAGCAGCCCGTCTGCTGTCCCACGGCACATTGACATCTGATGTAAATAACTTGACGCCAGCAATTCAAGTGTCTCGTGATCTGGTCCTGTTACCTGTCAGTGTCGGAACCGAGTACAAAAACGCCTGACAAGATTAAAGTCCTCCTGAAATGCTCCTTATTCCGTGTATTCACACATTCCTTCCCGTGTTTAACTCACCATTCAATGGCGTGTATATATATATATATGACAGGCAACGATAATGGACAGATCGATATAAAGGATGGATAGATGGAGGTGGGGGGGGCGAAGCCACGGAACAAGTTCTACACCTGGAGATCCAAGTGTGCCCACCTATATATAAGACTGGGTAATTCCTGTCCTGCTTAGGGAGGGAGCAGAGTATTAAGCTGCTCTATTGCTGCCTGTGATTAGCCGCCAGGGTCACGAAGCTGCGCACGGCAGAGTCAAAGTTAAAGAGAGGGAAAATGTAGCTTAGGGAATCAAACTGAGGGGAAGGGTGCACAAGACATGTAGCAGTTGTGACATGCTTGGAGTGTAGCACAAGACTTGGGAGTGCAACCTGGGACTGCATCCAACAAAAAAAGCCCAAAACTTCTTGTTTATATATATATATATATATATGTGTGTGTGTGTATATATAAAGATCAGGATTTGTAATTTATCACCTGATTATTTTTGCATTGATATTTCCCCTTTTTTTCCCTCTGAGACTCGGGGTGATTTGTGAATCCTGAGAGAACTCCCAAGAAAAATCCCCTTCGGAAGAAATTTACGAGCTCTCGTCATTACCCGAAGCGGCGGGCGTCCTCAAACTGACAGCCTCTTCTCTCTCTCTCTCTTTCTCTCGCCTAGTCCCTGAAACCTGCAGCTCACATGTGATCTCGACACTGCATCAAAAAGCCATGAAATGAGAACTGGCGCCGGAGTTTAAACACACACTGGAGGGGGTGGGTGGGACAAAAAAAAGGAAACAAATAGGTTTTCTTAACACCCCCCCCCCCCCGCAATAAAACAAAAGCAAAAATTGTCGAGGCGATGGATTCACTGACCAAACGACCGAGAAATACAATAATGTCAACGTTTGCAAAAATGACCAAAGTTCGCAGGAGGAGAGAGATGTTTCTTTATCAGATCGGCGTCTCCTGCAGCATTCTGTTCCTCGCGTGGTGTATGTGCAGCCTCTTATCGAGACTAGGTGAGTGAGTGCAGCTTTTCCTTGTCGAGGAATTGAACTTTTCTACCTGGTACCTACCTATCACTGCAAAACTGCTTTGCAAAAAAAATGTTTAATGATTTTTCCCTCTCTCTCTCTCCCCCCCAACCCCAAACGGTGTTAAACCACCCCCCCACCCTATTCGTTTTGTATTAAAATATAACATTTTCGAGGCTGCAGTTTAAGTGATTCCACTGTAAGTTTGCATCTCCCTGTGCCACCCCAGCGGAGTAATGAACTAGCACAGCACGAGTTTGTGCGGCTTTGTCCAAAATCGATTGGACTATTATAACTGAGAAGTTTGATATTTATGGAATAAGATTACCTCCGCAATAAAACATCCTTGATGTAGCTGCCCTGGAGGGTGTGTGAAGTACCACCCCCCCCCCCCCCCCGGTAACGGCCTGTCATTATTTTCCAATGCCAGTCTTGTTTAACACTTTAAGAATGTTTATTTTTTTAGCAAAATGCAATTTGCAAAAAAATATCGCAAGTTCTATTCAGTGGTCGTAATTCGTGCATGTGAAGGTCGTTTTAAGTATTGTGGCATCCTGCGGAAACTCCGCAATTAGGAGGATGTTATGAATGAATTGTGTTGGGATTTGTTCAATCTGCCGTTCGGGATGACTCCATTTGTTATTGGGATTTTGCACCGGTAAGTTTTGAAAATGCTCCTGCAGCCTACTGGCGTGGGCTTGGCTGGAGAGTTCGGACTGAAATAAGATCAGAGATTTGGAGTCGAGAAGTAGATTGCAATCCCAGTGCCCCAGGCGGACAAAGCGGCATCTTCCCCGTGAGACACTAATTCACCCCAATTGAAAACTCCCAACAGAACACGAAAAACAGACTGGACACCAAGCCACACTGGACCCAAGGTGGTGGAGCAGGAGGCTAATGGTGGCAACAACAGCCAACGACACACCAGCAAAGAACTGCACCGAGCCAGGTAAGGAGTACGCCAGAATGCCCAAGAGTGAATTGCTGTTTAAATATTATTTGACATCCAAGTCCCCTTTTGGGGAGTGCAGCAGTCATTAGATATTGAACCAGATTGGATGCGGCGCTAATCAAATATATGCTGCTATAGTAACCACCTTGTGTGAAGATGTCAAAGCTAGTGTACGCTGGTAGAACTGCTCTTGTGCTGCTAGGGAGAGTCAAGGCAACAATTTACTGCAGGCAAGCATTATAGTTCAGTGGAAGGTATTTATGATTTCTTACTTGGTACCTTTTCAGGTGTTCTCCATTTGGCACCACATTTCGATCAAATAGATGTGTGGAAACCATTTGTTTTTCCGATTCAGATTGTCACTGGTTAAGAGTTTGCCTGGAAACTATTCTATTTCCAAGCAAGATCACCCCCTTTTAAAAAAAAACTTTTCTAACAGTTCCCTGGTGGGTCGTAGAACTTCCAGTTAAGGTGGCTGCACGATCCAGTCTTTTTTATGCTCAGTGTATAGTTCCACAACACCATGACCCTTTGTTTCATGTAACATGTTCATTAGGACAGTCTCTTGTCACTCAAGTAAACACCACAAGGCACGAGGCAATAGCCTGTTCCAAGTGACTGTTCAAGTGGTTTTATATTTGGTTTTCTCAATGGTAATTTGCAGCTGAAGTGGAGATGATCCATGGTCTTTAAAATGCAGAAAACGTTAACCATATGGCCTTGACTGTCCGGCTGGAGTTAAAGGATACAGAGTTAAGATTAACCAGCTTCAAGCAAAGAGTTGAGGAAAGACTGAACAGACTCTTTCTACTAGAAATGACTAAGAGGTGATTGAGGTCTTTAAAACGATAAAGCAGATTGATTGGCAGCTGCATACATAAAGATGTTTACACTTGTAGGGAGTCGAAAACTAGAGGCTTTATTTTAACAAGTCATCATCCATAAATCCGATACACAATTCAGGAAAAACTTCTTTACCCAGAGTGGTGAGAATGCGAAACTTGCTACCTCATGGAGTGGCTGCAGGGAATATCATTGATGCGTTTAAGGGAAAGCTAGATAAATATGAGGGAGAAAGGAATAGAAGGATATGTTGAAAGGGTGAGATGGTAAGGTGGGAGAGGCTTGTGTGGAGCATGCACTCCAATATAAAACAACTGAATAGCTTGTTTCTGTGTTGTAAAATTCTATGTAGTAGAGCAGTGCAGAGTGGACGCCATTAGAAATGATTAATACTATGGTAATGAACCCCATCAGCCAGAAGTTGGACAAATATCAGTTGGAAGGAGGATTGGAGGCGAAAATGATACATGTGATTAAATTATGGGGAATTATAAGGAAATTGGGGGCAGATTTTTATTGTGATTACATATTCTGTCACTTGGGTGAAGTACATAAGGAAATTGCTGGAGAGGGATGCATGTCCATAAGCAGCCCACGTGATTTTCTGTCAGTTGAAAATCAGGTGGGCCTTGTTACAGTTTCCTTTTCTGCAGGTACAGAGATCCAGCCTGTTCATGGGATCCAGGTACTGCCCAGCTTCTAGAACAGGGGAAAACAGTTCTCTATGATTCCTGTGGTGCTGAAATGTGGATGGGAACAGGGCTGTTACCTGATGTCAGATTGCAATAGTGAAGGTGTGGGGATAGGAAGATTACCGTTGGCAATCAAGAAATATATTATGTGCAGCTTTTTTTCAGACATATGTGACAGAGCGGATCATAAATGATTTATGGAAGGTGCGTGCTCAATGGTATTTTCTGTGTTCACAAATTCTAGCATATTTATGACTTCCACAAACTAATAATCAGAACTGGTTCTCCAAATATTAGAATGAATGATGTGTAATAGCAGGGTGTTCTTCAGTATACAAGAGGATGTTGGTACAGTATGAATATAAAGATATGATGCACGGTATTGAAACAGTGCAGATTATGTGTAACTTTAAAAGATCATCACAGTTCTTTTGAATTGGACCAGGAGAAACAGTTTTCTTTGAATGACCTCGTGTGAAGCATATAACGCATGAGAAGCATATAACGCATGTGAAGCATATAATGCATGAGAAGCATATAACGCATGTGAAGCATATAACACACATGAAGCATATAACACAGTGAATCAGAAATGATTGCTCAACTTATTGGATAGGGAAAAGAGCCACAAATGTTAGTGAGCGTGAGCATAGGTGACATTTGAAATTTATGAAAATCAATGGCCTGGAGTTTGCAGTCGGGACTTTGGAATCAAAAACGTTATTTCTAGATCTGCAGATGATACCAAATTGGGTTTGGCGGGTTGGGGGGGGCGCAGTGGTGGTGGTGATTTGCTTTAGCCAATGCTGAGAAGGACTGCAACAAACTGCAGGAGGATATTAATTAACTGTAGAATGGGCAAATAATTGGTAAATAAAGTTCAACACAGATAAATATGAGGAAGTACATTTTGGTATCAGAATAGGGAGGTCACTTGGAAGGTGCAAATCCAGATGGAATAGAGGAAACAAGGGGATCTCAGAGTAAAAAAACACCAACCACTAAACCTTGCGCCACAGGTTATCAAGGCAATAAGAACAGCAAACTAGCACTAGGCTTTATTTCTAGATGAATGTAATTTAAAAGGGAAGTTATGATAAGTCTGTATCAAACCTTGGTTAGACCACACTGTATGCAGTTCAGCTTGCTATATTATAGAAGGCATACGTGGTACAGGAGCCGATATTGAAAAGATCTATAACGTTGATACCAGGAATCTGTGGGTATTCATATCAGGAAAGAATGGACAGGCTGGATCTCTGTTCTCTTGAAAAAAGAAGGCTGAGAGATGACCTAATGGAGGTCTTTAAAATTGTGAAACATTTTGAGAGAGTGGATACAGATAGAATATTTCCAATCATGGGGAAGAGCATAATTACAGGCCCTGGATATAATATATTCACCAAGAAATTTAATAGCGGATTCAGAAGAAACTTTCTTATCCAAAGAGTAGTGAGAATGTGGAACTCCCTACCATAGGGAGTGGATGAAACAAATATTATAGATGTATTTTCAGGAGAAGCTAGACCAAGATTATGAGGGAAAAGGAAGTAGAGGGTTACGATAACAGATTTACCTAGCGTGTGTGAAAACTTGAGGCACTAAGTAGTTAGAACTAGTAGCCTCTATTACTTTATTATGTGAATAATTTAAACTTGTTAAAATTAGTTTAAAAAACTAAAAATAATCCAAGTGAATTAATTACATAAAACTTTAATGAATCAAATATATAAGGTTAGATGGAGATGACACTGCAGGAGGTGTGCCACATCTGGAGAAAGTGGGGTGGTCATGGAGACCAGGGAAGTCCTGAGCAGCCACAACATCTGCAATTCAAGGAACTTCAGCTGAGAATTATTGATCTGGAGTCCGAAGTACAGGCATTGCAATGCATTAAGGAGGGGAAGAGCTTTTTGGACAATTTTATTCAGGAGGCTGTCACAGTAATAGTTTAGATTTGATTAGTGAGGTCAGAGGCAAGGATCTTTTATTATAAGATTGCTAATTAACCCTGTCTCATTAGGTAGCTCTTGATCTAAAATAGCCTCTTTCCTAGTTAGTTCCTTAACATATATTGTTCTAGAAAACTCTTTCAGATAAGTTCCATGAACTTGTCCTCCAAGCTACTTTGTCAATTTGGTGTGCCCAGACATATGAAGAATAATGTCCTCCACAATTATTGCATTATCCTTGTTGTATGTGCATCTAATTTTCTGATGTGTACTCCATCTAACATGATTACTGGAAGGGGTCCTATAAGCTACTGCCCCCTGTGCTTTCTGAACTGTGTTTTTTTTTTAGTTCCACTATATAGATTCTACATACTGATTTTCTGGGATAAGATTCTTTTCCACTTCTGCCTTTATCTCATCCGTTATTATCAGGGTTACGCCACCTCCTTTTCCATTTTGCATTTTTTTCCCTAAAATTCAGGTACCCTGAAATATTTAGTTCCCAATCTTGGCCACCCTGCAACCATGTTCTTGTAATGGCTACTAGTTTAAACCATTTATGATGTAAATTCATCTATTTTGTTAAAAATGCTATGTGCATTTGGATATAGCGCTTTTAATTTTAACTTTTAGCTATTATTTCCTGGTGTGGCCTTGGTTCCTAATACCCTAGTACCATGATTAAATTCTCTGTCCCTTCTTGACTCAACCTGCTTGATTTTACCCAGATTGCTCCTGTGCTTCACAGTCTTGACATTTTTCTTCAGATTTATAAGTTTACCCCTAGCTGAACTCTCTCTCCCCTTTTTAATTTAAACCCCTATCTAGCAGTCTAGTTATTTGATACGGGTTTAAGTGTTCACCATCCCATTGAAACAGTTCCCTCCTTCCCCAGAAGTAGCACCTATCAATTCATGAAGACATTAATGTCCGGCAGTGTCTGATCACAGCAATAGCATTATGCATGGTTGTGCAAGTACCTAGGTAGCTGTCAAGATGCATTTATCCTGTGACTATCTACCATCTCCCCACCATCCCACTAACCCTTCCAGGAATATGGCAGGACAGATGTCACCCCACCATACTTGAAGAACACCAATTTAACCAAAGTCAGGGGACCGCCCGGATGATGATTATAGAGCATGCCATTGGAATTGCTGAAGCACAAACTCAGGTGCCTTTACAGGTCTGGGTGTTCCCTTCAATATGCCCCACTAAAGACCTCGTACATGATAGCAGTGTGCTAAATTCTACACAACCTCACCATACAGAAAGGTGTGTAGTTGGAGGAGGAGCAGCAGCAGGCCTCACAGGCTGAGGAAAACCTGTGGAAGGTAAGTAACCAGTGGAAGAATGAGGCCACCTAAATGTCTTGCAGTGAGGGAGGGGTTCATTGCTCAGCGATTCCGGTGACCTGTTCATTCCTCTGTATAGGGCCCCATTGAATTCACATTCCTTGTTACATCTTTCCCCACTCCTTTCATCCTGAAATAAGGAACATTCATACTATTCAGCAACCTGTGTACCAGTGACATACTGACAGCGCTGACTCAGTTGATGCTATAAAACCACACTGAAGCACGTGATGCCAAATACGATAAAGGTGATTAATTTAATGGCAAACATAATAACTACTATCTATTCAATTCATGCTCTGGTGCCAGCTGATGGTGCCTTTCTTATAAGAAGGTTTCCACACTCTTAGTACTCCTAAAAGATGCTTCCCTAGTGGCCTCAGCAAAGCTGGTGGAAGATTGCTCATGCTGGAACCCCTGAGATGCTTGTGGTCAGTGACTTCTAGGCATTTGCACCTGTGAGGGCTGCTGGAAGTTGCATGTCAGCATAAGGGAACTGGGCCAGAAATCCAGAGGCTTACAGGACTAATGATCTGAAGACAGGAGGTCAATTCTCACCATGGCAGCTGAAGAATTTAAATATAGTTCATGGAGTAAAAAGCTAATCTCATTAACGATGATCATGTAACTGCTGAATTATCATTAAAAACCCATCTGGCTCATTAATGTACTTTAATGCTCCTTCCTTCAGCCATCCTCACCTGCTTTGGCCTACACATGACTCCAGCCCCACAGCAAGTTGGTCGACTCTTAACTGCCCTCTAAAATGCCCTAGCAAGCTGCTCAGTTGTCAGGGAGGGCACAAAGGGATGGCTAATAAATGCTGGCCTTGCCCACAACACCCGCATCCAGTGCAAAAATTAAAAATCTTTTTGAGCCTGTGTGAATCTTGTTGGCACTATGGCTGATATTGGTTGAGAGGGTAATAGAGGAGAAGAGCTGATGACAGCCTGAGAAAGGTCAATATATGCTGCTCTGGCTGTGCCACTGCCTAGCTCATTGCATTTGCTAAACTGCAGGACAGTAGACCTCTATCCAATTGCTCTGTCAACCTTTTCAGGCTTGACGTCTTTCTCTGCAATGAGGATGTCTGCCTCTCCAAGGCAGGGAATAGGTTTGAACCTAGAGTCTGAATGGCAACTATTGGAGCTACACCAAAGCAAGTGACACTGACTCCCATTATGAGGGCCCGGCTGGATTGTCACTGTAAGTGACCACACTGTCTGGGATAGGCTGTAGAATGCTGATGCTATGTGACTTGACACCAAACAGGTATTGCACTGCAAGTTTCTACAAGCAGCAATGCGATAATGAATGGAGAATCTCTTTTTGTGATGTTGATTGAGGGATAAGCATTGGCCAGGGCACCAAGGATAACTCCCTGCGCTTCTTGAAACTGTGCAATGGAATCTGCTGAAAGGGCAGACAGGGCTATGATTGAATGTCCCATCTGAAAAACGGTACCTCAGACAGTGCAGCACTCCAGTGGAGTGTCAGCCTAGACCTTTGTTCTGGAGTCCCTGGGGCAGGATTTGAACCCTCTGACTTCTGAGAGTTTCACCAACTGACACCATGGCAGAATTTTTCCAACCTGTGGGAGGTGGATTCCAGTGCTTAAAGGCAGGGAAGGCCACGGAAATTGATGCCCGATCGGGATCCTGCCCGTTCCTGATTCTCCCAGACAGCCATTGAAGACAAGTGGGGAGCTTCCTTGGATCTGTCAGGTAAGTATTTAGGAAGTGATTAAGTTAGTTAAGCCAATTATTGACTGTTTTGATCCTGAACCCTGGATTTCCCAGCAAGGAGACCTGTTTCCCGACCTGTCGGCAACTCGAGTGCACAGTGGGAGGAGCTCCTTCAGTGAAACTGACGAGCTGGGAAGGTTTTGATCAGTTACACTGAAGAGCTCCAGCCATGGCCTGGTGAGAGGCTGCAGCTCTTTCACTGCTCGGCAGGTGATTGTCAGTTTCTTGGAGGGCACTTCACCTGTCCAGCACTTCACTCACCCTCAGCTACACTTACCGCTGCCAGGCTTCACCACCACGGCATGGGTGCAGCTTATGCAGCTCCACCTTCCACCTCTGCTGAGAGGCAGGAGAGCAAAGGCCACACCACCACCATCAGCAGCAGCAGGAGCAGTACCACCTACCTTCTCCTCAGTCACCTGTCCCTCCACAGGGCAGGGGGGATGGGCTTCAAGATCTAGCTGGAAGGAGGCTGGACCTGCAACACAGGGTCTACAGGCAAAGGGTCAACTCTCTCTTGCTCAGGCTCAGGCTCTCACGGCGGGTCACTGATGGCACCCGCAAACCTCCTGGCACACGACCTCTCTCCCAGTGGAGCAGGTGGGCATGCATTGCCAATGGCCGACAAGGCACCTGTCACTGCAGGGCCACTCCCCCCACTACAACCCCCACCAGGTCTCTGCCTGTCTCTAGGTTTTGTCCTTTCTTCTGAAAGGAGAGAAAATAGAGATGTGACTGTTTGTTTGTCATGGCTTGTATGGAGAGGAGGAAAGGGCAGCAAATGTGGAGAGTGATTGTGAGGCATGGGTGCAAGAGGACAGTGGGCTGAGACTGACTGTGAATGGTTGTTCAGGTGGAGAGATGAGATGACTGTAGGGAGAGGAATGAATAGAGCTGCAGGATGTATTGACCTGAGGCATGCTGTGCAGGAGAATGCTGGGCAAGTCGGAGTATGGAACTTGGTACCTGAAAGTATGATGCTACTCCGCTCGTGCCCTCCTGAGGCCCTGGCTCCTCAGTGCTCTCATGTGTTACAAGTGCTATTGAGCCCTTGTAACCCATGCTGAGGACCCTTTAATCAGAAATACTTCCTTCCTAATTGGTCAGGAAGCCCAGAGGCGGGATGATAATTAGTTTGCTTTGTGATGTGAGGATCGGATGTGCAAACCAATTGAAAATGGTCCCGCCAATTTGGCAGGGACTAAGGTGAAGAGATTCTGCCTTGTGTGCTTGGGGTACTGCTTCCCAAGTGGTGACCAGTGTCGGAATGGTGTTGGTTGCAAAACGTGTCTGTTAAAGAAGTCTTCGTAGTCTTTTGTGTGCTGATAGCTAGTCATTATTAACTACTTGTCACTATATACAACTATACAGTAAAGGATACAGGTATGGGGCTATCGCCATCCTAGGCCAACACCACACTGACCCTAGGCCTAGGTCATGTGCCTTCTTACATCACGTGTGTGGGCAGTACTGTACTCAGTCACACACTAACCCGGCATGTACCAGACATTCCTACTACAACCAGCATCTTAAACTCAATAATTGAATATTAACAACAGCTTGCATTTATTTAGTGCCTTTAACGTAGTTCCAAGAGATTTCATGTTAATGAGCAGAATTTGACATCGAGCCACGTAAGGAGACAATAGAACAGGTGACCAAAAGCTTGTTCAAAGAGGTACATTTTTAAGGAGAAGCTAAAAGGAGGAGAAAGAGATAGAAAGACAGAGGGGTTTAGGGAGGGAATTTGAGAGCTTGAGGCCTAGACAATCGAAGGAACAGCCATCAGTGGTGAAGCGAGGAAAATCGGGGAAGCCAAAGTTGGAAGATGCAGAGATCTCAGTGAGTTATAGGGTGGGAGAAGGTTACAGAGATACATGTTTGTAAATGTAATTAAACAAGACAAAAAGATTTTGAAAACCTGGGCTTGAATCTTGCGTCCCACAGTCAGGCGCGTGCCTGACCCAAATGCACGTAAAATTGTGCGACAAGACACCGGGCATGCATCCCAATGCCATCACGTGCAATATTGAGGTCGGTGGGTGCACGCCGGACTTGGAGCAGCACCCACCAACAATTAAAACGCCAATTAAGGTAATTAAAAAACCTATTGACCTTGATTTTACGTTGCCAGTGCAATTTTTAGCCCATCGCATGGGCAAAACGGGTGGGCGGAATTCACATTTTAATCATTTCCTCATCCACGGGCAGGATAAAAGACCCCCAGAGCAGCAGCAGTTTCTCTGTCACTGCCAGTCCTTTGCTGTGTGAGTACAGTGTTTCTTGGCATCTCGTTTGATCGTCAAGCCTGCCTTTCAGCATCTCAGGTCCTCATCTTCCCTGGAAATTTCCTCTGAGTATCGCAGCACAGAGCTCCTTCATTTTCAAGGCACTGGTCCTCTGCATCCCATCTAATGGGGATGGTGTATTCTGCTGGTGGAACCTCCTCTGAAGAGGAAGAGAGGGGCAGGAGGGAGAGGAGGCCAAGTTGGCCTTCGCAGCATCCTAGGGACAGACCTTTAAGAGGAGAGGCCCAGAGACTTGGTTGGTGCAGGACCAGCAGGGAGGCCAAGGCAGGAGGGCATGCCGAAGACAACACTACCCAGCGGCTAGAGCGTTCAGGCAGTGCTTTAACTACCTCCCAGATGTCCGAGGTCCAGTGCCGCAGGAGACTCTGCCTCTCCAGAGACATGGTGATAGCGATATGTCACGTGATAGGTCTGGAAATCGCCTCCAACTGTGTGGGCGGACACCCCATGCTGGTGGCTTTGAAGGTCACGGTGGCCCTCAACTTCTATGCCTCCGCTTCTTTTCAGGGCCCAGTGGGGGATCTGTGCAGCATTTCTCAATCAGCTGCACCCAGTTGTGTCAACTTGTGACAGATGTTATCTTTAGACATGTCAGCACGTTCATCCGCTTTTGGATAAATGAGGCGAACCAGGTGGAGAGAACATGAGGCTTTGCTGCAATGGCTGGGTTCCTCTGTGTCCAGGGTGTAATAGATTGCGCTCACATGGCCATCAAGGTGCCAGCAGGTGAGCCTGGAGCTTTCATAATCAGAAAGGGGTTCCACTCAGTGAATGTTCAGATTGTCTGTGACCACAGGACACAGATTCTCCAGGTTTATGCCCGTTACCGTGGGAGCTCACATGATGCTAATGTCTTGCGGCACTCACAGGTACAAAGGCTGTTCATGGCTCCTGCACGAGTAGGTGGATTGCTCCTGGGTGATGAGGGTTATCCCTTGGAGAGGTGGCTGATGACCCCACTCCGTCACCCAAGAACTGACACCGAGGAGAGATACAATGGAGTCATGCCTTCACAAGGGCGGTGGTGGAGAGGACAATCAGGCTCCTGTAGATGTGTTTCAAATGCCTGGACTGGTAAGGGGGTATAATGCAATATCCTCCAGAGTGTTTATCCCTCATAGTTGTCGTTGCTGCACAACCTGGCTCTGGCAAGGGGGTATCCACTGGAGGCTGAGGGAAGTGAGGCAGCTCCACAGGCCATGGAGCATGACTCGAGTGATGGTTCAGAGGAAGAGCCTGGGGAGGTGCAGGGTGAAGACCTCAAGGCAGAAGACAGGAATCCTCATGGTGGCAGGGACACTAGGAATCTTTGATGCAGTGAACCTTCTTCTAGGCATCCAAGGCATCAATGCCTTGTCAGGCCAATGGCACTGTCTCCTTTGCTAACAATCAATAAATTAGAACCCAACCCATTATGCCAGCACCACACAATGCCATACTTTTACCAGCGTGTGCTGCATCTGGCACCTATTCATACCATCCAGCCAACTCAGCCCAGTCAAATGAATGTTTGTTCCTTCACATGAACAAACAAAGTGTCCATCCCTAACACAAGGGTCAAAATAATTAATGCAAAAAATGTCACCTGTGACACGCCTCTGCTGTGCTCAAGATGCCTTCAACTTACGTCTGTGGGTGCTGCATCTTGGTGCCCCCCCCTCGCTGACAGTGGTGTTGGAGGCAGCTTGCTGACTCTGCTGTCTTGGTGACCCTGATGACCTTGGTGGTCGTCCTTTGGCCACCAGAGCCTGTGTTGGCTCTGCCTGGAGGGGTGCATCCAGCCCCATAGCTGGGTACTCCTCAGTCATTGCCGCGTTGTCAGATGCAGCGGCCAGTGGCAGAGCGGTGGAGGAGCTGGTGCCCTCATCCAGAGTGCCCCGAGAGGAGCCCGCAGAGATGACAAGCAACTCGCCTGGCAGCGTGAGGTCCATCTGCACCTCCTTGCTCACCATTGATGGACAGGGACCTAGCTGGGATACTGGGTGCCTCATCCGTCTCACTCACTGGCAGTGACCTCCTGAGGTCACTGCCTGTGTGAGGGCTTGCAGGTCTGAGTGTAACCCCAGGAATCCCTGAGTCTGCTCCTGAAGCTGACTTTCCATGAGAATCGCCACTCTCTCAATGGAGGAGGCTGTGCGCTCGGTGTTGAGGGTCAACGTAGAACTCATGCTCTGCATGGAATCCTCTCATGAGTCCGCCAGTCCTCCCCGTGCATCACACTGGACATCCAGCATCTGTCGCCTGATGGACGACTCCAGAGGCTCATCATCTGCCTCGGATGCAGCATGGTCCTGGTCTCCAGCTGTGCTCCCACTGTCTTCTCCCTGGGACCTCTCTGCCTCTGCCCGCTCCTCATGTGAGTGTGATATGCCCTCACCACTGTGCATTACCCACAGAGCCGAATAACTAATGCCCACCCTCATGTGAGTACCTGCGCAGGTGCCTGGTTCAGAGAGACAGTGTGATGCTGGTGCAGGTGTGATGTTTTCCTCAGAGCTCAATGGGAGGACCTCAGGGTCGCCGGCAGCTCCTGTGGATGGCGCACTTGTGGGAGGAAGGCAAAAGATCAGTACATTCAAGCATCAGAGTCACTATGCATGCTAGGCTGGCTGCAGAGGCAATGGAGAGCTGCTGCATGGTGCCATCTCCATTGGAGCTTCAATGGGCTCTCTGGCTACCACAGTTCAGTATCTGATGAGGAGCCCGTTACGTTTCCAGTACCTACCCCCTACGCATCTGTCACCTGCACTCGCATTTTCACCCGAGAACCCCGCCTCACCGCGACCAGAGGAGTAAGCTGGTCTGAAGTGTTCCGGCTCCAGTGCATCGCTTTTGAGCTTCATGAGGTTGCACAGATTTGGCACTCCTCCAACTGTTCTGCAGCGCTCCGCAGCATTTATACTGCTCTTCTCCTGAAAGGGAGAAATAGAAAGCCTCACTATTGCTCCATCTCCCTGAAAGTCCTTTTCTGGTTCCCACCCGGGCATTAGGCGAGCCATGTCACTGTGGCACATCTCACCCTGCAATGCACTGAGGCCCGTCATGCTGACATCCCAGCCTTGGCAGGACAGGCTTCAGTGCCAGTAGCATACACACTCTTAGACCCGTGAACATTCCAAGCAAAGGGCACCCGACTAAGGTTCTTCACACAGGCCCATGCCATTTTCTGCACTTACCCTTGCTGACCACAGCAGATCATTGAATCTTTTGCGACACTGAAGCCACATGTGGTGCACCACGTCATGTCCACAGACCTGGGTGGTGACCTCTGTTGAGGCCTTCTTGGTCAGGTGGGGGTGGCCTTCTCTTGGCGCCCCTGGGCATTATGATATGCTGCCTGGCACTGACCTCCTCGACCAGCATTCCCAGGCACTCATCTGAGAAACGGGAGGCACAGTGCCCATCTGACTTGCCCTCCCATGACCACAAGGTGCTGAGGCCATGACTGCACACCAGGACACTTCTTGAATAGCTTCCAAACAGCTACCTCAGCCTCCCCCACAACTCCTGGCAGCCTTCAGGGAGCCGCCTCTTCTGCTTTTGGAACACCCCGCTGGGTCCCCATCGGACCCGGCGACCGATGCATTCCCACCCCCATGCACAGAAAACACACTTGGCGGTTGTGTTTCACACTGGGCGGGCCTTAAATGGCCACCCAGCATAAGATCGCGTTCATAATGCAAACTCGGCCGGGAGCGGGTTTTACATCCGACTTCAGGCGCAGCCCGAGAGTAAAGTTCAGGCACTGGTGCTTTTCAAATCTTCCTGTCAACCTACTCTGTTTATCTACTTTAAGTTGCATTTAAATGTTTTTGGCCACTTTGAGATGTTAAGAGCTCCTTACTATTCAACATTAACTATTGGTATCATGTGGCAGGCACTGTGGTGTCTTTTGCAATGGACTGTAGTGGCAACAGTGAAAGGCCACATTTTATAGTTTGGAATGGGGAGCATCCAGCTGATTGGGCTTGAGTTGGAGCTAGATAATTGATTCAGCTCAGTACCCAATCCTGCAAGTTAAAAGCGTTTTAACTTTTGTTATCACAATTGCAATCTGTAAAAATAATAAAATAAAGATTACATTTAGACTGCTGTCATGTTTAATATTGCCACAAATAACTCGACTGAGGTAACGCTTGTGTTCCAGCGACTGAGCTTGATGTAGGAACGATTGAGGAATAACAGCTATAAGACATCTCTATAATTAAATTTCATTCTCAGATTGTATATTCTATTGAAGCACACTTATGTAGAGCTCTTCTTATCAAAAATTTCGTAAATGTTCCTCATTTGCATTTGTAAATGATTTTTGAAGCAGTTTGCAGTGCTCCCTGTAGAATTTTGAAGGAATCTGATCACATGGAGTGCAATTTCAAAATTGTACTGCAAGCGTGGGTAGCCAGCTTTTGTCGGGCAGATTTCAGCGTGAGGTAGGATAAAAGATTAAGTAAACCTTTTCACAATTTAGACTAAAGTGTTCTTATGCAAGTTTTTATATGGCTTTCTAATTTATTGTTTTCCGTCAGTCAAACACACTTTTTGCAGTGTAATAACATAGCTTCTTTGTGAATGTAATGAGATTGTTGCAAAAAGGTAATCTGATTAGGAGCAGTTTCTAAGATGTGCATAATGTTAAAAATAAGCAGTGTTGCTAATCCAGCATCACAATAACACATGTGATTTTTGTTCTAAAGAAGGGTGCAGTAAGGGCCCAGATCTTTTGTTCTTCTCCGGAGGTATCGCAGTTTCCACACAAGGTCCCCGCACAAGGGCTGCTCAGGAATTACATGAGAAGTTTCAGTTCCCTTTGGCAATTACACTGTATCTGGAACCATCTGAAAGTCCGATTTAAAGTCATAGAGTCATAGGGGTCTACAACACTGAAAAAGGCCCTTCGGCCCATCGAATGTCTGAGATATCAGATGGTTCCAACTTGCTTAGCAGAATGTTTACCCAGGAAAAGTTAGAAGGATTAAAACCAGTTGTAATCCTGAGTAACTATGGTACTGATCCCACCCGACTGGACCCCTCCCCCCCCTTCCAAACGACTGACCCGCATCCCTAAACCCCCACCCCCCAACCACTCAACTAACCCTCCTGACCACCATACTACCATTCCCCAACCACCTGATAACCCACCCTCACCCTCCTGGCCACCCCCCACCCCTGGACTACCCAGTTACCCCCTCACCAACACCCCCCCCCCCCCCAATCACCCCACTACCTCCCTGACCACCCGATCACTCCCTTGACCACCTGACAATTACTCCACACTCCCATGACAGCTAGTGGAATTTAACTTGAACTAATAAATCTGTATAAGCAAGTCTCAGTAATGGTGACCATGAAACTATTATCAATTGTTGTAAAAACCCATCTGGTTCACGCATGCCCTTTAAGGAAGGAAATCTTTTGTCCTTACCTGGTCTGGCCTACTTGCTACTCGAGACCCCAGCAATGTTTTTAACTCTTAACTGTCCCCTGAGGTGGCCTTTCAAACCCACTCAGTTCAAGGGCAATTAGGGATGGGCAACAAATGCTGGTCTTGCCAGTGATACTCACAGCCCATGAAAGAATGATTTAAAAATCTACCCGACAATGTGGAAATTTGCCCAGGTATGTGCTTTCCGCAAAAAGCAGAACAAATTCAATCTGGCCAATTACAGCCACATCAGTCTACTCTCGATCATCAGCAAAGTAATGGAAGTTTTTGTCTACAGTGTTAGTAAGCGGCAGGTACTCAGCCTGTTCACCTGTGCTCAGTTTGGGTTCCACCAGGCCCACTCTGTTCCAAGTCTCATTACAATCTTGGTCCAAACATGGACAAAAGAACTGAATTCCAGAGGTGTTGTGAAAGTGACTGTCTTTGACATCAAGGTAGCATTTGACCGAGTGTTGCGCCAAGGGGCCCTGGCAAAATTGAAGCCAATAGAAATCAAAGGGAAAATTCCCTACTGGTTGCCATCATATCTAACACAAAGGAAGATGGCTGAGGTTGCTGGAGACCATTCTTCTCAGCCCCACACCATTGCTGCAGGATTTCCTCAGAGTAGCATTTTAGATCCTACCATCTTCAGCTGTTTCAACAATGACCTACCCTCCGTCATAATGTTAGAAGTGGGGTTCGTTGATGATGGCACAATGGTCATCATTTGCAATTCATCATATTGAAACAGCCCATGCTGCATGCAGCAAGACCTGGACAATATTAGGCTTGAGCTGATACATGACAAATAACATTTGCCCCACACAAGTGCCAAATGTGAGGGACTTAGACCTCACGCTGCATATTTTTATAAACTATAGATAGATATATTCATCACTATTTATAAATTTTAAAAAATTGAACAAAGACCTCTAAAATGGCTGAAACTGTGTCTGTCTGTGACCCCTGAATAAAAGAATTCCCTTGGCAGTTTTAGGAAAACTCTTACCTCGTTATCTCTGAGGAACCACTAACGACCCCTGTAGACTCTACAGCCCAACTTCAAAGAGAGCTATATAAAGGCTTTCTGTATTTAATAACCCAGGCTGGCCTGAAGGAGATGGATCGTCTGCTAAGACAAAGGCCCCATGACCTTCCTTTCAATTCCCAATGGCTGAGACATTTAACAGTCATTGGAATCCAGAGGCTGGATACACATGCTTTGTCAAAGATGGTGGAGAGGTGGGAGCCATGTGACAAGGGCCTCTGACTTGTGGAACAAGTAATATTGGCTTGCTGAACTGAAAAGCTCAATCTGTTGTTTAACATCTGACTAGCAGGCCACACCGAAGGAGCTCTGACCCAGGTTGGGCACCTGTCCCCACTGCTTCATCTGGAAGTTCTGTACCATCACCTACAAGATTGATTCATCTCTGCATGCTTATCTCATCGTGTGAAGTCAACACCACCAGTAAAGTGAATTATACAGCATCGCTTCTTAGCCCACCGACGTCCATGAAGGAATACCACATTGGACTTTGATTCTGGACTCTGGAACTCACGTGAACCAATATTTAGTTTCTCTGTGGTCTCTGCACTATAAAACCTTCTTTTTCCTATCCCTTCCTTTATTGTCCGAGTGTGGGGGCGATGTTGCGATCCTCCTTTTGTGTTTTGTGTGTGCAACTGAACTAACCCTTTGAGTTCATCCTATCTCGAGTTTGCTGGGGGCTTATTAATGGAAAATTGGCTCACATAAAAGCCGAGGGGTTGGGAAATACACCACCGCTTATAAAGAGAGAAACAAGTCAAAATACATTTTCTGTTTATGGACGGGTGGTGAGAGGAGAAATTGGTGCTATTGAAATTAACCCCTCTCTGGTCTGTAATTCAAGCAGTGACCATCTCCAACAAGAGAGAGTCTTCCCATCTTCCCTTGACATTCAATGGCATTATCATCGCTGAATGCCCTGCTGTCAACCGCCTGGGGGTTATCATTAACTAGAAACATTATGGATTAGAAAGAAAAGTAGCTTGATCAAAAACCTTGGGGCCAGAACGTAATATTTAAAAGTCATGGTAAAATACGTTTCACTCCATCAGGTAGACTTTGTGATGGGTCAGTAAAAAACGATAAGGAATTGGCATGTTAAATTGCAAAATAAAATTTAACTACTGAGTGGACAAGCTAAGAAACTAATCTTTGTTTCCCTTCTGTCAAGCTCCGTGTGTAATATTTGCTTTATGTAATTGTAAGATGTTTAAAAAAGTATTAAGTAAATTCAGTATGAATTTCACTCTCAAAGAAAATTACCTCAGACCTATATGTAACCATACACAAAAATAACTAACAAATCTCATAAACTGCTGGCCAGTCACAGTGGCTAGATGTAAAACCGATGGATATAGTTTTGACTTCTCCCACTAAGGCTAAACCTTCATTCCCAGCAACTATATTATTGCTTTTCAGGAGGAAGTGGGTACCAGGCCAGTTCAATCCTCACAATGTACCTTCGTCTCCAAATTAGCACGCATACTCTCGGGATATATGATTCTGAATCATATGGGTAACCGTACTTGATATGTGCTGCTTGTTAGGGAACTTGGGTGCTATATCAGTAATGGTGGGGGCGAGGGGGGTTGTGGGGGGACTGCTGGTATTGGAAGGCCTGTTTATTGAGATCGTAAAGGAAATTTGAGTGTATTGATTTGAACATTTCTGATCTTGACTATGCCATTAGTATAATTATTTTTTTCTCAAATTTAATTTGGTTAGCTGCATAAATACTCTGGCTACAAGGGCAGGTCAGAGGCTGGAAATCCTGCAGTGAGTGACCCACCGCCTGACTCCCCAAAGCCTGTCCACCATCTACCAGGCACAAGTCAGGAGTGTGATGGAATACTCTTCACTTGCCTGGATTAGTGCAGCTCCAACAACACTCAAACAGTTCGACACCATCCAGGACAAAACAACCTGCTTGATTGGCACCCCATGCACCATTTTCAACATTTATTCCCTCCACCACCGATGCACAGTAGTAGCAGTGTGTACCATATACGAGATACACTATAGCAACTCACCAAGGTTCCTTCCAAATCCATGATCTCTGCCACCCAGAAGAACAAGGGCAGCAGACACCACACCTGGAAGTTCCCCTCCAAACCACACACCATCCTGATTTGGAAACTTATCACCATTCCTTCAGTGTCGCTGGGTCAAAATCCTGCTACTCCCTCCTTAACAGCACCTACACAATACAGACTGCAATGGTTCACCATCACCTTCACATTCTCAGGGGCATTTAGAGATGGGCAAGAAATGCTGGTCTTGCCAGCAATGCCCACATCCCATGAAAGAATAAATAAATAAAACACATTTGTACCAATTTAAAAATGGTCAAAATTTGCCTTGATAGGTGGTAATTGCCTCAAGATGGGATAGGTGACTGTTAACGTTCTTGCTCTGACTACTGCAGCATTGAAAGGGACCTGTTTCAGTATGATTGGCCTTCCGGTTATGCAAATGGAAGCCCTATTAAAGAGTTAGGACCCTGGTTTCACTTTTAAGTGATACTTAGGCAGGGCATGTTTCATGTAGGCTTTGCCCATGTATCCTGGCATTGAGCAGTCTCAACAGAAGTCCTTAAAAAGTCTGCTACTGGCCACCCCAAAGCAACCCCTAAACCTTTTCAATGCTCTGTTTGTGTGGAGAACATGAATTCAAATCCCACCATGATAGTTTGAGAATTTGTATTCAGTTTTAAAACACTAAATAAATCTGGAACCAAGAAACTGGTTCTCGTAAAATTGGCCATAAAGCTGCCAGATTGTTATAATAGAATGCAAATGTTTCATTAGTGTCCATTTAAGGATAAAAATCTGCCATCTTTATCCCATGTGGCCTATATGTAACTCCAGTTCCACACCACTATGGCTGTCTCCTAACTGCCACTTGGTTGTATCAAATATCTACTTGAGGAAACTAGGGGTGGGCAATAAATGCTGCTCTTGCCAATGTCACCCATCTCCTGAGAATGAAATATTTTAAAAAAATTACTGCATGAATAATTATGAACAACCATATAGTGGAATTGTGCAATGGATGCCACAAGACAATATTGGAAGTTGCTGAGAACTATTCGTGCCACCATCTATTGTAAAAGCAAGCCTGTAATCGGATTCTTCAATGAATGATTGCTTCCAGTACTATCACGTGGACTTGTCAATGATTTGTGGTGGGACAGACATGCTTTACATCAAAACCCTGCTCCATAGAGTCACCAGAAGATCATTTTAAGGGAGCTGAAGTCTTCTTAATAATTTGGATATCAAATTAAATGGGGGAAAATAGAGCTATGTGAATGCCTCAAGTTATAGTGCAAACTTACTTGGCATTATTAATTAGACCCACTTTAAAAGATGTTTGTTAGGTTAAGCTTTATGAGTATTTAAGGGACTTGTGGTCACAAGCATGTCCAAAATGATTTTTTGCTTAACTATCTGAGGCTTCACTTATGCAACAAATTTTTTTGGTTGGGGCAGTGGTTTTTGCGCAAAGTAGAAGTAGGACTCAGAAGGCTAATGAGCTCTCTAAAACTCTGAAGTTTATCATTTATTGTGAGGAGAATTGATTATAAAAGTAGGGAGGTTATGCTTCAGCTGTACAGGGCATTGGTGAGACCACATCTGGAGAATTGTGTACGATACTGGTCTCCTTATTTAAAGAAAGATGTAAATGCGTTAGAAGCAGTTCAGAGAAGGTTTACTATCAGGAATGGGTGGGTTGTCCATTGAGGAAAAAGGCTGGCCAAGTTAGGCTTGTTTCCACTGGAATTTAGAAGATTAAGAGGCGACTGAATTGAAACCTTTAAGATCCTGAGGGGTCTTGACAAGGCAGATGTGGAGAAGATGTTTCCTCTTGTGGGAAAATCTAGAACTAGGTTTAGAACTGTTTAAAGATAAGGGGTCACTCATTTGAGACAGAGATAAGGAGAAAATGTTTTTCTCAGAGGGTTGTGAGGTGGAGGAAGTAGAGCCTTTGAATATTTTTAAGGCAGAGTGAGATAGATTCTTGATTAATAAGAGGGTGAAAAGTTATCAGGGGTTGGCAGGAATGTGGGGTTGAGGTTACATTCAGATCAGCCATGATCTTATTGAATAGCAGAGCAGGCTTAAGGGGCTACTCCTCCTAGCTTGTATGCTTGTATGTTTGTGAGACCCTCTCCAGGTGGCTATCACACAAAAGGCCAAAATCGTATAGTGTAAACTCATCCTAAATAAACAACCTATATGAAAACACCACAGCTTGTGTGCAAAAAAATCTCTTTGTTGGTAAAAATGAATTCTCTCCTGCTCAAGATGAAATGCCCCTTTCATCCAAAATAATCTCTTGTACGTTTCAGAATTCTTTCTTTCTTGGTCAGAACAAATTCCCTGTCTTGCTCAAATTGAACTTATTTTCTGATATGTCTCTATTGCAGCCAGAGATGAACTTTTACTGGCTAGAAAAGAAGCACCTCCAATATCTTTCTCCCACGCACATCCACACACTTGTTTTTATATATATACATGTATATAATATCAGAGAGAGAATGAGTGAGTTCTGGATCCTTTCTCACACTTCAATGTTATAAATTTAATGGTGAATTGCAAACATCAGGAACTCTGTTTTTTGTTGGGCTCTGTCACAGTTCTTGATTTCAGGACCATGGTGGGTGTTTAAAATACAATGTGTATTCTTGAGTTTGAAAGAATTGCACCCAAACAAGGCGTGGTTAATGCGCTAAACAGAAATTGATTTCTCAGAGACTAAACATTTAAATGATTCATTAGCTTGTTTCGTATCACTGTAACCTCCTCCAGCCCAACAGTCCACTGAGATTTCTGCACTTGCTCTCTTGTGCCTCTCAACCTCTCTTTCTTGTTTAAGGCGCTCCTCATCTCTTTGACCAAGCCTTAGATCATTTGTCCTAACCACCTGATGTGGCTCTGTCAAATTTTATTTGATAACACTCTTGTAAAGTGCCTTGGGACCTTCTGCTATGTTAGCGGCACCATATAAATGCAAATTGTTGCTGTCTGGATAGTTGGTGGACACCTCTCAGCCACTATGTGGGAAAAGCCCTTTGATTCAAGATCTTTGGCTGTGATACAGTAAATATGAAGAGATAATCAGATTCCTAAAAGGCAGTTACTCAACAAAATACTGCAAGAAGGCAGGAAACTGTAGAGAGAGGAAGTTCACCCCTGAATTTGAGGGCAGAATGCAGAAGAGTTACCAGGGCCAGAATTGGTATGCCTTAGGCCCACTTGTTGGTCATAAAAATGAGTGCAATGTATACCAATTTCTGGGGAGAATATTCTGTGCTTGAACTATATCTGCAGCATGGCCACCATCCCAGTTTTTGAGGCATTGTTGACTACAACCTCAAAGGGGGATTGGATTGATAAATATGAATCAAGGCTCCATTTTAGGACTAGGGCATTCGGAATAGGAGTAGATCATTTAGCCTCTCAAACTTGTTCCATCATTCAATGAGATTATTGGCTGATTTGCAACCCAACTCCACTCAACTAATTTAGTGAAACTTGTGGAAAAACCAGCTAAAGCTCCACCCAGTTTTACCAGTTCTATAATGTCCTAACCACTGATCTTTAGATGGACCGCTGGAGGCCACTGAAGAGATAGAACAGCTGTTTTAAAAAAATTATTTCTCTTATGGATCCATGGCTCCATGGCTCAAGCTTTCACAGCACTACTGAAGGCTACTGTTTGCGCATGCTCACTAGCCTTCACCTCCAACTGCCCACCTCGCCAACCATCACCACGTGTTTTTTTCTGCCCTCCCTCTCCTAAGATTTACTTGAAGTCCAAATTCAATCTTCAGCATGACAGGGGGTATTCGTAAATGGTTGCTAAGCTGAAATATTAGACAACAGGGAACAGTAACCAGCTCTGGGGTGTCCCTGTGTTGTCTGTTGGAGAGAGGCTGAGCAGATATTTTACCTACTGCCACCTGAGCTTTTTACTTTGCTTTTCTTCTTTAAAATGCATTTATTTTATAAAAGCTCCATGGAGACCATCACAATTGGTTACGTACTGCCATCATATATCACACCATAGCACACATTATCCTTTCCAAATCTGGGCAAAAAAGATTGGATGACAGAGATTGATTGCATTTGTCAAATGGAAAGATTTATGTCAAGTGTTACAGGAGCACAGCCTTTGGAAAAGACATTTGTAGACCTTTGAATGACACACACCAAAGCAATGAGATGATAGTCACTGCAGCTGCAGTGACAGTCATTTGCATCAGTTTTGCCTGATACCACCACCCCAGAAGCAGTTGGCTTTTCATTCTCTCAGGGAACTAATATGTGTACTTTTAACCAGGCCACAGTGAATGCTAAAATGCACCTTGATTTTCTAGGAACTTCAAACAGGTTGTATGATTTCCCTCACAGAAGAACTTGAGGCAAGGCTGAAGTATACCGGCTGCTGGAGAATGCAGAGGGGGCGAGTGTCTATTTTTATTTTGCCACTGCTGTTGAGTTATTCACTCTTGAAAGATTATGTGAATATACACTTTGTACTATTGCCCCAAGGGAATAAATGTAATGTAACCATGCCACAGTGTACGGCCCTCCGCACAGTTTACACTTACTGAACAGTTACCTTTTCATAATTATAGGATGGATACTCAGAGGCTGAAGTACCACTTTTGGATCTGTGCACATGCTCAGCACACAAGAAGTGAGGAGGTGTCTGAAAATGTCATTGCTATGGCAACAGAGATCCAAGGGGAACCTGTGTTCCATTTAAACTGCTCTGCCTCTGAATTAGCTCTGGCATTAAAATGTGGCCCTGTAGGGCAGCTCATGCCAGGATGCAATCAGAGTCTCAATTTGCTCAGGTTGCACTGAATGGAGAGAGCTGGGTTCCGGCAAGATATCTAGTTCATTTTAGCTTTAAGTGGACATTGTAAGGATTGTAAGAGATGACTCTGGAGTTGGTGGGGCTGGCCATGGGATATCTGAGACACTGATGTACAACACCAGCAACAGGCTAGTTGATTATCAGAAAATCCCCAGAGTCTCAACTGGGCACAAATGGGATGCTGTCCCTATCCATGGTAAGCTCTGAAACTATTTAAACATCCAAACTGAGCAATTCCAGAGTTATTCAGAATGACCTGAATTTGCATATTTCTGAGCAGTTTGCACTATGGATGCCAACTTAATGGCTGGTTCAGGAAAATGCAGTTCAGGTATGCCTTTAGTAAGCAGGATTCTTGCAGCTCTAAAAATCTGAAACGGTTTAGAGATGACGACTGATGAACTGGAGCCGGAAGCAGAAGTTCAGCTTCATATGCACCTGATCATGTGTCTTAGTCGAAGTTGTCCCTGCCTTTCAGTTGCATCTTCAGCCCTATTGAATCCACAAATACACACCAGGGTTTCATGTTCTTTCACTTACCTGGATCTCAAGGAATAATGGTGCGTTAGAAACAATGATAGAATGCTTGGGCCTTTCTGGGGCACAGATTCATAGATTCTGGGCACCTTTTATAGTGTGAGCCTTGAGACAAGTGTCGAACATAGAGGTGCGCAGACAAGGGGTCTGTCTTTGCTTAATATCCGCACACTTGGAATACAATCTGGGCCATGGATGGATTTGCTAGACAAGTGTTTTATAGTTGTTGACTATATTTTAAGAAGCATTTTATTCTGTTGGATTATGCAAATGTTTGCTGGTGTGTATTTTCAGTGTCTTATCCTCTTATTGTTTATGTTGATATGACTCAGGGAAAAATAGCATGATCATGGCAGGTTACAACAAAATTACATTCAAAAATTGCTTCTGGATTATGGCAGCCCTGCATTTCAGTGCAGATGCTGGGGCTTCCTTGATGACTCAGTGCTTTAATTCAATGCATAGCTGAGACATGCAGACCAAGAAGGTCCAAGGTTCATTGCTGGTCCAGCTGCTCTCAGTCTGGCAGTTGGAGACCTACAACGGGTGAAAGTGTCCCTGGACTGAGCTGGAAATTCAGTCAGGAACTCCTGAATGTTATCTGGTGATTCGATATGTGTGGATATCATGAGAAGGCTGGATCGTACTTGACTGTGAGAATTACCCCCATCCCACAAATCAAATAACTCATTGATACGTATGGCTCACTTGTGAATAATGCCTACTTTTCCCATATACAGATCATCAGCATCCATGCAAGTGAACCCCAGGAAGAAGCCAAAACCTTCAGTAAAGGAGCGGCAGGAAATATATTTGGAAGCAGAATAAGAAGAAAAATTCTTCTTAACACAGTCCAACCAGAAATTAGCTGGTGAATGATCGTAAATACAACAGGCTTATTGTGTGGTTCCACAAGATGTGCAAGAGTGCTTTAATTTCACAGACATCACAAGCTACTTTAAGCTATTGTTAATTCTATCACAGTCAACCGTTTCCACTCACTGCTCCAGGTCTCCTCATCAATGCAGCGGTAAAGAAGTGCCTCAATAACTTACTACCATTTGTGCTGCACCAAATGCTATAATGACAGGTGTGTTTTTAAGACCGATGGCCGTGTGCAGCTGCACTCGTACTGTTCAATAGTATTGCTGGTGTGGCAGGAAAAGGAGTCTGCGCATTTATTTCCCAGTGCTAGCACAGTGCTTGGTTCACTAGCTCTGCCCTTATCATTCAAAATTTTACCAGCAATTTGCGGCTAGTCGAAAGGTAGAGGCTTATTATCCTTTGAAGTTGAAGAAAGCTGCGATGAATGACCTGACAACTTAAACCTAAGTTTGAAAGTTTTTATTGCTTTTGTTTTCCAGTATTCATAATGTTGACTTTCTTTGGTTTGTGTGGTTGCTTTTGCCAGTGTACAGGTTATTAGTCAAATAATTGTCTGTGGTTTCAATTTTCTGTACTCCTATTAAGCTTCTTTAAGGTATTGACCACTTAAACATGTAATGGAACCATCAAGGACAATGAGCAAAGATTTTTTTTAAAGGCAAGTTATATTTGACAACATTAGATTGTTTGAATGTGCAATCAATTGGATAGATGAAGGGAATGCAGTGGACGTGGATGTTCATAAAAGTGTTCGGTCAGATGTATCACAGGAGGTTTGTTTCAATAGTTCAAGTGCCTGGTATAAGGGAAAACATCGCATCGTGGAGACGAAACACAAGATGAGCATCAAAAAGAGGTAACCTCAGCTTACAGTGATGGCACAAATGGGGAAAAGTCAGATCGGCCACCCATTGTACACCTCTCCTGATTTTAATTCCCATTCAGCGAATATCAGGAGAGGCTGATCTGATCTCCCCCCATTCTCACATACTGGGGAGGAAACTAAAATGACCACCAAGGCACATTCCTTTGATTGTGATAGGTTTAAGATGGTGCATCCTCCTGGGGTCAATGTTATTCTGTTCACTTCTGTTCCATATACGCATGTATATCCAAGTCAATCTCTTTGGCATTGTGGGAGGGAACCAAGACCAAATCTAGTCTATAGATGAAGTGAAACAGTTAAAAAGTAGAACAAAATAAATAAGCAACCAGTAGAAAGAACAAATGATTGGAAAGCAAACTGAAAGCACATGGTCAGAGTAGTCAGGTGGAAGAAGCTGTCCAAATGAGGTAATACTATGGCGCAGCCCATTGGCTTTCTCCACCTGGAACTGTGGAACAAGAAGACACAGGTTCACATCTAAATTCCACACAGCCTGAGCCACTGGGTTCAGTTGCACCATCTGGAGAAGCCTCCAGAGAAAGCTAAGTGTTTCCACTGAAGGCAAGAGAAAAATCACAGCACTATAGTGGGAGAGGGGGAAAATACCAATTCACTTATCCAGAGAGGCATTTAAAACAGATAAAAGAGCTCTGAAATGAAGCAAGGGAAGAGACCAGAAACCTGCAATGAAAGATGAAAACATATCGAAGTTGCTTTCTCTACTGCCTTTTTGTGCCCGTTCTTGGCATTCTTGGTGGAATGCGCATTGAAAACCAATTAGTTTTAGAATTTGCTTGAATGTTGTAATTTAATACCTTCTAGGTGGATAGAAAATACCTTTGGAAGTGACTTGATTTTACCTTTACAGGTTTCTGCACTGCATAACAGGAATGGATTGTCAAGCAAGTATCTCTGAGAGTGGCGGGGTGCTGATAGAGAGGGGGAGGGGTAGAGAGAGGGAGGGGGAGATTATGCAGTAATATGTTCATTTATCCTTCCAAATTTCCCTTTATTTGCTTAATGCCCCTTTTGAATAAAGAAATGCTTCAAGTGGAAGCTTGAATATCCTGGAACTGTTGGTAATCTGGAATTACTCCATTTATATTTCACCGATACATAACTGCACATGCACAGCTTGTGACTTCATTTAGATAACAATAGGACACTCCATTCAGGCTAATGATGGCTCATTTATAGGCATTCAGTCTCATTGGAGGCTGCAGTGTTGTAACATATCAGTAAGTTTCTGGGATATAATAGCAAACATCGAGAGTCATTTTGACTCTGGATTAGAAGGTAAAATGGTTGATTATGAATCATCCACCCATTATACATTTCTCCCCTTGTGAAATGGAATCATTAGTGTGTGATACTGGCAATATGAACATGTACCTATGAAATTCACCTGTCTGCTATTTTAACTTTTTGAGCAGCTTCCAGTAGTTAGACCTTTCGACGCCAGTACAAATGAGCTGTCATGTGTGTGGCATACACTTCACTCAATTTTTTCTCAAAATTGCAGTCATGGTTTATCTAGGTCCCAGGACCCCAACTTTGCACACAAATACTGGCCTCCTGCCTGAAACCGGCAAATGATCCATTGTCCATCTAAAAGCCCTGTCCAACGTGGTGGCTGTTGGAACACCAGCTTAAAAGGACCAGTAAGCGACTCAAAATAATTTTCAGGTTGCTTTTCCCCTGTTTATGCCAGATAGCCACTATTAAAATTGGCCTCAACCTGCCAGTAGATGTTAATAGATACGGAAACAATTTAGAGATGTCCTCAAAGATGGATATCCCCACTGACTCAAGGAGTCTCTGGCCCCTGGCCGACCAAAATGGAGAACGTTCATTTGGGAAGGCACTGAACACTTCTAGAGACTTTGTTGACAGTGCGCAGAGGTGAAGTTGAAGCATCAGAGAGAGCTGCCCAACAACTCATCTATTGAACCCTGCAAGCATTATGTGCACGAGAGGTGGCAGAGTCCATAGATTGCACATTGAACTTTTCAGCCACCTCAGAACCCATCAAACAGGAGTGGAAGCAAGTCACCCTCGATCTCAAGGGACTGCCAAAGAAGATACTCATTTATCCTCTGCATCTCCTTATGAGCCATAGTGTGTATTAAATCTATAATAAATGCATTACATATATTCCTTTGTAACTGCCCTATTGATTTATTGAAACATAAGGATGATATTCAGGTCTAGGAGAAGACAACCATTAGATAACTGCAGCAAACATAAAATTAGCATCTAATGGTAGTAGTGGATAGAGGGTTGCTTAATTAAGACTCAGTGGGATAGTTTAACCTAAATATTTTGCTGGCTTTGCACTTTTTGAATTTTCTATTTTTTGTGTATTTTCACAGCAGCTCAGTAGTTATTTTGATTGATTGTGCTCAAGGCAAAATGTTGCCCTTTACTGTAATGGGAAAGCACAACATTAAATAATTTTTAGAGAGAACTAACAATCCTTTATGTGTCCAGAAAAATAAATTTCTTTGTCAAAAACAAGTTACTGGTACAATTTTATTTTTAATATCCCCATATGTATCTAGGTCAATGTACTCTTGATTTTACCATATAAATAATTGAAACTTTTCAGCTGCTTAAGTTATTTGATAAAAGTGCTAAATGTGAAATGTATTCTGCCTATGGCACAGTTAAAATCTTTGATGTTTTGAAGGAAATCAAATTTTATTTCATTTTTTTTAAATCCATTGTTATCCAGGAGAAGGAGTGACCCTCTGGGCCTCACAACGAAACCTTGGACCTAACCTGCTTCCCTTACCCTTCCCCTCCCCTCCCTCTACCCAACTACAATGACCTTCTGACTCCTGCTCCCAATCTCTTACTTGAGTGCCAAGGACCATTCCTTTGGATCCTCAGACACTGGGCCAATCATCCCAAATTCGCACAAAATGCAGTAGCGGGTGGGGAAAAAGGACGTTTTACTCGCCGGCCGCAGTGGCGGCTTTTCACACCGTATCGTCCCATTCCCAGCGCGTCCCACCTCATTAATAAAGCATTCCCGGGAATGCTGGGTCACTGGTGGGGCAGCCCCTGATTCGCCTGCCCCGCTGTCACCTCAGGCCTTCATTAATCCAGGTACCATATTTAAGGGGTGCCCCTGCATGGAGCAAGCCAAGTCATCAGAAGGTGCTGCAAAGTCATGGCTCCCAGAGGAAGGAAACATGCTGGCCCCAAATTTAGCGATGTCTCCCTCGGGCACCTGCTGTGGAGGCCCGCCGTGATGTCCTCTACCCCTGCTCTGGGCGAAGACCAGCTCAACGCTCACCCTCACCTTCCACCAGCACAGAGAGACACACGTTGGTGGGGAGTTAGTTCTAGAGTATCCTTGGGGTTACAATCCGAGAGCACATTACACTGTCTGATCCACAGCAGGTGGTGACAGGGACATCCCAGGTTTCCAGAGGACTGCTGGAGACCAGAAATCTGCTGAGTCCGAGTCAGATGGTTAGCCTTAGGACTTGGTCATATCTCAGTTGCTGGAGCTGCAAGGGCAGCTCGGGAACATCAGGAAGGGATGTCTGCCGCACTCTCCAAATTGCAAGGCACGATTGAGGAGTCCATCTGCCTTCAGGCTGAGGTGATAGCGCCAGCATGCCAACACACCAAGGTCAACACTGGAAGGATGATGGTTGCCACGGAAACCTTGATCCAGGACATCGGTCCTGCACTGCTGCGCAGGCTGAACTCCATCACTGTTGCCATAGTTTGCCTCCAACAGTGTCAATGCAAGAGGGGTGCAGGGCAGCTTGACCTCACCCCAGCTTCCCGTTCTCCTCAAGGAGTGAGCCAAGCGCCCTCGGGCACCCATAGGGAGGAGGATCAGCAGATGCATACCTCAGGACCATCTGCCCAGGTGATTCCTGCTGTGTCTGGATCATCTGAACCCCCTCTTCCTCAGAACCTGCAGCTCCAGCTCCACAGGCCGAAGACGGTGCCACTGCCACACAGCAGGGCCCCGAAAGGGGCCAGAGCCCTCCAGGTCTTGGCCCTCCAGAGGACGCCTTTCAATGTCATCACTAATGCCATTATGTATCTTTGGAAAGTTGTGGAAAGCATCTTGGTCTGGCTAACTGGTCAGCACATTACTGAGCCCTCTATCATCTGATTACTCCCTTTATGCATTCTTCACCATTTGATTTCTCACAGTGGCCCAGATGTGGATAATTGACTCCTCCAATTGACCTGCCATCTGCAGATGATGTCAGAGACCATACCATAAGGCTATGTTCTTAATGTTCTGCAGATATCCTTTTTAGCAGCAGGATACGTGAAGCATGGACTGCAGCGCTCTTCAGTTGAGCTGTGCCTCAACTGTCTGGCCAGTGATGCCTTGCTCATGTTCCACTGTGCTCCTCATGTTCACCTGTGCCTTGTATGTCACTGGGCCTCTTTCGGGCAGTGCAGATTGTGCAAAGAGAAAGGGTAGAATGTGAGCACAGGCCTGCAGCTGCCTCTTGTCTACCTGCTTCCGCTCCATGACTCTCTTTACTGCCTCACTCGCTAGGAACTCCAATGCATGTTCCTCGGTAGTGGGGAAGTTTGGGGCTCTCTGCATTGCTGTTTGAGCTCTAGCCTTAGAAAAAGGAAGGCAAAAACTGGCTGAAATGGATTCAGTGACATTGAGATATAGTAAAGTCAGGTGACTGTCTGCAGTCAATAACGCAAGTGCTGACAGATGCATGTGACAAACAGTAACTCTCATATAAGCCTGTTAGTTGGGAGGAACACATACAAGGATGTGAGTTAAGGAACATTTGTTGGTGAAGGTTTAGTTGCAAAGGAGATTCCATGAGCTCTCAAGACACTAATATAAGCTCTTAAGGCATTTTAACATTGGGAGAGGTGGTTGTAAGTGGCAGACACAGTTGATTAAATGCACTTTTAAAAAGGGTGGGGATCAGTGCCCAACCATCTAGTTTGCAGCAAAGTGTCTCCTGATGTTGCCTAGCTCTTTAAATTGCTGCTAATATTTAAACCCTACAGCTATGCACTATTTCCCATCCTCAGACCAGCTTCCAGTGAGGGCTTCTTCCAATGACTAAAACTGCCCACAATACACTAAATTAAGCCAAACAGCAGAAATATGATGGTGCCAGTGTTCATGCAGTTGGATGCTGTCCCAATCTGTCACAATTCCAGCAATGAATGTGCAACTGAGGAGAATCCAATCTGGACTTCTAAAATGCAGACAGTATTGTAACTGTAAGCTGGACAGACACATACAAAATTAAACCTTGTGATTTTATTACTAAATCTATTAACTACCCTGCAAGATGAATTCTCAAATTAATCCAATTCGACTAAGCTTAGAAATGTTAATATTGACATGCTGCAATATTGGCTTGATGCACTCAGTTGCCTTCCTTTCTGGCAAATGGAGCATTTTGTGTTCTATCTGTGCCAATAAGTAACATTTACCTGGACATGTGTCACCAGCATCACATGCAGATGGCTAGACCAAATTCCATTAATGTTGATAATCCAGCTAATGATGCACAAGGACTTCCTGTGTTTTTATATTTTATGAAGGCAATGTCAGCATTTGTTATTTGGCCCTGCCATATTCATATTTCTGATTACACACAGTTTTATGGTTATGAATGTTCTGCTTCATCGTTGATCTGAAAAACATGTTACTTGCTTACAGTTGATTTCGCACTATTTTTGAGTTGAATTCAGAAATGGAATTGAAACCCCAAATTAGAAGCATCCGTGGAAGTCATGGAATGCACTGTTTTGAGTGTTGGGTGGAAGCTGGTTCAATCGAGACATTCAAGAGCAATTTGGATTATTATCTGAAAAGGAAGAATGTGCAGGGCTATGGCGAGAAGGTGTGGCAGTGGTAAGAGGTGATTTGCTCCTTTGAAGGGCCAGCACAGGCATGATGGGCTGCATGGCCTCCTTGTGCACTGTAATTGTTCTGTGATTCTGTGAAGTCAAAAGATCAAGGTTACCAGTGATACACCATTACTCCTTGAATGGATGCTTGCTGATGTTGCACCATTAAATGGAAGTTTGGCTGGATCCACAGCTGTGTTTGGCAAATGTAAACGTTTGCAGGCCTACAGAGGAAGAGCACGAGTGTAGGACTAGTTGGTCTTTCAAAGAACTGGCACAGATGAGATGATCCAGATGGCTGCCTTCTCTGCTGCATGTTTCTATGACCTAAGATGAAGTGAAGGATAGGCACCTAGATGTTATATCGTTTAACTGAAATATTATTCTCCATTGTTCCCCTAAGTATCAATCCTGGCTAAATTTGTTTCTCTGTCCTTTTCTTTGAACATTGATTATTGCGAAACCTATTATTATAGATGAGGATTTTCACAGGCCAGTTAGAGAAAGTAGCAGACAATAATTGTGTGATAAGAGACACCTGTGTACTCTGTATCTGAGAATTTTGGCCTTGGTTAATTGACTTGTCCATCTTCAGTTACCCATTCTCAATTCCCTGAATAAGCCACAATTACTCAAATAGGACAGCAGCAGTTCAATGGTGAAACTGGTGGGAAAGCAGGAGCTATTACAAGGCAAAAGAGGAGACCTTTCGCACGGGGAAGATGAACTATAAGTCTCATGTAATGCAGCAATGGTAGCTACATAAAGAGAGTGTACCATAGTTTGTGAACAGACTGCAGCAGTTCAAGAAGGCAGCTCACTACCAATTTCTCAAGGGCAATTAGGGATGGGCAATAAATGATCCCCTAGCAGTGATACCCACATCCCATGAATTAATTAGAAAAAAATACCTTTAGATGAATTGTCACAATTGAAAATGCTTAAGCTATGCCATTATGTTTCCTATTTAAGTTATAATTTGTCTGTCTATAAATACCACATTTATTCATCTCAACTGCTGTCACCTGGTTTCCAGTTCAGAGTACAAAGCAAACATCTTTTCTCGGTGAACTACATTTTAGGCTAATTTCAGGAAGTAAAGAGGTACTGAGGAGTGAGTTCCAAGCGAGTAATTGCTTAGTGTTTATTTAACCAAATATCTTTTGAACCCTGAGGTGGGTTTACTGTGTTGGTTCAGTCCATGATATTTTGTACTGAATGATCAGAAATTCTACAGTTGTAACAGGAGGATGCTGGAGTGAAAAGATAGAGCAGGGGTGCACACCGTGTCTGTCGAAATTTGGAAAGAAGTCTGTGAGAGATGTTCTCAGGGTTAGCAAAGATTTTTTCCCCCTTAGGGCAAATTTTCCAGGAGCCTCTCAGAGTTTCAGTATGCTCAAAAGAGCAGTAAATTCAGGACTCTTGTATGTAAATGAGGGGATCTTGTATAGAATTTCTTGTGGGCAAAGATCAGGGACAACGCTAGAGGACTTAGGGCTGTACTCAGAAAATGTTTTAACAACATGAGCTGGTGGCACTGATGTACCTGAGCAGGGGCCTGAAATGTTTCCGCATTCTGCTCTGCTCAGTCACACAAACTAATTTTATTGAGTAGGCCGACACTATGAGCTAGAATAGCACTTTCACATTCCAAGAACAGACATTTTCCCAGGAAGCAAAGTTGCAGATGTAATATAGAAATCTTCATTTACTGATCTAAATTACTGAAAGTGCACAGGCTATGTTTCCTTTACGTAGCCAAGAATTATTCTTTGAACTTCAAACACAATGCTAAACATTGGGCAGAATTTTCCCCCCTTTAGGGGGGGGAGTTGAAGAGCGGGTGCTTGGCGGTGTACCTCCAATCAGTGCCCCCAATTAGGGGCGCGCCGCCATTTTACATGGGCTGGCCAATTAAGGCTCCCTCTGCGGGCGGGGTGAGGGGGGCGGGGTGGGGGGGGTGCGGTAATATCTAAACCCGAGAGTTCGCTCTTTCATGCACGCTCACAAAAGAGCGTACTCATCTCCCTGAGGCTAAGTGTTGCCTCAGGGAGGTCGGCTGTACATTGAAAAATGTTAAAAATAGAATTAAAAAATTCCCTGACATGTCCCCTCATTGTCACATGAGTTGGGACATGTCCATCACTTTCAAATACACTTTTATTACATTTTTTAAAACCTACATGAAACCTCATTCTGCCTGTGGAAGACGTTTCATGCTTTTTTTAATGCCCGCCAGGGCTCCTTGCCTGCCCGCCGACCTTAAGGTTGGATGGGCAGGTCCATTAATTACTTTAATGACCCTGTCAATGGCCTCAATTGGCTATTGACAGGTCGGCGGACGCACAGCTGATTTTGCTGACCCCCGCCTACCTGAAGATTTAAATGCAGCGCAGTGACATTGGGAGTTTCGTCCGACATCACCGCACATCATTTTACATGTCGGCGAGCGGGCCCCGCCCCCTGTTCGCCGACGGGAAAATCCTGGCCATTAAGATTTTGCCTTAATGTTTAAAAGTTTTGATCTACAATAGGCTTGAAATCCCTTAATTGTTTTGGGTCAAAAGTGGGGATGTCCCACCAAATGAAGGACAGAATCTGGGGCATATGTATGCAACTAACAAGATAGAAGGGCAAAGTTTGCTGTCCCAGGACTTCTACCATTTTTGCCAGAATTACACCTGAATTATTTAGTAATTTGCTAATAGAATGAAGCCACAAGATTCCACGGTTTAAAAACAGAAGAATTTTTTTCACTGTACAAGAGTCAACAAAACAAACACTAAATACTATCTATCCTGTACTCTAGCATTCAGAATTAACACAGTTAAACCTGAATTAACAGATGTGGTTGAGTATAAACTATAAATTGCAACTTAAATGGCAGATGCAACTAAGACAGATCTTAGGAATTGGCTCAGAAGTCCACTCAGATTTCAGTGATCACAGTGGATCACAAAGTCCTTCAAACTCTGTCTTCCTCATAAGGACTTTCAGCTCCCCTCCTAGGAGCTAGACTGATTCCCAGGCTGCAGCAGCATACAGCCAACCTACGTTCCATGGGCTTGGTCTTCAACACAAATGGCACATGTCTGCAGAACTTGCTCAACTTGGTCCGAATGGGATAGATACACCAATGTTACCTTCCAGTAACAGGAACAGCTGCAGCAAATTATTCTCAGCTTCTGGATCTGGACTTCTCCTTCAGTGCGCTTGTGCTGCATCAGTGGACTCAGCAACTGCTGCTTGCACTGAGCTGTGCCCTTTTATATCTTTGAACAAGGTTCAGTTTTGATTTCCCAACCTCAGGTTGCTCCTGATTTCCTCAGAGACTGGGAGCTCAGTTTAATTTCTCGGTTTACCTTTTCTGCTTTTGTTTTTGTTTCATTTTCAGTTCAGCTTCTGTTCTGAGGTAGGGTCTGCCTCAAAAAAATACACTTTAAGTTTAAAAATACTGATTCCCTCACAGCTGTCATGAGGAGAGAAGATAGCACTATGAAGACAGGTTCTCCCCACACCACATATTCTGGGACCTCCATTTGAGTAGCCACTGATCTGAGAGCTGGTCAGACTTGATGACTTCAGTTTGATCGTGGAACCCCTGAATAATGACACTCTGAAATCCTCAGAAGGCGGTTGCCATTGTCCTCTTCAAGTGGTACCTTGAGGCCTGAAAAACTGTACTTAAAACCTCTACATCAGTGCATTTCTGAAGGCCTCTGTGTAAATAGGTGGTGGGGGGGGAGTTATATCCTGATGTTCCTGGTGCCACAAGCCACCCCAAGCAGTACTACCTTGTTTAGAATCTTTCTTGGATATTTTCACTGAAGATGACGTCGGGCTCCCTCTGTCTCAAGAATTTGGAGATGGGGGCTAGTGGGATCTTCGGGTCCTGCGGGATGTGAATGGTGATTTCAGTGGCTTTCTGGCCCTGCCGTTGAGGAACCCACCGCCAGAGGGCTGGAAAATTCCAGCCAGTGTCTCCATGTGAGTGTGATACTCATGCAGGAAGCCTTTTAAACCCTCGATTGTTCTGAAGCACTTTGGAAAGCCTTGAGGTGATGAAAGGATCTCTTTAAAACTAAAAGCTTTTCTTCTTTCCTCTGTTCTTTCATTCATTTATTCATCCTCTCTCACACAAATACTGTTTGAGATATTAGCACACAAACACATTGTGCACTTAGTTAAAAATTCCTGTGCCCACTATTTTAATAGGGATCTTACCTCATTAAATAATTGGATATTAAGTCTCTCTTAAAATAGCAAACAAAGGAATTCTGTATGAATGTACTGAACAATTGCACCTTAGTATCGCACAGCATAATTTTGATCTGCTGGTGCTACTTAATAAACTTTAGCCTCGCACTAATCAATGCTCCTGCAAATAAACTATCAAATATGAAATGTGAAAGTGAAAGAATAGAATCACAAGAAGCAAATCTGCTCCCAGACCATATGTAGTCCATCATGCCATGCACTGTACCAAATCCAATTAATTTTCAGTGTAAAATACTGCAAAGTTTCTCCTTTTGATTTTTTTTCTTCCTGTTAAGGCGAGTAACATGTATTGGATCAGGAGAACCTGCCTCACACTTTTACCATTGATGCTCTGAAGCTGGACACTCTGAGGCTTGATCAAAACTCCGTCATGGGAATTTTCTCTTTGATTTTATTCCCCCTGCCCTGTTGAAGAAAAATCCTCTTTTGGCCTGTAGCCTGCGCTGCTGTCCCCATCCCCACATGTGTGAGAATCATCCTGCCACACTGTGGCACATTGGTTAATTAATCTCCTCAGAGCATGAGCAGATGGCACCTTTTAAATAAAAAATGAAAGCTTTGAACAACTCCTAACTTCAGACTGACAAGCAGGTTTTAGTCCAGGGTGGGATTGTGAGATTCTTTTATATGGATGTATATAATGTAGTTGACTGTTTATAGGAATACAGTGACATACTGTGCGAAAAGGCAAGAGCCCAGGAAGGAAAGGGAATTATTATTTAGCAGCATGCTTTAAGATCCATCTCTCAATGATACAATCAACTGTGACAAAGTGAAACATGAAGCCTTGAGCAAGAAAGACTAAGATTATCTCTCAGTATAATTAAAGGATCAATCAGTCTTAGATGGTGTTCTATTTCAAGCTTGCGGTGTGAGCATTTCTATGAGCTGTACTTGTCTTTTAAGTTACCATTTGCAACACTGAAATACAAACAAGGTGGTGATAGTGCCACTAGGATTCCCCTCAGGTATGGTTTCTCCCCGCTAATTGGAGGCAATTTGTTGCCGACGGGTAACAAGAATCTACCATTATCGAAGGTGCTGGAGACTGAAAAACAGAATTGTGTTTGGGCAGCCTATACAGCTCGGTAATACACATCCCCCATTCCTTCATTGCCAACACGCCAGGAGACCCACCCGGATTCAACAGGTTGTACAGAAGGATAGGACAGGAGAAGTACCAGACAAGTCTTAGAACGAGGTATGAATCTAAAGAAGTGACTACACAGAGTCACCTGCATGTTAAACACCAAAAGCAACAGGCCACAGAAAGAACTAAATGGCCCCACCACCAATGGGTAAGAGCAAAGCTCCGCATTCCTACCATGATCTGTCAAGAATGGTGGTGAGCGTTCAGGCAACTAACAGGAGCTGGAAGCTCCATGAACATCCTCCTCCTCACCTGTGGTGAAGCTTAGCAAGTGAGTTCAAGAGACACGGTTGAAGTGTTTGAAATTATCTTCAGCAGAAGTGCTGAATGCATGATCCAAAATAGCCTCTTCCTCAGATGCCCACGATCAGATACCAGTATCTATCCAAGTTGATTGGTTGCGTTAAGGAGTATCTGAGTGCACAAGTGACAATAAAAGCTTTAAGCCCTGACAACATCCTGGCTGTAGTGCTGAAGACCTGTGTACCAGAGCTAGCTACTCCCTGAGCAAACCAATACAGCTGTGATGCTAGTATTTGCCCACCAATGTGGCAGATTGTCCAGGTATATACTAACTATAAAAAAAGGGTCAATTTAATCAGATGAAATATTGTCCTATCAATCAACCTTCTTTCAATCATCAAAGAAGACTGTCTAGTCTTTGGCCCTCTGTGGTAAAGTGAGGTACCCTGTCCCTTTAAGAGAATGCAAGCATGCTGATCATGTGACAGCACTGACGAATCACTGTACAGCATGGGCAACGGGGAATTGGAAGTCTAGTTCTGGAGGTTTCTGAGTGAGCACGTACGATCTGGTGCTCTGCCCTATGTCTCAATAAACCATCACTGTTTATTCTTCCGTCAGTCTCCCCCCCGTCATTGATTGCAAGCAGCGATTGATGAGAATATAGGAAAGCATGTAGTTAGGGTTTGGTTGGCCAATGAATTCATTTACCCAAGACATAAAACCCTCCATTCATGTCTCCAGCTACTGATTTGCTCAACTGCGCCCACATTTCCACCTTTGATGCCCTAGTCCGCAATAAAGTCATTACTCCCTTTCTGCCTCTCCATTCCCCCAGTAAGGCTCCCATCCCCACTCCCTTAAGACAAAGGGATACAAACTTGAAAAGATATGATGGACAGCTGGTTTAACTATAAACTGCCAGATCAGGCAGGCCCATGTAAAGCAATATCAGATATTGCCCTTCTCTGTTCATTACTCCAGGATCATCCCAAAAGGGGAAGTTAACTCCCAGGTTCTTTACTGCAAATCATCTTTTGAAAGCCGCTCCCCCATGTTCTACAACCTCACCCCCTACCCCCTAAACTTGAGGTCTCCCAAAATGTGGTTAACACTTAAATGTCCTCTGAACAAGGGCAATTAGGGATGGGCAATAAATGTTGGCCTAGCCAGTGATGCCCACATCCCATGAACAGGTTTTTAAAAAAGTGTGAGGAACTCTTGGGCTTCATTGTCACTAAGATCAAGATCATCTGGTCAGCTGCCTCTGCTGTTTCCTCCCACTTCCAGTAGCCCACCAGGCCAAACTTCCTGAACTCACTTTCCCTAGTCTATCTCGCCATCTCTGAACTTATCTTGTCCATGAGACCCACCTCCCATTCCCTCAAGCTTCTTCCCACTAAACTGCTGACCATCCAATGGTCTCCACGTCTGCTGCTATTGTTAACAATTCTTTCTCCTCATGTGCTGTTCATTTCTCCATTAAATTTGCAATTCTCAGCCCTCTCCTCAAAAATCCCTTGATCGCTACACCCTTGCAAATGACTGCCCCATCACCAATTCCCCTTTCCAGTTCAAGGTCCTTGAATGTGCTGCTACCTCCCAAATCGTGTGCCCAGTTTTCCCGAACTCCATGTTTGAATCACTCTAATCAGTAATTACCCTCTGCTACAGTGCAGAAACTGCTCATATCAAAGTCACAAATGATGTCCTATCTGACTGTGACAAAGATGAACTATTCCTCCTCATCCTTTGTGACGTGTCTTCAGCCTTTGATCACACTATCCTCCTCCAGTGTCTCTCTAGATTATCCATTTGCATAGGACTCTACTCGCCTGGTTCCATTCTTATCCAGCTAATCATTGCAAGAATATCACTTGCAATGGCTTCTCTTCTCCCTGATGAATCCCAAGTATCTATCTTATTGCCCATCTACATGCTGCCCCTTGGTGACATCATCTGAAAAAACTAAGTTTTCACATGTTTGCTGATGACACCAGCCCTGTCTTGCCACTATCTATTTCTTCTCAATTTTTGCTAAATTATCAGACTGCTGCAATATCCAGAGCAGAAATTTCCTTCAACTAAGCATTGGGAAGACTGAAGCTGTTGTCTTCGGTTCCCAGAACAAATTCTGTTCCCTAGCTACTGATACTATGCATCTTCCTGGAAACTCTATGAGGTCTGGTCAATACTGCTTGCAACATTGGTGTTGTATTTGATCCTGAGATAAGCTTCTGACCACGTAGCTTCACCAACACTAAGAGCAGCTATTTCCATCTCCATATCATCACCGGTCTCCTCCACAGCCTCAGCTTTCCATTCCTTTTTGGTCTCTAGTCTTGACTATTCCAATGCTTTCCTAGTTGGCCGCCTATACCCAACCCTCTAAACTTGAGGTCTTCCAAAACTCTTCACCCATGTCCTAACTCAGGTCCAGTCCCATTCACCCAACACCACATGACGCTCAACAAGACAAATGTAAAACCATGGCATCTGACATTGGCTTTCTAGGGTACAGAGTGACAGCAGCTGGAGTAAAGTCTAAACACGACAATGTCAAAGCATTCCTGTGCTTCCGGCCCCATCTAACAAGAAAAAATTGCCATTGTTCCTCGGTACTACCAATTTTTATCATAAATTCGTTTCTAAGTACACAAGAGATTGCGGAGCCTCTTTGAAAGCTATTGCGCAAAGGTTCACAATGGATTGGACAATTGCATGCCAAATTATGTTTGATATGTTAAAGGTGAAGATAACATCTCTGCCAGTGCTTGCGTGTTTCAACCCACACGTGGAAACGTATGTCACATCAAATGTGTTAGGAAATGTGATTGGAGCTGCACTCTCTCAGCAGATTGAAGGAAACAAATGGTCAGTCACTAAGCATTATGCCCATTGTTGGAAACCGAATGCAAATACTGTACTGAAGAGCAGGAAGCACTATCCTACATCTGTGTTTGTAAACCTTGCCACATGTGTCCCTATGGTAAAAAGTTCACTCCCCACACGGATCACCAAGTGCTGATGGCATTGTTAGCCACGTTAGGATCTGGTCATTGACCTCTATGCATCTACAGATGGCCAGGTCGTCTTCATCAGTACAGCTACGACATAGAGTATCTCGCAGGCTCAGGCTTATTAACCAAGTAGACAACATGCTTAGACATACTACTACTGCAGACAGTATTAATGATAGCAAAGCAACTGTGAGTCATTTCTTAGAGTTCAGGATGTTTGTTTTCCCTAACTACAGAAATAGCCTTTGAGATATGAAGGTCTCTGATGACGGCGCTGAGATCTATGAGCTTGAGGTTGTGGTTCTGCGTGATCACCTTGATGAGGCGTATAATCAACATTGCAGTCGCTCATCGGAAAAGGAGAATTATCCTTATAATCACTATCCTCAAAATATCCTAGACTGTCCACTGTCAAGTGTCTCGTGTGCTACTTTGTGTTGTCATCCAACAATTTAACATTAGAACCGAGCAATTGCTTGATCTACTTTGGCCCTGATAAAGCTGATGCAAGTTCGTGATTTGGCTGTTTTGAAGTGAACTCAATCTCCAACTTCAAATTATGGTTCCCTTCCAAGTGTTCACTTGTTGATGTAAGCTTTTGCCTGACCTTGTCACTTTGCGATTTCTTCTGCTTTTGCTCTGACATTCTTGTTGGACAGCAGTGACAGCTTAAGAATGGTCTGTAATACGTGAAGGTTATGACCACACATAGGTTCAGGTATTGTCTTTCCAGTCACAGAGTGTGGGATGGATAGCTATGTGTGATATAGGATATGAATGGATTGTTCAAATGTTTCCCCCTCAGACTTTCCTTGATCATGTTGTTGAATCATTTGGCACTGCCATTCGATTGCAGACTATATCACTATGTCAGATGGTGGTGAATTCCTTAGCTTGCTAGGAACTCCATGAACTGACTGGAAACAACTGCGGTCCATTATCTGGGATATCTGGGATATTCTCCGACAAACCCCATTTTGTAAACAACTTGCCTAGAATGTCCAGTGAAGCCCAACATAAACTGGAGGAACAGCACCTCATCTTGCGACTAGGCACTTTACAGCCTTCCGGAGTGAATATTGAATTCAACAACTTTAGATCTTGAACTCTCTCCTCCATCCCCACCCCCTTTCTGTTTCTATAGATTTTTCTTTTCCCACCTATTTCCATTATTTTTAAATCTTATATGCCCTGCTAGTCTTTCCACCCCACCCCCACTAGAACTGTACCTTGAGTGCCCTGCCATCCATTCTTAATTAGCACATTCGTTTAGATAATATCACCACCTTCAACACTTCTTTGTTCCTTTGTCTGTGACATCTTTTGATTATCTGCACCTATCACTGCTTGCTTGTCCCTACAACCACCCCCCTCCACCACTTCTCTCCCCACCCCCCCCACCTTAAACCAGCTTATATTTTACCCCTCTTCTAATATTCACTCAGTTCTGTTGAAGGGTCATGAGAACTCGAAACATCAACTCTTTTCTTCTCCGCCGATGCTGCCAGACCTGCTGAGTTTTTCCAGGTAATTCTGTTTTTGTTTTGGATTTCCAGCATCTGCAGATTTTTGTTTTTGTCTAGAATGTTAGTGATCAAAGTGGTTACGGAATTTGTCGTAGCAATTCCTGGCCATTTGCTATGTAGATCACGAGGAACTAGCAAAAAACATTGATTCCTAGGGGCTGCTTTCACTTTCCAGACATATCTACTTGGAGGTGTTGCCATAGCCTTTTTAACCATGGGATCAGTTTTAGAAATGTGGTACATGGTTTAACAGATTTTTCACTGAATGCCACTTGCTACACAGTTTCTAATGAACTCTTCTATCCGATGATCTATTGCTGGCCTCCAGACTTCTTGGACAAACACCATTTGTTTTATCTTAACGAAACCTGATGCCCTTCATGGGCAAGATGCAATACATGTCATTTTCGAGATAAGCGCTTCAGTTCTGTGTGCAATACAATTGTCATCAGCAATGCGAGCTCGTTGTACACCCTGTAGTATGGGACCATTTCTTACTCTATTTCACGAGGCCACTCAGTTCTAAGGTACTGGCTTACTTTCTTCAGTGTGCTGACTGTCGCCAATTCTGCCTTCATCTCCTCTTGCATAACAAGATTCATGGTTGCGTGTGAACTCAACGTGATCATGTAGTCTGCATATATTTGTTGTTTAGGATGGTTTAATTTAAAATAAGGTCCTTTAGTTTTAGAAGGGGAAAGGATGTTTTGTTCAATTGTTCAGTTGTTCGTTGTTTGATTGTGTGTGCCTGCTGACTGCTCACCGTGCTGCGTGCTGTGAGTCAACCCTGGGGGTGTGATTACAGAGAAACTGAAAATAAGCAGTAAATTTGTGGCTGCAGACATTGGAATAAAGCTCCTATTCTCTCTCTCAACCTGGTGAGAATTATCTCTGCATATCTCCAAGGTACAAAACACAGTAGTCACCATTGTAATGTAGAAAGTGCAGCAGTCAGTTTGTGCACAGCAAGCTCCCACAAACAGCAATGTGATAATTACCATATAATATGCTTCAGTGGCATATAGGGAGATAAATGTTGGCCAAGACTCCAGGAGTAGCTCTCCAGCTTTGCTTTGCAATTACGCCTTGGTATATTTTGTATGTCCACCTAAGCCAGGGTGTAAAGGATCTCGGATTAATACCTCATCCAAAACTATACCTTTGACAATGCAGTGCTGCTATAGAGTGTCAGCCTGGATTTTGTGCTCAGGTCTCTGAAGTGGGACTTGATCTCGCATGCTTCTGACTTAGAGGTGAGAGTGCTACCTACACAGCTAACACAATAAGAGGCTTTTATAGAAAGGTCAATGCCGTGCACTCTCCTTTTTTGTTTGTCATTACTTTTATTGTTATAGTAGGAACGAGAAGTAGTTCGGTCATGCAGGTAATTTGCTTTTCATGCAAAAAACACCATATGGTCTTCCTGAGGCAGTTTATTTGTTACAGAAAGTTGCACCCAGCTTAACATTGATTACTTTATGTTGTTGGTACCCATGTATTCTTATTGAAATAAACAAACAGAGAGAAGGAGAGCGAGAGAGAGGGAATACTAGATAAGTCTAATGGTTGGAGAGAAAAAAGGGACTAAACCATGCTATGTGTCTGCTTAAAGTTTTAGAGCTGAGAGTAGGAGATTTTATCTCAACTGGAGCAGAAGGAATATTTTCATGTTCTGTCCCAGCTGTGTTTGACTTCCTGTACCAACTCCCATCAATATTTATCTACTCCTAATTGTCAGCCCCAATGGCTGTTGTTATCTCCAAATCTCTATTATTAAGTAGCACTGGATGAAAACAGTGTTCTCAGGTAATGGCAAATACTTTAAAAACTGTTCAAAGTTATGGGTTTTAAGGGCGGGTCTTAAGGAAGGAGAGAGTAGGTGGAGAAGCAGCTGAGTTTCAGGAAAGACCTGCAAAACATGGCACTCAGGCTGCCGAAGGCATGACTGTCGATGTTAGGGAGGAGAGTAAGTATGCACACAAGGCTAGAGTTAGGTGAGTGGGTTTGCAGGGCTGGAGAGGGTCTTGGAGATGGGGAGGGTCAAGGCAGTGATAGGATTAAATCTGAGGATAAGAATATTAAATGGGAAGTATTTGGTGGTTGGGGGCAGATGTAGGCCAATAAGGTCTTGTTGCGAGATAGGATGCAGGAAACAGTGGTTTGGATGAACTGAATATTATTGAACATGGGAAATGGGAGACCAGCCAGGACAGCTTTTGAATAGCTGATTTGACATGACAAAGAAATGAATAGTAGCCTTCAGCTGCATATGGGCTTCGGTAAGGGTGGGAGTGATCATAGTTAGAGTTAGAAGCAGATAGTAGTTGTGAGGGAGAACATACAGTGTCAGAAGCTCAGCCGTGGGTTGAACAATCTAGTTCAGTCTGAGACCAGGAGCAGAGTAGGAGATGGAATTAATGGTGAAGGTACAGGGTTTGTGGGGTTGGTTGAAGATGATGGCTCAACTTATCCAAAACTGGATTTTGGACAAGCAGTCTGAAGGCCTACAGTCAGTTCATGGGTCAGGAGGAGAACAGGAGAGGTGGAGTGAGTATTCATCAGTGTTCAAGTGTAAGCTGATCCCATATCTTTAATAACATTACAGCATATAGATAAGCAAGAGGAGGAGACGAAGGACTAATCCCTAGAGAAGTCCTGCAATGCTACAGGCATAAACCTTTTTAATAGTAAGAGGATATCACAATATATGGAAGCATTTCACATTTTCATAAGCGTACATGAAACAAATGAGAATGTTACGTCTGCCAGTTGTTAGAACTCCCTTCAGACATTTTTATCAGGACACTCAATTATGCTACCTGATGGGGGAAGTTTGGGGATTATGCTACTTTTGGGAAAATCTTATCACCATACTTATCCAGTTTCTTCGGCCCTCCTCTGTTATGATAGCAGGAAGTCCGCTGGACCTTTGTGAATTAGCCTTTAAAATCCTGAACCTGAATTCATAACAAAAACACAATGTAGTTTAAGCAGAAAGATCCTTCCTAGTGTCCTGTCAGAAGACAGGCAGGAAAAAAAATATATTCACATGAACCTGGCTACTCTGTAAAATTATTATTTTATTTTAAAAATGGACAAAGGCTTTACCCTGACTAGCCATGATTCGTATCAGAGGAATTTCTAATCTTCAGAATCCAGCAGTGACCTTGTTATTTGTAAAGAGGTGCTAATGTCCCCTGTACCTGCATATGATCAAATTCCAGAGAAATGCGCCACACCCTTTTACATTAGTAAAGCAAAGCACTGGCCAACGGAGACAGTATGTCTGCAAAGGACAAAAGGAACACAAAAGCAGAAAATGCTGGAAAAACTCAGCAGGTCTAATAGCATCTGTGGAGAGAAAAACAGAGTTAACATTTTGAGCCCATATAACTCTTCTTCAGCTCTGAAGAATTATATGGACTCAAAATGTTAACTCTGTTTATCTCTCCAAAGATGCTGTTAGACCTGCTGAGTTTTTCCAGCATTTTCTGCTTTTGTTTCAGCTTTCTTGCATCTGCGGTGTTTTGCTTTTATGCTTTTCTCTTATTTTATCGTTGTCTTGTCCTGTACCCCTTTTATTGTGTGTGTACAAAAGGGATGGGTGTTGCAAAATCTCTTTCCCATGTTTTGTATGTATACAAAAGAAACCAACCCTCTTATTTTACCTTATCTCGTATTTGCTTCAGGATTATGAAGAGAGAATTGGATTACTCTAAACTGAAGAGTTAGGGAAATTTTGTCACCACTTATAAAGAGGGAACTCAGGAATCAAAAATATCTTTCTGTTTATGAATGGGTAGGGAGAGGTGAAATCAGAGCTGTTTAAATTAATCCCCATCCTGTTAGTAACGCTCGGTTAAATAATCAGGAAACCTGAAGCTCATATCACAAAGAGGATTCAGTATTTTATCCGTGGGGGCAGTGAATCTAAAAACAAGAGAGTGAATTTCTCCAAGGCATTGGTCAGGTCATAGTTAAATGACTGGATTAAACATTTCAGTGCGCTAGCTTCTTTACCATTAATAAACACAGAATTACAAATTTGGAATGTAAAACTTCTTGATGTGTGCTCCCAGGACACATTGGGAGCTGATGCAGCAGAAAGGGTTGTCCCAATTTTGTGTAGTTTGGAGTATCTAATTATAGAAGGGATGTCACATCCATAGCAAGAGCACAGTAAAGATTCGCTAGAATGATGCCAGAGATGATAGATTATATTTATTAGGTCACCTATGAGTTTCTTCTTTACCAAAGCTGGAATAAAACCGAACTTCCTGGATATTTCTTCAAAACTTTGAATTTCTGGAACTTAGAAGAATAAATTTATTTGAGAAGTAAGGTCTGAACTTTGGGATATTTTCACTTGAACAGCGTAGCACCAGGGAGATCAAAAATATGAAAATATGAAAAATTTTGAGAAGCTAAACAGCAAAAAATTATTTCCACTGATTGGATTGATTACAAAGGGGCATAGACACAGGATTATCATAAAAAGCAAAGAGGGCATTTAAAAGGATTGGTTTCACTGAGGACTATTAGAACATGGCAGCAAAATTCGGTTGGATTTCTGGTGCCGTTTTGGATGCAAAAATAACGTTTGTGTTCCATTTGTCCTGATGAGGCCTGTGCTGGACACCATTTAGATAAGGGTGTTAGCAGAGGAGTTAGGGGCGTGTGCTGCACAAATGCAAAGTAAGTAGATTGTGACATCAGTCAGCAAGTAACACTGATTTGATGGCCGCTGCGTCATCTTTAACCTCATCGCTCCAGCTATTGCCTTCTTGCACAACTGAACGTTTGTCCAGCAACACCCACTGACCAATGCTACCTAAAGGGATCATCTCCTTTCAGCTTAGTTGCTGATGGATTTCTGCTGGCTGCTGCTGAGTTTATAGAAGGGCTGTGAGTTTTCCAGTTTTCCATTGTTATTTAAAGTTGGTGAAGTGGCTGCTGCAGTTTGTACCTGCTTGGCCTGCACCAGATTTCCAGCATCTGCGGTGTTTTGTTCTTATGCTATGCTTATTCCCTGCCCAGGATGAAAGCTGGTTGAGGCCTCTGACACACCACTTACAGATCCCACCTCTGTGTTACTTTTCAAAGTGTGTGCAGGTCCAGTACCTGAGGTGCTAATTGCAAGTGTTATATTGAATTATAGTCTTTCATCATCATCTGCCTCCTTTTCTCCAGTTACTTCACGTTCCTGCATCACTGCCAGGCCAGGTGACAGCTCTTCTGTATCTGCTAGAAAAAAAGCACAAGGGCAGGGATGTGGTGAGGTAAGGGGAGGGGAGAAAGCGAGAGGTGCATGTTTACCCCACCTGCAGCTCAGAAGAGATTGTGGAAGGAGGGGGAAGTAGGGTGGGAGAAGGAGGATTAGGTAGGGATATATGATCTGATCCAGTGATGATGACCTCCTGCATTGGGCTGAGGATCTGCAGCCTTACCTGTCCCCCGCTGTTCAGCTGCAGCTGCCTTGGTTTATGTATCATCTTGTGCTGCAAGAGAGCAAGAAGTGTGGTGCAATGTGTTTGGATGATGTGACTGTCATGTTTGAATAGCTGGCAGTATGTGCAAGCTGTGAGGTGTGGATGTGGGGCTTGCAGCAGTGCTAAGTGTGTGTGTGAGGTGAAGCTATGGACGTGAGGTATAATTCATGATTGATAGAGACTGTTGCTTGCTGAGTGATGGGTTTGAGGTGAATTGATCAGTGTCTGAGGTTAATGGTGCAGTAAGTAGGATTTGGCATTTGAAGGTGCATTCACTGACTGTTGCTCATGTGAGGTTGTTGGTCTATTTACGGCACTGCATCCAGTCCTCTGGGCTACACCCCAGGAATTGCCCTCAGGGCTATCCACCCACATTGCCTTCTCAGAGTTTGTCTGGGAAGCTCCCTGACCCCCACTTTGGAAACAGGACCTCCCTCTTCCTGTCAACCTCCGACACCAAAGGATCCAGTGCAATGTTGGAGAACCTTGGAACCTTATCTCTGCCATATTGTGCCATTTGTTTGTCTTTCTGCAATGAATTTCAGCACCTGCTGAAGCCGAAATGCACCTGGCCTTTAAGTGGTGCTGGCATGTTTTAACTACCACAGACTATCTTGAATCTTTAAGAGCCACTCAAGATTTTGCATCCCCTATGCAGGAATGCAGCCACTAAACAGTGTGCTTAGCACTGGCTGCACAGTGCAATCACGTAAATGGGCAGACAACATGAGGCTTGTGTGCTGCCTGCGCTGGGCTGAACGGGCACGGATTAATTGCGTATTGCGGCTCCCACATGTATTTTTGGACCTTATGAAAATTTTCCCTCCAAGTGTCTCACAGCAGAGAATACAATATCTTTTAAAATGGAATTGGAAAAGTATTTGAAAAGAAGGATTATAAGTTAAGGAATTAGCGCATGTGCCTCTTTCCATACTGTAATTTTAGGATAGTTTGCCATTATGATTTGGGGCATGGTAGTGTCTCGATGCTCACTGACTCCTCCCATATATTTACCGAAGATATTTATCTCAGATATTGCCTTGCATTCTTTACAGAAACAGAATAACGATACAAGCATCTACTTTTCACAATCTGCTTCACAAACTTGTTTCATGTTATGGCTGCTTTTACAAATTATACTGAGGTATAACACCTTTAATTATATGGGAAATTATTTAATCTAAGTATCAGGATTTCAATCTTAGAAGAAATATTTAGGAAGTTGCACTTTATTTCTTCTTTGGAAGGTAGCCTGAAGAATGGAGAATGGATGAGCACTCACTATTCCCTCACTGATTGTATATGGCTCAAGAATTCCATTAAAATACCTTTTTTTTTTGCTGTGCCTAGGGATTTAATCACACATTGTCTGCTGTGTTATTTTTCTCTCATTAATCATGAAGCGAAGGCATAGTATTATTAACCATTTAGCAAAGTCCTAACTTTAATGCCCTCATGGGATTATTATATGAAGTATGATATCTTACAATAAAAGTAACCGTGAGGTTCAACATAGCAGAGGGAAAGTTATTTTCACCCTCAATTGATTTTTAATCCAGGTTAATAAATATTGAGATCATTACTGTATCGTACTAAAGTAGATGGAAAAGAAAGGAAAAGAGATAAACCAAAGTCTATCGGTGGATTGTGCAGAGAGTAGAAGTCAATAGATTATTAATGTTTTCAACTACTGCAGAATACTAGTACTCCGGAGACCCAGGGTAATGCTCTGGGGACTCATGTTCAAATCCCACCACAGCAGATGGTGAAATTTGAATTCAGTAAAAAATCTGGAATTAAAAATCTAATGATGACCATGAAACCATTGTCGATTGTTGTTAAAAAAAAATCTGGTTCACTAATGTCCTTTAGGGAAGGAAATCTGTCATCCTTACTTGGTCTGGCCTACATGTGACTCCAAACCCACGGCAATGTGGTTGACTCTTAAATGCCCTCTGAAATGGCCTAGCAAGTCACTCAGTTCTCAAGAGCAATTAGGGATGGGCAAAAACTGCCAGCCCAGCCAGTGACGCCCACATCCCATGAACGAATAATTAAAAAAAAGATCCGTTTCACAAACTTGCTTCATGTTATGGCTGCTTCTGTTCTGCAAATTATACTGAGGTATAATATCTTTAGTAAGTGCCACTTTTATTTACATGGGAATTTATTTATTCTAAGTATCAGGAATTCAATCTTAGAAGGAATTTTTAGGAAGTTGCAGTTTCTTCAAGTTACCTTCTAAAGAAGGAAGAAAGGAGAATGGATGAGCATTCACTATTCCTTGGCTGATTCTGTGGAGATGCTTTCCTTTGGCTGAGGAGGGAAGTCGACTTGGGTCTCATGGGCCCTGCTGTGAGAAAGGAAGATGTCCTATGTGCCTCACAATCACACAAGTTCACTCAATTTAGAAGCAAATGGCTGTGGTTTCGATTTGGTCCCACTGTTCTCCCATGCAGCAGCAACAGGGAAGCCTTTCCCTCACTGAAGAGATCAATGCTGCATGTGTGGAATATTAAGTCTGCTTGCAGTGATTTCCCCCTCGCAACAGCTTCCCCAGGACAACTCAGTGCCCTCTCCAGACAGCAGATAATTTATATTTTGGGCTGCACTTGAGAGAGCCCTGTATTCCAGGATTCAAACACTTGAAACTGGAAGAATGCTGATAACTCTTTGTGAGACAGACAATGGTTCAGATGCCTAATTATTCCTTTGTGAGGTAGACTGTATTTCAAAGCCTTTAGTGAAATCATGATGGTGTAAGATAAACAAAAACATAAAGTGACTTCTCTATATACCAGTTCACCATCACCTTCTCAAGGGGCAATTAGGGATAGGTAATAAATGCTGGCCTAGCCAGCGATGCACACGTCCCGTAAATGAATTGTAAAAAAAAATCCAGAAAATGGAAAACGTGTTCTTAACAATACTTTATTAAATGATTGCCACAACCACAAAACATTTGGAAGCATAAGGTACCTTGCAAAATATCATTAGTGTTTACTTGCCTGATGTGCACTGATACCTCCTTACAGAATAACCATTCAGACAGGTAGTTACTTGCAGGAAGCCTGTTTCTTGCTTTATTTTTGTATCCTGGAAGCCAAAGACGCTTGAAAATAACTCTGTTTTCAGCATGAAGGAAAAAACAAAGCAATCTTATATGATTAGTCCTTTGCGAAATGTATTTTGCATCCGCTAAGGTATTTCTAAAATAAAACATTTGATGCAAAGAAACCAACCAAGTGCATAGACAAATTACTTTTACATAAGAACTTGCACTTATATTGTGCCCTTTATGAAGTCAGGATATTCCAAAGCATCTTGCAGCCAATTAAGTACTTTTGAAGTGGAGTCATTGTTATAATCGAGGAAATGCAGCAGCCAATTTACCCACAGCAAGGTTGCACCAGCAGCTGTTTTTTTAAAATGACCAGAAAATTTACTTTAGGTGTTTTTAGAATGTTGGCCACTACAATGGGAGCACTCCATTGACCGTCTCTATATAGTGCTGTGGGAGAGAGGGTGGATGGGGCCTTGGCTCAGCTGAATGATGGCACCTTTGACTGTGCAGCACTCTCTCAAACATAAGAACTAGGAGCAAGAGTAGGCCATTCAGCCCCTTACGTCTGCTCTGCCATTCAATAAGATCATGGCTGATCTGATGAGGCCTTAACCCCACTTTCCTGCCTGCCCCCCATTACCCTTGACTCCCTTGTCAATCAAAGAACTGTCTAGCACAGCCTTGAATATATCCAATGGCCCAGCCTCCATTGCTCGCTGAGGAAGAGAATTGCAAACGCTAATGACTCTCTGAGAGAAGAAAGTTCTCTTTTCCTCCGTCTTAAATGTGAGACCCCTTATTTTGAAAGCCTAGTTTATGTGCTCAACTCTCTGGAGTGGGGCTTGACTTCATGACCTTTTGACTTAGATTTGAGAATACTACCACTGAGGTCAAAGCTGACACCAAAAGAAAATTATTTCAGACTGAACTCTTTAGCTGTTTGCTGTTAAGATTTTAAAGTGGATTGGTTTTTGGCGATCTCCAGTCAGATCACAATCAATGTGAGTTTATAACAATAACATATTTATATTATGCCTTTATTGTAATAAAAGTTGCAAGGTGCTTCACAGGGGCATTGTAACACAAAGTACAATACTGAGCCGCATAAGGAGATATGCAGATAAGCTGATGACCAAAAGTTGGTCAAGGTGAGCTTTTAAGGAATGTCTTAAAGGAGGAAAGTGAGGCGCAGAGACAGAGAGGCTTAGGGATGAAATTCCAGGGCTTGGAACCAAGGAAATGGAACACACAGCCGCCAATGGTGGAGCAATTAAAATCAGGGGTGTTCACGATGCCAGAAGGCACAAAATCACTCAAAAACTCAGGGCTAACTGGACCAGCTTGGGTTCTAAAGCTTCTGATTGTCAATTCTCACCTTCAACAATGCAAATCTTTTTTTTTAAAAAAAAGGTCAACTGGATGGTCAGCTTTTGATGTACTTCAGTCATTTCAGTCACATGTCCAAGGCTTTTCTCATTGCAGAAGCTTTATTGAGCAGCTTGTGTCAACAGGAAGTGGGTGAAATTGATCTGCGCTAGCAGTGTGAAACAGGGTAGTGAATCGGCTGCTGATCTTTCACCGTGCCAGGTTTTATTTTCCATTGATTTGAAAAACATTTCCAAAATTTTTAATTTGAAACCGAGTAAAAGCGACAGTGAAACTTGGCTCCAAAATGGCTTTGAACCATCATTCTGTGAACCTCAGTGAAAAGTTGACCCATCTGGTGAAATATTGGCAGTCCATTTGCTGCAAGGACGTTTTGTGCTGCTGGCTTAGACTTATTTCTCTCCATAAATCTTCTTTGAGATGAAAATGATGTGAAGACAGAGCCTGAAGATACAATTTTGGCATATGAACAAATTGTTCCTCACTTAAAGAAACTGTAGACAAAAGATGCTATTATTTTGCCCAGATCATAGAAGCTACCATCTGAATATTGACATCCAGTCTCTCCATCTGTTTTATAATTATTCAGTTTCGGAGTCCACCTGAAGTCAGATTTCATTCCTGATGAAATGCCTTACACCAGTATATTTAGAAGGACTGGTGACCGCTACTAACCTGGCTGTGAGAAATTTTTGTCCATTCTTTTTGGATGGCCTCTTCAGAGCACCAATCCACAAATTGATTTCCCAAGTACTTCCTCCAGTAAAGTTGGTTGTAAACTGCACCAAGTGATTAAAACAAGGGTACAAGCAATACAAATGACCTATATAAGGGGCATAAAATTGGGGCTCAGTGGTGCACGTGGTTTGGTTGTATGTGTGTTACACATGGACCAGAATGGTGATTGATACAGGCGTGCCCATTTCTGATGCCAGATGTCATTTTAGTGTTAGGGTATTAGCAGCCCATGCCAACATCAACTGGAGGTATGCAGAGCAGATAGATCATGACATCTGTCAGTGTGTCATCCATTTTGGGAGGCTTTGTAATTCAGTCCAGTGAATTTCATTGGATCTCAAGCACTTTAGGACATCCTGAAGCTGTAAAAGGTGCTCTGTATTTTTTGTATGGAGTGAGTATTGGCACCGCTGTGTCAGCCAATGAGTTGGAGGTGAGGTGCAACTTATGATGGGACTTCGAGCAAATAGTAAATGTTGGAAGTGCTCAGCAGGTCAGGCAGCATCTGTGAAGAGAAAGACTGAATGGGCGTTTCAGGCCTGCGACCATCTTCTTGGAATCGCCAGTTTTCTCTCCACAGGTGCTGCCAGATCTGCTGAGTATTTTCTGCTTTTATTTCAGATTTCCAGCATCTATAGTATTTGGTGTTTGTTACACCAAATAGACTTAGGGCAGAATTTTGCCTTTGATGGGCAGGCGGGCAGCCGATCGCCACCCTGGAAATGGGCCCCACCGCTATTTTGAGTGGGCAGGCCAATTAAGGCCAATTAATAAACGCGATGCGCTTCCTGTGAAAGAGGGCACATCTCCCTGAGACTAAGTGCTGTCTCAAGGAGAGTGCTGAATGTTTTATAAACGTCAAAAATAGAAAAATAAAAAAATTATTAACATGTCCCCCTCATGTGACAATGTCACACGAGATGGGACATGTTAATAAATATTACATAAACTTAATTAAAGATTTTTAAAATAGACATGAAACCTCATCCTGCCGGTGGATGAGGTTTCATGTTTTTTTCTAATTCCAGCCGAGGCTCCTGGCCAGCCCGCCAACCTTAAGGTTGGAAGGGCAGCTCCTTTAATTACTTAATTATCCTGTTAATGGCCTTAATTGGCCATTGACAGGTCGGCAGGAGGACAGCTGATCGCGCTGATCCTCCGCCTTCCTGAATATTTAAATGGGGCGGGATGACATCAGAGGTTCCGCCCAACCTCAACCCGTGTCATTTTCGCGTCGGCGAGCAGGCCCCGCCCCCCAGCTCGCCGACAGAAAAATTCTGCCCTTAGTCTTTACTTTGCAGCAAACCATCTGCTCGGAAAACAGGGTTTACTTAAAGAGTCTCTCAATAAAAGCAAGATTATTTCTCCAGCAAGACGTAGCGAGTAATGGATAGTTATACAACGCACGTCGGATGGAATTTTCCCATGATACCGCTGGCGGGACCAATGGAGGGTGGGGAGGGGGTGGGGAGAATTTGGTGCCAAGTCCAAAAATTGGTTTCACCCTGCTGTGAAATAACAGCGGGATCTTCCGATGCTGCCCGCCATGGTGGATTGGGAATCCCAATAGTGGCCACTGTGAAAGCGATTTTCATCCTGCTAATGCAATTCAAAGAGGGTGCGACAGGAATGTTCTACCCACATCCAATTCTCCACAACGCCAGCGAGAAAACAGGCTGGTCCAGAACATGTCTGGACCAGCGTGGCATGCAAAAGTCGGGACTTACCATTAGGGCCTTGCTCAGCTCACAGGCATCCGACGAGAAGATGGTGATGAAGGCCTATGGTGACCTGACCCTGGAGGCACGTTGCATGGTGGGTGGAGCTGCTTCCACACGGCTCCTCCGCAAAGCAGCTTTTAGAAGGTGGGATGTCTCCACGCAGCAGCTTCGACTTCACTGAGGCTTTGGACCATCTTCCAGGGACTTCACCGTGGCGGGTGTGGTCCTCCCGCTGCGGGATGGAAGGCAGCCGATGCTTTTTCTCAGTCATCTCTCTTCTTTTCAGGGAGACCGCATGCACCAGAAAGTGCCCATTGTTAACAGTGCATCAAATGAAAGATACACTCAATGATCTTATAATTAGAGGTAAACCATTCAGGAGCAAAAATGAAGAAGCATTTTTCCCACATAAAGGATAGCGGAAATCTGGAACCCTTTGTCCCAAAAGGTTGTGGATCCTAGGTCAGCTGGAGCTGTCAGGACTGCGATCTACAGGAGGTACTGATGGGCAGCAAAGGAAGCTGGGGTGGGGGGAGTGGACGAATGTCGAGTTCTGAAGGGGGGTTGGGGTGAATGTCCAGGTGAATTTTCTCAGAGAGGGGTCGACAGGGTCAGATGTTGGCTCCTGTGGAGTGAACTCAGGGTGGGCATGATAGGAGGGTATGGTTAAGTTTACAGGGTCAGAGGGCTGAGGTAGGCTGGGGCAGGTGAGGGTTCCATAGTGTCGGATAAAGAGGTTGTGAGGATTGTCTGTGCGGTGGACACGGCAGGAAGAGGTCGTGAATGGGTGTGAGATCCTTGGGGAGGAAGGGAATGGGCACATTCACGACATTCTGCAAGGAAAAGGGTTCGGGCTGGAAGGAGAGTGCTTGCACAGGCTCTAAAAGGCATTGCCAAAGACCCTTCTCCCTGCAGTTTCACTCATGGGGTTGGCTGTGTGGCAGAGAACTGCTTGGTGTGGTGGGGGCAGGGGTTGATGCTTGCAAAGCCTTTAGAAGGACATTGAAAGAAAACAATTGATACTATGCAGTGCATGAATATATTTGCAGATGTTTAATTTGTGACAATTAGTGTGTTCCTCGGTGCAACCAGTATGATCAAAATTTTTTGATTTTTCTAGGCCCACTAATTCTTCTATGTGCTGCCCTGTAATCCGCAGCAGGGGTGGAGACAGCCTGCCAACTCATTCGCCCTGTTGCCTTTGATGGCTGCAGTGGTCGTCCTCTGGAGAGCCGAGACCTGGAGGGTCCTGGCTTCCTTTGGCTGTCTGTCTTCCTGTGGACCTGCTGCTCCCTCTGTGATGACAGAGGACTAAGTTTAAGGGATCCCAGGCAAAGGGGGTTCAGAGGGTGTGGACAACCCCTGACAGTCCTGAACGGATGGCCCAGGGTGTCCAGCTGCCGCTCTTTCTCCCTTTGGGTGCCTGAGGGCCCCGGTCTGACTCTTTGAGGGGAAGGAACACCTGGAGGTGGGTCCAGGTGTCCTGCCCCCCTCTCGCGTTGCCTTTGCAAGAACTCACCCATTGTTGCCGCGATGGAGTGCAAGTCTGTGTGCATCTCCGGCAGAAACTGGGCATTCTGCTGGACCAGGGTTTCCATGGCACCCACCATCCTCCCTATGGAGACCTCAGTGCATGTATTTGTTACATGCAGCACTTCATCAGAGAACAGGTGGACAGACTCCTCTGACTTGTGTCCCGCTATGTTGAGGGCTTCCAACACCTCTGCCTGATGTCAGTCAGACTCTCGCTGACTCCACCGTGAGCTGGAAGGCCGATTCCAGAGGCTCGTCATCTGACTGGACCTTGCAGATGCCTCTTCCCCCAGCGGTCCTCCAAGCGCCAGAGAGCTCGGCTGCACCGGCCTCCTCCTGCTGTGGACACATGTCCGTCCCCCCAGTTTGTGACAGGCTCCTAACCCGGCACTAATACTCAACGAGGTGTGTGTACCTGAGCTGGTGGAGGGTGCTGGTGTATGCTGTGACACCTCTACAGCTGTGCAACTCTTTTTTTCTGCTCTCTGCTGTCTCCTCTCTCGGATGGGGCTGGTGCTGAGGCCTGACAGGGAGTCCTCCTGCTGAGTGCTTGGCCGCTCCCTGGACAAATTGAGAGAGGAGAGTGTACGTAGCAGCATCAGCTGCCTCCAACATGGAGGCACATATGCCCCTCAGGCTTCCATAGAATGGTTGAATCTGTACTAGGCAGGGGCCCAAGTATGAGCTCCCCATCGCCCATGGCATGATACTGCTCCACTCCTGTGAGCTCAGTTGCCCTTTCCTCGAATTCAGTGAGAGAGCTCAGATATGTGCACCTTCCGCTTCCCGTCTTCTGCTCTCCATGGTTGTGATTGATCTTGTCCTGCTCAAAGACAACAGGACATGGGTTTGAGAGGAGTTGCATGTTGGAGCATGCATTGGAGCCTTGCAATTTGGTTCATTTATCGTTCTTTCCCTTGTAAGGTAGTCCACCTTTGTGAGGCAGGTCAAGGCTGGTGCGAATTGTGCAGAAGGGTTGTGGACCAGCTTCCCCCAGAGCACTGAACCCATCCACATGCAAGGAAAAGGCTCAGGCAGGCATCTGATTTGTGGAGGATGCTGGCTCCCTCTGCGCCTAACCCTGTTTCCTCCCTCCCTGCCCCCCTTCCATGCAGTGTTGCATGACTGCTGAAGGATGAAGGAGGCACAGTGGTCACTCCACTGTAGAGCGGATGTGCTGTGGTAGGGTTGTGAGGCACGGTTATGCCGTTGCCACTGACGTCCTTGTACCCTGACATATTGGCCTCTGATGAGACTTGCCCTGACGGAATGGATAAGGTACTGTATGGCCGACCTCTTGTGCATCCCCTGGGCACTTACGGCATTGGCCATGTGCACCCATGCAGGGTTGGCCTCCCTCCTTAGCCTTCTCCTCCTCCCCCTCCCATCAACTGGGAAAAGTATTTTCCCCTGGACCTCCACGTGGTCCAGGAGGATGCGCAGGGAGGCGTCACTAAACTTAGGTGCTGGCCCTTCAGCTCCCCTTCCAGACATCCCGGTGTTCATGTACAGTGGAGGCCTGGGCACCCTTTAAAAATGGATACGTTGGCAGGGCATGTGAAACCCCTAGCTGCATAATTACCGAAGTTGGGGATGGGAGATACCGCGGGATTTCCTGTCGCTCTCCGCCGTGGGAATTACTCTCCCTCCCCTCCCCCACCACGGGGGAATTCCACCCACTATGTGCATAAAATCAATCCCAGTCACTTAACAGCAGTGTGGTCTTCAGCCATACTTGACAGATAAATTACCCAATCTTCTCCATTCTGGCCGGAACATGGGAGCATTATATGCAGCCTTTATAGGTGCAGTTAACAACTAAGCCAGAAGCAAGGCAGAGATTTTGCCAAATTTTTCCAAATTGCATTTTTTCTATCCAATCTAAAATATTGAGCATATTGAATACTGTCAGAATATGAATGTTTCCTAAGAATAAAAACGTAACCACCACAAATTAGATTTCTTTTTTAAAAAAAAAACACAAATAAGGAAAGCAAACAAAACCCCTGCAGATTCTGGAAATCTGAAACCAAGCAGTGAATTCACTTAACAAGCCAGTCAGCATCGGCAGAGCGAACAGACTACTTGCTGAAAGTTGCAGGTATGGACCTTTCATCAGAACTTGAAACATCAAATATGGAAAGGCACTTTGGCATTGCAAGTGAGGTGATCTAGTTTAACGAATGAACAATGTTGTGTGACATGGTGGAGACTTAGACTAAAATACAACATTGCAGCTATCACACAGCAGTCTGCTCTCACCCTTCTGTTGATTAACACTTCTGTTAAAATAGCAGACACAGGAATTCAATGTAGAATCATTACGTATTTTACGCATAGTAAATTCACACAGCAAAATGTCCAGGCCTAAGACAAAGAAAGTATCAAAAAAATAATTTTATGGATGGCTTATTGTAGCACAATGTGCTTACATCAAAGACTTTGGCAGAAAAGTTTTATAGAAGGAGTCAAGACAACCAATTACATACAAACATAAGAACAAGGAGCAGGAGTAAGCTTCTCAGCCCCTTGAGCATGCTCTGCCATTTAATAATATCATGGCTGATCTGATTGTAACATGAAATCTGCATCCCACCTACTGCTGATAATGTATCATCCCCTTGCTTACTAAAAATCTATCCACCTCTGCCTTAAAAATATTCAAAGACCCTGCTTCCACAACCTTTTCAGAAAGAGTGTTCCAAAGATTCATGACCCTCTCAGTGAAAACATTTCGCCTCATCTCTGTTTTAAATGGGCAACCCCTTGCTTTTAAACAGTGACCCCTAGTTCTAGACTCTTCTACAAGAGGAAACATCCTCTCCATATCCACCCTGTCAAGACCCCTCAGGATCTTATATGTTTCAATCAAGTCACCTCTTACTCTTCTAAACTCCAGCGAATACAAGCCCAGTCTGTCCAACTGTTCCTCATAAGTCAACCCACTCATTCCAGGTAAACTTTCCCTGAACTGCTTCCAATACCTATACATCCTTCCTTAAATAAGGTGACCAATACTGTACACTGCACTTCATATGTGGCCTGTGCTTGGGGATGTTTGTTAACGAGACCCTACTAGATGATGATTCAAGAGAAGAAAATCACTATGCTTTCACAGAAGTTGATGCAATTAGGTCAACAACAGCATCAACTCGCATTCATATAGTACTTTAAAGTGTAAAAATCGCAAGGTGCCTCCAGTGCCCCTCCCCAACAAGGATTACCAGTAAAGATGGCATTTAAGATTTTCCCTGAGGTAAATTAGATCAACCATGATGCCATCCATGGTTGTCACCACTCACTGAATTAATATTTGTTACCAATAAAGTCCTCATTCTGTCACTGTCACAGAAGCAGATGGCTCCTCTCACTGTGATGCCCACCCCCCCTCACATTTACATGGGATGCTTTTTATCCATCTGGATGACTATAAACTGACATTCTGGGGACTGCTGTGTGTTGTATGTGTGCTATATCTGCCAGTTTCAGATCAAGAGTGATAATGCCTTGTAATTGTGTTTCCTTTGACCTCCATTTTCTCCCTCTCCAGAAAGTGGCAGTTTATGTTGAAGTACAGTTCCATGGAGCATAGGCAGGACTCTGGTACCTTGCTCGAGTGGCCATTTTCATGTGTGAGCGAATTCAGTGAGTGGTGACAACTGTGGATGGCATCATGGTTGAGCCTAGTCCAGGTCTCATCCAACATCAATTTGCATTCACATTCCAACATAGGTAATTGAATGCTGATCAGGAGGAGGATATCCAGCTCAGATACACTGAGACCAGTTGTAGAACCAGTAATGCTGCACTAGAGCACATCATCTAGCTCAGCACCTCCCTGTAAATGAATCTCTGAGTTTTCTGCTTTGCAAGGCTCAGTTGTTTACAACTTTGTGATCTTACCCACTGCACAATCAGAGAAACTATTCTTTCTACCTGAGCACCAGCTTGCCTCCAAATCAAACATAGACAGGGAAGGCGAGTGGGACAGGATAGATCATGGTTTAATGTTAGACTTGTGATTTACAAATATAAAGTAGCATACACCTAGCAATAAAAAGTTATTTTTGTTCACTCCATGTTGGTAAATATAACCTGGTATCGTAGGAATGGGAGTAGGCCATTTTGCCCCTTGAGACTGCTCTGCCATTCAATTAGATTGAGCTGCAGCTCAATTCCATTTTTCTGTTATTGCTGTGTATCCCTTGACATCCATGCCTTGCCTAATCTGTAGATCACAGCCCTGATAGCTTCAACTGACCTGGGATCCCCAACTTTTTGGGGAAAAGGGTTTTTGATTTCCACTGCCCTTTTTGTGGAAAAAAATGCTTCTTTATTTTGCTCCTGAATGGTTTAGCTCTAATTATAAGATCATGGAGTGTATATTTTATTTGATGCGCTGTTAACGGTGGACACTTTCTGGTTTTTGTGCTTTCCCTGAAAAAAAGAGAGATGACTGAGAAAAAAAATCTGCAATTCCATTCCTTGATTCAAAGGGGAAATATGCCTTTAGTGTTGTCTCAATCTCCTTCACCTGAATTATTAAAATACCTTGACTTTCACTGCAAGGTAGTCTATTCTGGATTTAACTCTCATAGGATATAGCTCCCTATTCCAGTGATAAATCATCCAACGGTGACTGCTGGCATTTTCTTTTATCCAAAGTAATCAAAAAATTCATATATTCAGACAATTGCCCAACAAAAATGCAGATCAGAATAGACTGAGGTAAAATTCTTTGTTACAATCCCTTGTCTCTAGTGCTGCTTAAAAAGATGGGAGCCCTGATCCCAAGAACTGCCTGAGAAAAATAGCTGCATTGTAGCCTGTTTAGGGAAGAAATCTATGAAGTCTTTTACCAAATAAAAAATGCACACTGTTACTGAGTATTAATACATGAACATGGAGCTGTTTAGATGGTAGTTAGGTCACTGATTTCCTAAGCAAATGCTTAGATTCCTAAGCATTTAGGGAACTAATCTCAGGTTGCTGTAATTATTCCTTGAATTACGTTTTTAGTGTTCAGGGGATTGATCATGACATACGGCAAATGTTAAAATGATTGGGTGAAGTTATGAGTGACTGCAATGCTACATCTCTATTCAAATTAAAGCAAAATACTGCAGATGTTGGAAATCTGAAATAGAAACAAAGTGCTGGAAATATTCAAATCTGGCAGCATCTGTGGAGAGAGAGAGTTAATATTTCAAGTCGATTATGATTCTTTTTCAAAACTGAAGGAGGGTAGAAATGTGATATGTTTAATAATGATGACTGCATCGATGCTGTTTCCTGCTCTTCATCAACTTTGCTTCCAATTTCCATCCTTCTCTCACTTTCACGTGGTCCATCTCTGACACTTCCCTTTCTCAACTTATCTGTCTCCATTTCTGAGGATAGGCTGTCAACTGATATTCATTATAGGCCCAGTGACTCTCACAGCTACCTCAACTACACTTCTTCACACCCTATCTCCTGTAAGGAACTCATTCTATTCTCCCAGTTTCACTGTCTCCGTTGCATCTTTCTGATGATGCGACTGAAAAATAAACTGTTATTCATAAAATATATTGAATTTTTTTTTCTCTCAAGTGGTCAATCTATTGTAAAAACAAACACTTATTTAGTTACCACAAAGACAGGTAATCCTTTAATAAACTCTTAAAACTATTAACCAAAATGTGAACATAAGTGATTAAAAGCTTTTGAAACTCAGCCAAGCAGTCGTAGTGAATACTAAAAATGTAATTAAAAAACCTTGGGAAATGTTAACAATAGAGTCTATTGAAACTGAAAAACCAGATAGCCTTTTCCCACCTACACTAGACCAGGTGTCCTGTCGATCAAAGAAGTGTAGGTGCAGATGGTTGCTTTTTTGGCCCTAGGTTAAAGCTGATGGAAGTTGTTTCAATTTACAAGGGCTCTGGGAATTCAAATCACTTAAGACTATTACACTGGCGATTCCAAGTAGTATTTTCTTTAATTTTGAATACATTGGAGCACATTTTCCAATGGAGAAAGTACTCTAATGCTTCTCAACACTTAAGCAATGCTGATCAATGTAATTTTATTTTCTGTTGAAGCCTGTCAATTAAAGAATTTCAGGAGCAAGTGATTGTTTGATTTTGTGCACCACTTGGGACTGGGGTCCCCCCATGACTCATGACTCATGAGAGGCCGTGAACCATACCTACTTTTAGAAGAGACCAAACACCACTAAAATTGCAGGTGGTGGTGTTGTGGTTTGAACTGCCAACACCCACAATGAAGCTGGCAAGGGCGAGAGTGCTGTATGTTGGTTGTGCTGATCCTAAGCCAGCTAAAATTACTGGAAATGGAATGGGGGCAGGAATCCCAGAATAAGGTACCGCCTGCCATTTTTGAAGGTCCCCCAAGTTGGCCCGAAGGCATAAGCCTGGGCCCCTGTTTTTGGAAAAAATGAGAGATTACTTCCAGAAAATCGGTAATAAGTAAAAAGTAATGACTATTGGTTTCCTTCAGGAATTTCAAAGAGTTTCTGCAGTTGGATAATTGGGAAAATTGCTGAAGAACAGGCATATGTATTGCTAGCACCAGATTCAACAGCCCCAATTGAGCATTTCATGACCAGAGGAATCCCACTGCAATAGAACAGTAATCAATAGCGACTTAAACTAGGCTGGTGAACAGGGAGAAATCCAAACCCACGGACATTGTGTTTTAGTTGAGAACAGCAGCTAGGGTTTACAGAGGAAACTTAGGAAATTGATTGATTAATTATTAGAGCAGTTAGCACCTTGTCAATTCACTGTCAATTTCCTAGGGTGGGACTTGTGAGTTTGCAAAGTTTGATTGTGTTTGCTTGGACTCTGATTATTGTCTTATGCAAAGAAATTTGCTTCAGTATTTAAAAGACATTAGAGGTAGTATTTAGAAATGTGATTATTTAAAGTGCATTAATCAGATATCGAAGGACTTATGGGCTTGTCCATTGTATTAAAGAGTGGCTAATGTTTGAGGAAACAGATTTTCTAGAATGGGGAATACACTCATTCTTTGGATTATCTATTTTGATTGATGTTAAAAGTAAATTAGTAAAGACACAGAATCCATTAGCGTATTTGGATTTTGTCAAGAGTGCAGATTTATCCAGTAAGGATTAGCCTTTGAGAATAGTGAATGCCTAAAAGAGATCAATGTACTGAGAGTGTGGGTGAAAATGTAAATTGCTAGGAAATTTTGCATTAGTCTAACACAAATAGATATAAGTTCATCATAAAAGTAAAACTTGATTTTAGGAGAATAGTTCAAGCCTCATTTAAGAACATAATAAATGGAATCAGGAAAAGACCATAAGGCCCATCGGACCTGTACCAACATTCAATGTAATTCGGGCTGATATTAGGCTTCAACTCCACTTTCCCACCTGCTCCCCATATCCCTTGATTCCCTGAGAGACCAAAAAACAGTCAATCTCAGTCCTCAAATTTTTCAATGGTGGTACATCCACAACCTTTTAGGGTAGAGAATTCCAAAGATTCAAAACTCTTTGAGTGAAGAAATATCTCCTCATCTCAGTTGGCCCCTTATCTTGAAACTGTGCCCCCTTCTAGATTCCCCAGACAAGCGAAAGAACCTCTCAGTATATACCCTGACAAACGCTTCATAATCTTGAATGTTTCAATTAATTCACCCTGTTCTTTTAAACTGCAGAGAATATACACCCAAATTACTCAGCCTCTCATCATAGCATAACCTTCTCATCCCAGGGACCAATCTAGTGAACCTTTGCTATACTGCTTCCAGTGCAAATATATCCTTCCTTAAATATGGAGACCAAAGTTAGACACAATGTTCAAGAAGTAGTCTCACCAAAGCCCCACATAATTTCAGCAATACTTCTTTATTCTTGTACTCCAATCCACTAGTCACAGCCTGCCAACTTGAAAATGTCCTATTTACTCCTAATGTCTGCTTCCTGCCTATTAACCAATTCTCTATCCATGGTAATACATCACCCCCAACTCGATGAACCCTTATCTTGTGTATTAATCTTTTGTGTGGCACCTTGTGAATAACTTTTGGAAATTCAAGTATACTACACCTACTGGTTCTCCTTTATCTACCCCAGTAGTTACATCCTCCATAAACTCTAATGAAGTTGTCGTAGTTTTCCTCACATAAAACCAGGTTGCCTTGTTCTCATCATACTAAGTGCATTGTTAAGACTTCCTTAAGTCTAATAGATTCCAGCACTTTTCCGATGACTGATGTTAGACTAACTAATCTGTAGTTCCCTATTTTCTCTCTCCCTCCTTTCTTGAATAGCAGTGTTACATTTGTTAACTTCTAATCTGCTGGGAACATTCCAGAATCTAGGGAATTTTGGAAAGTCATAGCCATTGCATCCACTATCTCTATAGCTATCTCTTTTAGCACCCTAGGATGTAGTCTATCAGGTCCCAGGGATTTGTCAGATTTTAGTCCCTTGAGTTTCTCCAGTACTCTTTTTCTGCTGATATTAATTCCCTTTAATGTTTACTTTAGCTACTCTTATCCTTTTTGTGTACTTGTAAAAGCTCTTGCAACCTGTTTTTATATTCCTGGCTAGTTTATTCTCATTCTATTTTTCCCTTTTTATCAGCTCTTTGGTTGTCTTTTGCTGGTTTCTAAAACACCGCCAACCCTCAGAGTTGCAACATTATCAAGCCACTTTTTAAAATGTAATACTATCCTTAACCTCCTTAGTAAGCTGTAATGAGAGACAGTGGGGAGTGACTGCAAATGAGGCATGTATGGGGACCCAGAAAGTAGAAGTAGAGGAGCCTCAACCCCTGCAATTGTTGAACAGGTTCGAGGTAATTGTGGCTTATGTGGACAAGAGCAGGGACTACAGGGTGGATGAGCAAAATGACCATGGCACCATGCTGCAAGGAGCCATTCAAGAGAGGGAAATAAAAAGGAATGCATGTTGTAACAGGGCACAGTATAGTTAGGGGATAAATACTGTTCTCTTCAGCCGAGAGTGAGAATCCCAAAGGTTGTATTGCCTGCGCGGTGTCAGCGTTAGGAACACTGGAAGAGAGCTTGGAATGGGGTGGGGGGTGGTGAAGGACCAGTTTTCATGGTCCATGTGTGTCCCAATGACATAGGTAGGACTAAGAAAGAACTTCAACTGAGGGGGTTTGAATAGCTAGGGGCTAAATTAAAAAGCAGAACCGCAAGGGTAATTACTACATTTTGGATGGAGCTTTCTTGCTGAGTTTTTGTTTTTCAATTAAATGTATTTTTGTCAAGCATTTTGAATTGTTTTGTTAAATGTTTCCCACTGTTTATTTACCACCATGCATTTTAGTCTATTTGCCCAATCAGCCTTAGACTGATATCTATGTAATTGGCTTTGCTTAAATTTAAGATTCTTGTTTGTGATTAGAGTATGTCATTTTCAAATGCCTTTGAACACTCACCAGCTACTGGAGGCTGAAAAAAGGTATAAAACGCAACAGCTACCATTATGCCACCGCCTCCCCATGTAATGCACAGGACGAGTAATCCAGAGGCCCAGGCTAATGTTCTGGGGACATAGGTTCAAATCCCATGACAGCAGCTGGTGGAATTTGAATTCAGTTAACAAATCTGGAATACAAAGCTAGTCACAGTAATGGCGACCGTGAAACTATCGTTGATTGTCATAAAAGCCCATCTGGTTCGTTAATGTCCTTTAGGGAAAAAAATCTGCCATCCTTACCTGGTCAGGCCTATGTGTGAGTCCAGACCCACAGCAATGCAGTTGATTCTTAACTGCCCTTTGAAATGGCCTAGTAAGCCACTCAGCTCAAGGGCAGTTATGGATGGGCAACGCATGCTGGCCTTGGCAGTGATGCCCATGTCACATAAAAGAACAAAGAAGAAAAACATACCTCCTTCCTCCTCTGCATCAAATTCTCACCAGCACCAAATTCCCAAGTTAGCATTCATTCCTCATCGCACACAGGCTTCGTCATCTTCACTGTATGGTCACAAAACCCATCTGCTTTTATGGAGAGCTAGTGACTCACACCAAAGTTGCAACTGCTAGATCAGCTTTAGGGTCAATGATGCAGTTTGGCTATTTTGATTAGGAGAAGGGATAGATAAAAATGGGAAAAAATGTGAACTTAAAGAGTGATAATTATATTTTGAGTCTTTTTAAACTTCCTTACTCTATCTCATTCCAGTAGGTGAATTCCAACAATGCACAACTTCATGATTGGTTATTTTTACCTCATTGTCAGACTGGCTTAGTGGTAGCTCTCTCACTTCTGAGTTAGAAGAATGTATGTTTGAATCTCACTTGAGGACTCAATCACCTGAATCTTGCTGCAGTAATTGGGGTAAAACTGTCAGTGTTCATCACCATTGCTCCACTGAAACTGTCAGCAACTTTGAGAGTCCACATGTGTGCAGAATAGCGTGGAGATCTAGAAGGGAAACTAGAGGTGGGCAATAAATGCTGGCCCAGCCAACGAAGCCCACATCCCATGAATGAATTAAAAAAAGTTGCTGTCTTTGTTTCTTCCAAGGGTGCGTCGTTGAGTCATCCCCTGACTGCAATCAATGGTAATCAATTAAATTGATGAGAGCTTTTGCTCCTATGTTACGATCCCTATAGAGGCTGATAACATTTTTGAAAAAAGGAATCCCCATAGAGCCAGGGGAAGAAAACTGATGGACAAGATTTCACTTTTAAAAACTTTTGCTGTAACAAACCTACTAAATTAACATAATTCAAACATTAATTAACAAGCGAAGGTTATTTCAAATAAAAAGGTAATTTTCACTTTAATTAGTTGATGCAACAAAGTTACGCCTCATGTAGTTACAGGCGCTTGCATTACCTCCTGCACAAACATGGGACCATGTATAATCCCACAGTTTTTCTAACTTGGCCTCTGCTTTTAGGATCTCTCACTTCCCATTCAATTCTTTTGGCCCTTGAGCCTCATTCACCAGCAGACATATTGCATTCAATGTACCCCGATACAGTCAACACCAACAAGGCTCACGTCTACAAAACCTCTCTCACTTGGGAATGACAGTCTTGATGGCACAGAATCCCCAGATACCCCCCTCCCTGATCCCTAAAAGCAGCTTGGTGGGCTGTGGCAGCCCTGAGACACCAATAATGGGTCTTGTCCAATCCATAACCCTTTGCCCTTCCTGTCCTCAGCTCTCTACTCTTTCCAACTGGATAATTTACACAGTAACATGTCTGAGAATAGAGCAGACACTCTGTTTAGCACCAGGTAGATCTGAGCCCACGTTCCAGCAAGAGGCTATCCTCAAAGAAGACCATCAGATATTGATACATATCTTCATGCCTTTCATCTGACTGTATTCTGAAATCATCCTGCTGTAAGAGGTGGGTGCTTGTGGCCTCATTGGATGTCAAGTACTTTGGGATGTCATGAGGCTGTGAATGGTGCTATGTAAATGCAAGTCTTTCTTCTTATTAGTGATTTTTCCCATTCAAGCTAAACCACAGGAGTCTTTTGTCTAACTGCTACCAATTTTGGAGTACCATTCCTATTATCATGAATATTGCTGGAATAGCTTGCATACACAAAATAATATCTCACTGGGAAATGAAATCATCTTCCCACATAATGGGAAGATAAGTATAATATTTATTTGAATTATGGAACACGAAGAAGGAATGAATTTCTTGTAGACTACATTTGTCTGCCCAATAACAGCTTTTAGGATGTATTTTTGATGAATGATTATGAAAACATTAAAATGACATGAATATGTGGAAGTTTAATTACCTTGTTAAACTCAAAATTATCAATTTTAATTTTTAAAAAATCAAGTGCAGGTCTCTCTAGAATAATGTTTCTATGTATCAAACATATAAATACATTATTTGTGAGATTTGAACCATTTTGCTGAACCTGGCTGTCAGCCTTTAGCCTTCATGCGAGTCAATAGGTCTAATTATGTTTACTCACCATGTCACCGTATCCTTTGATCCCCTTTTACTTGCCCACATATTTAAATCATTCATTTAAATGTGGGATCCATTTTAACCTGTTTGACATCTGAGTTCAGAAACAGCAGTAGAGAGACTGGGCGCAAATTTCAGCTCTGTAGCACTCCCACTACTGCCCAGCTACAGAAGCCTGAAACTCCAAACGTGTCAGCCAGATTGCTTCCGGCCACTTCTGGTATGGCCTGCATAGTGCATTATGATTATAAGGGAGCCACGACAGGAATACCATATGTGCAGTGGAAGCATGCCCAATGGGCATTGTGACATCAAACAGCTGCTAATGCTGACTTGGCACCTGATCTGCTATTTTTGGACCTTGCAGGTCTTGTTAACGTCCTCTTGCATTCACCTGCGTGAGGGAGGTCTCCCCACCCTGACTAGTGTCATTTAAGGGGATCACCTTGGGACACTGAGGTGTTTTTTACTTTTGCTACAGAGTGAGTACAAGTATTGTGTTGAAAGTTATTGGAGGAGTTTGGAAAAGTTTCTGGATTAATAAGCAGGTAGTGCTGGATTTTGACAAGGCAGTCAGAGGAGTTGCAAAACCATTCAAGAGAAATGGAGGATGTAGTTGCAGTCAGTCTTCTGCTCCAACACGACAGGGACATGAGCAGAGGCAGCAGAGAGGGAAAGCTGTGCGCAAAGGGAAGAGGAGGAGTGTTCTCATTAGAAAGCACTACCCATCAAGGGTTTTCAGAGAGCTCTTATTCCTCCACATTAGTGAGAAACAATGCCTGAGGTGGCTATGACTCAACAAGTGGTACTGAACTGTGCCAACTCCCCCAACTGGACCTCCAACCACTGAGCAGGGTGAGGATGGCACTGATCGTAACCATGAAGGTGACTATTGCCCTCAATCTCTACTGCAACAGATTTTTCCAGATGGGAGCAGGTGACATTGCCAATATGTCACATTTCTCTGTTTATCTGTGAGAATGGAGGTTGTTTTTAAAAAATGTTTTTGGGGAATATTGTGTTATTCTGTGAATGTGTCTGTTTGAGAGCTTATGAGTTATTCTGTGAATGTGTCTGTGTGTGTGTAAATGATTTAATTAAGCCATGGAAAAGCTACTAGAAGACAGATTGCCTGGGGATTTAAAGCATAGAAAGATAGAGCTGTTAGGTTTGAGGTATACATGAATACGTTGGATAACATTTTTGGATAATTTGAGAGTTTGTTTGAAGTCAGAGGTTTAAGAAACATGTTTGCATCTTATAGGAGATCCATGGGTAAACAGAAGAGGGTATATTACATTTTATTGACCCAAAAGCAGTGAGAATATAGAAATATGAAAGATTTTATATTTGGAATGATTTGAGTTTCAAAGAGGTGTGAGAACAAAGGAACCTGAGGTGAAAGGGGAAAAAGGTATTTTAGAGTTACCGTGGAAAGCTTTAGGTAGTTAGTAGCTGTTGGCTGTCAGCTGGAGCTGTTGGCTGTTGGCTAGTTGAGGAAGATCTCCTGGAAACAGCTCTAGGCAGGGAGAAAATGCACTTTGAATCAGTCATCCAGTCAAGCCAGAAAAGTTTTCGGCTGCAGAAAACAGTTTTGTTCTGAATTCTTGGATTTCCACACCAGAGTAGGAGAGAGTTTATGAGGGCATGTTGTATGCCTTTATTAAAGCTACAGCAGTTTGTCTTAGGTAATATTACCGGATTTTTATAGTTAAACATCTATAAGGGAGTGTTGCCTGGAAGGAGTTTACTTGTGGGTCGGACCAAGCAGAGTGTCTTTTTGGGGGAATGTTTTTAACTGTGCAATTGTAATCTTGTGTGCTTAAGTTTTCTTTTATTCTTGTTAACAAAACTTTAACTTTTAATTTTTGAAATCCCAAAAGTATTACAAAACTTCTTGCTGCTGAGATCAGTACATTTTCTTCTCATTTTCAGGACACAGAAAAAGGGTATGGTCCACAAGCCAAGTTTCCCTCTGGGATTTGGTTTGCACACAATTAATATTGGCTGTGGTCATAACAGTATTACTGTATCAGGGAGGTGACAGAGACCCTGTACATAAGGAGAGGAGGAGGAGGAGTGAGCATGTGGCTTTACCATGGCTATATTATATGGCTAGTGGGATTCCCAGTGCTGCAGGATGCCGTCAACTGCATGCATGTAGCTCTGCGGGACCCACATATTAATGGGGAAATGCATGGCTATGGAGTGATAGTTGGTGGGCAACTATGAGCAGAAAATGCTGTCAGTGAACGTCCACTATCCTGTCAACAGCCACCCTTTCATCCTGTGCCAGTCAGCCATATCCGCCATGTTTGAGTCACCAGGAAGATCCAGAGGCTGGCTGTTTGTTGACAAGGGCTATCCACTCTAAACCTGGTTCATGATTCCACTCTGTCATCTGACCATGTGATGGTATACCAATGTGAACCATGCTGCCACCAGGACTATACTGGAGCAAACAATTGCCATTCTGAAACAGCAATTCCACTGCTGGAACACTCATGGGGAACCACTCAGTGTGCATCAGAGCTGTGTCTCTAAACTTATGATGATCCTCTGTGTCCTTCGCAACCTCACTCTCATGAGGGGACAGGTCTTGCCGCCGGACTTTGGAGAACCCCTTGGGAGGAGGAAGAAGAGGTGGAGGAGGAACAGGAGGAGGTAGCTGCTTTGGATGGGTTGTCCATGACCAGATACTCAGATCCTGGTTCCCTGAAATTTCAACCCTACATTAATGTTGCTCCACAATTCCCCATCCTCCCATCCCTCTGTTATGGGCCAATTTAACCAAAATTTGGAAATAGAAGACAAAAAATCCATTCTGTAGCAAATCTATCCAACAATACTTCCAATAATGCACAAAGCTGAACTATTCACCCTTGCACAGCCCTTCTTGTGGGTGCCCTTGCCTTGCCTAATGTCCCCTATCCAGAACTACACCAGTAGCTGCAATTTGGCTGGTGGAAGGCTGCTGGCTTTCCTTGGGGAGTCTGCAGATGATGGTCTTGGAGGGCGACTTTAAGCAGCCCTGGGTTTTGAGGGCCCAGCTTCAGACTACTCCACACTGGCATGGGCAGCAACAATTTGGGCTGGCTGTCTGAAAGGCAGCAGCAAGTGCACTGGCATAGTGGCAGTGGTGGGAGGATGCATGCTGTCATCTTAAGAGAGGAGAACAGATTTGTGCTCCATGGACCCACTGCCATTCCTCTAGGGCAGTGCCTCAGCAATCCTAGTAATCTGTTAGAAGACAGATTGTTGGACTACTGTGAAAGCCTGCAAGTCCCTTTGAGCACTGCTATCTGCACCCACACTGGCAGCAGTCGGAGTCTGCATGGTGGCAAACTGAGACCTCATGATCTCAAGCTGAGCTTCCACTGCGGCACTCTGACATTGGGTGGTTTCTGTCTGTGCTGCAATGGAAGCTGAGACATCAGCCACCAGATGCTGCATTATGGCTGAGTCCATAAGTGCTATCATAGAGTTACTGCTAGCTCTTTGATGCTGGAAAAGATGGGTCCAAAGCTCTGCATGAAGCGCTGTACCAAGTTGGAGTCAGATCGCTCCATTTTCCTTGACAGTGACAGTAAGAGTCACTGTGTGTATGCTATAGGCTGCTCCATTGAAGTCCTCACCGATTATCTGCAGCAAAACCCATGTGTAACCTCATCCTAATATGGAGCTGAATGTTTGAAAAGGAAGTTAAGAGGCTTAAAAGGTACAAAGGGAGGTAATTAATGATGAAGCAATCATGGTCAGAGCTTTGCAAGTAAGATGAGCAAAGACGTGAATTCACAAGCTGAACAAGACGACAGTTAGGCTGCTTTGCCTTACTTATGAAGATCAGAAAAGCAACACAGTTGACCATCTCAAATTCTCCTATTAAATTCCCGATCCATCACAGTTTCCTCTCCATATGCTCCATCTTCCTGGCAGTAGGACAGAATGATATGGGCTGGACTTGACTGGATAATTCATCTTCAGTCAAAGTGTTTTAGCAGTATAGGTTTAATGATTTATCACACTCATCCAGCTTTCCTCATCATCTACTGAAGGTAATGGTTGTTTGCTGGGGTACCAGTTACTGGGTGCTCTCTGATACTTTGCCAAATTGTTCATTCTCCTAGACTGGGATTATAAACAGGCCATGTGTCTAATGGGGTTCATCACAGCCAAATGGGCGATCACTTGATGGCCAAATGCTTCACCTTTCAGGAGGAGCCTTAACAATTTGAAACAGCTGTCCACCCCCATGCTGCCGATAGCCAATCTGTTTCCCAGGCTGCCCCGGGAAGCCTCGCCGGTTGTGGTGCTGCTGCGGGGAGCCTTTTTGACGCAGCTTCCCACTATTTTCCTGACCGCCCCCCAACCCCCCCCTCACCCGCCCACCATCTCCAGTCCCGTTACCTGGTAAAATTCTGCTCATTATTTCAAAATATGTTTCACGAGTTTATATAAAATGATTGATTCTTTAGGAGGTAATAGTTAGCCCATATGGGATTCGGATGGCACGATAAAGTTCAAGATTAAATTGCACAGAAGGTAAAATTCAACATTCTTGACTTAAAAAAAATGGATGGGAATGAATCAGCTGTGCACTCTGCACCCTACCATTCCTGTCTACGGAAATTAAATCGGTCAGTGTATATAATTGGCAACCAATTCACTTCAATTTGTTTTGCACCCCTGTGGATGTTGGATGACACCTCCACGCTCTTTATAATTCATCATGAGTCGGATCATCATCTCTTATAAAGTTACTGCTCTCTTTATTGTTATGGAAATAAGCACTCTTAACAGTTCTGTATACAGCAATGTGGCCTCTCAGATAATTATAAACCTGGATTACAAGAACAGGTCAAAAAGCTGAGCAATCTCATCTTTACCTATCAAGATCAGTTAGGATCAAATGTGCCTCTGAAGGTGAAGATGGGAACAGAAGTGAAAGAATGAACAAAACTGCAATGCTCAGCTTAATAGAACATCCACATGGTTATTAGCTATAGTCCATGAGGGACCACAGGCATCTCACTCTATTATAGAAAGAGAAGGAGAGAGAGAGAAGTGGTTACATAGCTGGAGGGGCACCACTCTGCATCAAGCATGGGGCAAGGCAAGGAGGCAGCCCTCTATGAACTACTCCAGCCAATATGGGAATTATCTTCATTAAGCCATTATCTTCAGTAGTATGATGCCATACTGTTGGCATCATCCTGCACTACACTGTAGCCAACTGAGCTAACCAATCCTCACAAAGCAGCAATGTAACAGGTTCATGGCAGAATTTCAACAACAGAAGAGAATACAGCAAATAACATAGTTCCCCCCTCAATGATCACTTAAGTGTTATCTCTCCCATCCTGCATTATAGTTACCGCCCCTAGATCTTCTATTAGTTCTTGTTCAAAGATTGTTCGGCAAATGACATTCGGCTTAAGTGAAAAATAAGCTGTTAAGATCTCCATGGAGACCAGTTGCATTCAACTTCAAGTGACTGAATGGATCACCTGACAAGATTTCAAGTTTTAAGACTTTTAAATCTAAAATCAACATGGATTAAACGCTATTTCAGTAAGTAATTTATACTCTAACCTACAGAAAAAATCCCCATTAACATTTAAAATAATTGAAAATCTCCCTCCATGGCAATACTTTTCTCTGTCCCTTAAATGGACACTCTATTTTCCCAGAACCAGTCCAAATGATTCTTAGCTCCTGAGAACTTGCTTCATTTCTTTTCCTTCCTCAGCTAGTTAGTTCCTGCTCCCTGAACTGGCTTTCACATTGAGGGACAATTGGAAATGCCTTCCTTTAGTTAAAGGTAGGAAAAGCCTCAAGTCTCATTTAAATTCGCACAAACCTGGTATCTTCAATCTAAACGGGAGCTCCTACCTGCATTCTTACATGGTGAACCATAACGACTTGCTGCCTCTATCTCTGTGGTCTCCCTGTCTCTCGGATCCTTGCACATTAACTGCCTAAGAAGTTCAATGATAATTTAAGAGAATACCCTGTAAGCCAATCCTACAATGGCTTCCTGTAGTCTCTTCCCTCTCTCAAATCCCATCTTCATGGCAACGTGAATCACGTAGGTCTCACATCCAGGTGGAAATGCTAATTAGCTATCCTTAAACTCCCAACTTCACTCCATCTTGAAACTAAAAAGACATTTTATAGTATAAACGTTTACAAAATCTGACATTCCTCACATACCACTGGGATTCTGGAGACGAACAGTTTAAACTTAAACGCCTTAGCCATCCAAGCTTGCTGTCAGCAGAATTCAGAACAGGTCACATGACCCTCTTCATTCCTCCATTTTACCCTAAATTAAAGACACAGTCCCAAAACATAACAATCTTATACAACCTCACATTTGTCACAAAGCTTCTATTATTGCATTTTCGGGAAAAAGGCCAGAAAATAACCCTGGGTAAGTTCTAGGAAGTTATATACCTGCGTTCTTGTTTTGAAGTGAGTTAAAGGGATTGTAACAGTGGGTGGAATTGTCCCAGATTTGCACTAAGTGCGGTGGTGGGTGGGTAAAATGACATTTTGCCTGCTGCTCTCAATGGGGGCTTTTCATGCTATATTGTCCCAAACCTGCTGCATTAATTATGCGTTCCCAGGGTACACAGTTTCGATGGTGGGCGGGCTCCCATTCGCCTGCCATACTGTCCTCTTCCCGCTTTATCACACCAGGCACCGCATTTAAAGTACAAGTGCACTCAGTGCTTCCAGGCCAGGACTGCAGCAAAGAAGACAAGGCCCTGAACGGTAAGAAGACTGCAGCCCTTGAGCGCATTTTGGATGCTGTAGAGCCCGCTGTGTTGTCCTCTACCCCCGCTCTGGCTGCAAGAGGGCAGCTATGTTACCATTCTGGCTTGTTAGGGGATGACAGGGGTGATAAGTGCCAATGTTGCACAGAAGAGGTTGGCCATCCAATGCAGACAGAGGATGAACAATCTCATCCGTGCAGCAATGTAAGGCAGCCATCTCATCACTCTAAACTCACACAATCAAGCCCATCACACATTCTCTGGCATCTCACTCACTGCCAGCTCAAGGGATATCACCACCCATTCTCACATGCATACCCTCACATGTCCATCTGATCTCATCTCCTCTGGAGACTGTCTCCTCAGCCTTCAACATGTTGAGGCCACTTGGACAGATCAACAAGTGCCCCCCCCACACACCCTGGGATATCCACCTTCTTCAGTACAGCTCTCGCCCTGCAGCCTCTTCCTTTGCCTGAGATCACTTCTCCCCCTTCCCCAAGTAAGACCTTGTCCTGCAGCCATTGAAAAGCCGCCCACATATGGCTGTCCTGTTAGGTACAGACCTGCCATAAGCCCCTCTAAAAGTGATGTGGTGCTGTCTGTGAAGCCTGGCGCTGATGAGTGCGAGTGCTGGCTGAAGCAAGGTAGGCAAACAAACCTTGAAGTCCCGGGCGAAGTGTAGGCTGCCAAGCCTGCCTTATATGTGTTGTTGTGAAACACATTGGTGTGATTTCCCGCCGATGTGGGTGGATGATCCAGCGATGATGAGTCTGGTGGGCTGGCCTTATAATGATGTGCTGATGTTTTACAATGAGGTTCCCGATGTCTGATGGTGGGGAATGTGGGTGGATTTTTTTTTTTAGGAAGATATAATAATTCTCAGAATGTTATTGGAATTTATTGTAAAATAGTGGTATCTCTGCCTATATGTATCTGTATGTGTGATACCTAATTGGATTAAAGGCAGCTGGTCTGAAGGCTTTGATGTGGTAGAAGAAAAGCTAGATTTGAAATGTTAAGTGGGTAAACGTAGGTGCCAAGGGAGCATTTGCATTTTTAAATAAACCAGACCAGATTGTTTTCAAAAGAGGGAGTGAAATGTGTCACCCCGCCAGATGGAGTTCAGAAACAGTGGCCAGAACTTTACCTTTAGCGTGCAGGCGTGTGCCTGACATGCCCGAGCGTAATAAGACGTTCGATGACATTGGGCGTGCTGCGTCCCAACGTCATTGCGCACTCGCGCGATATTTAGTTCAGCTGCGCGCCCACCTATAATTGAAAGGCCTGTTAAGCCATTAACAAAGTAATTAACTTGAAACTTACAGGTGAGAAGGCCAAGCGGCCTTTACATTTTTTAGGAAACCTCATCCACAAGCGGGATGAGGTTTCCTAAAGCGAATATGCATTAAATTAAAACTTTATTTTTAAATTAAAAGCATGTCCCCTCTCATGTTAAGGGGACATGTTTTAATAAATTTTTATTGTCTTTATTAATTTTTAAAAAAAGCACTTCAATCTCCCTGAGGCAGCTCCGTGTCTCAGGGAAATTGAAGCACTCTTTTGCACATATGCGCAAACAGCGTGCCAGGTCCGCTTTTCCTCCTCCCCCAGACGGCACAGGTAGCGCTGAGTGCTGCCACTTGCGATCAATGCAGGGCGGACTTTAATTGGCCCGCCCGCGTGAATTCGCGGAGCCTGATCGCGGGCGGCAATCGGTTTCCTGACCACTCCCGCTGAGCCAGCCCAACGAGGGGAAAATTCTGGCCAGTGTGTTTATTTTCCCCAAAGATTACTGGTAAAATCTAGTACTATGAGAGATTTTATTATCAGAAAGGTAAAGTCCAAAAACATTGTGAAACAATGGGAATTCGCCTTCAAAGGGGAAAATATGTATAAAGGAGCGAAAGTTGTGTGTAAGGGCAGGCATTTTAAGATCTAACAAGTGTGAAAAGCTTTCAGCATCTATGCCTCAAGCTGCTGCCTTCAAAGAACTTAAGTTAAGAAAACTCACTTTAAATTTGACTGGTTCAGGGTATTGTGTGTGACCTTGCCTGGGTCTTTTAAAATGTGTCTTACTGTAGCCTTAACGAAAGTGTGACTGGGAATCAGATTAGGGGATTTAGGAGTTATTATAGTAATAATTTGTAGATGTATGTATGTGCTTAAAAATGATTTTTCTGGTTAATAAATATTTAATCTATTTTTAAGACCACCTATAAGACTTGGTAGTCTTAATACTATTGAATTCAAGGCACGCATCTCAAAATTGATACAAATTGCAAAACAAGTTGTGACAGTTGTTTCAAGTTTCCCTTTGGCATTTGAAGAGCTCAGCATTTACCATCGTCCATTTTACAGCCTGTTGCACACCATGCTCAGTGAAAAGTAAGGATCGTTTATTGTTTTACAATGTAATCCTTGAAGATGTCAAAAGTACAATTCCTTATTTTACTTGCAATCTGTTTCCTGAAGACAAATATAGGAAAAAGTCCTTGTCTGTCCTGTCTTCTACTCTTAATTAGCACATTCGTTTAGATAATATCACCACCTTCAACACCTCTTTGTTCTTTTGTCTGTGACAGATTTTGGTTATCTCCACCTATCACTGGCTGCTTGTCCCAACAACCACACGCCCCCCACTTTAAACCAGCTTATATTTCACCCCTTTCCTATTTTTACTTAGTTCTGTTGAAGGGTCACGAGGACACAAAATGTCAACTGTGCTCTCCTTCGCTGATGCTGCCAGATCTGCTGAGTTTTTCCAGGTATTTCTGTTTCTGTTTTTGTTTTGGATTTCCAGCATCCGCAGTTTTTTGCTTTTATCTCAGTGTTTAATTTACTGCCACTTCTCTTCAAGAAATCCCTACCTTGAAGAAGTATTGATCTTCTCTCCGACAGGATTTCCGTATCTCTCTTTTGCCTTGTTCACATTCATTGCTTTCCATTTCTCTCCTGGTGTTTGACAAGGTGTTTACTAAAACCCGCTTTCACAGCTATATTTCCTTCCTTAGTGACTGTCTCCATCTCCAACTTACCCCACGTGGATTTCAAGTGAAATTCCATCCCTCATGTTTCGAATCCACCCAGGATTACAGGTATCTCCGGGACATACAATGTTCCTCCGTCTGCTGTTCCTGTCGCATTCTGAGCCAATAATTTATATAGATTTTTCTTTTCCCACCTATTTCCATTATTTTTAAATGTATTTCTAACCATTGTTTATTTTTACCTTTTAGTATTCCCCCACCCCCACTAGAGCTATCTGTACCTTATCTGTCCTGTCTTCTACTCTTAATTAGCACATTCCTTTAGATAATATCACCACCTTCAACACCTCTTTGTTCTTTTGTCTGTGACAGCTTTTGGTTATCATCACCCATCACTGGCTGCTTGTCCCAACAACCCCACCCCCCTCGCTACTTAAACTAGCTTATATTTCACCCCTTTCCTATTTTTACTTAGTTCTGTTGAAGGGTCATAAGGACTCGAAACGTCAACTGTGCTCTCCTTCGCCGATGCTGCCAGACCTGCTGAGTTTTTCCAGGTATTTCTGTTTCTGTTTTTGTTTAGGAAAAATATTCCTGGCTCTGGTCCTTCTTGTATACGAATAGCACTTTATGTTTTAGCATCAGACTCTGTTGTATAAATGTAAGAATTAAGTAATCAAATCAGTTGAGGGCAACACTGTTTAAACTGCCAAACCGAACAGGAGAAGCACTTTGGTCAGATACTGTGATCTCTTCACACCAATTTATCCAAAATAAATCAGATATGTTTAATCAGACAAATTCAGAAATTCACGTTCTGTAGAATATTCTCTATATTGTGGCACTATAACCAAGGCCTTCACTCTTGAACTGAAGTCCATTGTACAGGTTTTTGTCAAGGCTGAAATGATCAAACATATAGACAAAATAAATTAGGAAATATAATTTGGTGATGATAAACTCGGGTTTTAAAGGGCTACTGAAAGTAAGGTGAAGAAAATACTAAAAGTTAGAAGTCTGCAGTTTTGAAGAGTTTTGAATTTGAATAGTGGGCTTGGAGGTAGAAAATAAGGGTATTCAGTATAGTGAATCTGGCATGTAACAGAGTAAGACAGAAAAAAAATCAGATCACTAACTATAGTAGTGTTGATAAACTACAACAACTACTTGCATTTATACAGCGCCTTCACTGTAGTAAAACATCCCAAGGTGTTTTGCAGGAGTGTTATCAAACAAAATTTGACCGAGTCACAGAGAATACCTTAGGGCAGGTAATCAAAATCTTGGTCAATGTGGTAGAATGTAAGGAGCAAATCAAAGGAAGAGAGAAATGTAGCAAGGTGGAAATGTTTAGGGAGGGAATTCCAAAGCCTAGGTCCTAGACAGCTGAAGGCAAGGCTGCAAATGGTAGAGTGATGACAATTGGGGATGCGCAATAGGGCAGAACCAGGTAAAGAAGAAACTGGAATGGAGAGAATACAGCGACCTGGAGGCTAGAATTGAGAGATAGACGGAGAAACTGTTCCCAGGGTCCAGCATTGAGAGATAAATATTCAAACAGCCTCCTCAGATATAAAAGCAATATTTAAGATTTAGGTAGAGTAGGACTTTATAGGAGCTGAGGGGAACAAGAGTGTTTGATGTGAAACAGGTAACTGAATTGAATATGCGCAGTTTCCTGGCACTTTTACAACTATTAGTAAGGTGCCAGAGGGTAGAGTGCATATAACTTTACAAACTAATATTTAGACTACAAAGGGGCCAGATACACATAACTTCAGGACCACTGTCAGATGTGCTGCATTGCCAGTAGATATGAAGAAAATGAATATGTACTGTTCTCATACTACAACTAGGGCATCAGATACAGCTCCTAGATGACTATTCGTTAACAAAACAGAAACAGAAATATCTGGAGAAACTCAGCAGGTCTGGCAGCATCGGCGGAGAAGAGTACAGTTGACGTTTCGAGTCCTTATGACCCTTCAACAGAACTAAATAAAAGTAAGAGAGGGTGAAATATAAGCTGGTTGGTGGTGGTGGGGGGGTGGGGGTGGGGTGGGGGGGGGGGGTGGGGAGGTGGGGAAGGATGGTGGGGGTTTGTTGGGACAAGCAAGCAGTGATAGAAGGAGATAACCAAATGATGTCACAGACAAAAGAACAAAGAGGTGTTGAAGGTGGTGATGTTATCTAAAAGAATGTGCTAATTAAGAGTGGATAGCAGGACAAGCAAGGTACAGATAGCTCTAGTGGGGGTGGGGTGAAATAAGACTAAAAGAGCATAAAAGGTATAGGTAAATGATGGGTAGAATACACTTAAAAATAATGGAAATAGGTGGGAAAAGAAACATCTATATAAATTATTGGAAAAAACAAAAAGGAGGGGGACGAAACGGAAAGGGGGTGGGGATGGAGGAGGGAGTTCAAGATCTAAAATTGTTGAACTCAATATTCAGTCCGGAAGATTGTAAAGTGCCTAGTTGGAAGATGAGATGCTGTTCCTCCAGTTTGCGTTGAGCTTCACTGGAACATTGCAGCAAACCAAGGACAGACATGTGGGCATGAGAGCAGGGTGGAGTGTTAAATTGGCAAGCGACAGGGAGGTCTGGGTGATGCTTGCGGACAGACCAAAGGTGTTTTGCAAAGCAGTCACCCAGTCTGCATTTGGTCTCTCCAATGTAGAGAAAACCGCATTGGGATCAACGAATGCAATAGACTAAGTTGAGGGAAGTGCAAGTAAAATGCTGCTTCACTTGAAAGGAGTGTTTGGGCCCTTGGACGGTGAGGAGAGAGGAAGTGAAGGGGCAGGTGTTGCATATCTTGCGTGGGCATGGGGAGGTGCCGTAGGAGCAGGTTGAGGAGGAGGGGGTGATGGAGGAGTGGACCAGGATGTCACGGAGGGAACGATCCCTATGGAATGCCGCCGAGGGGGTGAAGGGAAGATGTGTTTGGTGGTGGCATCATGCTGGAGTTGGCGGAAATGGCGGAGGATGATCCTTTGAATGCGGAGGCTGGTGGGGTGATAAGTGAGGACAATGGGGACCCTATCATATTTCTGGGAGGGAGGAGAAGGCGTGAGGGTGGATGCGTGGGAGATGGGCCGGACACGGTTGAGGGCCCTGTCAACTACCGTGGGTGGAAAACCTCGGTTAAGGAAGAAGGAGGACATGTCAGAGGAACTGTTTTTGAAAGTAGCATCATCAGAAAAGATGCGATGGAGGCGAAGGAACTGAGAGAATGTGATGGAGTCCTTACATGAAGCGGGATGTGAGGAGCTGTAGTCGAGGTAGCTGTGGGAGTCGGTAGGCTTGTAATGGATATTGGTGGACAGTCTATCACCAGAAATTGAGACAGAGAGGTCAAGGAAGGGAAGGGATGTGTCAGAGATGGACATTGTGGAAATGATGGAGGGGTGGAGATTGGAAGCAAAATTAATAAATTTTTCCAGGTCCCGACAGAGCATGAAGCAGCATCAAAGTAATCATCGATGTACCAGAGAAAGAGTTGTGGGAGGGAGCTGGAGTAGGACTGGAACAAGGACTATTAGTTAACAGTGAATCAAATACACACAGCTTCCTGGCTAGACAGTGGAAGAAATAGAATGAGATAACTCCCATTTACATAGCACTTCCTCATATCCTAAGGGTGAAGGAAAGTGTTTCACAACTAATGAATAATCTTTTTAAATTGTTTTCTTAAAGTGGAAACATAATTCAGAAATTAAAATATTAAACTGAATATAAAAGCATTGATACTTCTAAGGTGAAAGATAATCTTTGCAGATAATGCTCAACATGTACCTGTGACCTTCCCCTATCCACTAATTTAACTATTTGCAGTAAACCAGTCAATGTCTCCTTTAAAGTCATAGCCAAAGGAGTGTTATATGATCATGTTAAATGTTTGTCCTCTAATTTTTGCAACATTCATTTTTAGCCTGCGCTAGTGAGTCGAGGTGAATGATTGCAGACTAATATCAATCTTAGGTGTGTGGCAGAAATAGAGCACACTCTGTGATTTCAGCCATTGTTAGGAATGCTAGTGGGAAAGGATTTACTAAAGTAACAGTTTATATTCAGGACTCGATTTTTTTGTGCAAAGTCAGTTTTTCAAGAATCGGTTGAAACGGGTGGGTGCCCATATCTACTTGAACCCATTAGAGGGAATGTGGTCGGGAGCGGGGGAATCAAAGGAGGTGATATCTGGACTTGAAGCCTGGAACTATGGGGAGAATTTTCTCCGTCGGGTGGGCTGGTTGGGAGCGGGTGAGGAGAGATTGCCACCCGCAATTGGCTGCGCGCCGCCATTTTATGTGGGCAGGCAAATTATGGCTCGCCCAGCGTGACGCACGCCTGGTAGCACTCAGCACTACTTGTGCGGGCAGTTGGGGGGGTGGGGGGTGGCCGGCTCTGTCTCAGCCATGTGCTTGAAAGGACATAGAAGTCTCGGAGCTGCCTCAGCGAGACTCAGGACGTACGGACAATTTTTACGAAATAAAGTTTTAAAGTTATTTACACATGCCCCCTCATGACTTACGTGAGCTGAGACATGTTTATGAAATGTGAAAAATGTGTTTATTAATTTAATAAACCCTTCATGAAGCCTCATCCTGCCCATGGTTGAGGTTTCATGAAAAACGGGAAGGCCGCTTGGGCTCTTCGCCTACCCGCCATCCATAACGTTGGACAGGCAGCCCTGTTCTGTCGAAGGGTCATGAGGACTCGAAACGACAACTCTTTTCTTCTCCGCCGATGCTGCCAGACCTGCTGAGTTTTTCCAGGTAATTCTGTTTTTGTTTTGGATTTCTAGCATCCGCAGTTTTTTGTTTTTAGCCCTGCTAATTATCTCAATTGGTTTTTAAATGGCCTTGAAGGGCCTTTGACATTTCGGCCGGCGTGTGCCCGCCGAATGGAAGATCAGAATGACGCGCGATGACGTGGGGACACACACCTGACGTCACCGCTCATCATCTCACGCATTGGCCGGCGGGGCTCGGCCCTGCCCATGGAAGAGAAAATTTTGTCCCATGGGTTTAATGGCGGAAATTAACTGTAGGACATCGTTTTAGGTTTTCCTCCTAACAGGCAGTCCGATTGACGCCCTGGCCTCTCCTGGCCCATTAGCAGTGCTGTTTACCTCATGGATCCTACCTTCACAGCTCCTTTTTGCCTGCCGGGGTTCCCGAGCCTTGGGAAACCTAGCCGCCGTGGGTTAAAATTAAAAATATTCCTAAAATGGAGTCAAGCGGCCTCTAAACGTTTTTAACAGACCGATCTGCCTCCTGAGTTTGGTCATCTACCCCATCCATCCTGAGTGGCCTCCATCAAAACTGAAAGTCGGGTTTGAAATTTGAAATAGATGATAATTCCTGCCATGTCATCTGTAAAATGTCAGGAGACAGCTCAAATCAACATGGCCTTTTCACAAGGCAGACTATCATCATATGAGATATCTGTTTAACTCTAACATTCTAATAGATGCTTTTATTGATTTGGGGGCTAAATGTTTACCTGAATACATAAGAACAGTTTCTTTTTAAATGAGATTTGGTCTTTGTACGCTGAGTGTATGTACGTTAATTTAAACCAAGAGTGAAGGTCTCTGAACTGGACATGATGTAATAGCCTTGTATTTCAGGATAAAAGTGAAACCATTGTAAAAGAATGAAGGAAATCCCAGGGGATATTCACCCTGCCACTGAGTTCAGTAACTTTAATGTGAGGTCTCCTGCATCCTTCTTATTGTCAAGTGTGTTCTCATTGAGTATAATTCCCTCCAATAGAATCTACAAACAAAGGCTCTGCATGTAGAAATTTATTTCCTGGCATAGAGGCAACTCCTTCAAGTTTGCTGTGGTATTAATCAGCAGTTAGGATTATTTAAACACACAGTGTACAACCAGAATCTGCTGTCACCACCCTCGGTGACAGATGTCTAGTTAGCTGCAAATTCTGCTTTGTGGGTTTAGCACATGGAAAGTCAAGCACTGGAGTATTTGAAAATCGAGAATGGATCCCACATGAGACCCAGGAACCTAATTTAATACGTTATGTCCTTTAAATGTTGCTGCCAGCACAACCTCTTTTACTAATATGGCGGGCAGCCTACTTCCAGTTGGAAATTTGTACATGCTTCTTGTCTGCCATTCTGGGGGCTTAGTAGGCCAGTTAGTGCACGTAAAGTGGGTGCTCTGTGGCCAGATTTCTAGGAAGTTGTTTACTTGCAACAATTTCTTTAAAATTATATTTGTGAACTTTGCTAGCATTGAGCGAACGGATAACAAAGGCAACAGTGGCCTATAACCAATAGATATAATAGGGAGAATTTTAACTTTATGACCCTCCAGGAACAGCAATGCTCAGAAGCATGTGGGAAACCTAGAAGTTGGGTATTTCTGCAGTGCTTGTGACTCCACTTTTAATTCCTCCACCTGGAGGCCAGCCTGGTTAACAGGCTTGGCTACCAATTCGGTGGGGAACATTGGAGAAGAGTCTGCAGGACCAGGCACATCCAAGGGGAGGGGAGGGGAAGGAGATGGAGGGTCTGATCCCTTGAGGAGATGGTGAGATCCTGGTTGGAAGGTGGGGGAGTCAGAGGCCTCAATGGGGGTGAATCAGAAGTATAGGGAGGAAGGATCATCGGCCTTTGGGGGTGTGAGGAGGTCATGCCTTGGTCGGGGGTGGGGGGAGAATCAGAAGTCAGAGGAGGCCTCGGGATGTGTGGGACATGGGTGGAATGAAGGTTTTGGGGGAGGAAATTCAGTGATTAGAGGCCTTGTGAGGAGGGCTGGATGCCCCTGGGAGGTAGAATTGGGGGTTTCTTCAGGGGTGAGATGGAGGTGAGAGGCTTTGGTGGTGGGGAAAGCCAGAGGCCTTGAGGAGAATCGAAGGTCAAAGGCTTCTGGAGGGAGATTGGAAGGGCCAAAGGAGATCTTTGATTACTGGATGTTGGTGAGACAGGTAAGTTGGGCCCAGCAGATGAATGGAAATTCACCTCTGTCTTAGATCCAATAATCCTTGCCTCCCTGTAGCAGCTGTGGCTTGGAAAAACCAGCCATCCCTAGTTAAATTTAAGATGGTGCACAAAAATGGGGCACGCAGCTCATTATAATATTAAAGTAGCCAACCCACTTTCTGGGAGAAGCTTGGCTGCCCACACTCATTTTGCCTCCATTAAAACCAGTCATGGATTAGGGCCAGGATTCAGATTTTTAACTCTCCAACCTCCTCCTCTCCCAAACCTGCCTGTTTGTGGGGTTAAAATTCTCCCAACTTTACTCATGTTATAATAAAACCAGTCATCTTTACCTGATTGGAACAGGATGATACTCTGCTTTTAAAAAAAAAGGTGTGGGAAAACCGTTGAACCATCTAAGTAGAATTGCCTCATATTTTTCCCTGTTGAGATCTTGTTGTCAAGCTAGTTTGGTGAAATGCCGCTGCTTTATTTAGAATTCCCTTTCTCCAGCTTATTGATAGATTTTAGGTCAGAGTCTTGCTGACTCTAAAAGGCATTCTGATGGGCATTTTCTTTATAATTAAATTATTGTCCTCAGGGGTTGCTGTGTGATTGTGCTAAGTTAATGAAACTATCACCAAGGTCTTCAGCGTTCAGACTCCCTCCCTGGGTAAAGTCCTAAATCTTAATTATTATTATTATTATTATTATTGACTGCAACCACAGCTAAAGAGTTATTTGGGATGGGGCACTGAGGAGGAGCAGGGAATTAATTTTAATAGCTTGCCCAGCTTCCTGTTATATAACCTAGTAGCGCATTGGTAAAGGCTTGTAACCGTACGCATCCATATCTTTTAGGATGGAGAAAGGGACTGTGTCAGACACAAGCAAGCACCTTCTATGGTGTGGTTCCTATGCACATTAGGGTCTCGCTTAGTTTTGAAGGATCCTCATTAATTGTTTAGCAAAGAGAACGGGATAAAAAAAGACCCATGAGACAATGTACGGTTGAGGATCCTACTGCATCGCAGAAGAAATCCTACAAATATTGCAGGAAGGGCTTTGGTTGGTAAAAGAGTGTTGCTGTGAGATGAGTACCAAAAGCAAAATAATTCAGATGCTGGCAACATGGGGCTGCGTTTTCCCGTTGCCCTGTGACGGGCGGGCAGAAATTGAGACGTTTGGGTCCTGTATGTGGAGGTCCCGCCTCGTTCCTGTCGTTAGGCGGTTTGATCAGCATGGGATAAAGGGAGGTCATGATCCCCCATGAAGCGCTCCCACCCTTGCTAGCTCCTTTGCGCAGGTGGGCACTTTAGATCTCCTGCAATTTTCATGGATTTGGCCTGGCTTCAAAGGCAGTTCAGAAGAGGTGTCATGAACCATGGGGGAACCCTAGTGTGGAGTCAAGAACCTTTTGAGAAGTAAGTTCAAGACATTTTGACAACTTCACATGTCAGAATGTAATGATAAATGACAGGTTAAATATATTTTTAATTCAGTGATTAATGATAGGGCTTTGTTCTTAAAAGGTAAGTGACCATTAAATCGACCAGCATTGCGATAGTGGGAAGGTGTACAGGTGCATTACAGTATATTATACATGGAAAAAGTGCTTTTCTACATTGACCAGCATTAATATTCAGATTTGACTGTGTCATTTGTCCCCTGTGATTTAATTTTTCAATTGAATGACAGCTCAGACATCTGTTACTCTGCATTTAAACTTGAACAGATGGCTGAGATCTTTCAATGACCTGAAGGCCAGAATTTTACGCCTTTGGAGTGGGTGCGCTATGGCCCCGAATTCGCTTGAGAAAACGTTGAGTGTATGTGTTGACATCATCGTGCTGTCGCGCTGGAGTTGGGGGGTTGGAAGCATGCCTGCCGACAACTGCAGTGGCAATTAAGGCCATTAAAAAGGCAATTGTCTGGAATTTTATATGGCCCATGCAATTTAATGCTCGCTGCACAGGACACTAGGCCAGGCAGCCATCAAATTTTTAATTGAAACTCGATCCAGGGCAGGATATAAGGCAACCAGGATTGTAGCAATTTGAATAGGTAGGAATTTAGATGTGAGTTTGTCGGAGGCGTTTTTCACACAGTTTGTTGCATTTCCTGTGTTTTCTGGAGTACTCTTTAGGTTACAAGCTTTCTCAGAGGCTTTCTGCCAAGTGCCCCCTTCAGGGCACTATCCTGTGCCATCTGTATTTCAGCAAATGGGGATTGTCTACTCTGCTAGAGGGACCTCCTCCTCCTCCGAAGAGGAGAGAGCCAGAGGGGAGAGGATGCCTGTCCGTGGGCAGTGTCCCAGAGTATAACCTCCGGGAAAAGATACACAGAATTGCAAGATGGAAGGGTCATCGGAAGATCCCGTTATCCTGCAGCTAGAATCTGCAGGCAGTGCCCCAGCTACCTGGACAGACTGGACTGGAGTTTAGAAGAGTGAGGGGTGATTTGATTGAAGTATACAAGATCCTGAACGGCCTTGACAAGGTGGTCATGGAAAGGATGTTTCCTCTTGTGGGTGAGTCCAGAACTAGGGGGCACTGCTTTAAAATTAGGGGTCGCCCTTTTAGGACAGAGGAGAATTTTTTTCTCTCAGAGGATTGTGCGACTTTGGAATTCTCTGCCTCAGAAGGTGGTGGAAATGGGGTCATTGAATATTTTTAAGGCAGAGGTAGATAGATTCTTTTTAGGCAAGAGAATCAAAGGTTATCAGGGGAAGATGGCAATGTGGAAATTGAAACACAAGATGATCAGCCATGATCTTCTTGACTGTCGGAACAGGCTCGAGGGACCGAATGGTCTACTCCTGTTCCTATTTCTTATGCTCTTATGGACATGCCTGAGGTCCAATGCCGAAGGGGGCTCCATCTCTCCAGGGCCACCATGACCTCCAGGTGATTGGCCCAGAGATCGCCTCAAACTGTGCATGTGGTGACCCTATGCCAGTGGCGCTTAAGGTTACAGTGGCCCTGAATTTTTTTGCCCCTTGTTCTTTCCAAAGCGGGAGATCTGTGTGTTGTTTCCCAATCTGCGTCAAGCTGGTCACTGACACGCTGTTCAGACAGGTCAGTAATTTTATTCATTTTCAGACCGATGAAGCCAGCCCAGCTGAGCAAGCCAGAGGCTTTGCTGCAATTGCTGGGTTCCCCCGCAACCAGGGAGCCAGAGGTAGCGTGCATGTGACCATAAAGGTGCCAGCGGGTTATACGGGTGCCTTCGCCAGCAGAAAGGGGTGCCCTGCACTCCCTGAACATCCAGATTGTTTGCGACCACAAGATTCAGATTTTGCAGGTCTGTGCCAGGTACCCGGGCAGCTACCATGATGCATACACCCTGCGGCACTCCCAGGTGCCAAGGCTCTTCATCATTCCAGCTCAGTTAGATGGTTGGCTCCCAGGTGATAAAGCCTAATCCCTGAAAAAGTGGCCCAAGGACGGAAGCGGAGGAGAGGTACAAAAGAAGTCATGCCTCTACAAAGTGATAATTGAGAGGGCCATTGGGCTGCTCAAGAGGAGGTTCCGCTGCCTGAAAGCCAGGCTCCCAGTACCTCCCTCCGCCGAACAGCCCGGCCCCACCCCACCTCCACGAACAGCTCGGGTGCCCTGACTCCCCCAACGCCCAATCCACCCCCCCCCACCCACCGCACCTCCAACAAGCAGTCCCGACATGTTGCTGCTGCTGCTGTCACAGAACCACGGTTCCCAGCAGGCTGCAGCCTTTCTGAGATCGGCCAATTCTCGGCAGGTAATGTGCAGTTTGTCTTCTAGTGTTCCTTTAGCTGGAGAGCAGCCCTGCGCACATATGCAGAGGAAAATGCCTTAAAGGGACTAAATCCTGGCCGAACAGTGCAACATTACAGGTCAGGTGACCTGATCAGGAGTGCCATTATGGAGGAGGTGGCCCTGACAGCAAGGGGGATAGGAGAAAAAGTCCCAGAACTTCAAGTAAAGTTAAAGAAAGCTCAAAGTGAAACCAAGACCTGCAAAAGGAGCAGATTTGAAGCAACATGAGCTTGAAAGAAGCCATGAAGATCTGAGGAGGCAGCTGGAGGTTGATGGCTCCTTTGGAGCAGTGTTGTTCTGCCTGATACGGCCAAATGTCTGAAAGTGTACTTGGAAGGTGAAGCTTGAGCGTGCTTGCAGGCGTCGAGTAATTGCAGAAAGTGAGACTGAACAATGTGTCAAAACTATTTTCAGTTTCTGGAGCCACCACATTGCATGCCAGTCATCACCTGTTTAGTCTGTGCCTATTTATTTTTCTCCAATGCCTGGCTCTCAATACCTCGAAGTGGCAGGTTAACAGCTTCTAAAATAAAACAGCCTAAAATCCACTGGCCTACTCAGTACTCACTGCCAGCCAGAGGGGAGAAAGGCCTCAGTCAGAATTGGTCACAGCTGCCCACAGGAAACAGGACAGTTTCTAAAATCTCCTAAAATCAACTAAACAAACCACCAAAACTGGCCGATAACAACCACAATGACCACAAAGCAAAAAAGCATAACCTCCTTTTGTAGAGAAAGTGAAGAACCTTCGAGTACTGTCACACTGAGTGACGATGGAGGGGAGAGCTCCTCAGAGACAGATACAAAATTGAGCACACAGTGTACATCTGAAACTGAGCTTGATGCAGTGGCAAGTCAGTTTCCCTGTGTGGATGTGTGGACAGAGGAAGTTTGGAAGAGGAAAGAAGAGACATATCCTTGGTTAGACTATAAGGACGAAAAACCTGGATGCAAAGTGTGTGCAAGTATTAGTAGCTTATCACTTTTCACATCCAAGGGATTGAGACTTTTGAATGAATGGTGTTTGTAGCAAGTGACATACAATGGGTCCAGCGGAGTGCGTGTTTAAAATTTCTCAGAAAAAAAACTGTAGAACACAAACTGCCGAAAGCACACATCACAGCGCAACATGGAGAAGTGGACCATGGTGTCCCAGAGGGAACAGTCCCTATGGAATTGTGAAGGTCAGGGGTGGGGGGGAGCGGGTGGTGAAAGGAAGTTGTTTGGTGGTAGCATCATGCTGGAGTTGGCGGAAATGGCAGAGGATGATCCTTTGAATGCAGAGGCTGGTGGGGTGAAAAGTGAGGACAAGTGGGACCCTATCATGGTTCTGGGAGAGAGAGGGAGATGTGAGGACAGAGGCGTGGGAGATGGGTCGGACACGGTTGAGGGCCCTGTCAACCACTATGGGTGGGAAACCTCGGTTAGTGAAGAAGGAAAGTTTTGGAAAGGGGCACCATTGGAACAGATGCGATGGAGGCGAAGGAACTGAGAGAATGGGATGGAGTCCTTACAGGAAGCGGGGTGTGAGGAGCTGTAGTCAAGGTAGCTGTGAGAGTCGGTGGGCTTGTAGTGAATATTGGTGGACAGGCTATCACCAGAAATTGAGACAGAGAGGTCAAGGAAGGGAAGGGAAATGTCAGAGATGGACCATCTGAAGGTGATGGAGGGGTAGAAATTGGAAGAAAAATTGATAAATTTTTTCAGGAGCACCGAAACAGTCATCGATGTACCAGACAAAGAGTTGTGGGAGGGGGCCTGAGTCGGACTGGAACAAGGAATATTCCACATGCCCCAAAAAGAGACAGGCAAAACTGGGGCCCATGCAGGTACCCATAGCCACGCCTTTTATTTGGAGGAAGTCAGACAAGTTAAAGAAGAAATGTTCAGTGAGAGGAGTCAGATGGAGGAGAGTGATGGTGGATGGAGATTGTTCGGGCCTCTGTTCAAGAAAGAAGCAGGAAGCCCTCAGGTCATCCTGGTGAGGTAGAGGGATTGGACGTCCATGATGAAGAGGAGGTGGTTAGGGCCAGGGGACTGGAAATTGTTGATATGACTTAGGGCATCAGAGGTGGGCAGAGACTGGACAAGGGGAGAGAGAATGGAGTCAAGGTAGGAAGAAATTAGTTCCAGGGGGCAGGTAGGCCAACATGAATGGTCTATCGGGACAGTCCTGTTTGTGGATTTTGGGGAGGAGGTAGAAGCGGGCTGCCCAGGGCTGGGGTCTATGAGGTTGGAAGCTGTGGAGGAAAGATCTCCAGAGGAGATGAGGTCAGTGACAGTCTTGGAAACAATGGCTTAACTTGTTGCAACTTCAAAGTGCAAATAGTGTTGACCGGGAATTGTCCTGCATTCCTGCTACACTGTTGCCAAAATTATTGACCACATAGCTACCCAGATGAGGAAGACGATTTGCCAGCATATCAAAGTAATCAAGAGTAAAATTTTGATTCTCATTGATGAATCTACAATCCTAAGTAACAAAACTGCTCTGGTCCTTCGCTTGAAATATGAAAGTGATATGAGAGATGATCAACACTTCGTGTTTTTAGATCTGATTGAACTTCCAGACCAAAAAACTGAAATGATAGTTAAGTATCTTGAATTTCTCACGAAACAGGACTTTGATGACTCATACCTGAGGCAGCGTCTTGTTGCGTTTGCTACTGATGGACCTAGTGTTATGCTGGGCACCAAATCAGGTGTAGTTCACAGACATATGGAGCAATACCCAGATATTATTATTTGGCATTGCCTGAACCATAGATTAGAATTTGCAGTGGGCGATTTGGTGATAGATGTTCATGGAATGAATCATTCCCATTCCTTTATTAAACAAATGATACTCTGTGTATCATAGATCACCTTTTAATCAGAGGCAACTGGCAGAATGCACTACTGAATTAGGACAACATATTTCCATAATGGGCTATATTTTAAGCACCAGATGGGCAGCGAGTTCATTTCGAACAGTGTTGGCTGGGTGGTGCAACAATGAAGCATTATGTGGTCACTTTGAACTGGCAATGAAAGATGAAACATGGTCTGCGTCTGACAGGAAAACCCGTGAGGGTCTGTTAAAGAACATTTCCTCAAAACAGTTTCTCTTAGACTTAGCTCTGATGCATGACATATTACATGAACTCGGCATGCTCTCAGACTGCTTGCAGAAACACACTACAATGATTGTGCATGCAGACAAACTCATCCTTCACAGCATATACTTTTCACATAGACTGAAAGAGCGACTGGTATAAAAACTCTTGAGGCCACAGTTGTAATCACACAGGGAAAGTTTGGAATGGTTTCGTTAGGGAGCACAGTAAGGTTATTAGCATTGATTATCAGCATCTTACCAGCCTCGTTAATAATTTAGAAAATTAAATGATCACAACCATGTTATTGAAAGGCCCTCGTTCAGCCTCTGAAGCCCAATCCAGTTATGTGTCTGAATGACCACTTGTGCATTCTTGACCAAGACCAGTGGCCAGCTGAAATGCCACCAGGTTATGGAGAATCTGCAAAAGTTTCTTTCTGCAAGCAGTACGCCTTCTCCTCCCTCCCAGAAACATGGTAGGGTCCCCCTTGTCCTCACTTATCACCCCACCAGCCTCTGCTTTCAAATAATCATCCTCCGCCAACTCCAGCATGATGCCACCACCAAACACATCTTCCCTTCATCCCCCCCGTCGGCATTCCGTAGGGATCGTTCCCTCCGGGACACCTTGGTCCACTCTTCCATTACCCCCTACTCCTCAACCCCCTCCTACAGCACCTCCCCATGTGAACGCAAAAGATGCAACATCTGCCCCTTCACTTCCTCTCTCCTCACCGTCCAAGGGCCCAAACACTCCTTTCAAGTGAAGCAGCATTTCACTTGCACCTCCCTCAACTTAGTCTACTACATTCGTTGCTCCCAATGCGGTTTCCTCTACATCGGAGAGACCAAACACAGACTGGGTGAGCGCTTTGCAGAACACCTTCGGTCTGTCCACAAACATTACCCAGACCTCCCTGTCGCTTGCAATTTTAACACTCCACCCTGCTCTCATGCCCACATGTCTGTCCTTGGCTTGCTGCATTGTTCCAGTGAAGCTCAATGCAAACTGGAGGAACAACACCTCATCTTCCGACTAGGCACTTTACAGCCTTCCGGACTGAATATTGAGTTTTAGATCTTGAACTCCCTCCTCCATCCCCACCCCCTTTCCGTTTCTTCCCTCTCCTTTTTGTTTTTTCCAATAATTTATATAGATTTTTCTTTTCCCACCTATTTCCATTATTTTTAAATGTATTCCACCCATCGTTTATTTCACCCCGCCCCCACTAGAGCTACCTTGCTTGTCCTACTCTCCACTCTTAATTAGCACATTCTTTTAGATAATATCACCACCTTCAACACCTCTCTGTTCTTTTGTCTGTGACATCTTTTGGTTATCTCCTCCTTTCACTCCTTGCTTGTCCCAACAACCCCCCCCCCCCCCGCCCCCCCGGCTTCTCTTCCTCCCACCCCCCTTAAACCAGCTTATATTTCACTCCTTTCCTATTTTTACTTAATTCTGTTGAAGGGTCACGAGGACTTGAAATGTCAACTTTGCTCTTCTCCGCCGATGCTGCCAGACCTGCTGAGTTTTTCCAGGTAATTCTGTTTTTGTTTTGGATATCCAGCATCTGCAGTTCTTTGTTTTTAAATTGTTACCTACTTCAGTAATCAATGTATTGAGAGATTATGGGGAGGAAGCTGGGCAACGCATTTCCCAGGACTTACAGCCATTATAAATTGCACACAAGAAGCACTGCAGAATGTGAGCGAGAATTCAATCAAATGAACTTAATTATAACACCAACGTGCTCAAGAATTCTCACAAGCTGGGTATCAGCACTCATGTTTGTCAGACCACATGGGTCCCCCTCCTGACGCATTAGATCCAATACCATATGTCACAACCTGGCTGCGATGTCATCGATCGGCAGAGGACTCGAGGACAAGATGAGCCTCTCCCTCTAGTACATGTGTGGAACCCGACCCTTTGTGGAAATTATTGTGAAGCGTTGGTTGCAGAAATTGCAGAGGTGTCATGGTGTCAACTTTTTGAAAGTTTGTGGTAATAAAGACACTGCAGACCATGATGCACTGGAAAGTCTGTTGGTGAGTTTGCTATGCTAATTTCAGATGAAAACCTTTTGCTGAACAAACTTACAATGTTGATGAAATGAGTCTGTCCTGATGATATGCCCCTCGTAAAAAAAACACTGGCAACAGCTGAGGAGTGTGCACCAACGGGTGTTAAGGATGCTAAGGATAGGTTGACTGTCCTTGGTTGTGCCAATGAGGCTGGTGCACAAAAATATAAATTGGATGTAGTTGGGAAGAGCAAATGTCTCAGGTGTTTCAAGGGTATTTTTAAGGCAGAGGTGGATAGATTCTTGGTAAGCAATGGGGTGATAGGTTATCAGTGGTAGGTGGGATGAAGATTTCAGGTTACCATCAGATCAGCCATGATCTTATTAAATGGCGGAGCTGACTCAAGGGGCTGAATAGCCCACTCCTGCTTCTTGTTCATATGATATTACCTGTTCACTAGTATACCAATAAGAGAGTCTGAGTAACCAGGGACTTGTTTTCTGACTGGTTTCACAACCACTTTGTACCAGACACACGTTCGCATGGTCATGCATTCAAGCTGATTTGAAGAAAACTGTAAAATCATGTTGCTCCTGGACAATTGTGAAGCACCTCTCTCTGCTGAACTCTTGGTGAAGAACAGTGTTTTCGCTGATTACTTCCACACTCCTCCACCCAGTAATGATGAGGATGACATAGTGAATCCAGTGAAGAAAGTGACCATAGATATTATTAAGATATGTGATGGGTTGATAGATGCACTCTAGCAACGTGCTTTTAAAAGCAAGAAATAATGTTGATCTATAAAATAAAAGACAAGCTTATGAAACAAAAATTGTTTTGATGAGGCAGATGAAGCTGGAAGGACTACCCGAGAATGCCTTCCAGCAGAGTATGTAGATAATCTGAACTCTCTCCTACAAGCAGAATGGAAGATAGTGCCAAGGATGGGAACTTATTACAGGTACACTATATTTATTATTCAGCGATACATCTTACTTTTATAGCCATTTTATTGACTTTACACTATAGTTAGCCTAGGCTTAGGCTATTGTAATGTAAGTAGGCCTGGTCCTATATGCCATATCTGAAAACCAAAATTATCTAAAATTAGGAATGTGATTGGCCCTGAGGATTTCAGATAACAGATACCAAATCTGTAAAATAGTGCAAAATGAAATTCTAGCGAGCCACAATAAAGACTAATGATTTAAAATACCACACAGTTAAAAATAAAATGCCTACACCGACTGGTACTAATATTTCTCACTTTAAAAGCATAGTTTGCTGGTTTTGGGGACTCAAATGATTAATACATAGCAAAACAACGTAATAGTGGGCTGAATTTTCCCCCTGTTGGGGGTGAAGTTGAAGGGCAGGCGCGCACAGGCGCACTTCCGATCGGCACCCCCAATTGGGGACGCGGTGCCATTTTATGTGGGCGGGCCAATTAAGGCCTGTCCAGCGTGACGTCCACTTGGAAGCGCTATGTGCTCCCTGTACAGGCGGGGGGAATCCCAAAATCGAGAGTGCGGTCTTTTGCGCATGCACACGAAAGAGCGCACTCATCTCCCTGAGGCTAAGTGCAGCCTCAGGGAGATCGGCTCTAAATGTTAAAAACCTAAAAGTAGAAAAATAAAATTTCCCTAATATGTCCCCTCACGTGACAATGTCGCATGAGTTGGGACATGTCCACAATTTTTACAAAACCTTTATTAAAATTTTTTAAAACCTACATGAAACCTCATCCCTCCCGTGGGTGAGGTTTCATGCTTTTTCTAATTCATACCAGGGCTCCTGGCCTGCCTGCCAACCTTAAGGTTGGATGGGCAGGTCCTTTAATTACATAATTTTCTCTTTCAATGGCCTCAATTGGCCATTGATAGGTCAGCGGATGCACAGCTGATTTTGCTGCACCCCCGCCTACCTGAAAATTTAAATGAGGCGTGGTGACATCAGGAGTTCCGCCTGATGTCACCGCGTGTCATTTTACGCCGACGCATAAAATCCTGCCCAGTATGTTTAGAAATGATCTGGCCAACAGATTTTCTTAGAGCTCCTGCACCTCAAAATTTCCCTCTACTCCACTGGTGTGAGGTAAATTGAAACTCAAACTGAGATTAAGATGGAACTGAGAAGGGTCCAAACTCTTTTTCCTGGAAGCCACCTGTAAGAATGGAAGATCAGACTGTGCAGCCTTTTTTAGCATGACTTGATTTTCTGACATTAACTGGAGGAACTCAGCTGGTGCAAATTTGATGGTATTTTAGCCTTATTACTAATACAGCATAATATAATTGTTATGTTCATTGGTTTCAAACTCCAGTGAATTGTTTGTATTTCTTTGGAATAATTTTAGAAATTGTGCAAACGTGGATCTTAATTGGAGTGAAAATCACATCACTAATGATGAAACTTGTGTGCCTGACAAACAGGTAATCATCTGGAATCTTTAATTATTATGCCTTGTGCTATGATCCCCAGCTGAGTTTACCACTGGACAAGGTTACTCCCAGAGTGGAACCCAGCTCGATAGAACCTAAATTTGTTTGTTCAGATACGTGGAAAGTAGCTACTGAACAGAGTCACCGGAGTCAGCTAATGAACTTTTAACAAAAGTGTAAAACATTTATTAAACAAGAAAAGATGAACTATATTACAATACTCCTTCACCCACAACTGTACCTTTACGGATATATACAGATTTGTCAGGATAACACAAGTTACAAAAGCTATCTTATACTCTAATGTTCACCTGTAAGTACAGTCCATGTAAACATATGGCACCCTGTGGTCAGGCACACCATATTCTGAAACCAAGTGACAGATGCCACCCCAGACAGATGTTATGGATCTCTCCTCAACTCCCCCCAGACGCTTGTTACACCACGAGCCAATTGGTCTCACTGAACTCCATTTTTCACATGAGGGTTTCCAATCTCCACTCTCCAAGAACTTACTTTGGAATCTTCTCCCAAACAGTGCTTTCTTTTAGATGGCTTCCACAAGGGTTTTGAACTTTCTTTCTGATGTTCCTCTTCCCTGGGTCATCACATGCATTCAAGCTGTCTTCCACTTACTCTCTCTCACTGACTCAGCTGTCAACAGTACACCACTGCTTCATATGCCCATAGCAAAGAGTTACAGACCTTCAGCTGTCTCTCTGGACCTTCTGGCCTCTTGCAACCTGATCTCACTTTTTAAATCTGCTTTCTTCAGATCCTGTCTCTTCAAATCTGAAGCTTGGAGCCTTCCTCTTGGCCCCTCACTCTTAACTTCACTTAACAGGACTTTTTCCAGGTTCCTGTCCTTCCCTTTGACAAGAAGGTGTTTTTAGGACTTTCTCCTGTTCCACTCCCCTGGATTTGGGGACTTTCTTCTTTAGCTTGGGATTGGCTATCTGTCCCTTCTAGGTGGCTTCTGTTTGGCAGCTATCTTGAAACTGAACTCAAAACTGTTGTTTCTTTAGTTTTTCTGTCTGTGCCTGTGGGAGGGACCTGCCTCTGTGGACCCCTGTTGCTAGGCAACAGCCCAGTTTCTCTACTCTTGTTTGGTTAACTTAGCTGCAACAATTGTAAACCTCTGATTAGAAATGCAGGCACCTTTTAAATTGAAGCTAAAAATCAATTTGACTTTTTCTTAACACACAGATGTAGAAATACAAATCAAACTGAAACTTGAAAGCTAAAACTCATTCGTAACGCCTACAACTACCAATATAACTTAAGCTATCTCTATTTCTTAACACTTGAAAGAGGCAAGAAAGCTTTGGGGGGATATTAGACATACTCTTGATTAATTAAAATGCAACCTGATACAAGATTTGCAGCCCACACTCCTGTTGACTGTTGTACAATGCAAGGAAAATTACACCTGGACATTTATAAGCCAGAAAGATCATACATCACATGCAATGTATTCCATTATTTCAGTGTACACTGTATTAGAATGCAGGAGTGCAGAGGATTGTTGGAAAATCATGACAGAAGGGTACATTTTTGGTTGCATAGCAGAGTTGTAAGCACTGTTATTGTACGATACAATAGGGACTGGTGAGCATGCTGTCTGTAAACACATAAGTCACTGGTGTTTGAAATGAATGGAAAAACAATTTACATTTTACGACCAGTTTCCCAGTAGCTATGTTGCATTCATTATTTCACTCCAATAATTATTAGTTACCCACTGAGTTCAATAAACCATTTTAAACCCTCACGTCCACTACCTGTTCAGGAGGCAGTTTTGTAAAATGGCTATATTGTGTGGTAGTAAATGGTACGAATAGGTAAAAATTGCACATTTGATATTGTGAAGTCCTTAGCCAAGTTGTAATATCCCAGAACGGAAAAACAGTAAAAACTGGGAAATAAGAGCACTGGTCCAAACTGTTTTTTCCTTCTGGGATCCAAGCTTGAGTTTTTCCACAGCAGCATTTCTGTGGTCACTTTTATGTTCATGCAAAGTGGTTTTTGGCACTATAATGGCAAAAGTGACTGTATTGGGGGAGAGGCCATGAAAGCAATCCAGTCTATTTTTACGGACATTCCTGCTCGGAATGAGTGTCCAGGGACAGCTCATGGGCTTTGGGCCTACAAAGATTGAGCGGCTCCAAGGCTGCTGGACTGATGGTCAGGTAAGTGACAGTATGGGGTGTTTGGTAGGGTTGCAGGGGTGGAAAGGCACGAGCATGAAGCAGCATTGGCCCCAAACCTTATTTGTGGGACCTGGAAAAACACTATTCACCTTGGGGGTAAGCTCCACTTACCCCACCGCCCCCCTCTCTCTCCGGGTACCTCGTGCTCCCACCTGAGCTGCTGACACTCATCCTTAGCACCAGTGCCTCACAGTCACCATACAGAAATATCATTTGTTCTTCTGAACTTAAGCCCCTGAGGCTCAGATCCCCACCCTTGTTGGAATGGCTGGTACATTGCCTTTAGGCCCTCTGGGAGTCTGACCTCCTTCCACTTTCAGCTCAGTGACCATCCAGGGAGAGGCAGGTGGCTGCCATAGCAGGCAGCTGGTGCTGCTACCGTTGAAACGTGTTGCCGTGGGAAGCCCTCTGCCCTGGATCCTCAGCAGCGGTGATGGTGCAGTTGCATGAGCTGCTCCCATTGCCATGCAGAAGGCTGGCAGCAGGGAAATGCGTCTGAGGGTGGATGAAGTCTGGTCAGGGTGAGGGGCCTTCCGGACAGTTGGCATTCACTTGCCAAGCAGTGATAGCACTCTTTGCCAGAATCAGTGCTGTGCAAGGCAGCCTCCCATCTTGCCCATGGCTGTTCAGTGTAATTGATCAAAGCCTTCACAACTTGTCAGTTTCGCCTCCGGCTTTGCTATCACCCTCTCCTCACTGCTAGGTGGGAGACACAGCATGAGACTGTTCCACTTTTGGGGATAAAGGGATTCCACTGGGAATATCCCTGTTAATTGTCTCTTTAACAGATTCAGTTGGCTTCCTGTCCTTCGGAAATGCGGGAGGAGGCAGAAACACATCTGGATACTATCCGTCAGTATTTTGTCGAATCTTCCTGACTCCCCCTAACTAACTCCAGACCCACCTCCATGGGCTTGGGACTATTCACTACCACTCCTCCATTCATTTGAGAAGATTCCTGTCCAAATCTGTTTAATATGAAACATAATGCAATATGCTCTTATCTTCAGGATATTCCCATTTTCCCCATAATTAAGCATTTAACCACCACCAGCTGCATAAGTCTGTAAACAACTTTATGTTCATTTGTAGAATTTGATTTCAGAGGAATGTGGTGAATAAGAATAACGAATGCAGCCATAGTCTATGATGGGGGCTAAGACTAACAGCTTTTCTTTCAGCTTCCTGATTGGTGAAGAGCACATGATGGTATTTAAACCTAATTTTTCCAAGATAAGAAACCTCACTTGCAGCCAGCATCTATTCAAACACACAAGGCACATGACCTGCGGCATTCCAGTATGTGCCACTAGTGGGCCGGACTCCCACTGCCAGTTCTACATATGAACACATGAGCTAGGCGCAGGAGTAGGCTACTTGGCCCTTCGAGCCTGTTCCACCATTCAATAAATCATGGCTGATCTGATTGTAACCTCCCGCCTACCCTCAATAACCTTGCGCCCCCTTGTTAATCAAGAATCTATCTAGCTCTGCCTTAAAAATATTCAAAGACCCTGCTTCCACTGTCTTTTGAGGAAGAGTCCCAAAGACTCACTACCCTCAAAAAAAAATTCTCCTCATCTCTGTCTTAAATGAGTGATCCCTTATTTTTAAACTGTAACTCCTAGTTCTAGATTCACCCACAAGAGGCGACATCCTCCACATCTGTCAGGACTCCTCAGGATCTTAAAGGTTTCGATCAAGTCACCTTTTACGCTTCTAAACCTGGATAATTATATCTGCGGACTATATGGATAAGATGGAACTAATTAATTCATTTTGTCAGTAATCTTGAAGTTGGCTTTTAATGTGCCATTTTTTCCTGATTTATGTTGTCCATTGTGGTGCTTACATTTCATGCTGGTATCTGCCAAGTTTTTTTCACAGTATCATAGAATCTTTACAGCACAGAAAGAGGCCATCTGGTCCATCGAGTCTGCACTGGCTCCTTGAAAGAGCTTTCCACCTAGTCCCATTCCCCTGCCTTATCCCCGTAACCTTGCATATCCTCTCTTTTCAGGTAGCAATCCAATTCCCTTTTGAATACCTCGATCGAACCTGCCTCCACAACCCTCTCTGGAAGTTTGTTCCAGACTCCAACCACCCTCTGGGTGAAAAAATTTCCCCACATCAGATTTAGCCTTTTGCCAATTATTTTGAATCTGTGCCCTCTAGTTCTTGATATACCATTGAGTGAGAACAGTTTCTTACTATTTACCTTGCCCATATCCCTCAGGATCTTTAATATCTCTATCAAGTCTCCTCTTGGCCCTCTTTTCTCCAAGGAAAACAGATCCAACCTCTCCAACCAACCTCATAGCGACAGTTGTTCATCCCGAGAATCATTCTTGTGAATCTCCTTTGTACTCTCGCCAATGCCTTCATGTCCTTCCTCAATTATGGCACCCAGAACTGGACACAGGACTCCAGATGAGGCCTAATTAGTGTCTTATACAAGTTTAACCTGAACTCCCTACTCTTGCACTCAATACCCCTGTTGATAAGACCTAGGGTACTATATGCTTTATTAACTGCTCTCTCAACATGCCCTGTCACCTTCAATGATTTATGTCCATATACGCCAAGGTCCCTTTGTTCCTGCACCTCCTTTAGAGATTCTCCCTTTATTGTATACTGTCTCTCCATATTCTTCCTGCCAAAATGAATCACCTCACCCTTCTCTGCATTGAACTTCATCTACTACTTGTCCGTCCGTATATCATTTATATTTGCCAATAAAGTTAGTTGCCTTAGCTTGAAAAATCTCTTCTTAACAAGCTGTCAAATCAAAGGTCACTTGATAGTACCAGCCCACTGTTACTTTGACACAGACTATGTTGCAAACTGGATACTTGTTAGCCATTTGATTATGCAAAAATCTGTAAGGACAGATGCCTAAAAAGATCCAGCTTCCAGTTGGCAATGGATAAGAGATGATTTAGGAGCTACTGCTGAATGAATCTCTCGAGAGACACTAAGGGTAAAACAGAAATACAAATTCTGTAATAATTAATTAATGTGTGTTGGGATTCACAAATTAGGTAGACTTCTAAAAAATACCTGTTAGACCAACCAAACCAATAAAAAGGAAATAGCAGGAGCCCAATACTAGAAAGTGTCGATGCAGATAACTGAAAGAGGAAAAAGAATACTTTGGGCAGTATTTAAAGCAAGCGAGGGGAAGGGGGTCTCGCCCACCACAGGAGGGCTGCCGAGTGTCTCCTTTGGGGGAGGCCAGCAGCTTTAAGTGCCAATCAGCCACTTAAGTGGGCAGCGGCTGCCTTTCCCTGGCATCAAGGACGCCGGGACAAAAATGCTGCTTCCCCCGAAGAGCTGCCAGCCAATCAGAGGCTGTGCATTGCAGGCAGCGCCACTGGGAGAGTGGTGGTAGCTGCCAGTAATGCACCCATCAGAGGCGCTGGATCGATGAGGGACCTGGGCCAAAGGTGTGATGGCAGGTTGGGCTCGTGGGGTAGGGGGTTGGTGGTGGGCAGCAAGGGAAGGGGCGTGGTTCACAGTGGGCAGCCCTTCTTGATACTGCTCCCGCGGTGAGGCACTGAGTGCCTTTGAATGAGGGACTGCCTGCTGAACCCGCAATTTTCAGGTTGCCACATAGCGAGTCCCTGCCCACAGATGGTTGAATAGCAGCAATGGTGCGATGAGGCCCTTAAGGGGTATTAATTGCCCAATTAATTGGTATAGTGGTCTGAAGGTGATGGGGTTCCCACCTAGTACCCTCCTTTTTTTTTGTTCATTCTGGGATGTGGGCGTTTCTGGTTAGGCCAGCATTTATTCCCCACCCCTAATTGCCCTTGAGAAGGTGGTGGTGAGCTACCTTCTTGAACCTCTGCAGTCCATGTGGTGTAGGTACACCCACAGTGCTGTTAGGGAGGGAGTTCCAGGATTTTGACTCAGTGACAGTAAAGGAATGGCGATATATTTCCAAGTCAGAATGGTGAGTGCCTTGGAGGGGAACTTCCAGGTGGTGGTGTTCCCATGTGTCTGCTGCCCTTGTCCTTCTAGATGGTAGTGGTCATGGGTTTGGAAGGTGCTGTCTAAGGAGCCTTGGTGAGTTCCTGCAGTGCATCTTGTAGATGGTACACACTGCTGCTACTGTACGTTGGTGGTGGAGGGAGTGAATGTTTGTGGATCTGGTGCCAATCAACCGAGCTGGTTTTGTCCTGGATGGTGCCAAGCTTCTTCAATGTTGTGGGAGCTGCACTCATCCAGGCAAGTGGATTCCATCACACTCCTGACTTGTGCCTTGTAGATCGTAGAGCTGCTTTGGGAGTCAGGAGGTGAGTTACTCGCCGCACAATTCCTAGCCTCTGACTAGCTCTTCCAGCCACAGCATTTATATGGCTAGTCCAGTTCGGTTTCTGGTCAATGGTAGCCCCCAGGATGTTGATAATGGGGTTTCAGCGATGGTAATGCCATTGAATGTCAAAGGGTGATGGTTAGATTCTGTCTTTTTGGAGATGGTCATTGCCTGGCACCTGAGTGGCACGAATGTTGCATGCCACATGTCAGCCCAAGCCTGGATTTTGTCCTGGTCTTGCTGCATATGGCCATAGGCTGCTTTAGTATCTGAGGAGTTGCGAATGTTGCTGAACATTGTGCAATCATCAGCGAACAACCCCATTTCTGACCTTATGATGGAAGGAAAGTTAGTGATGAAGCAGCTGAAGCTGGTTGGGCCCAGGACACTACCCTGAGGAACTCCTGCAGTGATGTCCTGGAACTGAGGTGATTAACCTTCAAGAAGCACAACCTCCTCCCTTTGTGTTAGGTATGACTCCAAGTGGCGGAGAGTTTTGCCCTAATTCTCATTGACTCCAGTTTTGCTAGGGCTCCTTGATGCTGCACTTGATTAAATGCTGCCTTGATGTCAAGCCTGAACAAATGCCCTCCTGCCTCCAACCTTTAGTTTGAAATGTGCAAAATGGACCCGGAAGAACTAGAATGATGTCAAGTTCTGTTGCCATGCTGAACTGAGCTGGGGCAGGAAGAGGTGGTGTCCTGGATTTTCTGTCCCTAGAATAATGTGTCTCTCCAGCCTGGCAGGACTTCAGCTTTCCAGAAGGATGTGACCCTAACTTCTGCGGATATTTTGGATTTAGGTGGGGGATGGGTGGGGTGCTGTTAGGGAGCGATTCATTAACATTTTGGGTAGCCTTCCTGGCCTGTGTATCAGAGCAAGCACCCAAAAGAGGGCTAAATTCTTTCTATAGGAAGCCTGGTAGCCCTATGCCAGAAGCTGCAATGTTGCTGGTAGAACTGTTAGAATTGGCACATTGGCTCAGGCAACCGATTGCTTAGCCAGATGTACACCGATGCCAATCTGTACATAGCTGGCTATGGCGCCAGTGGCAGGAAATATTTCAAGTGATAATTTTCCCTCATTTACACATTACTACACTATGCCTGGCCATGTACAGGATGATGCTTGTCACTTCCAATGGGAAATCCTAGAAGTGGCAGCTGTGAGCAGAGAGCCACTGGATCAGTTCACACTGCCTTACCATCCTAGTCTTCTTGAGTTACATTGAGCCATCTCCTTGATGCAAGAATAAAGTTCAATTGGCAACTGAAAAGCTGAGGAGAAAGGGAAGCACTGAGAGACTAATGAAAGGGAGAAGGTAACAATTTGGTTGTCTGGTGGACATGCCTGTAACATGTACAGTGCCAATGGGTGGAGGTACCGTTGATAATGGCAAATTTTTAGTTTATTAAATAGAGCCTTGTTCCAAACTTTAAGGGAGCTTAAACTCCAAAGAACTTTAAGGAATGCAGACAGTTTCTTAACAGCAGTTGAATTGTTAGATATGGAGCATATTATAATGTCATGAAAAGAATAATTTGAGCTTCTTTCAGCCTCACTTCACAATCGTAAAAGCATCAATTTAAATTATCACATTAAGTTCATGATTATAATTATAAAAGGCTTATAATAGAGAAGAAAGATACTTGGAAAGGTTAGAGGAAGAAAGCATATGACTTTCAATGAATTGAAAGAATATATAATAGAAGATTATTTTCCAATAACTGTTCGACGTGATGTCTGGGTGTGGGTGTTGGACAATGAAATTAAACCCTAATTGAGATGTTGAAAAAGTCAAGAATTATGTCCCAGAAGGAAAAAACAGTAACAACTGGGAAATATTACTGGTCCAAAGTGGTCTTGTATACCTTAAAATGGAACACCTGGGAAATAAGAGTACTGGTCCGAACTGTTTTTCCCTTCTGGGCTGGCCTTTCAAACACCAAGGAACCAGTGGGCAGACAGGAAATTCGAACTCTCTCAGTATCTTGTCAGCGAGTGTTCACCAAGTCACGTGGTCAGCTGGGGACTGCACAACCTATCAGATTGCAACGTGAGAGTTGAAAGATGCTGTGTGTTATAATTGTAATTAGATGGGGCAAAGAGTGAGTGAATTTTGGTTCATATTTGGGGCAACGGAGAGAAAAATAAGGGATGAAGTCAGTGAAGCCCAAGCACCACTATGATATCTAAGCGCAGGACACACTGTGGCTCAATTCCACTGATTATCAAGTAGTACTTTTATACAGTTTGTAACTGGGTGTGTGTCTGCTGACAGCCATGCTAAGTGGCACATGAGTCTGCAGTTAATGCAGAACAACCATATAGCTGGAGAGAGAGTGTGCTCACTTTCATGGTAAGTCATGCGTCACTAGTTGACTCATAATCGAGTCAATCATAGAAGGTGTTTGATGGAAATGATTTAAATCCCAAAATGAAGGTTACAACGATACAAAGAAGATTCCAGAATACCTGGAGCCATGCAAAGGCCTTTAAAACCCGACATAGGGATCTGCAACCTGCAGCAGCAGAGCCACACGTGGCTCGTGTGCACCTTTCAACCTTGATCGATCAACCCCATTTTGATGGTAATTAAATGGCTTGCTTTTTTTTAAAAAAGGAAACTCTTACTAACGTTGGCTGGGATTTTCTGCTCCCAACCCTGGCGGGTGTCGTGGCGGGTGGGAGCGGAAAATATCGTGAGATGAAAAAGATCAGGTTCACATTGGCGGGAAAACAGGGTCCTTTCATCTGTTCGGGACTTCAATGGTGGATCGTGTTTCCTGATGCACAATTTCAGGAACATCATTTGAATACACTTAAATGTCATGAATACTCATTATAAAGCATGCTTGCCGGTATCATTTCCCCATGCTGGGTCAAGAGGTTGCGTCGATGTCTAATTAGACCGACGTGTTTCACAACCAAATATAAGTGACTTCCACCTGGCGACCAGCACTTCACTCGTGACTTCGAGGCTTGTTTCTCACAGCACTTGAGGCACCTCGACTCAGTGCCGGGCTTCACGAGCATCATTCCCAGGGGGGGTATCACAGGCAAGGCTCTACCTACCAGACCAGCGGCAAGGCGGGCATGTTGTTGAAGGGGCCGCTGGGCAAGGCCTCCACCAGGGAGGGGCAGTAGTGGGCAGAGGTTCGGCTCAGAAACATGACATGGGGATGCAGGGTGGGGGGTTTCGGTGGGGAGGCATCCTCTTGGCCACAATGGGGAAGAGTCTGTTACAGAGGGATATAAGCAAGTTGGGGCCAGGATAGGAGGATAGAGGTGTGAAAAAGTGCTTCATATTACATGATTGACCTGACAAAGACTGTCCTTGTCCCAGTCCAGGGAGGGTGAGGGCATATTTGTCCAGGGTCAGTCATGCCCAGAATGTTGTGTACAGGTAATGTTCATAACACCACGCACCTCTGTCCTTGGGGGTTTCTGGCATTATACTATGACGCACATGGCAGTCAGGGGAGGCAGCCTATAGATGGGGAAAAGGTAGCCTAGGGGTATTGGAGGCTTCTGGGGAGGGGTGCGCTATATGTCTAACTGGATAGGAGGCTTCAAGATGGGGAGGGGTGAGGTCCACATGGTGCAAAGGCATATCCACCTCCAGGGATTCAGGGGGCAATATGGCAATATAGGGATTTTCACCACAAGCAGAAAGGGTTCAAGGATCGGAGGGGGAGGATTGATAGTTGTTGAATGCGGGAAAACTGGAAATTGAGCTCCTCCAGGCTGACGGGAGGGATTTTTACAGTCACGCGGGGAGGGTTCAAGCTGGTCTGGGAGTGATAGCTCAGCACCACCATCTTCCAACCTGAAGCGATGGCGCAGCAGAAAATTAAAAAGAGCTGGCTCTCTAATGGTGAGGGCTCTGAGGGCTGATTGGAGGATTGGTGCTCTGCACGGGGAGGCTGATTGAATGGGCACCCAACTGATTTGTGTTTCACCAAACGAGGGGAGGTGCACACCAGAGACATGTTAAGAGCCTTTCAGTGGCATTTTAGGGAATCAGGAGAGTTAAACACTGAGGTGCTTTCACACGAGATGAATCCCCGTTCCTGGCACTAATCGAACTCCTTGTAGTCACCCCTTGTTCCAAGCGCTGAAATTCCCCCGAGCTGTAACAAAGTGTGGGGCTATTGGGTGACTGGACAAGTGGAGCCACGTCTTAAAGGCAGGGACTCAGAATACAGTCACTGACAGCTGACCAGATGAGAAGCCTCAGCACCCCCCGCATCAACTAATCACACATCCTCAGTAAACGTTTGCCCTTATGATCTTTTCCAAAGATTCTAGTTAGCGAGTGCAGCGAATGAGGAACCCATTGACGGGCCTGAAAGCTGCACATCCAAGTGACCAGCTGTAGCAGTGGCTGGTGTAGAAGGGTGGGGGGGACTGCTGTATAAAGTAAAGTGCGCTGGCCAATTAGGTGCTGAAACTGGTCCCAGCAACTTGAACCCACAGTCACCCACTAGCCATCGGCAGAAATAAGACATTTGGAGGCTGATGCTCACTCGTGTCTTTTTCTGATTTATGCTGCGGAGAGGAGACCTTCAAGATGGATGCTGGATTTATTGCTGCCTGCATCATCACAAACAGGTAGGAGGGAAGCCGGAGAAGATGCAGACGGAGCTGCCAGGCTCACCAAAGAGGGAGCCACACCCTTATGATCAAGAGGCAGTGGGACCCCTCCAGACACAGAGGATGAGGCTGACAGAAAGGTTGTGTGTAGATGGCTGTCAGACTGAGGGTGTACAGAAGTCTTTGCTGCAGATGCACAACATGTCCAGCGATCTAGTGGCGCACATCTGCCACATTCTGCAGGATTTGATCCCACAGGGACTGGGAGGACATCCATTACCAATAGCAGTTAAAGTTGCCACCGCTGTTAACTTTTATGTAACTGGCTGTTTCCAGGGCTCCACTGCAGACCTCTGTGGGATCTCTCAAGCTTACACACACAAGTGTATCCAGGAGTGAACAGGAGTTAGCCTTTTTGCCAAGGCCCACAACTACGTTAACTTCAATAGCGATCAAGCTAGCCAGGATGCTAGAGTTTTACTGCAATTTCCAGTGTCCCACAAGTGCAGGATGCCATTGACTACACTCATGTGGTTATCAAAGCTCCCTTTGCAGCAGCCATTCCACACACATACAGGAAAGGCAGCCACTCCCTCAATGTCCAGCTGGTCTGAAACCACAAGAAACAAATCCTGCAGGCATGCGCCAGATACCCAGGAGCTGCCACGATTCCCAGATCTTGAGTAGATCGCAGATCCCGGAACATATTCGAAGAGCCACACAGGATCCAGGGTTCACTGCTTGGTGGCAAGGGGTACCCTCAAAGGACGTGGCTGATGATGCCTGTGCAGCGGCCACAAAATGCAGCAGAGAGAACGTACAATGAATCTCATACCACTATCAGAGCGTTGGTGGAGCAAACCATTGGCGTGTTAAAGATGTGATTCCGATGCCCAGACAGATCTGGCGGAGCACTCCAGTACACTCCCCAGAGGGTCTCCCGGATCATCGTGGGGTTTGTGCACTGAACAACCTGGCGCTGCAAAGGGGGAGGAGTTGCCAGATGACGACACAGAGGAGCTGCACATCTACTCTGATGAGGAGGACATCGAAAGGGATGGGGGTGATGAAGTTGAGGAAGCCGAGGCTGCAGGGGATGACACTATTGCACAGATCAGACAAAGCAGGAATGCATGTGAGGTCCTCATAGCCACCAGGTTTCATGAGGAGGATGTTGAGTAAGAGTGAATACCCTTTTGGACAAGTGCCCTCCATCATGGGCCCAAACTAACATCAGTGTGGCTCTCCCTCTCATTTAAACCACTCACTTTAATTGGAGTGTGAGCACTTAACCATCAGGCTCACATTGTCCTGATGCTTTGAAGGATGATAAGGCTTCAGGAGTATGTGTCCTTGCTGAGATAAGGTCCTACCTGGAGGAGGACATCCCGGTATCAGAGGTCAGAAGGTTCTGCTTCTTCATACGTCTCTCCAGCATCCCATTCGCTGTGGCAGCCTAGTATAGGTAGGAGCTGCTCTACAATCCTCACTGCGCCTGTAACTGAATGCCCTCAGGATGACAGAGCTCCTAGAACCATACAACCATAGAACACTACAGCACAGAAAACGGGCCATTCGGCCCTTCTAGTCTGTGCCGAAATATTATTCCGCTAGTCCCATTGACCTGCACCTAGTCCATAACCCTCAAGGTAATCTATCTTCCGGAAAGGTGACAATGTTTCATGACTCAGGGTGGTGATACTGAGAGGTGACACTCGTGCCAAGGCAGCCGAGGACATTATGCAGGTCCTCATGTGTTTTTACATGACTCAGTTCTGTGTTTCACCTTCATCTCCATTACATTGATATCCAGCACTCTGCTGACCTACATATAGCCTAAGCTTTCCTTTTAGATTGATCACCTGAGGATAACCATGTTCACACACTTGCTGGCTACACATTGGGATGCCTCCCCTTGAACACAGACAGCTTCCCCAAATGACCAGCCCTGGCCCTTGCAACCTTGATACAGCAACGACACCATGGAGACCTGAATATGAGGCTTGGTTCACATTAAAGAGCTTACTTCAGCTTCATTACACCCTGGCTCCTAGGCCACTGCTGCCTTCAACATTCTCTTCTTATCAAGGTGACATATGCACATCAAGAGCACGCTCAAAGGCTCAACTGGCAGCAACACATCATCATTTAAGAATTATCATCAGTGATCCTGACCCTACTGCTATGGCTTGGTGTTTTCCCAACATCCACAGTGGAGGTGGTGCTGACTCCTGTGCTCTGTTGTCTGTGATGACCTTGGGTGTCCTCTGGTGGTCCAAGATGTAGAGGGACCGGGCCTGCTTTGGATCTCCTGCTGTGGGGCAGGTGCACCCTCCTTGACCTGTGAAGCTGAATCTGACGGGTTCACAGGAAGAGGGAATTGGGATTGGCTGGACACTGCCGGAGTCACCTGGGTGGATGGCCCCGGGGTATCCAGCTGCTGGCCCTCATCCCTAAGGGCACCCGAGGGCCCCTGCTGACTCCCTGAGGAAAAGGGTAAGCTGGAGTGAGATCAAGCTGCCCCACCCTCCTCTCGCGCAGCCACTGCTGAATGCCACCAATGCCTTCACCAATGAAGTGCAGCTCCTGCTGCAGTGCAGGGCCTGTGCCCTGGACCAAGGTCTCCATGATGGCCACCATCCTACCTGTGTTGGCCTCACTGCATTGACATGCTGGCATTGTTAACTCAGACTGAATGCAGATGGACTCCTCCATCATGTCTTGATGTCTGAGGAATGGGGCTGACATCCATCCCTGACGTTCCTGTGATTAGCCAGGATTTCCCAGCCCTGTCGTGACGGAAACGGTTACAGGAGATTCGGTGCCCCAGCCAAAGATCCATTGACTTTTGGTGGGACCGGACGATCCCGGCGGCTGGCGAGGCCGGAAAATCCCACCCGTCGTATCTGCAGCTCCACCAACTGAGATAGGACCGAGCCTGGGTACTCGTCATCTGACTCGGACTCTGCGGAATCCTGGCCGCCAGCAGTCCTCTGAGTGCCGACCACCTCGGACGTTTCATCTTCTTTCCGTACTGGATGGCTGACCTCTTCTGTCCGCATTGGCACTGACCACGTTTTGCCACCTCCTTCCAAGCCGCAGTGGTGATGTTGGTGGACCCCCTCTGGCCGGAGTAGGGACAGAAGACATCACAGCAGCCCTCCACAGCGTCCAGTAGGTGGCCCAGGGAGGTCTCACTAAAGTTGGGGGCTGCCACCGTCATGCCTTTCTGGACAATACCTTCAGTGCAGCAGTCCTACGCTGCATGCAGTGAGACTGCTGTGCACAGCTGCTCTTTAAATATGGCACCCCAGAATAAGATACCGGTGAGCTCAGGGCAGGACGGGGTGAATCGGAGGCCACTGGCCCACGGTATGACGTTTTTTCTGTGGGCTCATAATTAATGAGGCGATATGGACAATATGGCGTTAAAACCCGCCATCGTGGCCGGTGGGAACAATGCCAATTTTCACGCCTGCCAGCACACTTGGAGTGTGGATGGGAAAATCCCGCCCGTTGTATTCATGAGAAAGTATTCAATTAAAAACTTTTTTGGTACACACTGCTGTCACTGTCCATCAGTGGTGAATGGAGCGAATGTTTGTGGAAGGGGTGCCAATCAAGCGGGAGAGCATCAAGAACTAGAGGGCACAGGTTCAAAATAATTGGCAAAAGGCATAAATCTGATGTGAGGAAAATTTTTTTCACCCAGAGCGTGGTTGGAGCCTGGAACAAACTTCCTGAAAGGGCGGTGGAGGTAGGTTCGATCGAGGTATTCAAAGGGAATTGGATTGCTACCTGAAAAGAAATAATGTGCAAGGTTACAGGGAAAAGGCAGGGGAGTGGGGCTTGGTGATATGCTCTTTCAGAGAGCCAGTGCAGACTCGATGGGCCGAATAGCCTCCTTCTGCCCTGTAAAGATACCGTGACACTTTGATCCTGTGTCTTGTTCTTCATTATTATTGGCATTTGAGTAACTGCATTTTGCCTCTAAAGGTATCACATATTTGACTAAATTTAAAAATTGGTGTTTGTTGTTGTTAAGGCTGCCGACCCCTGACCCAACACGTGGTCACTCATTTGTACAAAGTAGATCTGACAGAGGCTCAGGGAAAATGATAGCAAGCTTCTTTGACCCTGTGAGCTAACATTGTGAAACAGCCCATGGCAGTAGGCTTATACGATTATAAGGAAGTTGGCTCGACATTGGTGTTTGAATTGAAGTGACGGGCAAGAATTTAAGGTATTCCATCAGATTGCACTTCAAACAAATTGAAAAGACTGATTAAAAGGAGCCCACATCGTTTCACTGATTGGACATCAGAAGATATTTGTCATTTGGTTTTAATTGTAGCTCTTGGCTCCAGGAAGACACCAGATGGGGTTTTCATATTTCCCAGGTAGTGTCATCTTAAATGTTGCTCAAAATAAATAAAATTTATTTTTAGCCTTCAGTTTTTTATTTTATGCTGTCTTTAGATTTTATTACCATCACATCTCACGTTTCTACCTCTGTAATCCTGGAACTCACTACCTGCCAGTGCTGTGAGTGTACCTTCACCACACAGATGCCAGTGGCTCAAGAAGGCAGTTCACCACGACCTTCTCTAGGGCAATTAGGATGGACAATAAATGCTGTACTTGCCTAGAGCCCGTGAATGAATAAATACTTTTAAGAAACCATGAGCAGGGGCTGAGAATAAGTGCCAACCATTTGCTGGTTCATTCCTCAGGGAAATGTCTTGACCAATCAGAATCAACTGCGTGGTTTAAATTTCAAACAATGCTCGGCAGTTAATTGTCAGTCATCATCAACTGGTGCATTCTCCATGGCAAAACCTCTACCAATCAGAGTTCTCTTGCCGCCAATCAGTGCATTCTTCTCAAACAGTAAAAATTGTTGTTTCCCCTGACATTGGCATTTTCTTGTGAATTGTCCTGATGAGTGCAAGATGAAAAGCTTCGACAAGAAACATATTTTTTCAGCAATATTCAAGGTCTGGAAATTCTTTGTCTTTCTCTCTTTTATCCATGCGCTCAGCGAGCCCTAAATTGTCTTAAGAGGCCTAGCACGAGACTGCAGCATCATAACCCCTGACGAGTTGTGTGAGGACATTTGCACTGTTGTATGTCAAATCATCCCTAACAATGATCAGTGAGGATACAAGCTCAAAGTAATCCACTCAACATACCTTACTGCAATATTCTTCCACAATTGTCCATGGAAATCTCAGGATTGTTAAGGTGGATTTGGTGGCATGATGTCCATTCATTACTCCTTCTGGTTAAAAATCAGTGAGAGGCCCAAGCACGCATCTTTCTAACCATCTAGTGATGATGGGGAATAGGGTTGGAATGATCTGATTAGAGATCATGTCTTGGATGTCCTTTGTGGTTCTGTCAAACTCTTGCCATAATTTTAAGGGGAACCCATCAAAGAACAGTTGATTCCAGGGTATGCCAGTCAGCCCTGGAACAATCCCCACTCCTGAATGAACAGGCCCATGGTGCTGATGATAGTGGGTATCATTACTATCGAGGTGGCATGCTCTACACATCCAATGGGCTTTCTGGGTAGGCTGCCAGCAAAGAGGACTCAAAGACTATGATGCCAACAGTGGCCCTTGGGTAGTCCCTAAAGGAAATCGAGTGCAGATGGGAGAAAATGGGATGGGTTGCAAAAGGAAGAAGGGCAATCATGAAAAATGAGCAGTGATTGGGAGTTAGAAGGGTAAAGGCTTGGTTTTGGGGGAGTGTAGTGGTGACAGTGATCTGGGTGTGGTCAACATTGCAATCGGATGGGTGCAGGTCGATGTCATGAATGGGGATGAAGCAGCAGAATTTGGGGAGGGAGCAGTGACAATCAGGGTGGTGATTTTTTTTTGCAAAATATACTTTATGCATAAAATATCTGAAAGAACATTACAAAATATTTCAAAATGGCCAACACAATAAGTCCAATCATATTCAGGTTTTCCACATGGATCGTGTTGCAACCTGAGGTGCTTCAATACAATCAAGGAACATTTCAAAATGGTCATAACAGTCAGACAGTGCAGTGGTATTTAAGTTGTCTACATAGATCATGGGCATAATTTTCTGGAAGGCAGGGGAGCAGAGTGGGAGCGGGCGCGAGCGGGTCCACGCCGCCATTTTACACGGGCGGGCCAATTAAGGCCCACCCAGCCTACTTTACAACTCCCGTGTATGGCGGAAGTGGGTGGGTGGCAGCGGGCGCCTTCAGCCTGCCGGGTCCAATGGCGACCCAGTGGCCTGTATAAAGGTAGGCCTGGCAGCCTTGGAAAGGCTACTCACAATAGCTGGGCGAAGGGCTCTGCAGAGGGGCAGTGGAGGTTATGCAAGTCCGGAGAGTAGGCCATCGGGGCAGGCCAGGCCGGAAGGTAGGGCGGGGGATCAGTGTGCCCCTCGTTTTACTGATGATTGCCTTGCTGCCGTCCTTGAGGAGGTGGCAGCATGGAGGGAGGTGTTGGTTTTCCCCAGGATGGGAGGAGGAGGCCCCCCCACACATGACGAAATGTGTCTGGGAGGAGGTGGTGAGCTCCCGCGACTTGGTGCGGCATACCTGGATCCAGTGTCACAAGCGCTTCAGTGACTTGGAGAGGAGAATGATGGCATTGGTCATTTAACCCAGCTGGTCGGCTTAACCCCCTGCTGCCCCCCCCACCCCCACTAAAGTCTGAGTGTAGTGACTGCATTGAATCCTTGACGACATGTGTCCTTTGCTGGGTGGGCCAGCAGACATTGCCTATGCTGAGGTCAACCTGAGAGGGTGGTGAAGAGATGGGTTCTGCACCCGCAGCATGTGGTACACTGAGACCCACATTACTATTTTGGGGGCAACCTGGAGGAGCTGCACCTAGACGCTACGTTTGAACTGCAGGATATGCCCAAGTCAGGGTGATGACATGCTGGGAGGGGAGCTTCAAGATGGCGTGGCAATGAACCACCTGCTGCCCTCAGCACTCCGCGTGCTTGCACCACCTTGCTATGGAAGGATATACCGTGTGGTGCTAATGTGATGTAGGCAGCATGTGGCCAAGGGGGTGTTGGGGGAGTGGGGAACAGGCCTGGCACCTTTGTGTGAGTGTTCGGTAGCAGTGGGGTGAGGAGGCACTGGAGCCCTGCAATGTCCCACTCTGGTTGGGGTGGGCCATGTATTAACAGAGTCCATGTACAATTTTCACAAATCAATGCTCTTCTCTCATTTTCAGGAGAAGAATGCTCACAATGCTGTAGAGCGGGTGAGGACTGGCAGTGGCCAGGCGCAGTTAGCCATTTTCAGCCGGTTTGAGCAGGAGACCCTGGATTTGGAGAGGCACCATGCGCCCAGGTCCACTGCTGTCAGTGAGGCTGGGGTGCCACAGGCAGGTATATGCCCAGCAGTGAGGTCAGCATTGTTCTCCCAACAGCCATGGCAGTGCTGAATGTTAAGTGATTTAATTTTGCAATATGGCTTGACCATTGCTTATGGAAGGATGAGCGCATAATGATCCGGGGGACAGGGATGCACATTAACAGTATCTCCACGTTAACTGATCCAATGTCCTTGTTCTTCCATTTCAGCATCAGCGGAGCAGGGCCGGGAGGAGGAGCAGCAGAGGCCCCCCTCTCATATCTGAGGGCCCTGAAGTCTCACCAGCGTCACACCATCTTTGCCAGGCAGGCACCAGCGCAGATACTAGCACCTTGGCGGGAGTTAGAACATCGGCTGGGGTCCTGGGACAGAGCGGTGAGGGCACTTCACAGTCACTGGAGGAGCTGGTGGGACAGTGTGCTCATGACACCAGCAGTCGGAGGACTGCAGTGGACCAGACACATGCTCAGTCGGTGCCCGATGATGTGCCTCTGGAGTCATCCGTGATGCAGCAGGGGCAGGAAATGCAGCCGAGTGTGTGGGAGCATCTGGGGGAGATACATGAGGCAATGCTTGGCTTGATCTCCATGGTGGAGGAGTCTACGCAGACTGTCGCCGATACAATGAGCCACATGTCCCAGCGCCATGTGTCCTCCATGGAGGGAGTGGTGACCCTCGTGGAGAGGCTCCTCCAGGAGACCCATCAGGGTTTCCTGGGGATGCACTCTGACCAGCAAGCCCTCACATAGGCATTGACCTCAGCTGGTCAGTGCCAGTGTGGGAGATGGTCTGGGCACAAATTTCCGAGCTCGGTACCCGTCCATCCACGGTGAGCAGGGAAGTCCGAAGCGTCCTCACATAGGTGCAGCAGCTGCCTGTCGTCTCTGTGGGCTCCTCTCAGGATGCTCTGGATGAGGGCACCAGCTCCTCCGCCCCTCTGCCAGTGACCGTTCCATCCGGTGAGGCTGCGATGACTGGGGAGATGCCAGTTGTGGAACTGGCAGATCCCTCCCAGGAGGGGCCAGAACAGGCTCCACGGGCCAGAGGATGACCGCCAAGGTCATGGAGGCCAACAGGACAGCAGAGTGAGCAGGCTGTCTCAGATGCCACTCCCAGCGAGGGGGCAGCACCAAGACGTAGCACCCGGAAACGTAAACATAAGGCACCTTAGGCACACCATGGGTTTATCACTGGTGCTTTTGGCCCGAGATGAGGTCTATATGATTTACTTGGAATTGGAACACCCATGTCATTTTGTTTCATTAAGTTTCTTTGCCTGTGATATTAAATTCAGGCATGTGACCATGGCTAATGGCGTCTCTTTTCTTCTGCATGTGTATGGTTTCCAAAAATGTTATCAGTGCTTTGTGGGACAGTCAGCTTTATTAACAAGGCCCTTAATTACTGTTCCTAACCTGGCAGATTTTGCACTTAGGTATTAAGTATGGAGCCGACAGTGCAAGCTTGTCCTGGTGATCCATCTGTGTTGTGCTAGCTGCAGATTCGTTGGATTAAAGCCTCCCGGGTGTCCCTGCCTCCCTGGAGTATGCCCGGGTCAGTGTCTACCCCCTCAGCATTTCCCTGTGTGTGCTTGTCCTCGGACTCACTGCTGGACTCATCGTGCACAGCTGCAGCCACTGCGCCGACGTCTTCATCATCCACTGCATCCCCTCTTTTCAGTGCAAGATTGTGGAGAGTGCAGCATGCTACCACTGTCAGCGACACGCGATCTGGGGGGTACTGGAGTGCATTCCCCTGAGCGGTCCAGGTATCAGAAGCGCATCTTGAGAAGACCGATGGTTCTCTCCACGACAGCCCTTGTGGAGGCGTGTCTCCTATTGTACCGCTGCTCAGCTTCTGTTCTTGGATGGCAGAGAGGCACCGTGAGCCACCTTCTGAGGGGATAGCCCTTGTCATTCAGCAGCCATCCATCCAACCGGGCTGGAGCACTGAAGAGCCCCGGCACCTGGGAGTGTCTGAAGATGTAGGTGTTGTGGGAGCTGCCTGGGTACCTTGCACAGACTTGTAGAATCAGCATCCTGTGATCACACACTATCTGCACGTTCATGGAGTGGAAGCCCTTCCTGTTGACAAAGGCACCGGGCTCACCTGCTGGTGCCTTGTTGCCCACATGTGTACAGTCTATAGCACCCTGGACAAGGGGGAAGCCAGCAATGGCTGCGAAGCCTCTGGCTCGCTGTGTCTGGCTTGCCTGGTCCCAACGGAAGTGGATGAAGGTCAATGCACACCTGAACAGAACATCTGTAACCTGCTTGACACAAGTGTGGACAGCTGATTGGGAGACACCGCAAAGATCACGCACCAACCCCTGGAAGGAGCCAGAGGCATAGAAGTTGAGGGCAGCTGTGACCTTTAGAGCCACTGGCATGGGGTGTCCATCCACACAGTTCGCGGAGATCTCAGGCCCAATCATCTGACAGATATAGTTGACTGTCTCCCTTGAGAGACGGAGCCTCCTTCGACACTGTACCTCAGACATATTGAGGTAGCTGCATCGCTGCCCTGTACCCTAGCAGTAGGATAGTGGCATCTTCTGCGGCCCCTTCCACCTTGGACTACCTCTTGGCCCTGCACCCCTTGTGCCTGTGCCTGTCCTCCCAAAGCTGGCTCTCCTGTAGGCTTAATGTGCACTCCTGGCCTCCTTCCCCTTCCAGCCCTCCCTCCCTCCCTCCTCAGAGGAGATGCCTCCAATGGAGGGTTCAGCTCCCATTCCCAGGCTATGGGAAGGCTTCCAGAAACTTGCGGGCCCAAAAAAGATTCCTTACTGCAGAGCGCTGACCTGAGGGTTAAGAGTCCAGACAAAGCAGCTGGTATGCATTTTGAAGCATTGCAGATCACACAGACAAGTTTGACAAACTTTGAAAACTCAATACTTGAGAGAGCACACTCGCGACCCCACTGAACCCTCTTATCCCGCCCCTGGATGAAGTTTATACAAATGTGTCCTACCCGTCTGCCCGTTGTGCCCGTGTCCTGACCCGAAGATTGCACGGGTGCCGAAAAATCGGCGTCAACTGGTGAGTCAAGGGCCTTAAGTGGCCCGTTAATTAACGGTGGGCAAGCAGCAGATGTCATCATGTGCCTGCTCAATGAAATATCGCAATGGCGTGCGGTGATGTCGGAACGCTTGCCCAATGTCACTTTGTATCATTTTATGCGCGGATGTGCGGGTCCCGCCCCCGCAGGCCAACGGGAAAATTCTGCCCCATGTTGCACTCTGAGGTGCTTCAGTAGCATTGTGATATATATATATTCACTGCATATATTCAATGTGAGTCATACAGTTCGTGGGGTCTATACATTTCCCAGCCGCTCAATGCGCTATGGCTGAAAGGCCTTAGACCTTTCCATCCTGCACCTTCGCAGCAGCCGCCCCAAGCTTTAGTGCGTCCTCAGCACATAGTCCTGGACACGATTGGGGTGGTGATGGAAGAAGAGTAAAAGTTGGTAGTGGCTCATGGAATTTTATTGTGTGATCAGGAGAAGCGCTCCTGCTCCTTCCAGCTCCACATTCAAGTCAGCATATTTTAAATTCTTAAACAAAAACAGAATTACCTGGAAAAACTCAGCAGGTCTGGCAGCATCAGCGGAGAAGAAAAGAGTTGACGTTTCGAGTCCTCATGACCGTTCGACAGAACTCTAGTTCCCTTCTGTCGAAGGGTCATGAGGACTCGAAACGTCAACTCTTTTCTTCTCCGCTGATGCTGCCAGACCTGCTGAGTTTTTCCAGGAAATTCTGTTTTTGTTTTGGATTTCCAGCATCCACAGTTTTTTTGTTTTTATTTTAAATTCTTGTTGGTTGAGGCCTGCAATGATCCCTTAAGATCCCTTGATAAGAACTGCCTGTTAGGCCACATATAGACCTGGTTTTCCTGATTAGCAGTAGCTGCATTCAAGCTAACACAATACTGCAGATGAGGCTTCTATCATGTGGTCAGACGCATATTTAAATATACATATAACCTAACACGCTTCCGGTATTGGCCCTTCACAGCAATTTTTATCTAAAGCAAAATGGCAGGTGGTTTCCTTTCAGCTAAATTAAAAACTTAGGAGGCCATTTAGTGCTTGGAAAACTGCTGTGGCATGATTGATTTTCTCGGCCACAATCCATAACAGCATCAACAACAATTATAATGGATGTAAACTATGCAGGATGTTTGAACAGATTTATTGTTTGGGGAAAGTACATTTGTTTTTAGAAACATATTAATGCAAGTTAACAGATAAATGAAGATAACATGCTTTGACTGAGCGATTAAACAGGCCAATTACAAGAACAATTATTAAAATCAAATGGCCAAGTCACATGATTTTTCAGAGTGTCTAGAGTGATATTTTCATCTGGTTAACTAGTTATTGACGAAGTAAGTCAGAATAAGGAGGGGTGTAACAGAGAGTGCTAAATATTAAGGAGCAAATATGACAAATTATTAAGATCTGGAATGCATTCCCTGAAAAAGTGGTGGAAGCAGATTCTCTTCCAAAAGTGAGTTGGATAAATATGTGAAGCGAAAAGAATAGCAGAGCCTTGGGAAAAGAGCACGGGAATGGGACTAATTGGTAGCCCTTTCCAAGAGCTGGCATAGACACAATAGGCTGAGTGACCTCCATCTGTGCTAATGATTCTGTGTTTGATAAAATGATGATGCTCCTTTCTACAGCTGTTTTTTAAAGGCTCTTGAGAATGATATTGTATAAAATTTTACAGCTGCACAGTCAGCTTGTCAAGTGAATATTTTAAACCCGGCCAGCCATTTAGAAAGCTTAATGAACAGGAAGATTTCGAACTTTATGTAGTGACAGAAGTGAATTGAATAATGCTGAAGAGTTTTGTTGTCAGGGAACAAGGGTGTAGTGGAACATGAGAAGGAAGTTGGGAGGGTGGTGCAGGAGCGCAGGCTGAATAAACGGTGAGAAGCAGGTTTCAATGTATAGGTGCAGGCTGAATTATTCCTGCCTATATCAGAATATTATTCAGTGACATGTTACTTACGATGAGTTGTTTCATGTTTTATGAAGGGCAAGCTAGGTAAGTACACGAGGGAGAAAGGAATAGAAGGTTATGCTGATAGGATGGTTGAGAGGGTTTGCATTGAGCATAAAAACTGTCATAGACCAATTGGATTGAATGGCCTGTTTCTGTGCTGAAGACTGTGTGTAATTTAATGTATATGGTTCACCATTTGCACACTCTGGAATCTGCCAGTGTTGCCCTTAACTGTAAGGAAAATAATGATTGAGTCAATGATTTGGAACATGGAAATTCAGTATATTCTGTCCCCATCATATAATTACCTGTAAAGTAATTTTTATTAACCCTATTCCCTTCATCGCTGGCACATACAACATATTCCCTACCATATCTTTTTCTCTACAATATGTTTTCGAACATGTTATTTCTTTAGCAACTTCTATTTTTATTCATGCGCATACATACTCTGCACTGCAGCTTTACAGGGTCATTCACTCTTTGTAATTTTTTAAAACCGTGCAATGTGTTGCAGACCTGCTGGCTGATCCTCTGGTCAACGACATCACATTGGCTCTTTTTGTGACAAATTGCTGTGTTTGATTCATACTCAGAGGCCATTCGGCCCACTGTGCCCGTGCCAGTTCTTTGAATGAGCTAACCAATTAATCCTACTCCCCTGCTCTTTCCTCACAGCCCTGCATTACTCCACCCTTCAATAGCTAGCCAATTCTCCTTTGAAGTTTATGATTGAATCTGTTTCCAACACCATTTCAGCCAGTACTTTCCAGGTTAAAAGACCTTTGCTGCTTAAGAAACAAATAGCGTCATCTCATCTCTGGCTCTCCTTTAAATTACTTCAGTCCTTTGGTTTCTAGCTCTGCCACCTGTGGAAACAGTTCTCCTTATTTATCCTATCAAAGCCTTTTATAATTTTGAACACCTTGTGTCTTCTAGTTCTCAGAAGTTAGAAATACTCACTTTTAGACTTGAAATGCTGGAGTTTCACTGAGTGTACTTGCAGCTCTCCATGTGGTTGGTGGACTGATACATTGTTGCTTGGTACCTGATGCAGCAGTAACAGTTAGTTGCTAGCTTTTAATGAATAATATTACAATACCACACGCCTCTATTTTAACTCTCCTTTAACCTTCTCCGCTCTAAGGAGAGTGATCCCAGTTTTCTAGTTTCCCCCTGTAACTAAAGTCCTTCAACCTGTACCAGTCTCATAAATCTGTACCCTCCCTAAGGCCTTGACACCCTTCCTAAGTTTGGTTCCCAGAATTGACTACAATACTCCAGTTTATGTCCTAACCAATGATTTATAAATGTTTGCTGCTAACTTAGAGCCATCAGTTCCAATCTGAAAATGACCACATATTTCCAAATAGCCATAAACAACCAGTGCTCCAAGCCCTAAATTAGGCTTTTAAAAGTTGTCTGTGGAATTATTTTAGAAAACATTTGCACACTCCACAGTCGGATTAAAATTTCAACTTTTCTACTGGATAATTCCCTATTAACTGCTTGAAAAACATTGTCAGTCTATGTGCACTGTGGTTGACTCATTTTTTTTTCATTATTACTAAGAAAATAGAAATCTCCATAATTCTTCAAAACTATGCATTTGGTTTCATTAGGCCATAAATTGCAGAATGTAACAAACTTTCATTTTCCTGCTGGAGGAAACTAGAACTCCAGTTACTTATTAACCAGTATTAATAATGACATTGAAATCCTTGCTATTTTGAGGAGCTAAGATGTAGAATGAACTAGTTATAGTCCTATGATGTATGATCTCTCTGCCACATTTTAAAGCAACCTTTAATGAGATAACTACTTTTAGTAACTTAATAGGGGAATTATGCAGGGTTTTATTTTAGTCTCTGGCCATTTCAATTATAATTAGATTTTAAAGATTGGTTGGATATTTTTAATTTTAAAATCCCAAAAATGTTATTTATCTTCAGCAGTTCCTAACTGCATGCCAATTCCCAGAAGATTTTAAGTTTGGTTTTCATGACTGTGATATATGGCTTGGTGCTACTTGCAGGTAATTGTATTTAGATTGAATGAATAAATTTAGACCAACATTATAGCAACTCCAACTAATATAAACAGAATTGACATAAATTGTCCTGCATTGAGAAGTTATTTTCCCAATTCTCTGCTCACCAGCTGCACTGAAAAAGTTCAACTCTTAATATTGTATCGATCGAGAAATTGTTTCATTGCCCCATGAATTGTGTTAAATTATCATTGCATTGGAAACAATGTTTAATAACATTGATGGGACAAATTAAATCACTTGGACAAATGTGGATTAATTAAGGAAAATCAGCACTGATTTGTTAAAAGTAAATTGTGTTTAATGAATGTGATTTGAGTCTTTTGATGAGTTAACAAAGAGGGCTGATGAGGGTAATGCGGTTAATGTGGTGTACATGGACTTCTAAAAGCTGTTTAATAAAGTGCCACACAAGAGGCTTGTCAGCAAAGTCAAAGCCAATAAAATAAAAGGGACAGTGGCAGCATGGATACAAAATTAGCTGAGTGACAGGAAACAGAGAAATGATTGGAGGAAGGTAATGAATAGGGTTCCTCATGGCTGATGCTAGGGCCACTGTTTTCCTTGATCAGTATTAGTGACCTAGATATGGGTGTGCGGAGCATAATTTCATAATTTGCAGATGACACAAAACTTGGAAGAATTGTGAAGTGTGAGGAGATATGAATGGACTTCAAGAGGATATAGACAGACTGATGGTGGACATGTGGCAGATGAAATTTAATGCAGAGAAGTGGGAAGGGATACATTTTCATGGAAAGAATTGAGGAGAGGCAATATAAAAAAAGTTTACAAATCTAAAAGGGTTGCAGGAGGAGAGGAACCCGGGGGTATATGTACATAAATTGTTGAAGGTGGCAGGACAGGTGGCATATAGAATCCTCAGCTTCATAAATAGAGGCATAGAGTATGAAAGCAAGAAAGCTATGGAACATTGATAAAACATTGGTTCAACTGGAGTATTGGGCTAAATTTTACGGCCTCCAACCAGGCATGCTTTCAGTGATGGGGACATGTAAAATACAAGGAGTGGCAAGTACGCAACCTTCCCGCCCATCCCCAGTCCCCATAAAACGGTGGGTGGGCGCTGAAATCGGCAGCCCATACGCCATTGTTTAAAAAATAAATAATGGGCAATTGAGCTTGTTGCCAAGCTAGTTGACCTGTATTTCATGCTGCCCATACCATAAACCAGTTGGTGGGGGTGGGGAACCCGCTTTTGAAAATATTTTTGGGAAGGCAGGAAGGAATGGGGAGCACAGCAGTTGGGGTGGGGGTGCCCTTTTGCACATGGGGAGCACCTCACCTCCAAGATGTTACCCCCCACCCTTTGCTCCTCCTCAACTGGCCTCCAAAACCCACCCCCACCCTAGGCTGCCCAGTTCCTCCCTGCCCTAAAAGCCCAGAACTGAGCTGGCTCCGCAATCCATTAAAGTTCTTTGTGGGACAACTTGCAGTGCCAGCAGCACCCATTACTCAGTTTTGGCGCTGCTGGGATTGCTGGAGCTACCAGCCAATCAGATTGTCTGGCAGTTTTTGTGGGCAGGACTTCCTCCCACTGAAGGGCAGAAGCCTCACTCTCATCCTGAGGAAGGATGTGAAGGCATTGGAGAGAGCGCTGAAAAGACTTGAGAGTGGTTCCAGGCATGGGGAACTTCAGTTACGTGGATAGATTGGAGAAACTGGGGCAATTTTCTTTAGAGAAGAGGTTTGACAGAGATGTTCAACATTATGCGAGGACTGTTTGGGTTAGATGAGGAGAAATTTTCCCCATTAGCAGAAGTGTAGAGAGCTGGTGGACAGAGATTTAAGGTGGATGGCAAAAAAACCAAAGGCGACATGAGGAAATAAGCTTTTAACACAGCGAGTGGTTAGGATCTGGAATGCATGGCCTGAGACTGTAGGTTCAAAAAGCAATTGAATCATTATCTTAAGCGAAAATATTTGCAGAGCTATGAGGAAAGGGCAGGGGAGAAGGAGTTGCTGAAAGCCAATATGGACATGATGGGCTAAATGGCCTCTCTCTGTATTTATCTTTACATCTAGCTCTGCATCATCAGCAAACTTAGAAACATAACTTTCTGTCTCTTCATCTAAGTCATTAGGGCAAAATTTTATTTTGCGGCCCTGTCCCTGCCGAAATGGGGCTGTAAAATTCTGCCCTTAGATTTAGCTGAGACCCTAGCACTTATCCTTGTGGCATTCCACAAGTCATAGCCTGCCAACTTGAAAATGCATCATGTATCCCTACTCTCGCCTTCCTGTCTGTTAACCAATGCTCTAACCACGCTAATCTATCACCTCCAGTTTATCTTGTGTATTAACCTTTGGTGTGGCACCATATTGAATGCCTTGTGGAAATCGAAGTATACTACAGCTACTGGTTCCCCTTTATTTACCCTGCTAGTTACATCCTCCAAAACTTTAATAAATTTGTCAAACAAGGCTTCCCTTTCATAAAACCATGTTGAGTTGCTCTACTTATAGTATAATTTTTTAAGTGCATTGCTAAGATTTCCTTAATAATAGATTCCAGCACTTCCCAGATGACAGATGTCAGGTTAACTGGCTTGTAAATCCCGGTTTCCTCTTTCCCTCCTTTCTTAAATAGTAGGGTTATATTTGCTAACTTCCAATCTGCTGGGACCATTCCAGGAAGAGGCACTGAGGGTAGCAAGGGCACAAAATGTACTTGGTTGGGGAATGTTCAATCAACAAGTGTGACTCAGTTGCACTAATATTGAGCTGGCCAAGTTCTGAAGGACATATCTGCCAGATTGGGCTTAAAACAGGGGGTCAGAGATCCAATAGGAGGGAAAAATCTGCTTGACCACACCCCAGCACATACATCTGTCAATTACATTATTGGTAGGAATGACCAGCGCACGGACCTTGTGGTTGCAAAGTCCCATCTTCACACTGAGGCCTCCTCTGTTGTGTTGTGTGGCACTATCACCATGCTAAATGCGATAGATCCAGAACAAATCTAGCAGCTCAAAACTGGACATCGATGAGGCATAATGAGTCATTAGTACAAAAATAACTGTATTCCAGAACTGTTCCCACAATCTGTAACCCCCATGGACCAGCATATACTTCACCCTACCATTACCATGAAGACTGGTTGAAGGAGTGTAGTAGAGCATGCTAGGATCAGTAACGGACATACCTAAAAATGAGATACCAACCTGATGAAGCTACAACACGACTACATGCATGCTTTTAAGCAGAAGCAACATGCTATCGGCAGAGCTAAGTAATCCCACAGCCAAAGGATCAGATCAAAACTCTGCAGTCCTGTCACATTCAGTTGTGAATGATGGTGGGCAATTAAGTTGAAAGGAGGAGGAGGCTCCATGAACATCCCCAATCCTCATCGATGGTGGAACCTATCACATACAAGAAAGAAGTGTTTGCAACCATCTTCAGACAGAAATACCAAGTGGATGATGCAATCTGGCTTCCTCCCGAAATCTCACTATTACATAGCCAGTCTTCAGACAGTTCAATTCACTCCACATGATATCAAGAAACAATAAAGGTTTTGGGCTCTGATAAAGTCCCAGCTGTCATACTAAAGACTTGTGAGAGGAGCCTTGGGGTGCAGGGTAGCGTCCCTACCTCTGAGCCAAAAGCTCCAGGTTTGACGCCTACCTCAGGACTTGATGGCCCTGTATTTGTGGCAAAGCCAGGTTGATTGTTAACTTGTAAATCATTCTAATACGCCAGTGGCAGGTGGTATAATAAGAGTGGGAGAGTTTCCTGGCCAGCCAGGAACTGTGAAGCAGCTGCAGTGCAACAGCCTCCCCATGTTAAAAGATTTATGCACAAGCTCTATAAAGACTCTATGCCATCGGCTCCATGGTAAATATCCTGCTCGCTTCAAGGAACTGCTACAGAGAGAGGGAGAGAGTGAGATTGAATACTTGTGCTCCAGAACTAGGTGTGCCTCTAGACAAAGTGTTCTAATGCAGCACCAACACTGGCATCTACTCAACAAAGTGGAAAATTGCCCAGGTACATCCTGTCCACAAAAAGCAGGACAAATCATATCCAATTACTGGCCAGTTAGCTTATTCTCAATGAGTAATGGGATGGAAGGTGTCATTAATAGTCCTGTGAAGGGACAATTATTCATCAATATCTCGTTTAGTGATGCTCCGTTTGGATTCTGCCATGACCACTTGATTCCAGATCTTATTACATCCTTCATCCAGTGGCATTCCAAACTGAGGTGAGAGTGACTGCCCTTTACATCAAGGCAGTGGTTGACTGAGTGTGGCAAAAGGAGCCTTTGTAAAACTGAAGTCAGTGGGAATCAAGGAGAAAACTCTCCACTGGTTGGAGTCATACCTCACAAATGAAGATGGTTGTTATTGTTGGCGGCCAATCATCTCAGTTCAAGGGCATCACTTCCAGAGTTCCTCAGGGTAGTGTCTATAGACCCAACCATCTTTAGCTGCTTCATCAATGACCTTCCCTTCACCGTAAGGTCAGAATTGGGAGAGTTCGCTGATGATTGCTCAATGTTCAGCACCATTAGCGACTCCTCAGAAACTGAATCATAGAATATTGCTAGAAGAGAGACTTGTTGCCAAAACCTTTTCTCTTGCATCCATCAGAACAAATGCAAGAATGCCAAATTTCAAATGATCACAATAATTTATACTACAGGTTTGGGAAACCTATAGTTCATTGGCCAACACACTGCCATGGAGAAAGCAACAATCAGAGAGAACTAGCCAACCAATCAGCATCCTTTTCTCCTGTGGTATAAATACTTCCATTCATGTTATTGATTGATTTATTAAGTATGAAAATCTGGAACTGTTGTATATGATGGGGATTTTTGTGACAGGGCTACCTCTGAGTCATTGTGAGCTGCACACTCTGGTTTTGAGCGTTGTTAAGGCTAATTGGTGTCCCCCAGTGTCCTCAGCTCTCATTTACCTCCAAGTAGCTGGTACTGCGTAACTGCACCCACAGCCACAGCTGATGAGCTGAACTAAGTAAGGGTATCATCAGTTTCATCTGGTGTAGATAGGGACATCACCCCTCTAAATGCATGAAACTTGGAACAATGGAAGAAGTAGATGGCTCTAGCAAGAGGACAATTGCTCTGAAGGCAGATACCAGCCAGATGTGTGACACATCTAGGGCACTCTCCTCATGAAGCAAACTTGTGGCAAGCCACCCTAGAAAAAATTGTGACCTTACTGAGTATCATCCCGTAATTAGCAATGCAACTTGATCACATTTTAAAAGGTGATTAAAAACTGTGTAAGCACTTTACAGTTTATCAAAAATTGCTGCTCCCTGAGTTATATCTATGTTTACTAAAGTGGGTGTTGGTAGTGTTGTGCTCGGAAAAGGCAAGTGATCATTAAATAATGCACTTGGCAAGTTGTTACTTTTGACAACTGAAATGCTGTCAAGTGAAAAAGCTGCATTGTAGAAGTGGAAAAGCCTTCAGATGAGTTAGAATAGATTACCCACTGAATAAATTGCAGTTCTACATATGCAATGTTGAAAGTCTAGCCCAATGTAAGATGCAGAGCTAATTGTTTACACTATCTCGATGGCTTTTGCCATTCTTTAAAGCACAGTTTAGCCATCTATTTGGCTCTTTGGAAGCTTTGACAGATGCCTGGGCATTTGGCCATCTTCAAAGGCACTAATGGATTCTGTAGTGCAGGGTTTGGTCACACAACTATCCAGAGGAATGTGAGTTTGAATGTTCGTCTAGCTTTCAAATTCCTGCTGGATTCTGCACTGCAGAATCAGGTTTGTTTACACAGCTGTTCAGGGAAATATCAGTTTGATGGCTTGGCTACCTTCTAAACCACTAATGGATTCTACACTGCAGGGTTTGTTTACACAGCTCTCCAGGGGAGTGTGAGCTTGTTTGATAGATTTGTGTGATAGTGGTTTCTTAAATTCCCATTCAAGTGATGTTTGTTCATTTTGACAGATTTATGAGCTTTTCAGTAAGACTCATGAGCTCTATTCATAGGGAAGAATTTTCATCTCCAATCGGGGACGCGCCACCATTTTATGTGGGTGGGCCAATTAAGGGGGGGATTCCCTCAGCCGAGAGTGCTCTCCTTAGCGCATGCGCGCGAAGGAGCGCATTCATCTCCTTGAGGCTAAGTGCTTCATCAGGGAGATTGGTACCAAATTTAAAAATGGTCAATGTAAAAAAATTAAGTTTCCCTGACATGTCTCCTCATGTGACACTGTCCCATGAGTTGAGACATTTCCATCACTTTCAATCAAACTTTAATTAGGTTTTTTAAAGCCCTCATGAAATCTCATCCTGCCCATGGATGAGGTTTCATGCTTTTTCTGAAGCCTGTCAGGGCTCCCGGCCTGCCTGCCAACCTTAAGGTTGGATGGGCAGATCCATTAATTACTTAATTACTTTTTAAATGGCCTCAATAGGCCGTTGACAGGTCAGCGGGTACACAGCTGATTCAGCTGCACCCCGCCGACCTGAAAATCGAAATGATACGGGGTGACGTTGGGAGTTCTGCCCGACATCATCCCGCGTCATTTTACCCATCGGCGAATGGGCCCTGCCCCCCTGCTCACTGACCTCAACATCCTGGTCATAAAGTATATACTGGGTGATATAGTGGTTTGGAGTATGGGAGTGAAAGGTGTAGGGGGTTAAGAAGGTGAGGGGGGATTTGCACTGATTTGAATGATTGCGCTGATGTCTCTGGGAATCGAGGTAGCTCTATAACTTGACCTCCTCGGCTTCAAACTGCTCAGGGCCCCACTCCAGCCTGTTCTGCCCTCCAGGAGATGAAAATCCCACCTGCCTGCACTGCCAGGACAAAGGCAGGATTGCAATGTCAGAAAAATTTCCAATTCCTATTTCTCGCCTCCATGATGAAAATCTGGCCCTTGGAGTTCAGATATCATTCTGGTAAATCTGCAGTGTGCTTCCTCCAAGGTCAGTATATTCTTGCTAAAGTGTGGTACCCAGAACTGATCATAGTACTCCAGGTGTTGTCTAACCAGGGCTTGTATAACTGAAGTGTATCTTAGATGCCCTTGTATTCTATTCCTCTAGAGATAAAGACCAGTATTCCATTAACCTTTTTGATTATTTTCTGTACCTGTACATGACATTTTAATGATCTGTGTACCTGGACCTCCCACCCCAAGTCTATTTGGATCTCTGCTGTTTCTAGCTTTTCACCATTTATAAAGTACTCTGTTTCATCCTCTTTGGATCCAAAGTGGAAGACCTTACATTTGCTCACATTGTAATCCATTTGCTACAGTCTTGCCCAGTCATTTAATCTATCAAAATCAAAAACAGAATTACCTGGAAAAACTCAGCAGGTCTGGCAGCATCGGCGGAGAAGAAAAGAGTTGACGTTTCGAGTCCTCATGACCCTTCAGCAGAATTGGGTGAATCCAAGGAGAGGGGTGAAATATAAGCTGGTTTAAGGTGGGACAACCACACCACCCCCGTCCACTTCTCTCCCCCCACCCAACCCCCCCCAACCTTAAACCAGCTTATATTTCACCCCTCTCCTTGGATTCACCCAGATCTGCTGAAGAGTCATGAGGATTCGAAACGTCAACTCTTTTCTTCTCCGCCGACGCTGCCAGACCTGCTGAGTTTTTCCAAGTAATTCTGTTTTTGTTTTGGATTTCCAGCATCCGCAGTTTTTTGTTTTTATTTAATCTATCAATTTCTCTTTGCAACTTTACACTTCCATCCATGCTGTTTACAATACTGCCTTTCTTTGTGTTATTGGCAAATTTAGATATGTGGCTTTCTACCCCATTATCTAAGTCATTAATGAATACTATGGATAGTTGAGGGCTCAACACAGATTCTTGTGGGGCAACACTATTCACATCCTGTCAATTAAGAGTACCTGCCCATAATTATCCCAACTCTTTCTCTCTCCTACTGCTCAGCAAATTTCCTAACCAAGTTAATAACTTGTCTTGAATTCGACGAACTTCAACTTTAGCTGACAACCTCTTAAGAGGAACTTCATCAAATACCATCTGGAAAACAATATAAATGACATCCACAGATATTATCCTGTCTACTATTTCAGTCACTTCTTCAAAAAATGCAATCAGGTTTGACAGCCATGGCCTACCTTTTACAAATCCATGCTGCCTCTCTGATCCACTGGAAGTTTTCAAGGCAGTCACTCTGCTTAATTCTAGGCTCTAGCTGTTTCACAATGATAAAATGTTAGACCTACCGATTTATAATTTCCTTGTTTCCCCATCTCACATTTTGTATATAGCTGAGTGACATCAAATCTAAAGGAACGGTTTCCAAATTGAGAGAACTTTGGAAAATTACAGTTGGGGCATCTGCAATATTCCCACCTACGTCTTTCAAAACCTTGGGGTGATTGCCTTAGGAGATTGTACAATGTTAAAGATGCTATATAAATTCAAGTTGTTGTTATTTTGCATAACAGTGACTATCCTTCAAAAGTACTTCACTTAGAGTGATGAGTTTTGAGACATCCTGAGGTGACAGAAGGCACTGTTTAAAAACAAATTGCTTTATTATTGTTTATTTATTTATTTTATTGCAGGCAGTACATCAGTTAATCACTTCTTCAACTCAGACTGACAAGGCAGATTGGAACAACACATCCAATCCAAGCTGATCTCTTAAATTTTTGAGTTCCTCGAAAGTTTTTTTTCTGCTCAGATGGCAGACACTGGAACATTGCATCGCTTGAAGGTTAAAAATGTTCAGTGATAGACAGGGTAATGCTGAAATTCCATCTCCCCATTCCTGTTTTCCAGTATGGACATCCCTTACTCTGATGAGAACAAAATTCACAGGAGAATGGTTACCAGTTCCTAGGTAGAAAGTATTGCTGTTAAAATTCTGTGTTGGAAGTAATGAATGATCGGAACACAGGTCATTGGCTGATTAATGGCTAAAACACTATCTCCTGACAGAATTACAGATGCTATATTGCGTAAGTGTGTTACTTGACTTGCTTCACAGATAAGGTTTATTCTGGTGCTTAACAAGCTGGTATTTATAAAACAATAATTTGTAAAGATTTGTATGTATTACTCTCATACTGTACTGATATTTTGCACATTACACTCCAACACCAAATTAAAACCTGAATCTAGAGAATTACTTTCAGTTCATACTTAGAAGATTAGAAATGATAAAATAGCCTCTGGAACCGCACACGAACCTGATTCTATTTTAAATAATAATCTACATTTGTGATTTAATGATTTAATCATTTTTTTGCATCTTATATAAAAGTCATCTTGTAGATTTTGAAGGCTACAAATGATTCAGTCATTAAAATGCTTCACAGATTGCAGAGTTTATAGGTGTGAGGTCATATTAATCTAAATAAAACCTGAATTATTGATTATTACTTTTAAAAACCAGACAAGTGATCTGAAACACTAACTTAGCCACTGGTGTGTGGAAGAAGTAAAATTAACATTCTGAAACCTTAATTTCAATAACAGCAACTTACAGTTACTGTATACAGTACAGTACAGTCAGAATCCTGGAACTCCCTTCCTAACAGCACTGTGGGTGTGCCTACACCACATGGACTGCAGCAGTTCAAGAAGGCAGCTCATTACCACCTTCTCAAGGGCAATTAGGGATGGGCAATAAATGCTGGCCTAGCCAGTGAAGCCCACATCCCATGAATGAATTTTTAAAAATTTAACGTTGAAAACACCCCAAGGCAACATCAATAAAAACACTCTTGATATTTTTGACACCAAGCCACGGAAGGAGATATCAGGATAGATGAGCAGAATTGTGATCAAAGAGTTGAGGAGCAAATTCAAAAAGAAGAGGGAGAGAGAGAGAGTGGGAGAGGAGTAGAAAGTTAGGGAGGAAAGCCCGAAGCTTAGGGCCAAGGCAGCTGAAAACATGGCCACTAACGGTGGCACAAGCACAATCAAGGATGCGCAAGAGGCCAGAATTGTATGAGTGCAGAGATCTCAAAAGCTTGAAAGGGATGGAGGAAGGCTATGGAGATAGGGAGGGACAAAGCCATGGAAGAATTTGAAAATAAGGATGAGGCTTTAAAATTGAGGCATTTTCTGTCATCAAGCATAGAGATGATGAGTGAATGAAATTTGACGCAAATTATGATATGTGTAGCAGTGTTTGGATGAGCACAAGTCTATTTAGGGTGGCAGATGCAAGGTCAGCCAGGAGTGCATTGCAGTAATCAAGTCTAGAGGTAAGAAAGGCATGCATGCAGGTTTCAGCAGCAGTTGAGCTGAGGCAGGGTCATTGTTACAGAGGTAGAAGTACATGTACCTTTAAGGAATGCATATTAAACTGCTGTCACTCACTATTGCTGAGACATGTACTGTATGTCTCATTACTTGACCTCAATTTATAAGCAACCGTGGTTGAGGTGTTCCCTCTCGTAGTAGACCGCTGACACCTTGGTATCTCCTTTGAGACCCAGAACTCACTTGACATTCATTGTTACTTTAACTTTAAGGCAACTCATCTAAGATTCATAGACTTATTTCCTCAGTAATCTGCTAGTATGTCCAGCTAGAGAGAGATTTAACTGCTTCCCCCACCTTAGAGCATAATGACCAATTGAATTCAAACTGCTTTCAGTTTCTCTGTGACTGTGGGTACTGTTCCCTGGACCTCTGTTGCTAGGCAACAAGCACAGTTTTTTCTACCTTGTGTTTGTCTTAACTTCCCTTCAAGAGCCATAAAACCTCATTAGAATTCAGGCATCTTTTAAAGTGAAACTAAAGCTCAAGTTCCCCCCTTTCTTAACACACATATAGAAATACTAATTAAACTTAAACTTAAAGCTAAAACTTATTCCTAATATGGACAAATGCAAATATAACTTATTTAAACTATCTCTAGTTCCTAGCAGCAGTTTGAGCAATGGAGCAAATAGCCAGTCAGAGCTGGTTAAACCAATTGCAATCCAAAGATGTTCAATTTTTTTATTATTCATTCATGGGATGTGGGCTTCACTGGCTAAGCCAGCATTTATTGCCCATCCATAATTGCCCTTGAGAAGGTGGTGCTGAGCTGCCCTCTTGAACTGCTGCAGTTCATGTGGTGTAGGTACACCCACAGTGCTGTTAGGGAGGGTGTTCTAGGATTTTGACCCAGTGACAGTGAAGGCACGGTGATATATTTCCAAGTTAGGATGGTGAGTGGCTTGGAGGGGAACTTCCAGGTGGTGGTGTTCCCATGTATCTACTACCCTTGTCCTTCTAGATGGGAATGGTTGTGGATTTGGAAGGTGCTGTTGAAGGAACCTTGGTGCGTTTCTGCAATGCATCTTTTAGATGGTACACACTGCTGCTACTGTACGTCAGAAGTGGAGGGAGTGGATGCTTGTGTAAGGGGCGCCAATCAAGCGAGCTGCTTTGTCCCCGGTGGTGTCGAGCTTCTTGAGCGTGGTTAGAGTTGCACTCATCCAGACAACGGGAGAGTATTCCATCACACTCCTGACTTGTGCCCTGTAGATGGTGGACAGGCTTTGGGGTATCAGGTGTGTTACTTGCTGCAGGATTCCTAGCCTCTGACTTGCTCTTGTAGCCACAGTATTTATATGGCTAGTCCAGTTCAGTTTCTGGTCAATGGTAACCCCCAGGATGTTGATAGGGATTCAGTGATGGTAATGCTATTGAATGTCAAAGGGTGTTGGGTAAATTCTCTCATGTTGGAGATGGTCATTTCCTGACACTTGTGTGGCACGAATGTAACTTGCCACTTGTATGCCCAAGCCTGGATATTGTCCTGGTCTTGCTGCTTTTGGACATGGACTGCTTCAGTATCTGAGGAATTGCAGATGGTGCTGAATGTTGTGCAATCATCAACAAACATCCCCACTTCTGGTCTTATTATGAAGGAAAGGTCATTGATGAAGGAACTGAAGTTGGTTGGGCCTAGGACTTAAGGGAATGGATAGGAAGATTTCAGGAATACAACAAGGAAACGATTAGGGTGAAGAAGAGCAATAGTTCTAATTGGAACAAGGCCATAAAAGGTGGTGGAGAGAATGTAATTTAGCATATCATTCGCTGCAGAAATATGATGAATTATGGGCCAAAAGCTAGATATTTGGGAATTTGAAAGTGCAGTGAAAAGTGACTTGTAGAAGAGTTTTTTCCAGCTGGGACACAGAAAGTAGTTGTGTTGGAAAGGCAAAGGGGAGTATGGATAGAGTGATACAAGGAAATGATCAGGGATTGCCTTATTCATGTTAGTTACAATAGCATGAATGAATCACGTGAGATGACAAGATCAAGAGGGTGGGTAGGAGAGGTTTAGGGAGGAATACATTTAAGGCTGGGATAGACAGATTTTTAGTATCTCGGGATTAAAGGATATGAGGGAGCAGGCAGGAAGATGGCATCACTCAATGGGCCATGTGGTCTATTCCTGCTCTTATTTCTTGTATTCTTGTGACTTTTGGGCCTTGCAGTTTCTTGGTGCTAGGTGGATGTTCACCAAAAAAGCAAACAGATGATCTGTCCAGCAAGCATCAATTCCCCACATGGGTTGAGTAATGCAGAAATCACTTAGGTCCTTGACTTGAACAATGACATAATCCTGGAGGTGCTAGTGCTTTGATTTAGGATGCCTCTACGTGATTTGGTATTTGTCCTTCTGGCTGAAAAAGGTGTTTGTTATAAAAAGGCCATGCTGAGCACACTTTATCAACAGGAAGCCGCCATTTGCCTTGACTTTACCAACCCTGTTTTACTCAATGGTTCTGCTGCAGACATCGGAGTCACGACCAACTCTGGCATTAAAATCCCAGATAAAGTTGCACATCAGCCAGGAGTGTGATTTGTGGGCTGTGAAATCGCCCAACTCACAAAACGTACTCCCAAGAAGAAAATCTAGCCCAGGAAATCGAAGCTACATGGGGAGCGTGGCACCATGCTTGATTAAGATTTCACTGCTGATCTAGAGGACAAAGACTAACCATCTTAAAACTCCGTTTTCTAAATTGCTAGCGGGTGGACTATCCTATACGCCAATGAGAACTTGAAATGATTCCCTTTCCTTATCACCCAAAAACACAGCAAGTAATTCACACTGATTCAGATGCAGTGAAATGTCATATCCTAGGGGGAAACTAAAAAGGTGACTTTAACTCCACCCAGCCAGCAGGCACTTTGGTGGATGAGTTGTTAAAATTGTCCGGGTGAGTTAATTGCCAATGTCCTGCCAGATCTTGCAGTCTTAAACTTTAACTTGGTCTTCTGGGCAGGCAGCTAGAACACTCATCCAAAGCCACCGGAGCCCTGCCTTTATTATCTTGATCAGGGTCCACTCACATCATCGGGCCCTGACTGCTGGTTTTAACTCTGTCCTGAACTGTGTATCCAGTGGGGGTTTCCAGCCGATCAAAGGCAGCGAGGAGCAGATCCACGACTAGAGTAGGCCACTTACGCTAAGTTTTTTATTGCTTTCCTGATGGCAGTAGGAGGAATAGCAGAGTTCCTCCAGTCTTTGCAAGGTAAGTTTAGGCCCCCCCCAGCCCGTTTTTTATCGCGAGACTCTCCCGAAGCTCCCTTCTTGTGCCTTCTTGCCGGCAAACCCTCCTTCACTGTTAACTGTGGCCTCCTGTTTCCTGAACATTAACTCCCATCCGCTGGGCAGCCCTAGCTTACCATTCCTAGTGGGAGGTCAGTTAATTGGCAGCATGAAGTTGAGGCTCAGGAATTAAAATTGCGTGGGCCATATGTTGTCACCGTCCAGTATGTTTGTTGCTCAAATCTCAGCCCTGGTTAAAATCTGTGCTCAAGCACTAAACGTAATGTCAGATTAGCTCAAAATCTCACTGAATGCTGAATGCATGATGCTAATGCAGACAGGATAGCACTGAATTAGAACTATATACAAATTCCTAAAAAAAATAAAGAATCCAGGAGCCAAAATTGTTTGTTCCTTTTAAATATGAGGTAGCCTGCACACATGCAAAGATGGCTACAAGGACTGTTCAGCTGTAGAAAATGCTCTAGCACTGGCTGCATGCCTGCATTAGATGATTAGGTGCAATACAGACTGTGTGCACAACTCCTCTGATATCTTTCGCTAGAAGCATGGGAAATAAATCATTTTTGAAATGATATCTGCTTTGCCTTTTTGGAAAGCTTTCATATTTTAATCTCTAAATGAAATTACTGCCAATACTCTCCATTATCCTCCTGAGAAGAAATAATAATAGCCAATAAGCATATTACATTTGAAAGATGTAGACTTTATAGAAATGTTTATAGGAGTGATAATAAAGCAATAATGTAACATTGCAGAGCAGCTCTGACTAATTTCTTGCATTACAAAAAAACCTACTAATTTAGTTTAACTTTATTTCCTTTTTAGTTGATTTGCCCCTTTTTGGTTCCAGATTTACTATCCCTGTTTCAAATGGAACATATCATGGCTGTCATGTGGTGTGACAAATATTTCTAATGTGTGCTCGGTGATAACCCACCTTCTGAGTTAACTGATTATCCCCATATTGTCGATACTATATTTATAATGCCCATGCTAAACTATAATACAATGAATCATGAAATATCCCCCCCATGTAAATGTTTATGGAAAACTCTGCCAAACCTTTTCTGTATAAAATACTTGTGATCAGTCACAACATGCTCGTTTTATACGTCACAGTTAACTATGGCAAATCAGTTCTGACTAAAATCTTACAGACAGACATATCCTTCCTGTATCAAACATTCCTATGTTTGAAAAAGTCTACCTCTTTCAAATGTAATTAGTCTTTTGTTTTAAATTTAGGAGCCGGAGTGAAGGGTCATGATCTGTAGTACACCAGGCTTGAAGGAGAGGAGGTGAATTCAGAAGTAGTGGTTAGATGACATAAAGCTTGGATTTTAATAGCTTGAAGGCTCTTGGTGTTTCATAATTTTAAGCTTCTGTAAAAAAAAAATTGATTACTGTACAGAACTCAGCAATTCGTTTTGATTTGAACACAGTGGAGATATACAGAAGACATGAGATGCTTCCAGAGTCAAGAAGGAAAAAAAAATGAGACAAGTTCAGAGGAACATTAACTAACCATGGGAAAATTGATGAAAGGAGTTTCCATGAATATTATTGATAGATTTAGTATTGAGGAGGACGTGGAATTCCACTTTGAGGTTCGTATACATTGTGAGGCCAAGAATGTCAATAGCAAAAGAAATAATTAAAGACTGAGCTATTAAAGGTGAGAGATGTGTTGCATGATGGTGTTCCATTGTTGACTCTGACACATAGAAAAGAAATGTCTTGGCTGGCCCGCTGCAGCTAGTTGGATTGCTTTCAGTGGTTTGACTGTGAGGGGTATGGAGACATTTTGTCTGAAAAAATTGAAAGAAACAACATTGTAATTTCCCCCCTATTGAAGGTATGAAGGAGGTCAAGAAGTGATACAGATATTTCACTGCAAGTGGATTGAAGACAGCCCTGAGGGCATGTGGTCCATCAGAAGTAGATGAGTATTGAGAAGAGACATTAGCATTCTCGACAAAAATGTGTTATTTTTGTTAATTTAGGATAGAATTTGTTTTGCCTCAACCAAATATAGAAAGGCTGCATGAAGGACTGGGAAATCAGGTGGGGATCATTTTCACTGACTACTCACTGGATTTGAGATGTCCTATGTTCTGTAGCAAATAGAGGAGTAGTGTTGAGCTGTTGCAAGCTTGTAGAGGACAAGCAAAACTACTCAAGTACTCACCTTGCAGCCCAATTGGAACACAGTATGAGTAAATACAAATTCATAATGCACCTAGGTTTTGTTGAAAGCTTTTGTGCATTCAGTCCAAATTTAATTTTATTCTGCAGCAACATGGGCATCCATGTACAGCTCTACAAGAATTATATGGCTGTCTGAGTGTTCTGAAGTCGAACTGAAAAAGACTCCGAGAAAGCAAGCATACTTTACTCATTTACTTTGGGAACATGCTGTACAGCCTTACCTCAACAGTTTTCTTAGGGCTGGAAACTATTTCTTCATCTCCTGCCCCTTCCTCCGCATTGAGGCCAGATTCAACTATTGACCATCTTTTTGTACACGGTGGGAATGACTCGCCTTTGTGGAGGATACCAACTGATCCTTCCTTTTTCTCCATTTACAGCAACAGATTCAGGGTTGCCTCAGTGAATGCTGGCGTTTGGCAGTCTTTGATCATTCATTAGATATGAAGTGCAATAATCTGCGGGGGGGGGGGGGGTGGAATTTTAACATTCTGATGCACTGGCTGAGGGTTGGATGGAAGCCTGATAGCACAGAGGAAGCCCAGAAGACTGGGTTTCCCTGCATGCTGTGGAGTTTTAACTCCACACTGTGTGTCTAGCATCATTAATGGGTTCCCTGCCTGAAAGTCAGTCTGATTGACAGGCTTTCGATTGGGCGGAGCACATTCTAGAGGAGGCTGCTGGACCAGGGAAATTCAATCCCTAACCCTAGGGAAGGGGCATCCGATCAAAAGGAGTGCCTAATCCCTGACCCCAGGTTGGGGTGGAGGAGGGGATTCATCATGCAGGGATCTGACCCCTGGTCCCAGGATATGGGGTACCAATTCCAAAGGGATGTCCAATCCCTGACCCTGGTGGTGGGAGGAAGGGGCATCTGATCCCAAATTGGGGTGTGGGTCTGATCCTTGACCCTGGGGCAAGGAGGAGGCGATAATTCTATTTCTGGGTTGATGGTGTGGTTTGAATGTTGAGGGCAGCGCCCCTGCTTCTCCTGGTCCACAAGGAGTACTGTGAAGTCACATAACTTCTCCTCAAGGCTGCCTTCGCCTCACTGCAGCTGTCAGGTTTCCTGAGGCTTGGGAAAATTGGCCAAAAAAAGTTACAAAACAGGGCAGGTCGCATCTGAGACTTCTAGTCTCATTAACAATATCAAATGCCTCCTGGGATTGGAGGGAGTGGGCTGGTTGCCCATCCCTTGTCCTGTCTCTGTAAAACCTGGAGGTTAGTGCCAACTTAACGAGACAGTCACATTTTGCCTCTATTTAACCCCTTACACGCATCAAGCTCCATCCACTTACCTTTGCTGAAATTATCCCCTTATAAAAGGTTAACAGATGGGACATGCTAGTGTACGACATGGATAATGATATAGCACTGACACTAGTCAGTCATGTGTCAGAACTCTCTCTCTCTCTCTCTTTCGAGAGAGAGAGAGAGAGAGAGAGAGAGAGAGAGATTGCCTAAGAGCTACATGCCTACTCTGTAACCTGTTTAGGAGAAGCCCAGAAGACTGGGTTTCCCTGCATGCTGTGGAGTTTTAACTCCACACTGTGTGTCTAGCATCATTAATGGGTTCCCTGCCTGAAAGTCAGTCTTAACAAGTGTTAAGCAGATACCAGAGTATATCTACAGTCTGTCCAGTTCATGCCTAGAGTCCAAGTCAAAAGGTCCCAATCGCAGAACATGGCGCCAGAGACGGAGACATTGATGTAAAAGACATGTTATCAAAGGAACCACAGAGTGAAGAAAACGGTTTGAGAAATTTCGGTGGTAGAAGGAGGCATACTGGAGAGAGGTATCGATGACCGTACCTGGTGAGCAGTCTCTGCCCTTGCCCCACCCATTTGACTGCCCTGAGAGTCCACAGTGAGGCCAGCAGTGAGAGTTATGGAAACACCATTTTCTCTGATACCAAGCACTGGCAGGTCTTCACCAAAAAGAGCCAAAGTTAGTTCCTTTTTTTTTGCAGTAGGTCCTGAAGCAGATGATACTCCTAAGGCAGGGTGTGCAGGGGTCCATCACAGGTTTTGATTCTATTGTTAAAGTCTTTGACACCCATTTTAGCCTGAAGCAGAGTTTAATAATTGAAAGAGCATGAGTTCACAACGACCTGGGGAATTGATTGAACTATTCGTAACTGACTTATATCTCCTAGCTAGTCCTTGCAGATGTGGGGTGCTGAAGGACAAGCTAATCCGAGATTGCACAGTCAGAGGTGTTTGGAATGGAAAATCTCTCTGGGCAGAATTTTGCCCTCGTCGGGGCGGGGGGGGGCGCGGCGGGTGAGCCTGGGAGCGGTCACAAAGCCGACCATCGCCCGCGATCGGGCCCCAACATTGATTTCATGCTGGCTGGTCAATGAATGGCCAGCCAGTGTGAATCAAAAGCTGCAGTGCTTAGCACTGCCGGGGTAGAGGCGGGAGGAGGGCGAGTGCTGAAGTGTGCGCATGTGCGATGATCGTGTGCACAGTAAAAGCTCCCTGAGGCATAGAGCTGTCTCGGGGAGCTGAAGATTTTTAATAATAAAAATAAAGATATTAAAAATAATGGAAACATGCCCCCTCATGTGGCTCTGTCACATGAGCAAGGACGTGTTAAATATGAACCTTAGAAGTTTTAAATTTTTTAAAATCATTGGTCGAAACCTCATCCCGTCCGTGGATGAAGTTTCGCCAAAAATGCGAAGGCCGCTTGGCCTTTTTGAAAAATTCGAGTCATTTAATTGATTAAGGGCCTTAATAGGCCGCTTATTTGTCGGTAGGTGCACTGCTGCCTCTCGCGCACACTGGCTGAGTGAAATATCGCGGGAGTGCGCGATAACATCGAGATGTTTGGCCAACATCATCATGCACTATTTTACTCCCGTTCATGTGGGGCGCACGCCTGCCCGGCAAGAGAAAAATTCAGCCCCCTGACTTTCTGCAGACCAAAGATGATCTTACATTGGATCAGGAAGTCCAGTATGGGAGGCAGGCCGAGCTTTGAGCGTTTATAATTCATGGTAACACTGTGGCATCTTGTGAATCCATAGATTGGGTAGACCCACAGGCAGTGACCTTCCAATCTAAGGCAGGCTTATTGCTGCCTTATTATTACAAGGGGCAACAGATCATTGATTCTTTATATTCTTCACAATTAATGTACAATCTTAGAGTGGCGATGTTCGCACACTTCTAGGAATCCTAGAAAAACAGATGATGCTCATTGTTTGAATGACACATTCGCTTTCATGCCACAATCTTCAACCTTTTATTTAGAAGCAGTGGAAATTCGCCCTTCAAAAGCTGAGGATGTTTATACACTTGGCAGGAAGTTCCTTTCTTTCATGGAGACACCATCCACCAGATCCAAGGCAGACAAGGGAGTTATGGATCTCAGTTCTTCACGAAATAAGGCCAGAGGTGGAGGATACAAAAGGCATTACAGCAGATGGTGAGCATCCCCATGAAGACCCGCCGAACCTGAATTAGTTCTCCCTAGGGAGTGATGAGGAAGAATCCCATGCAGTATGGGGTGACTTCTTAGAGGTTGAGGTCCTAGAGAATGATTCAACTTTGCCATTGATGCACCTTTGTAGTCTTTTTAGAGGAGTCAGCTGTGCTTTTAGTAGCTGAGCAGCATTCAGACCTTAGTTCCACTGATCATATTGATGTATTGTCAACTTCATCTCCTGTTGTTCATGAGGAGTCTTCCAGTGAGAGTGCTTTGCCTGAGTTCGAATTAGAATTCATAGAGAATCACACTGCTAAAGAGCTGGTACCTTCCAAGGGTGGAAGTCAATTGCCACACACACTTCAGTCCCAGCTGAAAATCATCTTCCCTCCAGGGCTGAAGATCAGCACAGAAGCTGCAGCAGAATCTTTAGCAATTCTGAAGCTACAGAATCCTGTACAGCTATCTTGTCCTAGAGTTGATTGCCTACACAAAATTCCTCTCATTACAGAAGACGAGACTGTCTTGCCTCTATGTTCCCAGCAATTCTTCCCATTACCCATAGTGGAGCAATCTCACACAGAGAGAAGTGTGGCTCTCTTATCACTGCTTACAGAAAGTAGTTAGTCCTCCCAGAAAATCATTGGGAAATCATCTCTTCATCTTTTCCTGACTGTCTTACAGGAAGTTGGTCATTTTTTCTTGTCTAAGTTCACTGAAATGTTAGATCTTCATTGCCTTTGATAGAGCAGTGGGTGATACAGCTGTGTTAGTCTTTCCTGGAGTTGAAGATCATTCCTCTTCAGAACTGTCTTCCCAGAGTCCTTTGAAGGAGCAGCAAGTTCCCCAAAGTGTCCTGAGTTCTTCTCTTCTAGTCCCAAAAGGGCCAAAAATCAATTCCCTTCAGTCTTCCCTTTTGGATCGGTCTTTTGTTGAAAAGTCTTCATTGTCCTTGTACTTCATTCATTCTGAAACTTACACTCCATTTCCCAGGTATGTTGACAGCGATGATGCTAAAGTGTCATCCTATCCTGAAGATGATGATGTCCTACCAGATGCAGAAGAAAGCTCTCATGTCTCCAAGATGTCTTCCCTAAGGGCCAAGAATACTCTGGGGGAGTTAATCCCCCAGCACAGTGACTTGGGGAGGGAAAGAGTTGGAGTTACGTAGAATTAATAGTTGTCAAAAGGATGTTCTAGAAATGCAATGTAAATAGTTAAAGACATAGTTACTTGTTGTGAAGAAGTAGGATAGCATACTTGGGGGAGGTGTATAAAGGGTTAACAGATGGGATATGCTAATGTATGACATAATTGATGATGTACCTCTGACACTAGTCAGTCATGAGTTAGACTTTCAAGAGAGAGGTTGGAATCATGCCTACGAGCTGCGTGCCTACTCGTTAACCTGCTTAGAAGTAGCACTAATAAACAAGTGTTAAACAGATACCAGAGTATGACTACAGTCTGTCTGAGAACCAAGTCTCACACCTCGAGCCCAAGACAGAAGGTGCCAGTCTCAGAACATGGTGGTAACTCAGAACAGGTTCTATTCCTATCTATCTGCCCCATCTTTTTTAAATATCGACTTCAGTCCTTTAAGAACTGCCATTCCACAACTTCCCATGTAAGTGAGCTTCTAATGTCATGCCCAATTTAGGTTGCTTCAGCATTAAGGCTAGAATATCAGCTCTTAAGGACTTCAAGACTGGGGTGTTGTTTGAATAAATTTTCAACAGTGTTCCAATATGATCCATTTTCTTTGCTTTGCTTTCTAAATTTTGTGAGGTTCAGAGAATTGTCTGATAGGATATTTCCCTCTTTGTTTTGCCTTTGATGAAATTATAAACAAGCAACTTCATCCATTCCCTCTTGCCAGTTATTCACAGTAGTCGAGCACTCGTTCACATGATGTGTGCAAACATGCCAAGTTTTTTGACTCCAGAACAAGCTTGTGGGTTGCCTTGTCTCACCAGTGAAATGTGTTTCCTGAATTTATTGCTGGGCCATTGCTGCCATTCTACATATTGACTAACAATTGTTCATGTTTAAGTACTGGAAGCATGAAAAGAACCTCACTACAGAAGTTCTTTCGATAAAAGGAAAATATACCTCCCAAAGAGACAATTCTTTCTGTTGCTGTATAAGAATCACAAGACCCTGCCTGAGTCATAAGACCACAATGATTTCACATTACTTCCTAAACAATACATTTCTCAGAACTGGAAGCTGTTTTCTGGATTTGCACCATCTTATTTAATAATCTAAATTGTGAGGTTTTATCTTGCAAAAGGCAATTAAACACTCAATATTAATAACGTGCAACATGCACTTTAAATAATACAATATTAAACATGTGGTTCAAAGATTTGTAAGTCATTTTGTCAAGATTGTAGGCAGAAATGGACAATGATGTGATTGTTCCCACAGTGATGATGCGCCACTGATTATGCCTGTAGTAAACATGTATTTAAAAAATTAAAGCACCTCAGAAAAATTAACATCACAATAGTTTACATTATGCAGGTGGTGCATTGATATAACATATATCACAATTTAAAAGCTTTCTTACCATAAAATACTTATCTGGATTAAAATTTGAAAAGTGCGTGCAATCCTGTACAATAACTAATTCTCTAATAATTTACGATACTATTATTGGATTCAAAAAACAATAACTTGTGTTTATATAGTACCTTTAACACATCACACCTCAACGCACTTTTTACAGGGACATAATTCAAAATGGCCGTCAAGCCAAAGCAGCAACATTAGAAAGGGTGACCAAAAGTGTGGTTATAAAGATGTATTTCAAGATAGTATTACAGGAGGAGAGGGAGGTGAATAGCCAAAGGTATTCAGGGAAAGAATTCCATATCAGAGGGCCAAAGCACAGCTGCAAGTATTGGGACAAAGGGGGAAGGACGTATAAGAGCCTGGAGTCAGAGGGACAGAAAGTTGGAAAGCATTTGTAGGGTTGGAGGAGGTGAAAGATACAAAGAGTGGCAAGGCCGTGAAAGGATTTAAGCATGAGAATGAGAATGTTAACTTTGAAATACTGATGGATAGCAAGCTGATGTAGATCAGGTATGATGATGAGCAAATGAAAGTTGGTATGAGAAAGAATAGGGGAAACATTTGGATAAGTTGAAGGTTATGGCATTTGGAAGATGGCATATCTGTGAGGAGAGCATAGAAATGCTCTGGAGCTGACAAAAGAGTGGGTGTGAGTTTCAGCAGCAGATGGCTGAGGTTGGGGAAATAATACTTTTACTCAAAATCGCAGTATCTTCCAGTGATTAGCTCTAGACTATCGCATTATAAACTTTCAGTAATTACTTCACAGCTGGTGACCCTTCACTGCAGGTGGAAGTTATGAGCACAAATTTTGGCTCTGTATCCTTTTTCTTGGTGCTATGGGTGCCGTTTTGAGTGCAAAATGACATTTGTGCTGTGTGCACTCGCTTTGGAGATGGGCCATTTTGGCTGAATGCCGTTTTGTGTAAGAACGTCAAGAGTATGCAGAGTGGGCAGATTGTGATCCAATTCAGTGTAATGTAGATTTGACACGAGCATTGCCATTTTCAGCCGCAGTGCTCCAGGTTGCTTAACCTTGTACAGCTGAACATTTGTTCAGCAGCAGCTAGGACAGTGCAACCCCCTCCCCCGATCAATGCTATTTAAAGGGATCATCAATTACTTACAGATTAGTTTCATTGATTGATTTTCGCTGGCTGTTGCTAAAAATTGTCTGCAAAGGGTGCTGTAGCCTGTGGTGAAAAGCTTGGTTCTGACTTCAACTGTTCTGCTCAGACCACTTATGTTCCAGTCATGGGTGCTGTAGTTACCATCCCCCGCCTGGCCTGCATCATGACAGGTAGATTGAGCAGAGGCAACACAAGCATAACAGTTCAGGGAAGAGCTCTCAGCAAATGGCCAGATACATACGGGACCTTCAAGGTCCATCTCTCGTTTCTCAACCTCAGCAAGGAGGAGTGTATGGGATGTTTCTGTTTAACTGCTGTAGGGGGATGGTTGTATCATGCTCTTTATGCTTAAAGAGGGGAATAAATTGCATTCTCTCTTTTCAGGGAGAAGCGGAGAAGCAAACTCACCAATATAGCAAGCTTCCCATGGCGCCAAGTGCCAGTGACTGCACATGCACCTTGCTTTGCAGGCCCTGCATCTAAATGTAAAGATGTATCGCAAAGAGTTCCTCTCCCTGAATGTGCATTTGGTGTATGACCATGCTCAGCATATCATGCAGGTGAATGCCTGGTATCTTGGCAGTGGTCATGATGCTGTTATTCTGCACCAGCCGCTGTACCATCACTATTGGTGCCACATCGTCAAACCAGAGATTCAATACTGGATGTCAAGGGCATTCTGCTGACCACCTGGCTCATGACTTTGGTGCACAACTCAAGTACACGTGAGCAGCATGCATATTACAAGGGGTATTACATGGAATGTCATTGTGCAGACCAATGAGGTACTTCAGCAATACTTCCACAGCCTGGATTGCTCTGGGGGAAGCCCTGCACTACTTGCTAGTGCACGTGTATTTGTTCATGATGCTCTGCTGCACTCTGTGTTTCTTCGCTATCATGAGGATATAGTCCTTATCACCAGATATACAAAGAGCAGCTGAGGAGCAGGAAGAAGAGGAGGAGGAAGGAAGGAGGCAACCAGCACATCCCTTTTCAGGCTGGTCTGTCCATGATCGGCTCAGCTGACTTTAATAACAGTGAACACAGCCCCGAATTCCTGTTCAACAACAGTACACCTTACTTTCCCTTACCTATGACCGTCATGGTGTCCTTTTGGGCACAACACCACAATAAAAGCCACCACAAAATTAACATTTCGAACCAACTTAATCAAACAAACCATCTAACAGAACACAAAATTATACAAAAGTTAATTAATCACCCTTCTGCATGCCCTTGGAACATGTCTTCCATGTGCTTTTGCCAGTCCTGCTCCTACCCAGCAATGCAGATTGTGCATTGTATTTATCAGCCATCTCAGAACCCATTGAACCAGAGTGGAAGCAAATCATCCTCAATCTTGAGGGACTGTCTAAGGCACAGTGCTACCCCAGTGATTGCAGTATGGCTGGTGAAAGGTTGCTGAATTTCCATGGAGAAGACTACAGATGGCCTCGCAGGACATCGTTGAGTGGCTGGGGTCCAAGATTGCCTGGCTTTGGACTGCACCACCTTCACATGGGCTGATTGGGTGATAGCCAGTAGCATAGCCAGTGGCCGAGTGGCGAAGGTGGGAGGATGAATGCTATCATCCTGATAGGACAGTAGGTTCATGCTCCATGGAACCGCTGCCAATCCCCTAAGGGTGGCTCCTCAGCAATCCATGTAATATGTTGGAGGACAGATTGCTGGACTGAGTTGAGACTCTGAACACCCCTTGATCACTGATAATTGCAGCCATGATGGCAACAGTCTGAGCTTGCGTAGTAACAAGCTGAGATTGCATGACTTCAGTCTGAGTTTCTGCTGCAGCACTCTGAGGTTGAGTGGCTTCTGTTTGTGCTGTAATGGAAGCTGAAATGTCAACCATCTGATATTGCATTGTGGTTTGGTCCATAAGTGTTTTCATGGAATTGGCTGCCACTTCCACACTGGGAAGGATAGGCACCAAACTGTGCATAAAACTCTGTACCAAATCAGTGCCTGACTCCTAGAGATTCCTAGACTCATCCAATGACTGCAGGCTTTCCGGCAGGCCTGACAATGCACCAAGCATCTCACTGTGGAAATCCATCAGCCTTTTCCTGTATGATGCCCCATCGAAGTCTTCATCTGTGTCATTGCAGCAGAACAGGTGCATGACCTCGGCCTCTGGTAAGCTGCTACCTGTGTTGCCCTTTCCCTTGCCCTGGCTGCAGGCTACTCATGATTCACTATGTGCAGAACTGCCTCTGTGCTACCCTGTAACGTATGCACCATGCTCATAATTGAGCTGGTGACTGCAAGTGTGAAGTACAGTGTGGTGTTTCATCATCATCTGTCTCTACTTCCTCTTGCACTTCATGCTCCTGCACTGTTGTCCAGCCAGATTGCAGTTTTTGGGTAAGTGAAAGGAGAAAGTCATATGTTTAGGGTTGCAGTGATGGGAATGGGTGGGGTAAAGCAAGAGGTGCATACTTAGACCATGTGCAGCTAGAAAGAGATTGACCAGTTAGGTATTTTTTCATTCATGGGATGTGGGCAACATTGGCTAGCCCAGTATTTATTGCCCATCCCCAACTGCCCTTGGGAAGGTGGTGGTGAGCTGCCTTCTTGTATCGCTGCAGTGGGTGTAGGTGCACCCACAGCACTGTTAGGGAGTGAGCTCCAGGATTTTGACCGAGCAACAATGAAGGGACAGTGATATATTTCCAAGTCAGGATGATGAGTGACTTGGAGGGGAACTTCCAGATTGGGATGTTCCCATGTATCTGCTGCCCTTGTCCTCCTGGATGGTAGTGGTTGTTGGTTGGAAGGTGCCACCTTGGTGAGTTTCTGCAGTGAATCTTGTAGATGGCTGCTGCCACTGTGTGTTGGTGATCGATGGAATGAATGTTTTTGGTCGGTGTGCCAATCAAGCGGGCAGCTTTGCCCTGGATGATGTCAAGCTTTTTGAGTGTTGTGCAAGCTGCACTCATCCAGGCAACTGAGGAGTATTCCATCACACAATGACTTGTGCCTTGTAGATGGTAGACAAGCTTTGGAGGGTCAGGAGATGAGTTACTCAACACAGGATTCCTAGCCTCTGATTTGTTCTTGTAGCCACAGTATTTATATAGCTAGTCCAGTCCAGTGTCTGGTCAATGGTAACCCCCAGGATGTTGAAAGGGGATTCAGCAATGGTAATGCCATTGAATGTCAAGGGGTAATGGTTTGATTCTCTTTTGTTGAAGATGATCATTGCCTGGCATGTATGTGGCATGAATGTTACTTGCCACTTGTCAGCCCAAACCTGGGTATTGTTCAGGCCTTGCTGCATTTGGATATGGACTGCTTTAATACCTGAGGAGTTGTGAATGGTGCTGAACATTGTGAGTGATCAGTAAACATCCCCACTTCTGACCTTTTGATGGAGGGAAGGACATTGATGAAGCAGCTGAAGATGGTTGGACCTAGGAAAATGCATTTAACGGATGTGACTGTCATGATTGAACAGCTGTCAGTGTGTGCAACATGTGAGTTTGAAGTATTAAGCTTGAGGTGTAAGGGTGAGGTGAAGCTTTGAATGCTGGCTATGAGCCATGATTAATGGGGATTTTTGGCAGGTGAGTGATGGTTTGTGATGCTTTGAGCATTGTGTGAGGATAGTGGTACAGTTGGTAGGATATGGCAGTTATAGATACATTTGTGACCTTGCCCACTCATGTGGGGTCATTGAACTTATTGTAGCACTGCCTCCAGGTCCTTGAGGCTTGATTGCTGGCATTGACCTTTACAGCCATTCACTTCTATTGTCTTATCAGAATTTGCCTGAAATGGGGAGGTGGTGTGTGGTGGTGGGGGAGGGTGGCGGGGGTGGAGTGCATCCTGGCTGCCTTGTTTTGTATTTTATTCATTTGTGGGATGTAAGCGTTGCTAGAAAAGACCAACATTCATTGCCCATCCATAATTGCCCTTAAGCAGGCAGTGGTAAACTGCGTACTTGAATCATTGCAATCGATGTGGTCCATATAGGTCTGACAAGTAAGACTCGTGCCTCACAAGTGCCAAGCAATGACCATCTCTAACAAGAGAGAATCTAATCATCGCCCCTTGACATTCAATGGCATTGCCATCACTGAACCTACTATGAACATCCTGGGAGTTGTCATTGACCAGAAACAGAACTGGACTAGCCATATAAATACTGTGGCTGCAAGAGCAAGTTGGAGGCTAGGAATCCTGCAACAAGTAACTTGTGTCCTGACTCCACAGAGCCTTTCCACCATTTACAAGGCATGAATCAGGAGTGTGATGTAACATTCCTCACTTGTCTGGGTAAGTGTAGCTCCAACAACACTCAAGGAGTTTGACACCATCCAGGACAAAGCAGATTGACAACACTTGATTGACAATCCATTGACCACTTTAAACATTCACTCCCTCCACCAGTAACACAGTGTCAGCAGTATGTATCATCTACAAGGTACACTGCAGCTGCTCAACAAGGCTGCTTGGACAACACATTCCAAACCTGCAACCTCTGCCATCTAGAACGACAAAGATTGCAGATGTATGGAAACACCACCACCTGCAAGTTCCCCCGCAAGCCACACAATATCCTGACTAGGAACTATATCACTGTTCCTTCATTGCTGCTAGGTCAAAACCATGGTATTCCCTTCCTAACAGCATCATGTGATTGCAGTGATTCAACATTGCAGCCCACCGTTAAATGCAATAAATGCTGTCCTTGCTAGTGGCACTCCCCTCCCATGAAAGTATAAAAAGAGAAGAAAAAAGGATAAGAGTTCCGCGATTTGATCCAACTACAGTAAAGAAGTGTGGATAGAGCACCTTTCTCCTCCTGGAAACTTCCTGCACCGAGGTCTCTTATGCTGCATTGGAAAGCCTTAGGGCCCAATCACAGTCATACAGTGCCATTACTGTGTTTTTCCAGCTCAAAGCAACTTGTGCAACCAGTCCCAGTTCCTGTTCCAGCCAGAATGTTCCTCCTTTTTAAGAAGGCAGACTAACTTTAAGCTGTTATATATACTTCAGAAAAACAAATATATTGGAATGATGACAAAGCTTTAGTGTTAATGTGGGGATTACGTAGATAGTCATCAATCAAGTCGCAGTTACAGTTTCTGGTGTCACCCAAACCTCTGTGAGATTACTCCCACTAATATTTGTATAAAGTGATGTTGAAAACTCCTAAGTTCATAATGTGGAACTCCAAGTATATTTTACTGATGAAAAAAGCAGCTCTCTCCTTTAAAACCTAGCTTCTATTCTGCTTGAACCTTTCCTCTATTCATCGTCTCTTCATGACTCTTAGGTCTCTGGTTATTATGAGTATTCACTGAATTTGCATGGATGATGATTTTGGAGGGATTTGAATAATAGATCAAGTATCATGATTAATGGGAGTGAAAGAATCTGTTGGTCAACTCATTATTCACCAGCGATTTTTGTTTGTTTTCTCATAAGTCAAGGCTTTGTGTGGATGTTAAATGAAACATATGGGATTTCAAAAACAAAAATAAGCTAGCTAATTGTTGCCAGAGTGATATAATTTAAAATATTCAGAATTTAAAAATGAGAGCATCCAGAAAACACTCTAAGTTTCTTTGCAAGAAATCCATTGGATCTTAAACTAGTGGCCAATACTCATTGTGAGCTTTAACAGTGAGTGACTGATTCTGTCATCTTGCAGTGTTCACACAGAGGCTGTTGGATAGTGAAAAGCAGCAGATGCTCCTTCTACCTCCCTAACCAAGTGCTTTTTTTATTCATTCAAGGGATGTGGACACCACTGGTAAGTCCAGCATTTATTGTCCATTCCTAATTGTCTTTGAGAAGGCGGTGGCAAGCCACATTCTTGAAGACAGTTGTGTGGCTTGCTAGGCTATTTTAGAGGCAACTACATTGCTGTGGGTCTGGAGTCACATGTAGACTAGAGTAGGTAAAGACAACAGATCTCTTTTCCTAAAGGATACCATTGAATCTGACGGGCTTTGACAAAACATAGTAGTTTCACTGCCACCATTACCTATTCCAGATTTATTTAAAGTCATCACTTGCTATGGTGAGATTTGAGCTCAGCTTTCCAGATTACTGGCCCAGTGACATGGACACAATACTACTATACTTCAGCTGCCTTTCTAGTCAGCTGTGGTGCTCTAACAGCTACTTGGCTGAGATTATCTAATTCGAAGCAAACCGTGGACCAAATTTATGGCTTTTCTCATCCATGACTCAACTATTCACTTTGTAAATCTACTGAGCCATGAGGAGAGTGACTGCACTGACTGCTGTTTATGATTGGACGTATTGATGCCAATTCAGTTGCTGCTGAGCTCTGTAAACTCACTGAGCCAATTCCCCAATCTTATAATCTGTGCTCATTATGCATGGCAACAGAAGTTTTATGTCAGGCACTGGTTGGAGTCTTAAGGCCGCTATGAAGAAACCCGCACTTAATCATTCTTGTAATAATGTTGGTACAGCCTGCAATTTTGGTAAGTTGAAACAATTTAGGTGATAATTTTCTTCATCAATATTTGTTCTCACTGGAATTTGGAAATATTACCGTACAGTATGACTGACAACAGATCAATATTGATTAGATTTGTTCCTGGTGCTTCAGCTTACAATATGTAATTACAGTAAGCTTAGGATCATACAGTGCAGAAGGATGTAATTTTGCCTGTTGTGCACTTACCTGTGTACTTAGTAAGGAAATGTTACTCTGGTTAATATCAGGTCTTACTCGGAGATTAACCAGCATAACCGAACTGGGCACCATAACCTACCCCATTTCCGCACTCCCAACCCAACCCAATATGACTCTCTGTCCCATCTTCACTCCCCAACCTGACCTGATTCTCACAACACCATACCTCTCACCTGATCTGATTCTTTCTCCCACCACCCTTCCGAGCCAACCTGACTGCTCACTTGCCCACCTATCTATCCACTCACTTGCCCACCTACCAACCCACTCACTTGCCCACTTACCCACCCGTTCACTCGCCCACCTACCAACCCACTCACTCACCCACTGAAGGACTTGAGACCTTTAAAAACTTACCTGAATACAGCAGCTAATGTTGTAAAGAGTGGTTATGTCCTCTTTTCACCCGTCTTCTCCAATTCTCCTCGGTCTTCCGCGGGGATGGCTATGTTGAACCATCACTGCTGCAGCTGGGATTGGAAGTCTCGGCTGAAATAACACAGTATGTTTGTGGCACAGCAATCTTCTTGGGCAGTGGCAATCCCTGCAGAATCAAAGCTAGCCGGAAGACCTCTGCAATTAATTTGCTTGCCTGCTTTACTGAACAAAAATGGAGATAATTCCCTCTTGAATACAAAACTTTTATAATTTTCTACGCTTTATTCTATAGCATCAGTAAATACGTTTGAAGCTACCAATTTGTTATAAAATCCACCTACTGGTACAGCATTCTCTAAAGTCACACTCTGCATCCTGACAAATGTTACAGTCTTGGCTTTTAATTTCCAACAATCTGCCTTCACATATCTTCTGTTATGACAAAAGTAACATGTTGGTCCCTTGAATCACTTATTCTCCATGCTGTCTTGTTTTTCACTACTTTGAACAGTATCTGTCTTTATCATTTCTGCTACCTTCTTCATTGTAACCAGTATTCTGGACATTCAAAACATTACTTCGGCAGCTAACGACTCTGGGGTGTCGGTGCTGTGGATTGTTTTGTGTTGTGGCAAATAGTCTTCAGGTTACCTTGCAATCAGATTTAATCTTATAGGACCAACATTCTTCATGTTTTTTGCTGTTTCTCTCCCTATCAAATACCTGCCTGTGTCTATGGGGTTTGCTCACAGTTTATTACTTTATATAAATTTTGCTTAGCAGCAGTGTGATTTCCTCTGTTATTTGATGTCAAGAATAGGAAAGGTGAAGACCACTGAGAAGCCACTTATTTCCTCAGCCATTCAGTCATTGTTTGCAGCTGTGACATCCGTCTGGGTGGATCCTGTTTATTACATTTAGAAAGGAACTGCTTTCGCATCAAAGGAGAGGACACACAAATAGTCCTGGAGCCCTCCTGTGGTTGACAGTCTTCTAACCGCCTTCCTTTATGAGAAGATGCGGGTGTAGTGGTAATGTCACTAGACTAGTAATCTCAAGACCCAGGCTAATGCCCTGCAGGTATGGGTTTAAAACCCACAGTAGCAGTTGGTGGAGTTTAAATTCAGTTAATGAATCTGGAATATAAAGCTAATCTCAGTAACGGTGGCTGTCATCAATTGTTGTAAAAGCACACCTGGTTCACCAATGTCCTTTTGGGAAGTTAATCTGCCACCTGACCTGGTCAGGCCAACAGTGACACAGTAACGTGAGTGACTCTTAACCGCTGTCTGTAATGGCTGAGCTAGCCGCTGAGTTCGAGGGCAGTTAGGATGGGCAACAAATGCTGGCCTTGCCATCGATTTTCATTTCTATCTGTCTTTGTGCAGGACAAGATCTCCCACAATTGGCGGGAGAGAGCGAAGATCAAGCGATGGATTCCTGAGCTCAGGACACTCTCCTCCCACGAGGAGCCTACAGCAGAGCTCACTGGCGAGGACAGAGATCGCTCCTGCTCGGAGCATGAAATCAGCCTCCCCTAACAAACCAGTGAGAGTCCATCCAGTATACATCTACCACATGCGAACAAAGCCTGTGAGTGACCTATAGTGTAGGTATCTAGTCAATCGCTTATTATCTCTTCTCTCTATTCCAGCAACCAGCAAGAAAAGGTGGAGGAAGATGCCAAGCAAGCACCTCAGCCCCAGCTCCCAGAGCACCTCAGATGAGGAGGCAGAGGAAGCATCAGATAAAGCCCCATCGCTGCGTTTACCTGCACCCTCTACCAGCCAAGATACACACACCTCAGTGGGTGCTTATCTTAGAGTAGGCTCAAGGTCACAATCTGGTGATCACCTTATGGACACGCGTCCACAGCAAGTGGAGGCAGTGATAGCCGAGGTCTCGGACACTCGGAAGACTGCTGGAGACCCGGCCCTTTCAGTGTCCGAGTCCAATTTTGAGCCTGTGCAATCAGCTGTGAGAGAAATATTGGAAGATGCATTGAAGTCTCCATTGGAAGGGGGCGACCGCCTTGGAGACCGAGATCCAGCAGTTTCTGCTGGATTTGCGCTTGTACCATCCACACCATTGCTCTAGCCATGAGTGTGTTCCGGTAGTGGCTAGACGAGAGGGTGATGGGGTAGCTCGACCTCCCTCAAGGTGCTCCTTCTCTTCAAGGAATCAGGGAGGAGACTTGAGCACCAAAAGGGAGGAAGACCGTTAGTCTGATGCCCCTGGGGCATCAACCTAGGCACTCTAAGGGTGTCCTGTCACTCCAAATCGCCTCTGCCTGTGACCTCATCAACTCCAGCAGGTCAGGCCAAGGAGGATGCACTGGCCCCAGAGCAGAAGCCCCTTAACTGGCCAAGGCCATCCAAGCCTCAGGACTCCAGAGGACACCCGCCAAAGTTATCTCAGGTAACAGGGCATAGCAGTCAGCAGGCTGCATCCACCTCTGCTGCGAATGTTGTGGCTGCAGCTAGATGTAGTGGTAGAGTTAGGAAAATTAAGAAGTTTTGAATGCACAATGGTGGTGCGGGTGTTTGTTCACTCTGCCAAATCTGCACCACTGTAAATATATTTCACATTTATCCCTCTCCAAGGTGGCTAAGCACTGTGATGCCAGGTTCCGCATTCATTCAAGGGTTCAAAATGAACCCCTCCCCCTCCCACCAATCCCCCTATTATCTCCCATCTTGTCCCTCAGTTTCATTAAGTCTCACTCAAACTCACCACAATGAATTGCCTTGAGTTCCATAGCAGCAACATGAACAAAGGCATTTCCTATATGAAACTGATGGCTGGACAAGACACATGTAATCTTTGGTTCTTAGGCAGACATTATGTGTCCGCATGAGAATTGTTCATTGAGCTTAGTGATTACCCTGATGCTGTCACACTGAAGTCTGCAGTTTGTGGATGTTATAAGTATTTGTCATGACCAACCTTAGAGTCTTTTCACCCAAATGCACTTTGCAATGCCATTCGTTTTATGACGGTGCGGTTTTGGTTAAAGCAGTATTCATCATCAAGCACTGTAACCTTTCGTGCCTCCCTGCAGCATAATTTCTTCTCCACGTTTAAAGCTGAACATTGTTTCTTTATTAGCCCTCACTCCCCATGCATGGTGTTGAGTGATGGAAGTTGGTTCAGCTTGGTGACCTTTGAAATGTCTGCTAGAAGGTAATGAGCCTGTGCTGTCAAGAGGTGTGTGCTCATCTTGATAAACCCGTCCACTTACCTGTGAGGATCATAATTTGCTCCTGAACAGCTGCCTACTGGTGCTTCACGGAATCTCTGTGTGAAGTAACAGAATGCAAAACAATATGTGATTCATGGCATGACTGTGCACTCGGTATGGTTCTTAGAAATGGTTGGCCTTTGTGAGATAGACAATGTTGAGGACTGTAAGAGTAAGAAAGCAATGGTCCGGCACATTTCCTGAGAGCTCAGCAGTATAAATGAAGAGAATAAGTTATCATTGACTGCTCTGTCAAAACTGAATAGGCCACGTCTCTCCCAAATGCCAAGGCAATGCAGGATATTAACTTTGCAGGCTTCTGATGAATGCGGGGTTATGACTGTGTGACAATAATCACATGATGGTCCTGCTGAACCGCTTTCCGTGAGGGCAATGCTAACTTAACTTCCAGCCTTGGGTGCATGCTATCTATCGTGTTACAGATCACTGCATCCTGATGTCTGATGGCATCTTGGGGCTCAGTTTCAAGATGTGGCCTCTACATTAATCATGCATGAGAGCTGGCATTTGGAGAGATGGTGCTGTCCAAATGTAGCTCCCTCTTCAGATGGTCAAGCACTAACCATTGACAAATGTTTTTCATCTTAGAGCCATCTTGCTAAGCAGGCATAAGTGCATCTTTGTGGGCAATAGTATTTCAGCTTCTTGAGGATGCCATGACCACTGCCTTGTTGGCACCATGGTTGAAAGGTCTGCACTATATGTAGTTGCTTAAGAATGTGCACTAGTGGAGTACTAAGCACATTCTACAGCAGCCACAGTGGTCCCTAGGCTACTGCGCATTCCATGGATGACCCCATCATTAGGGTTAAAGGTGATTTATGCTTCTTCAGTGATCATTGTGAAATTGCTGACCTTTTGTGACATGTTGAAGATGACAATGAAAGTGTTGTTGTGTCCGCTGCATCATCACTTGCAACAACTTGTCTTCACCTTATTCCTCCTGGAATCTTGTAGCTACAAAGTTGACACAGGCATGTCTCCCACATCGTGCCACTGCAGTGGCAACCCCTTGTGGCTTGTTTCAATCCTTGCCCTCTTCAAATTCATCCCCTTCAACATCCTCCTTATCCAAGGAGAAGTCTAGCTTCTCTATGTCTCCCTGTAACAATGCATCCCCCCTTTGCTGTGCTAGGTTATGCAGGGTGCAGCAAACAACGATGATACTGGACACTCTCTCTGCACTGAGTACCAGAGAGCCCCAAGTGAGTGGTCCAAACATCTGAAAGGTATTTTTCAGAGGTTGTTACTCTGCTCTATTAAGGACCTTGTGGCTGAATGTACAGCATTGTATCTCTCCTCAGATGCACTCTGTGAACATCAAAGGGGCATCAATAGCCATGTCTTCAGAAGGTACCCCTTATCCCCAAGGAGCCAATCTTCTAAGCGCCAAACTCCCTCAAGTATCTCTGGCACCTGGTAATAACTCAAAATGTATAAGTCATGGGAGCTTAGCACAAGTGTGCATGACCTGCCTTCTATGATCACAAATTAGCTGAACATTCAGAGAGTAAAATCCTTTTGTATTAATGAATCTCACGGGCTGCTGCCAGGGAACTCTCAAGGCTACATGTGTGTAGTCGATGGTACCCGCGGAAATCCTGAGATCACAGCGAATCCCACAGCTCTGGTGGCCTGGTTTGTTTCATCCATGTGGAACTGCACATAAGGGTGAACTTTACTGAAAAGGACATCTGTCACCTTCTTAATGCAATTATTGTCACAGATTGTGAGATTCCACAAAAGTCCCCAGTGGAGCTCTGGAAGGATCCACAGGCAAAAAAGTTCAATGCAGCCATAACTTTCAGAGAAACTGGCATTGGATGTCCTCCAAGTCTGTGCAGCATCAGTTCCCCATGGAAAATGTAGCAAATATGAGCTACCACATCCCTAGACAAGCGAGGGCATCTGAGGCACTGTCTTTCGCTGATCTCCATGTATGAGCTGCATCTTCTGTAGACCCTTGGTCACTGTAAACGTCTTCATGGATTTGGTTCCTCCTCATCAGCATCCGGGTCCTCCACGGGCCCCGCTGGCTCCTGTTGCTCAGGACGATTGTCTTCCCTGAGCCGTGCCAATTGACAATGGGCCCTTCTTCTCTTCATTCCAATCAAAGCTATCAAGAAGGCAGCATTGCCTGCAGCTTGCACTGTCCACTCCTTGTATCTGTGAATGTATACAATTAAGCAATCAGTGGTAGTTCCCATGAAATGGTCTCCCTCCATATACAATGTAGTCTCCAGCCCTTGACTTTTCCTTTGTCTGCACATTGCATACTGAGACCACTCCCTGCAGGATAATATCATTCTGGAAGACAACAGGCTGCTGAAATTTCCCCTCAGATGTGACTGTGCGCTCACAACAAGAGTCTTAATTCAGGTCCAAGTCCTAGGATCCATTCTCAGCCTTTTGTTGGTTGTTCTCCAGTGGCCTTGACAATAACTATGGATACCCAATCCTTGTGCTATGTCCTGATTGCAAACATGGTGCCTCAAATGTCATGACCAGTGCAATGGAAACATGAAGGCTTGTAATGCCTACGTTGCCTCTGTGCAGCAGACCTGGCCATCAATTTTTTTTTGTTGACCCTACATCCGTTCTGACATGCCTTTGTAAAAGATACCAATTAAGACATATGCACTGCCACGCCTGAATGTAATGGATTCTTGCCTGGAAGTGCACCATTGGTGAAGGAGCCAAGCTCATTCATTGTGCATTAGACCCTCAAGTCCAACACTCAGCTGAGCCATGTCTCCATGTTTTGAGCAGGACTGTTTACAGGATGCCCCTTCAATTGGCCAAGAATTACTGTGCTGAACTCCTCCCACACACCCTGAGACCCTTCCCTGACCATTTTATTTCTAGCTTGTTTTTCGAATGACGTCATTGTAAGGTGAGCTCCAAAGGTGCTGCTGACCTTTGTCTGGGAGGTGAGCTTCCACCTTCTCCCATGATCACCCAAAAAGTTTCTCCCATCCTCATCCATACTCACCGCCTCCCAGTTCCCATTCCTGCAATCACTATCCAGCCTCCCCAAGTTACCCATGACCCCATTATTATCCATATGGATATTCCTGTTCTCCCCCCAACCCTTTAATGTTGATGTACCCATGCCCTTTGTTGGCTTGATCCCGCCCCTTCTTGAGGCCACAAGCACCCTGACTTTCTGGGAACCGCCCTGCCATGAGACCTTCCAATACCTCTCCATGACTTTTCAGCTACTGGGTTGCAGGATACAGATGTCTTCCCTGACCATGACTGTGCCACCTGCCTCCACTTTAACCCCCCGAGGACCAAATTCCTTGGGTGACTGACCACGCTCTGCACACCATACTGTGTATGACTGTCACTGCCAGGGAATCCTTCCCCCACCCAAGACTGGGACCAAGACATGAGTACCATGCAGAGCCCCCTAATATCGCCCCATTAGCCCCAGGACATTCTCTTCAATGTGCCCCCAACAGTGTGGCCTCAGCCTCAGGACAGCGCCTTCATTATGCCCCTGACAGCATGGCCTCAGCCCCAGGACAGTCTTGGCCTCTCCCTAGGACAGTCTTTCACCACTCCACTCTGGTTCTTGAACACCCCCCAGTCCTGCCTCTGTCTTCCCCCTCCCATCTGTGTTCTACAAGCCCACCCCTCACTGCCTCTCACCTCCCCGCTGGTATTGCCTCCTGTGCCCAGCCTTGATGCAGCTTGTGACGCAGGCACCTGAAATCTCGCAGCAACACTCATAAAGGTATAATGAAAGCAGCATCAACTGACCTCAAAGTCGTTGATTGAGGTAAAGCTTATATACAGTTGGGAATCAGAGACCCTTCTAATTATCCGCTGGAGGGACACTTCATTGGGAGGGGGAGCATTATTCTGTCCAGTTGGCCTTTTAATGAGCATTCATGAGATACAAATAAATGCAAATGTGGTTCTCGACATAAATCAACGGAAAACATGTCATGTCCTCGAAGTCAGGAGAACAAAATTCTGAACTATTTTCCCACTGGCAGGAAACTGACTTTCCATCATGTCAGATTTAGTGCCCCTGCCCAGCACGATTCCCGCCACTGGCAGGAGTGGAACATTTCCCCGTGTCTATATTATTCACACACAAAAACAAAAAATGCTGGAAAAACTCAGCAGGTCTGACAGCATCTGTGGAGAGAAAGACAGAGTTAACGTTTCGAGTCCGTATGACTCTTCAGGGCTAAAGGCAAGTAGAAATGTGGTGAAATATATACTGTTTAAGGGGGATGGAACAGGTGAAGCTGGATAGAAGACCAGTGATATGTGGAGGCAAAGGAGAAATTGCAAAAGATGTCATAAACAAAAGGTCAAAAGGGCGTTAATGGTGGTGGTATTGGCCACAAGAGGTGCTAATGGTGACATTAAGAGTAGAAAACAGAATGTGATATTGGCCAGACTAGGGCAAGCACTCTGGAAAGAACAACATGAACAAGTGACAGATGGCCCTAGTGGGGGAGGGGGGAGGGGACGGTGGTAGGAAAAAAGATCAAAAATAGGCTATAGGCTGGGGATAAAACAATGAATAAAAATTGAATTTTTTTTTCAAAATAATAAAAATAAGTGGAAAAAAAATAAAAATTTAAAGATGAGAATGAATATTGAAAAAAGGGGGATCAAAAAGTGGTGAGGATGGAGCAGAGAGTTCATGGTCTGAAGGTGTTGAACTCGATGATAAGCCCGGAAGGCTGTAAAGTGCCTAATTGGAAGATGAGGTGCTATTCCTGCAGTTTGAGTTGAGCTTCACTGGAACATTGCAGGAGGCCAACGATGGACACGTGGGCATGAGAGCAGGGTGGAGTGTTGAAATGGCAAGTGACAGGGAGGTCTGCGTCATGCTTGTGGATAGACCGAAGATGTTCTGCAAAGCGGTCATCCAATCTGCATTTGGTCTCTCCAATGTAGAGAGACCACATTGGGAGCAGCGAACGCAATAGACCAAATTGACAGAAGTGCAAGTGAAGTGCTGCTTCACTTGAAAGGAGTGTTTGGGCCCTTGGACACTGAGGAGGGGGGATGTAAAGGGGCAGGTGTTGCATCTTCTGTGGTTGCATGGGAAGGTGCCGTGGGAGGGGGTTGAGGTATAGGGAGTGATGGAGGAGTGGACCAGGGTGTCGCAGAGGGAATGGTCCCTTTGGAATGCCGACAGTTGGGGGGTGAAGGGAAGATGTGTTTGGTGGTGGCATCATGTTGGAGTTGGCGGAAATGGCGGAGGATGATCCTTTGAATGCGGAGGCTGGTGAGGTGAAATGTGAGGACAAGGGGGACCCTATCATGTTTCTGGGAGGGAGGGGAAGGTGTGAGGGCTGAGGTGCAGAAGATGGACACGGTTGAGGGCCCTGTCAACCACTATGGGTGGGAAGCTTCAGCTAATGAAGGAAGACATGTCTGACGCACCGTTTTGGAAAGTGGCATCATCGGAACAGAAGCGATGGAGACGAAGGAACTGAGAGAATGGGATGGAGTCCTTACAGGAAGCAGGGTGTGAGCAGCTGTAGCCGAGGTAGCTGTGGGAGTCGGTGGGCTTGTAATGAATATTGGTGGACAGTCTATCACCAGAAATTGAGACAGAGAGGTCAAGGAAGGGAAGGGAAGTATTGGAGATGGACCATGTGAAAGTGATGGAGGAGTGGAGATTGGAAGCAAATTAGTTTTTCTTTCAGATGCTGTCAGATCTGCTGAGCTTTTCCAGCATTTTTTGTTTTTGTTTCAGATTTCCAGCATCCCCAGCATTTTGCCTTTATTTTTAGCTTATGTCTATGTTATTATATTATTAACACATATGCAGTAGTGTTGTGTTTATTTTCCACCTTCTGGCATGACACAAACTATATCCTGTGTATTTTGAAGTAAACGATTTGCTGTGATTCAGGGTTAATTGTTAAGTCTGGGTATTGATAGCCAATATCCAGCTGAAAATAAAACTGGAGCTAATGGTTCATAAAAATCTCACTCTCTTTATGAAATCTGTAATCCAGCTGAAAGCGTAAGAGGTATTGGAAAAAAAAGCCTGCACCATGACACTGCAATAGGAAGAACATTAAAAATAAGTTTCTCATTTCAGTGCAGCATATTAAAATGTATGTGCTCCTTTGGAAATATGCATTTGATTTATAGAAAATTACAAAAATCATCACAGCATCTGACATAAATGAAAGGCGGACTGATTCACTCTTTTTTTAAATTTTCAAAATAATTAAAATAACTGGTCAGATTTAATGAAAGCAATGTTATGAACAGGAAACAAAAAAAAAGCACACACAAAGTCAAGATGTTCTGATATCCTCGGTGGCAGAATAACCTTTTTAATCTCTCTAGAGAAGATGAACAAGTACTGCTGGCCCATGTATTAATTTGTGTGAACTCTCAGTCATGAAATGACACAAACAAATTAGTTTTAAGAAATTGACGTGAATGAAATGGTGAATACGTTTTTTGTTAAGATTCTGACTGAAGGAATTTCCCCCTCAAGTGATTCGAAGTCTTAAGGAGTGCAGCTGTGTGTCATTAACCTGTGACGTGATGTAAAGATCAATCTTCATGTGACACGACTGAATGATGCACAGACTATCGGGCACCCTAAATCATGTTCTTGGCATTTTTCCACAACCCAGCAAAGTAAGGACAAACTAGCAGAATATGAGGCAAAATGGCTTGTCAGTACAGTTTTTAATCTGACCCTCTGCATGTATGTTAATACAGGACCATGAGATGATAGCATTGGAAATGTATCTAGAGTGACTCTGTTGTGACTGTATCTCCTTGGGTCTGCTCAAGGAGGGTGTACAGTTGACACTTGACACTTTTGACAGTCACCCATTGTAGTTTATGAGCTGTCTTCTGATGTAACTGGTCAGGATCTTGAGAGTCCCTGTCGTAGAACTAGCCTGATGATTGGATGGTAAGAATTCTTGGTAAGCCAGTACAAACATCAAAATTTTTAAAATATCTTATGAAATGTGTGTCAGCTGCTATGTAAAAAGAAACGTTAGTATTTCAATTCTGTTCGACAGCCCGCAGATGTGGTCCTCTTGCTGTATTGTGGATGAATAAAGAGTCATTGCTGTCCTCTCTGTTATGAAGTCAGGAGCTCATGGGACTTAGGAAGAACACACAGATGGGAATTTTTTTATTTTTAACTACCAAAGCTGTTACAAGGCAAGCCAGGATGTTTATCTTCTGTACCTCAAATCAATGCTGTTATGATCTTGGTAGAGACCAGTATATTTTGTTTTTGTAAAAAAATAAATCTGAAATCCCAGTTATTTACTAAAAGAATGAAGCCACAGGATTCCACGGTTTAAACCAACAAATTTTTACTATACAAGAGTCAAACAAAACAAACACTAAATACTATCGTAGGTACCCTCCTATACTCTAACACCCAGAATCAATGTAAGTTAATCATGAATTAAAAGGCAAATTGCGGTTGATTATACATTATACATTAAATGGCAGATACAACTAAGACAGATTTTATGAATTGGCTCAGCGATCTAATCAGTGTATAGGTCATCGAACTTAGTCATAAATCCTTCAAAACCGTCTTCCTTAACAAGAATTTCAGTTCTTCTCCTAAGAGCTAACCTGATCTCCAGCCGACAGCAGTGCATAAACCAACCCAAGTTCCACCGTTATCATCTTCACCAAAAATGGCATACATCCGCACACCCTCCTCAATTTGGTCTGGATGGCATTGATCCACCAATGTTATCTTCAAGTAACAGAAACAGCTGCAGCAGCTGTTTATTTGCTTATTCTCAGATTCTGGATCCAGCCTCTTGTCTTTTTCAGCCTGCCTGTACTGCACCACTGGGCTCATCAACTTCTACGTTGGCCGCATAATTTCCTAGATGGCCTCCCCGCCAGGTTCCCACCCGCCCCAACCTCTCCTCAATTTTACGCTAGAACGGGCAAGGCCTAGGCCAGCCTGCCCTTGCCTCAATTGAGGCCTTTGACCTATTATTGACCTATTAATGTCCGTTTCCCGCCCAGCCTCCATTTTCAGACTTGCAGAAGGAGTTCAGGAGCAGGAGGGATGCCCAAAAAAACGAATGTTGTTAGGCCTTGAGTGGGAAGTGAGGGGATGGGGCGGAAGCGCCTCCATCAGCAGCCTCCTTTTAAAATAGGGCACCCCCACCCCACCAAAAGGTCTGATCCCTGTGGGGGCTCCCTCCCCCTTCACCCCTGCCGGCCTCTCTACCGACACCCCAATTCCCCTCCCCCCACCCCCCAAGCCTCACTTACCCCGCCCCCGCTGCCCTGAGATACCCCAAAACTTACCTGGTCCTGGGCTCTTAGGACTTAGGCTGTGGGGACTGCTTGTAGTTTCATTCCTGGCCAATGCAACTTTGGCACTTCAGGGAGGAGAGAGCTGCCAGTCAATGTGTTATTGGCTAGCTCACTGAAGCGTGAAGTGGCTGTGAGGCAGCCAGTATGGGTGGGGATGTGTTTTCCACCAACTCTTTGGATGGGGGGAAGGGAAGCTCCACCATCCAAAATATCCTGGCCATACTGTCAACCAGAGGTTTTGGTTTCTAATCTCAGTTTCAGCCTTAGCTTCCTTAGCAACTGGGAGGGTCAGTTTCTTTTTTCAGTTTCCTTTCACAGTTTCCCTTTTCAGTTAGGGCCTGCCTCAAAGAATGCAGGCTTTGCCCTCCGATCCCATCACAATGCTGTCTTTGAAACATGTGAGCTAGTGCTGGCTTATTTCCTGCAATTACTGACCACCCTTAAATCAGGGGCCTAATAGTTCAACTTACAACAAAATCTTCATAGTTTTATTGGTGCTAGTGTGGAAAGATTTTTATTTGTATTTCTGCATTAACAATATTTGTTCCGGGGTCTTGCCGTGAAGTAGCTCAAATGATTGCGTGTGTGTCTCTCTCTGCCATTCTATTCACACTCCTTAATTTCCTTGGCAATACTCCGAATCTGATGGTGTAACTTCAGCAGAAGGTCAGCAGTCTATCTGTCCCTCAGTAGTTTCTGCCAATCTTCCTTGCAGTTATGACAGTGAATTAGGAGAATCCCCAGGGAAATTCCCAGTGGATATAATTTCTGATGTTTCCGGCCCCTGGCTCCAGATCTTCCCAATACCTGTTCAGGGTGAAATTGGGTCACAACTTTGTTACACTGCTTGGCTCTAACCTGTCCTTCCTGCTTATATCATTTACCACCTCAGTGACATTGTTCACTCATGCACCTACTTCCTCTTCTGCTGCTGAAGCCCTTGTCCAGACCTGCATCACTGCAGCCTATTGCAAGATCTGAGCATTTTGTTGTGCTGCCCTCTCTGTTGGGAAGGTTTAAATAAAGTTAGTTCAATAATGGCTGCTTGCAGCTGAACTTGTGTTGTTAGTCTTACTCAGTCCAATACACAACAGAAAAATGCAATGAGGCTGGGATGGGATTTTCTTTTACATTTCGTTTGAGAATTAAAGACTGAAGAACATTATGACACACCTTTGGAACTCCTAAAGTTGATTTTGAGGAAGTTTGAGCATTTTGAATGAATCCCCATGTGCTCGTCATGTCCAGGTACACGGTGTATCAGCGTAGCATGTCATTGAAAAAAATGGCACAAAGTCTATTTGGGGGCAATGGAGGAATTCAACCCTAACAAAGAGGACTGGTGTAATTACAAACGAATGTGACACATTTGGCTGATCGTGAATACAATAGGACATCAGTATAAACTAGATGCTTTCCTCACCATTTTGGAGCCAGATGCTTCTGAGGCGGTGCAACCAATTTTTCCTTCGAGACCTTGCTGCTATGGACTATTCTGGAATTAATTAGATTGTTGCTTCATGTTATGGCACAGTTCAAAATGAGAGTGCATTATGAATTGCATTTCATAAAAGGAAGCAGCTGCCAAGTGAGACTGTGGCAGATTACATTCTCAGATTAAAGAAACTCTCTCATCACCGTGGGCACGGTCAGAACTTAGATGTCAACCTTAGAGACATATTTGCAGGAGGCCTAAAGAGCAATAAAATCCAGGCCAAGCTTTTGAGAAAAAGCAATAGGCTGATGTGGAAGGAGACTTGCGATGAGGCCGCAGCCATCTGGCTGCAAGAGATGGTTGCAGAATGCAAAGCAGTTATTTTCCTGAGCCAGCCAAGTTCACAGTCTCAGAGCCAGAAATTTAGACGCTACCATTGCTAAGTTAGCTACCAACCATTTAAATACCCCCTGTTTCTAATCAATGTGCTATGTGAGTAGGCAAGTTGCTTCATATCCAGATGGCATGCAGGAACAGAGCAAACAGTTAAAACTCCAGGTCACAGTCATGCACCAAATCAAGATTGTGGTAGATCTAAAGCTAGTTTGGGAGTTTGGAAGTCTTTGAATACACATATGGAAACAAAAGTTGATGTTATCGAGCAGGAAAATCAAGAGTTGTACTCAGTCAGAAAACACGTCCCCATGTTTCTCTTCAAGATAGGCTAGACAATTTTCTGTTCTCTTACAGAATAACCCCACAGTCTACACTGTTGCTCACTTTATATGTTAGTGAACTAGGACACGGTTTAGTTTGCTTCAGCCTAATGTCAATAACAAGGTAAAAGAAAAGCAAGGCAAAGTGAAGATGAGTCGGTACACCAAGCATGAAACCTATGCCTGAATTTTATGGGGGGGGGGGGTGGGGGGCAGGTCCCGCTCGCTGACACCTAAAATGACGCGCGGTGCCGTTGGGGGGAGCTCCCGACATCACCGCGCCCGATTTAAATTTTCAGGAAGGCGGGGGCACAGCGAAATTAACTGCAAGCCCGCCGACCTGTCAATGGCCAATTGAGGCCATTGACAGCGTCAATTAAGTAATTAAAGGACCTGCCCGTCCAACCTTAAGGTTTGTGGGCAGGCCAGGAGCCCAGGCGGGAAGTAGAAAAAACATGAAACCTCATCCACGGGCGTGATAAGGTTTCATGTAGGCTTTAAAAAATTTTAATAAAGATTTTGTAAAAATTATGGACATGTCCCAACTCATGTGACTTTGCCACGTAAGGGGACATGTAAGGGAATTTTTGTTTTTCTATTTTTAATATATTTGAAAGTAGAGCCGATCTCCCTGAGGCAGCACTTAGCTTCAGGGAGATGAGTGCGCTCTTTCATGCGTATGTGGAAAAGAGTGCACTCTCAATTTTGGGAATTCCTCCCCTCCCCTCCCCACTGCCTGCACAGGGAGCACATTGCGCTTCTGTGCAGACGTCACGCTGGGTGGGCCTTAATTGGCCCGCCCACCTAAAATGGCGCCGCGCCTCTGATCAGGGGTGCCGATCAGAAGTGCACTTGTACACGCCCACCCATCAACTTCCCCCCAACAATGAGGGGAAAATTCAGTCCCTAGAGTTCGGTGCTGGTGAGAAGGTTGACAAACCATCAAGGTGATTTAGGAAGTATGTGATTGGAGTTATCATAAAGAGACTAGATACATTCACATATCCCGTGAAGACTGGAGAGAGACTCCGTTAGCTTCATGTAGAACATTTGCTCAAAAGGGAAAATCTGACAAAGGGAGAGCATGAGAAACTGCCTATAGCCCAAATTCCTTTTACAGCCCAAAGTGAAAGTCAGGAAGAAAAGGAGAGTCCAAAAGGAAACTGGAAGTTTACCTGTTTTACAGAATTCACTGGCAGAACAAAGTGTGTTGGGGCCTTTGATTATGACAAATGAATCAATGTCAAAATCCCAACCATTAAGTGGAGTTAGTAGTCAAAGTCAAAGTTCCGGTTAGACATAGCCAGAGAGATGTTGAGAGAGAGCAAAGACAAGCAAATATAAATGGAAGGAGATACCAGAAATAGAAAGACATCAGATAACTTAATTGAAAGTATGTAGGAAGGAAGAAGAGATAATTGATCTTTTCATGGCTTCTTGTCAAATTATATTTTTGTGAAACCATACTGGTGTTAAGGCAAAACATATTTTTTTACATGTAAATTACTCTGGCAGTATCATTCATATATGTTTTGGTTGTGATTACAGTAAAAATAAGTATGAAACTCAACCTGGTAAATTTTCAGGTATTGTTGATGTTGGTTTAATCATACTGTATTTTGGGAAATTGTGTACATTTTGTTATATTGCCTTCCCTGCTGCCCTCTCTGTTGGGGAGGTGTAAATAAAGATAGTTCTATAATGGCTTCCTGCTGTGAGTCCACATGTTAACCTTTTCTCAATGCAATATACAACAATCACCTTGAAGGTTTGCTTCCCAAAATTTCTCTTTGGAAATTGTCACACTTTATAGATTTCACTTAATGTAAACTCTTTCCCCTGTCTACTTCCTTGCTTAACGTTCTACATTTAAATTTTTTGCCACTTCCACTAACATATTGACATCAAGGTTCCTGTGCTTCCTTTCAAATCTCTCCATAGCCTTTCCCACTTTACATTCAAAATCTTCTCCCGCCATATATCCCATCCTACGCTCTTCAATCCTTCCTTTGGCATATGGGATCAATTGAGGCAGTCAGATTGGTGAGGGTGTCCAGTTTTAAACTCTGTTGCCCTTCATAGCTATATGTGGTTCAGTTGGCAGTGCTCCTACCTCTGAATTGCAAGGCTTTTGGTTCAAGTCCCACTCTAGGGCATGAGCACAAAAATCAAAACTGACACTGCAGTGCAGTACTGTTGGAAGTGCTGTCTTTTGGATGAAATGCTAAATCGAGGGCTCATCTGCCTCCTTGGGTGGATGTAAAAGATCCCGTGGCACTATTTTGAAGAGAAGCAATGGAGTCAGCCCTCTCACCCTAGCCAATATGTATCCCTCAATCAATGTAATAAAGTACAGATTATCTGATTGTTATCACATTGCCGTTTGTGGCCGTTTGCTGAGTGAATATTGGCTGTCACATTTCCGACATCACAATAGTGACCACACTGTTTTAAAGAAGTACCTGATTGGCTGCAAAGCGCTTCAAGGTGCCTGGTGGCCATGAAAAGTGCTATATAAATGCAGGTCCTTTCTTTCTCTTTCTCACGCTCTCCCTTTTTCTCTCTCTCTCTCTCTCTATCTCTATCTCCCTCTCCCTCTCTCCCCACCCCAACCCCCAGCTCTCCTCCAACTCTGTATTACTGTTCATTTGCTTCCCCTCTTCAGAATGCTCTCCCAAAACCATTTTGCCTTGTTCCCTTTCTCCCTTCCTTCACAAGCCCATTTAAATACAACTCTTCAATTTGCCCCGCAGCCATTCTTGCTTTATCCTTGCTCGGTTTCCTTCACTCTGCCTAGTAAATTACTTTGAGACGCACAATCCCACACAGAGAGTAAATTATAAATGCAAACCGTGGTACTGGATGAAAAGTTATTTAAATGACTAAAGCATTCACCAGGAGTTGCAGAAGGCCTTTAATTACTCCGCATTAAACTGTTTGTTTAATCGATGCCAAACTCTCTGGATTAGAACAGTGTATATTTCTAACTGGCTGTAAAGTATTTGTCAGGGTTTAATTTGATGGATGTTGATTATTTAGTAATTCAGTAGAGTTGCAGCCCAGTAAACATGGAGTGCCCGAACAATCAACTGATGGCAATTAGAGGACAACTTGAGGTTGAATGCTCAGGGAAAGAATTCCGCTCGTGCTGGTTTAACAAAGCTTTCATGGGATGTGGGCGTCGCTAGCAAGGCCAACATTTGTTGCCCATTCTTAATTTACCTTGAACTGAGTAACTTGCTAGGCCATTTCAGAGGGTATTTAAGAGTTGACCACATTGCTGTGGATCTGGAATCACATGTAGGCCAGATGAGGTAAGGACAGCAGTTTTCCTTCCCTAAAGGACATCAGTGGACCAGATGGTTTTTACAATGATCAATGACAGTTTCATGGTCCCCGTTACTAAGGCTAGTCTTCATTTCCAGATTTTTATTATGGATGAGTTTATGCATTAATCAGCATCTCGAACAACTTCTTCTATTACATCTCCAGCGATTTAGGTAATTTAATTGTTGTCCCATATAATGAGTTACCTCTGGTCGTCTTTTGTGATTTCCTTTTGATCGGTTAATCGCTTTTTAATGTAATGAATAATCCTTGCTTTGAACAGTTTGCAAAATTCACATTGGAAGCATTGGTGAAGATAGTGATGAAAAAGCAACTTAAGATCCCAAGTAAGGAGAAGGTGCTGTCCATAATGCATATAAAAAGGCCATTGTATTTATTACTTTATGAATATCATGCAGTGAAGAAATTATACACCTAAGGTTAAAAGAGTAGCCGAAAACGACTATGATTCTTCTTGTAAAGGATTCTGACCAAATTAGTCTCATGCCACCCCCCTCTACCATCTCCCCAAAGTCCTGAATGTTTTGAGAGAAAATTCATAACAGGAATGAATGTTAAATTGGAATTTGATTGTCTGAATCGGAATCCCTCCGAACTGCACTAAAATGATGCCTAGATCATGGTCTGGATTTCAACCTGGGGGCAAGTTCTGCATGGGTGGTATGAGGTGCAGATACCCAGAGTTACATATTTCCTGAATGTCCTGCAGAATTCAACTGCATGGATTCTTTATTTTTTTCCATGGAGTTCCCTTGATGAACAGGCGGAGACCTTCAGACAGGAAGCCTGCTTCAGAGGCCCAAAACTTATAACAGCAGGCCAGCGTATTAGGGGACTGGGAGAGATTGTGGTGGTGAAGGGGGATCTAGGCCGTATGGGATGTCCAGATCATGCAGCGGTGCCTGGATTGTGATCACCGGAGGCTGGATCATGGGGCTGGGGGGATGTCTGGATTTCAGAGCAGGATGAGTTCTGGGTTGTGAGGGAGGGTTGGATCGCTTAGAGTCTCCCATATGCGAGGGGAGCTCCCTTAATAATCCAGGATGGTCCTGATCCTAAGGGAAATGATGAATCATGGTACAATGGTCAAGGGATTGTTCATTAGGCAACTTATTGGGCTTGGAGAAAGCACTCCTGCTTCTCCAGGCCCACAAGCAGTGCCGTAAAGCACTTGATGGATTCAGTCCAATGCCTTCTTTAAGCTGGTGAATTCCCCAAAGCCCAGGAAATCTGACCATCTGCAATTACAAGTGGAAAGATGATAAAATGAAAGTAACCAGCCTCAGTCTAATATTTAGGTGACCAACGCTTCCCGTGAGTGGTCACTCACCCTTTGTCCCGCTTCCATTAAAACTGAAAATGGGTGAGTTTGAGGTGGGCTCAGTTCCTGTTTCAGACCATTTGCATTTTAACCTTTAACATGACCTAACCCACCTGCTTTTGGGTGTTAAGATTTGGTGCTATGTGCTCAACGCTCTATGAAGCTACAAACCCTACAACCTTCCAAATCAAAGATAAGATTGTTGCCACTGAGTCAGGACTGACTGCTAGTCCATGTCAAGTCCCTACACTGCTTCTATTATTATTTAACATGAAGTCCCATATTGCAGCACACTGTGCTCTCAAGCTGAAAATTATCATTGAAAGGTTTGTCACACTCACTTGTTCAGGGTTTCATGCATAAATTAATCATAACATAATCTAGCCGTATGATGCATAATCACTTACTGGCACTCAGGATGAGCTGCAGATCAGGCATATGCCTGTCTCTGTGTACATACTACTTCAACTTGCAACAAGATTACCCCTCTGCTTGAATGGCACATAACATCGTGGATCAGATCCGAACTGGAAGAGAGTTTAGAAATTACAAACCCTTAACTTCCTTCCAGGAGGCCACCCTGGACATCCTGAGATTGATGAAAGTTAAGAGAGTAGACAAAACCCCCTCATAAACATGGGGCTGGGACCATTCAGGTTTTCTGTCTTATTTGGCTATTCCTCACTCCCACACAATCTCACAGCCATAACGCACAACATGTGGAAGTTATAATACCAGCTGTGCTGAAAAAAGAAACAGGCTACCAAAGCTGTTCGTTTTGCACTTGTCAAGATAGCTTGCAAGAAATTACCAACAGTAACATGGGAACAACAATTTATACTGCAAGAAATGAGAGTGCTGATTGGTTGGCAAGTAGACTCTGACTGATGGAGGCTTGGCATGGAGAATGCAGCATGGAACAGTTTACTGTCAAGCTTTGTTCAACTTCAAATTGTGCTGGTTGACTCTGATTGGTCAAGACATTGTGCTGGGGAATGAGCCAGGGAATAACTGTTCCCTAAGCTCTTGTTTAGTTGAAAAAGGCGCAAGGTGTGGACATGTTCTTGCTGTCTGCAAAGGACGGCACTGTCTGTGAATATACGTGGCCCCGAAAGGCAAGAAGACTGCAGCCCTTGGGCACCTTTTAGATAACGTGGACGCCCGCCGTGATGTCCTCTACCCCCACTTTGGCCGCAGGAGGGGCAGCAACATTACCACTCTGGCTTGCCAATGCTGCACAGCAGAGGTTGACCATCCAATGCAAATCGAGGATGAATGATCTCATCCGTGCAGCCAGGTTATGGCAACCATCTCATCACTCTAAACTCACACACTCAAGCCCATCACACATTCACTGGCATCTCACTCACTGCCAGCTCAAGGGACATCACCACCCATTCTCATACACATACCCTCACATGTCCATCTGGCCTCATCTCCTCTGGAGACTGCCTCCTCAGCCCTCACCATCTTGAAGTCACTTGCACAGATCAACATGCCCCCCCCACACAAACCCTGGGTTACCCTCCTACTCCAGTACAGCCCTCATCCTGCAGCCTCTTCCCTTGCCTGACGCCAGTTCTTCTCCCTCCCCAAGCAAGACCTTGCCCTGCAGCCATTGAAAAGCCACCCACACTTGGCTAACCTGGTAGGTAGAGACCTGCCTGTGAGCTTCCCTAAAAGTGATGTGGTCCTGTCTGTGAAGCCTGGCGATGATGAATGCGAGTGCTGACCGAAGCGAGGTAGGCAAACAAGCCTTGAAGTCTCGAGCGAAGTGCAGCCCGCCAGGTGCACGCCTTTTATATGCTTTTGTGAAACAGGATGGCGTGTTTTCCTGCTGGCATGGGCAGATGATCCAGCGGGCGGGGGTTGAGTCAGGCAGGCTGACCTTATAATGACTCATTGATGTATTACAATGAGGTTCCTGACGTCCGATGGCAGGGAACACGGTCTGCCATTGTCAGATGGAGCAGACAATCACAAACTGGTTTCACACTGTTGTGAAACTGATTGCGCCATATTGTCCACTCACAACACCAAACATGCCCGACGACAGCGGGCACAGAAAATCCTGGCCTAAAGGCCTTGTAGGGCAGCCTGCCAGCACTAGCACTGGCCCAGAACATGATCTTGGAGGAAGTGCATTGCAGATTTACTAGAATGGTACCTAGACACCAAAGGTTAAATTACGATGAGTGATCCCTAGAATTTGAAAGATTTAAGAGGTGATTTGATCAAAGTTTTCAAGATATTAATGAGAACTAAAAATTGCAGCCAGGTATTTCAGGAGTGTATTTAGGAAATACTGCTACATGCAGAAGGAGTAGAAATTTGAAACTCTCTTCCATGAACAGCAGTTGATGCTAGGCTAATTGTTGATTTTAAATCTGAAGCTGCTAGATTCTTGTTAACCAAAAGAATTAAGGGATGTATGAATATATGGAGCTGGGTCGTACATCAGCTGTGATCTAATTGAATGGTGGAACTGGCTTGAAGGGCTGAATGGCCTAATCCTGTACCCTTCCCTAAGACAGTACCAGAATCAGGTGCACAGTGAGGAGGCAATAGATAAGGGGCAGGATCTTGTTTCATGAGCAGCCACACATTAGACGATCATAATGATTTCAGCCCCCCTCAATTTGCAAAAGCAGCAATATGATGCTCATTATTGATATCTCATTCCTGGTGTTCAGTGGAAAAGGAGATGGAAGTGTTGGCCACGCAGACTGATATATCAATCACCTGCTTGCTACACATGTGGGCAGTTGGTTTGTTGGCCCAGGGTATGGTACTCACTTCAGGGTTGTTTATTGAAATGTGCGCGAGGTCTTGGGCCAAATCCCAGGTGAGCTCTGATTTCAGTGTGTCATCTGTGGCTTGGTTGGTAGCACTCCTGCCTCTGAGTCAGAAGATTGTGGGTTCAAGCTCCTCCTGCTGAGTACAGAAATCTAGGCTGATATTCCAGTACAGTGTGGAGGGTGTGCTGTACTGTTGGAGGTGCTGAAGTTCAGATGAAACATTAAGCCTAGGTTTTGTCTGCTCTCTCAAGTGGATGCAAAACATCTCATAGCACTATTTTATGATTCTGTAGCAGGGGAGTAGGACTGGCTGAGCAGATCTTACAGAGAGCCAGCATGAACACAATGGGCTGAATGGTCTCCTTTTACCTTGTAACAGTTCTATGATTATTGTTGGCTCCTGCTACAGAATCTTCAAGGAATTGGAAACAGTAAAGTTGAGGGTGCTGGAGATCTTAATGGCCAATGGCACTGCTGGCCCTATGGGGTGCTTGTTGGCTACTTGCGGTCTATACAGTAGCTATCACAGCTCTGCAACTGCCTCCCAGGATATGGCTGAGACATGTGTTCTTGATCATTAACAGGTTAGAGCGCAAGGGCCTGTGGATGTGTTTGATGATAAAATAATGAGTTCAGGCAGTTGTACCAGTGCAAGCTGAATTCCCTGACAATCTGTTAAATCATGTTGTTCCATTTTGGCAAGAAATTATTTGGTATTTAGGCTGCTGTAAAACTAACTCCCATTGTTAATTTTAACTTGTGTTTGTGACTATCATGGGGCTGTATACTTTGTGTGTAGATGCCTCTTAGCTGTTGGTGCTCCTGCGTAGCCTTTGAGTTGCTCTATGCCCCAGAATTTTTTAAACTCCTCCTGTATTGCCGAAGATCTGTAAATGCTTGATCTACGGTTGCCTTTTCTAGTGATTTGTTCAGATATTTGACTTTTTGTTTTGACATTAACAATTTGCAGTGTTGTGTGGCAAAAACAAAATCTAAAAATGAGGAAACGAAAGCAAAGGCCTGCATGAAAATGTACACTCCGAGCTCCATTGCATGCAGATTTCCTGCAGCTGGGCAAATAGATTTCTCAGTGCAATCCCATCCTAAACAGATAGGAAATAACATTGTGCTTAATTATAAACATTAACACATTATAATATTTAAATGAAGCTCTTGCATAATTTATATTAGAGCTCTTAATTTGAAAAGGCGTTGTGGGTTTCAATATGTTTTCACAGCCCCTGCTTGGCTGTTGTAGGGTGACACTGCTGGCCAAGTACAATAGATTTGCTTTGGTATTTTAAATTATCATATCTACACTGGAGTAATCAAAATCAAAGTAGGACAAAAATGCAAAACATTGGGTCTGAACAGAAGGAAAGTGATAGTATTTTGTGACTCAGTTATCGCATATGCATGTTAAATGGAAAGAAAATGAAATCTCATCTGAAGTATTTCTTCTACTGTACAATGCTATGCAGACCAGGGAAGCTGGAGTGTTTCCCCTTAATGCAGAAAAGATGATAGGGAGAGTAAAAGGTGCTCAAAAATATTAGGAGTTTTCACAGAGTAAATGGAGAGAATTCTTTTTCATTGATGATGGGTCAGTAAATCCAAGGAACAGATTTAAGATAATTGACAAAAAGAACCAGAATGGAGGGCCAGAATTTTCGCAGAGTTGGACCAACTTCAAAGCCCTTTAAAAATGGCGGCAGGACCCAATTCTGGGATTTATGTCGCCAGCTACAACACCCCTCATTGTTTGCATTTCCAAGGGTTTGTTTTAACAGTTGGAAGCCATTATGAATAGTTGGCTGATTTTCAAAAACTACAGAACGACTTATTTCAGCAGGGGCTGTGCAGACTGTTTGATTGAGAGTTTTAAGCAGTTGTTAAAGGATTACCTGACTTTGATGTGATTATGGAATAGACATTTGTTTCTTTTTTAGAACAGTGTGACCACTTGAGGGGATTTAATATTTTTTGAATGGCTTCTTTGAATGAGATTTTTTTTCAGTATGAAGTATGTTTGAGTGAGAACTCTATTAGATTATTAGGAGTTTATTCTTTTCATGCACATTTCAACGACTCGGTTCCTAAGGTCTGCCATTTTGAATAGTGGGTGAGCGGATGTTGGGGGATAATAAATGGAAGCATGAAGGGGCATGAGGGCATGATTGGATATGAGGTGCGTGGGGGTATGAGAGGCATGAAGCGAGTATGGGGGTCATGTGAAGTGGTGGGGGAATTGGGAGTGAGTGTTTGAGGAGTTGACATTCATCATTACAATTGGGTTTATGTCCCAGTAAATCCACCTGCCTCTGTTACCCTCTCGGGCCTAAATCCAACCCGTACCTGCCTCCTTGGAATGAAAATATTTTTAAAGGTAACGGGACTGCCAATGTGGGGTGATGAGTGGCTGGATTATATGCTCCCCCACTCATGAGTAAGCCCGTGGTCTTGTCAATCTAGAAGGGCAAGGGCAGTAGGTGCATGTGAACACCATCACCTGCAAGTTCCCCTCCAAGGCATGCAATATCCTGACTTGAAACTATATCACTTTTCCTCGTCTAGCGCTGGGTCAAAATTGTGAAACTCCATTCCTAATAGCACTATATGTATACTATACCAGATGAAATGCAGCGGTTCAAGAAGGCTGCTCATCGCCATCTTCTCAAGGGAAATTAGGGATGGTCAACGAATGCTGACCTTGGTACCTGTGCCCACATCTCATGAAGAATAAAAAAGAAGATTGGGAGCATGTAAAATGCAGCAGGTAGCCCTCCCACCACCTACCTAACCGGCCCCAAACTGTCTGAAATTTTACTGGGGCTGGGTGCAGGGAAGATGGTGGGGACTCCACAGGCCCCACCCACCCTTGAGCCTTTTGAGGCCTACGCCATGATGGAAGCCTGGCAGCCTTAGCTCAGGCAATTTAAGGGGGCGGGGAACTTTTTAGCTGGGAGTACAGGGTCTACAGCACTCTGCAAAAATCCAGCCTGCAGCTATCTTTTCTAGTCAAGAGCATCTTATTTTTAATTAATTCATAATATCTCTTTGTAGTAGTCTGGTCCTTGATGCATCAGGCAGAAGGAACGTTTGAAGAACTGGATTGTGTGGTGAGAAAAGTGGTTCAAGTTCAAATGATCACTGTTTATGTCTATAACTGGAATTTATTTTATCTATTTTTGTGCATTGCGGAGTGTTTGATGAGCATAACAAATGTTTTATTTGCCACATAAATTAAGCATCCTTTCTTTCTTTTGACCTATCTAGGCTTGTTGTTCAACTATCTTCAATCAGAATATCATTAAAATGCTTGAGCCAATTTCACAATGTTTTCTAAAGAGAAATAGATTCAACACAGGGGCAACTTTTAAATGCAAAAATTGAAGTCGATCACTTCAATATGCTTGAGCTTATTTTTGTTTATCCAACCAGTAAGGAAAAGGGGAAATAGACTTTCAGGTTGGCCCTGATAAGGTTCCTGCTGCACTTACAGTGAAGTTCTGGCAGCGCAGTGGCAAACAGTCTGAGGAAATTCAGAACTGTCGTTGAAATAATGAGCTTGCTGATGACTCTTGGTAAGGAATTACAGGATTGGTAGTTCTACTTCAAGAGGGCCCCTTTACTTGATCGAAACTGTGACGACCTTAAAGCAGTCCCTTGCTTTCTCTTGGTAGAGGGTGACAAAAGGAGAAAGAAAACTGTTAAGTACCAGTTTGTTTGACATCCTATTACCAGCCATACCATGAATGATGTCATTGAACCATATGAAGCAGCAAGTCTATACACAAAAGGATAGGTGGAATGCACTAAGGCCCATAGTTGTAAGTCTCACTGACCCAGCTCAATGCAACACACATGAGAATAAGAAGGAGCAAAACCAAATGCCAAGAGGCATTAATTGTTTTCAAGAGCCTATATTGACCAACAAAATGGCTATTACCATTCCAATATTATCCAAAACCAACCAGGAGCTTTAGTTGTTGCCTTTGTTTTTTTAACTAATAATATGCACTGCAGCCACAACATACTAGCGGGGGAGGGAGTGAATGTTTAAGGTGGTGTATAGGGGTGTTAATCAAGAAAATCATGTTACTGATGGTGTTGATCTCCTTGTGTTTTACTGGAGCTGAGGCAAGTGGAGAGTATTTCATCACACTCCCGACTTGTGCCTTGTAGATGGCTTTGGGGATTTACAAAGTGAGGAACTCGATGCAAGCCTCTGACCTGCACATGTAGCCACAGTATTCATATGGCTGGTTCAGTTGAGTGAATTAAGAAGCCAGAACAATTTCACAGATTTAGGACAATGTTCACAACTTTCTGTTTTCCAATGAAGCGTTTTGTGTATTGGGAATTCTGGGCAAAAAAAAGAAAGTGTTTGTCTAAAATGTTTTTCTGGTAACCAAATTAACAGCACAATGATTCCAAAATGAAGGAAGAGCAGTAGTGTGTAAGTGGGTGTCTAATGATTTGAAAACAGGTGTGAAATTATTCAAATTATTTCTTAAGTCCATTTTAAAAACCAGGGGCTCCTTCAGTAAGCTCAGTATTTAAATTCAGGGCATAATGTTACTGAACTGTAAGGCAACCAAGCGGGTTTCAAGCTTGACCCCCTGACCTGGGCTGAGTTAGCCCTGGGACAGCAGTGGGGCATTAGGTCTCAATCGGATGAATTTGTGGGAATTCCAAGTGCGTGAATGTGACGTGAAGCCAGAGCTGAGCTGACCCATGAGGCCTGCATGGTTTGAATAGCTTACCATAAGTCCTTACCTGCACTCACACATGAAGAATGGAGATTTGGATAAGATACTGATACTGTTTTTAGTTTTGACCTTAGCAGGAGTCATTGGCTTTAAGTCAGGAGGGGAGAGATAGTGATAAATAATTTACTTGAATAACTAAAGGCACGACTATAGTTATCACCCGTGTAGCTTCTTTGGTACTTTTAAAAGCACTTTGCTTTTCTCAATTGTAGTTGTGGATAACCGTTGAAGTGTCTGTACCTTTTTTAATCAAACAAGAAAAGTAAAGTGCTTTTTAAAGTACCAAAGGAGCTACATGGATGATCTGTGGAAGGAATTGATTTGATCGTCAAATGAAATTTTCTAATCCCAATCTTTCTTATGTTCTGATGGGAATTTCCCCATTGTCTACAGGCATATTGAGGTAGCACTGGTAATGCAGTTATGTCATCAGTTGTCCCTCCAATTGTTAAAACACTTTTAATATTAGCAGACATAAGTAAAAAAGGACAGTTTCAACCCATTCTTTCCTTGACTCTACCCAGCCTATGCCACCTACTTCAAATAGGCTCTGCAATTCTCTCTGGACTCCTGGAGATAAGTTCATCAAAGCTTTTAGAATTTAACTGTATGACTTTTGTTAACAATCTATGTTTAGTTGTTTTGCTTTTTGCGATAGTTCCAGAGGCCCAGAAGTTCAGGATCCATTTGATTGTCTCTAATCTCTTCCTACATTTATTTTGACTGTTCTCAAATGTTGTAGAACATTTTGAATACGTTGATGGTAATTTGGAGTTTGCGTATGCACACACTCAGAGGCCGCGCTCCAAATTATCGTTGACACATTCATAGAGGCCTATGAAAGAATGGGCTTTCAGCTGAACATCCGGTAGATAAAGGTCCTCTACCATCCTGCTCCCATTGCTCAATACTGCCCCCCCCACCCCCCACCCCCCCGCCCGACTATCAAGATCCACGACAGACCATTGGATAACATGGATCATTTCTCATACCTTGGGAGCCTCCTCAGCGAGAACATACACCTAAGATGAAACTCGACATCGCCTCCAGTGTGCAAACTCAGCCTTCGGCCAACTGAGGAAGAGAGTGTTTGATGACACAGACCTCAAAGGCAGCACCAAGCTCATGGTGTACAGGGCTGCAGTGGTACCTGCCCACCTATTTGTGTCAGAGACATGGGGTGGAATCATTCCAGATGTGAACTAAGTGCAGTAGCCAGCGAATAAAATGATGTTTGACCCACCGGCCGCAATGGCAGCTTTTCACGCCATGTTGTCCCAATCCTGCCGCGTTAATTATGTATTCCCAGGAAACACGTCGTTTCCATGGCGACCATGCTCTCATTTGCTCGCCACACCATCACCTCACCACTTCATAACGCCGGGCACCATATTTAAAGTGCATTCATGCGCACACCTCTCAGTGCTTCCAGCCCACGACTGCTGCAAAGAAGATATGAGCCTGAAAGGCAAAAAGACTGCAGGTTTAATGATGTGTCCTTCGGGTGCCTTTTGAATGCAGTGGAGGCCAGCTGTGATGTCCTCTACCCCCGCTCTGGTCGCAGAATGAGCAGCAACATCACTAATCAGGCTTGGGAGATGGTGGCAGTGGTGGTCAGCACCAATGTTCTGCAAAAGAGGACAGCCACCCAGTGCTGCAAGAGGATAAATGATCTCCTCCTTTCCACCAGGGTAAGTCACTCTTCTCATCACTCTCAACTCACACACTCACAAACCCATCACAAGTCCATAGGACCCTCACTCCCTGCCAGTTCAAATGACATCACCATTCACTCTCTCACACTCACCGTCATCATCCTCATCCCATCCACGGGACCACTCATCAACACATATACCAGGCATACTTATCATCTGGCCTGGCAGGCGTCCTGCCTACACTCTCTCCATCTCTATCCATGCAGGACAAGCTGGCACACAACAAGAGGGAGAGGTCACAGGCTGGTGGAAGAATGCCTAAAATCAAGGTCCTCACGGATTTTGAAAACAGAGCCATCCAGCTGGCCGGTGATGACCTGGACCAGTCCTGTGCTATCGGTGAGGTCGGTGCTGCTCTACCAAGTGAGGGTCCAGCAATGCAACATCCATCAGACAACCAAGTTGTGAGTGATGTGGCCTGAATCACAGGCCACTGCCATGCACTGATTATCTCCCCTTGCTTCCACAGGCACATCTGCCAAATAGCCGACAGAGTCCAGGGCTTCCAATCAAGCCCCAAAGAAACCTCTGAAGAGAAATCTGGAGGCACCCTCCCTGAAGTCCCGTCACAGCGCTCACCCACACCCTCCACCAATGCAGAAACAGACACCAGGGTGGGACCTAGCTTTACAGTAGCCTTGGGATCACAATCTGGTGAGCACATCGCACCTTCTGATCCACAGCAGGCGGCAGCAGGGACTTCCCAGGTATCCGCCACTCGGAAGATTGCTGGAGGCCAGAAACTTGAGTCCGAGTCAGATGACAAAGCCTCTGGACTCAGTCATGTCACAGTTGCTGGAGCTGCAAAGGCAAGCTCGGGAACATCAGGAAGGGATGTCTGCTGCACACCTCAGATTGGAAGGCACGATGGAGGAATCCGTCTGCCTTCAGAATGAGGTGATAGCACCGGCATGCCAACGCAACAAGGTCAACACTGTTAGGATGGTATCTGCCATGGAGACCTTGGTCCAGGATGTCGCTCCTGCACTGCTGCACAGGCTGAACTCCATCACTGATGCCATAGTCGGCCTCCAACAACATATACAGGAGAGGGGTGCCCAGCAGCCCAATCTCAGTCCAGTTACCTCTTCTTCTCAAGGGGTCAGCCAGGGGCCATTGGGCACCCATAGGGAGGAGGATCAGCAGGTGAACCCCCAAGGCCATCCATCCAGTGAACTCCAGGATTGCCAGCCCATCTGAATTCCCTCTTCCTGTGACCTCTGCAGCTGCAGCTCCATGGGCTAAGGAGGATACAACTGCCACGCAGCAGGACCCCGAACACAGGCCGGGGCCTTCCAAGTCTCGGCCATCCAGACGGCATCCACCAAGTTCATCACAGACATCATAGCAGTCAGCAGGCTGCCTCCACTCCTGCTGTGGATGTCCAGGGAACACCAAGGCACAGCGGCAAGGTTAGGAAAGTTAGGAAGATGTAGTTGAACAGCCTGGGTATGGGTGTTAATTACGTGTACATTAATGTTCACTATTGCAAGTAAACTCTCAACAATGTCTCCCTGCCTGTGGCTCCTTGTTCTGATGAGCAGTGTTCTTGTCACTCAGATGTGAAACATTTCTGCACAAGATAAAGACAGATGTCTCAGTCTAGGGCCTCTTCTCTGTGCTTTGTGTAGCCTTCAGGCCAAAGTGATCTGGCCTCACACTCCCTGGACACATTACTGATGCCTGCACCTGATAGTGCTTGTCTTTGCTTCCAGAATGTCATGGGCAGGCATCACAGAGTTCTGTCATTCTCTCTGTGTGCTCTCAGCACCTTTAAGTAGGATTGGCCCCCATCTCTTCACCATCAGTGACCAGTGTCACTGTGCTCCTGAAGGGGTCAAGGTGCTGAAGGCAGACAAAGGATCTGAAGCTTTTAATGTTTCATGGATGCGTCTCCATGATATGACCCTGATCACAGAGCGCAAGCAAGATGCCCTCGGTCAGACAGGAGTCAGACATTCTCAGAGGCTTTGTGAAGATCTGTGGGGTCACCTCACTGCATGTCGTCATCATCCTCCACAAATCTAGCAGCTATGAGGGCCTCCTGAGCGCGCCTGCCTCGTCTGGCCAGTGCGACGGCCTCATCCCCGTCAATGCCGCCTCCGAGGACCTCCTCACCTTCATCCCCGTTGGTGTCCTCTGCACCAGAGAAGACTTCCATCTCCTCCTCAGCAAGCTCGTCTCCCTGTTGCAGCACCAGGTTGTAAAGGGCGCAGCAGACGACAACGATGCGTGACTCTCTCGGCGGACTGTATTGGAGGGCTCCACCAGACCGGTGAGGGCAATGGAACCTCACCTTCCACTCAAGTTCTGTCGAAGGGTCATGAGGACTCGAAACGTCAACTCTTTTCTTCTCCGCCGATGCTGCCAGACCTGCTGAGTTTTTCCAGGTAATTCTGTTTTTGTTCTGCTCCAAGGATGGTTTGCTCCACCAAGTTGCAAATTGCAGCATGAGCCTTGTTATACTGCCCGCTCTGCTGCAGTCTAAGGCCGCCACACGGGTGTCATCAGCCACGTCCTCTGTGGGTAGCTTTTGTGCCCGAGAAGCCATCCCTGCAGCCTCTGTGAACTCCAGGGATCTGAGACCGACTGAGAATATAGGAGTTGTGCACACGCCCTGGGAACCAAATGCAGACCTGCAGGAAGCGTTAGTGGTGGTTGCACACTAGCTGCACATTCAGTGAATGGAATCCCTTGTGGTTGACATAGTTGACTGCGTGTTGCGATGGAGATGTGAACGTCATATAGGTGCAGTCAAGTGCACCCTGCAGCTGTGGGTACAAGATCTGGGTACATCGCAGCACTCTTGCATCCTGGCTTTCCTGGTCCCGGGTGAAATGCATAAAGTTGTGTGCCCTTGCAAAGGTGACACTCGTGACCTCATGGATACACTTGTGGATGGAGGCTCGTGATATCCCACAGAGGTCACCTGTAGAGCCCTGAAAGGAGCCACTGGTGTAGAAATTGAGCGCCACTGTCACTTTCATGACCACTGGCAGTGGATGCCCTCCAAGTCCCTGTGGTGCCAAACCAGACTGCAGGTGGCAGGTGTGACCAACCAGATCCCTAGACATGTGCAATCTTTGGCGACAGGAATGAAAGCCGGCATGTATAGACCCTGGGCCTAGTGGGTGCCGACCAGCGACTGCTTGCTGTGGCTCTTTGGTGGCATGCGTGGGAGCCCCAGCCACCCCTTCTTCCAGAGGGTGCTGCTCTTTCCTCTGCACGGCCAGGAGCCTCTGTCGCTCTTTTTCCGTTGTCTTCGCTCTCTGTGTGCCACGAGGCAAACTGTTAGTTCTCCAGGCTCCATAATCCTGATGCACTCCTCCTGCAGGATGAAAGAGAGAGACATGTGGTTAGCATGGATCTACTAAGAAGCTGTCTTGGTTAAGTCTGAAGGCCGATAGCAAAACCCAGAGAGTGCTGGCCACCACATGGATGGCCAGAGATTAATGCGTTGCATGGCTGCCTGAGATCCCACCCTACTCCACTTGACCAACAGGTGGCATCTTTGCCCATTGGACTGCATGCTACGCTCTCAGCTCACTCACAGGCATTCTCCTAACCCGCGCTGCAAGGCTGCACTGTTAGCTTGAGCCATGGGGAAGACTGGTCCAAACCAGGATACTGACGTTGCAAGGGGCTGTGAGCACCTCCACCAGTGACTGTTCCTTGACCAGCTTTAGCAAGGGTATAGTACAACGTGTGCAGTCATCCAACTGTCCCGCAGCAGTAAAACACTCATTAATTTGCAGTCTGTGCCTGAGGGGTGGAAAGCTCTGGAGCACTTAGTGGCACTTTAATGCTTCTGTGTTTCTTGAATGGGCAGATGAGCTAGAGGCCCGACACCACACACATCAATGTGGCTCTGTCTGAACTGTCTCAGCTGCAGAGGAATGGTCACTTTATACAAGGCTTCCCTAATGCGTGGCTGCTTCCCTCGCTCACCACCCCCCACCCTGCACGTGCTTGTGCGCTACCTTCAACCACAGGGCAGCCTTTTCCCCCCTTCACCAAGTCACCAAAACTGTAGGACAGCCTTTGCCCCCCACCCCACCCCCTAGCGTGCCTCAGCTTTGAAGTCGAACAGGCAACCCGGGCAACCTCAGCACAATGTTACTGTGCATTCTCCTCCAAGTTCCCCTCAAAGTGCAGCCTGCCCAAAGTACACACCTTTTATATGCTGTTGTGAAACGCCTCAGCATGAAATCACACTGACGCGGGTGGACAATCCAGCGGGGGTGGACGATTCTGACGGGCTGGCCTTATTCTGATTTATTACAATGAGCTTCCTGACGGCCGATGGGGGGACACGGAGCCCACCATCACCGGGCTGAGCAGACGATTGCAAACTGGTTTCATGATATCACAAAATCGATTTTTGGCCTTCTTGCCATATTGTCTGCTCATGCCACCAAACATGCCCGATGCCAGTGGGCACGAAAAATTCCTCCCATGGACAACGTGCAACAGACACCTTAAATCCCTGGAGAAATATCACCAGTGATGCCTCCACAAAATCCTGCAAATTCACTGGCAGGATAGGCGCTCCAATATCAGTGTTCTCTCTCACCCCATCATCCCCAGTATCGAGGCACTGGTTATGGCTAATCCGCTATGTTGGGTGGGCCACATCATCCACATGCCTGACATAAGACTCCCAAAACAAGCTCTTTACTTGGAGCTTCACCATGGCAGGCAGTTACCAGGAGGGCAGAGGCAACCTTTCAGGGATGCCCTCAAAGCTTCCCTGAAAAAAATGCAACACCCTCACCGATATGTGGAAATCTCTTGCTGGAGACCGCCCAAACTGGAGAAGAAGCATCGCGAAGGTGCCGATCATTTTGAATGTCTCTGACGGACCCAGCTGGAGGTCAACCATAAACAGAGGAAGGAGCTGACCAAAATCCGAGCATCCCACCCACCCACCTCATCAAACATTGCCTAACCCACCGTTGGCAGAGTGTGCGGATCCAGCTTTGGACCTGTTAGTCACCTCAAGACGCACAGTCTTGGAGCAGAAGATAGTCATCTTCAGCCCCAAGGCACTGCCTAAGAAGGAGACAAAGAGAACAATTTGATTATAAGCAGTGTTATTTTGAAGCTGCATTTTCAGTATGGTAACAAGTAAACTTAGTTACGTAGGCATTTGAATTTTAACAGCTGTGTCCTTTCAGAAACAATTCCCATTATGACTTTTCTCTGTATTTTGTAGCCTTCTTAAGCACAAGCAGTTTTGTAAAATTAAGGAAAAAAATCTTGATTTGCAAACACCGCTTGGTGCTTCACTGTAGTTCTATTTAACAGTATCTGCAATATATTTAAAGATTTGGGCACCCAGGAAACTTTTCACTCATTGCAGGCCTGAAGCTCTGGATTGTGCTTCATGCACTATGCCCAAGAGAAGAAAACAGTCTTCGGCCCCACGGTTTAGCGATTCATCCCTGGAGACTCCCCTCCAGGTTGTCCAGAAAGGGCAAGAGATCCTGTTTCCTCAGGATGGGAGCAGGAGGCCCTCCCATCTGATCACAGTGGCCTGGGAGGAGGTTGCCGGGGTAGTTATTGCCCATGGAGTCCAAAAAAGAACCAGTCTACAGTGCAGGAGAATGATGAATGACCTGCTACACTCTGCCAGCTCAAGTAAACCGTCTACTCATTGTGAACTCGCACTCTCATAAGGGTATCAGGTAGTCTAAGGGTTAGAGTGCACAGAGATGTCACACATGGCCAGCAGGTGTGACATTTGCACTGAATGAGTGCCAGCCACTTTAAGCTATCCATCTCATATCAGTTCCAGGACAAATGGCTTCTTAATCACTTATTGGGGAGGGCTTAGCAGTGGCAATAGGCATGCATGCTTCTGAACTGCTCACTTACCTACTGGGATCACAATCGACCATCCTGTCTTTATGGAGGAAAGGACTGCACATAACAAACACGAGCAGGCCAAGATTGGAGGGAGAATGGCAGAAATTTGTCCGCTCGGCAGCTTTGAGGAGCGAGCCACAGAGATTGCCAACAAGGAGCGTGACCGTGCCTGTGTGGAAGTCGAGATCAGACTCAGTATCCTCAGAGGAAGCACTGTTATGGCGCTCACCTGCACTCTCCACCAGTGCAGATACACACGCCTTGGTAGGACCTAGTTCCAGAGCAGGCTCAGGGTCACAATCTGGTGAACACATCACTGACACAGGTCCACAGCTGATGGGAGGCAGTGACAGCTGAGGCCCCTGCCACTCGGTGGACTGCTGAAGACCGTGAACCAATGTCATTTGTCGTAAAAATCTATCTGGTTTACTAATGTCCTTTAGGGAAGGAGATCTGCCGTGCTTACCTAGTCTGGCCTACATGTGACTCCAGACCCATAGCAATGTGGTTGACTCTTAACTACCCTCTGAAATGGTGTGGCAAGCCTATTAGTTCAGGGCAATTAGGGATGGGCAGTAAATGCTGGCCTTGTCATTAAAAAAGCAGGCCTGTCATCTGCATTATCAGGGACCTGGTGGAAGCATGTGCAGCATTGTACCTCTCTTCAACAGCAGCCTGTGGACGGCAAACTGGCATAATCAGCCACATATTCTGGGGGCACCCTTGTCCCTGAAGAGCCAGTCGAAGGGACATACTGTTTGATATGATCTGCCAGTTGCTGGGATGTAAAACCTTGATACCTGGTATCACACCAGCATTGAAATTCATAGACCACGTTACTCATTTGTGTGATAGACAGAACGCCTTTTTGACTTGACGGCAGCATCATTTTAGTGGAGAAATGAATAATCATACTGACCATAGCCAACCAGCCTGTTCTTGCAAAACTCAAAACATAGTGTCCAACATTAGATGTGATTCCACAATTGGACAGTACTTACTAAACAATCCTGATTGCGCTAAGAACTACATTTTCAGCCAATTTAAGTTTATTAGTCAAGCTTGCAGTGTGGCTCACTTACACATGCTAAAGGCTACATATATTCACGCACAGAGCCTAGTCCTTTGCAGACAGAAGGAGCATGTCCACACATTGCATGTTTTTCAACTAAGCAAGAGCTTGGGAGACAGCCGTTCCCCATGGTAATGCCTTGAACAATCAGAGGTGATCTGCCTGATTTGAATTTAAACAAAAGCCTGGCAGTTAACTGTTCCCAGGTGCATTCTCCATGACAACATCTCTACCAATCTACTTGCCAACCAAACAGCACTCTCTTCTCATGCAGTGTAAATTGTTGCTCCCTTTACAATTGGTATTCTTGCGAATCTGCCCTGATGAGTGCAAAATGAAAAGCTTCTACAATACTCAAGTTCTGTACCACCAAACAACAACAACAACTGTTGGTCTTGAATTTTTGTGTACAAAGGCATGGCAGATTGACTTGTGATGCTCTCATTACAGCCTCTATCTGATGCTGTTGCTGCCCCAGGAAATAGAACTCTGCTGTATCCTATTGTTGGGAATTTCTTGATTTCACAAAACGAGCCCAAGAATTCCCATCCACGACCTGAAGCAGAGTTCCAAACTCTGGAGCAGATAGGAACTCTGACTGATGTTGATTTTCCTTCTCAAATGTGGACAACAGGACACTGACCCTATAACGCTGACCATACATGTGAAAGATGGAAACTTTGGCTTGTATCAACAAAAATGAATGAGTTTGAAATCTATATACCAGGGCTGGATAAGAATGAGAGAGCTTGACTAAAGACTTAACGAGATCATCTTCCAAAGAAAATATGTAACTCCTTCACACTTAGGATTGTGCCCCTTATGGACACAGCAAAAACCTGCTCGCTGATGCACAGATTGGGTTTTGCGAGAGCCACTCAGCTCCTGACCTCATCACAGCCTTAATTTGAACATGAACAAACGAGCTGAACTCGAGGAGAAGTGAGAGTGATTGCTCTTGACACCAAGGCAGCATTTGACTGAGTTAGGCAGCAAGGATCCCTGGCAAAATTGAAATCAATGACCATCAAGGGAAACTCTCTGCTGGTTGGAGTCATACCTTGTACAAAGGAAAATGGTTGTGGTTGTTCGGGGCCAATCATCTCAGTCCCAGGATGTTGCTGTAGGAGTTCCTCAGGGTGGTGTTGTAGACCCAACCATCTTCAGCTGCTTCATTAATGACTTTCCTTCCATCATAAGGTCAGAAGTGAGGATGTTCACTAATGATCGTGCAATGTTCAGCACCATTTGTGACTCCTCAGATACTGATGCAGCCGGTGTCCATGTGTAGCAAGGCCTGGGCAGCACTCATGCTTGGGCTGCTAAGTGGCAAGTTACATTTGTGCCACACAAGCGAAAGACAATGACCATCTCCAACAAGAGAGAGTCCAACCATCTCCCCTTGACAGTCAATGGCATTACCATCACTGAATCCCGCACAATCAACATTCTGAGGGTTACCATTGACCTGAAACTGAACTGGACCAGCAATATAAATACTGTGGCTGCAAGAGCAGATCAGAGGGTGGGAATTCTGGGGCAGGTAACTCACCTCCTGACTCCTCAAAGCCTGTCTGCCATCTACAAGGCACAAGTCAGGAGTGTGATGGCTTACTCTCCGCTTGCCTGCAGAGTGCAGCTCCAGAAATACTCAAGAGGCCCACATCCACCAAATTTAACATTCAATCCCTCTACCACCTGTGTGCAATGGCAGCAGTTACTATGTACAAGATGCGCTGTAGAAACTCATCAAGGCTCCTTTGACAGCGCCTTCCAAACCCGTAACCTCTACCACGTAGAAGGACGAGGGTAGCAGATGCATGGGAACATCACCAGTTGCAAGTTCCCCTTTTAAGTTGCGCACCATCCTGATTTGGAACTATATCGCTGGACCTTCACTGCAACTGGATCAAAATTCTGGAATTCCCTTCCTAACAGCACTGTTTAGACTCTATTGATTCAAGGAGGCAGCTCACTGCCACCTTCTCAAGGGCAATTAGGAGTGGACAACAAATGCTGGTCTTCCCGGCGATGCCCATGTCAAATGAAAGAATAGAAGAAAATGGAAGATATTGTCATCAGCACTTGGGCATTGACTGAAACACTCAAAAGGTGGACAAATTTCTGATTCAGCAGCATGAAAGAGGGATTTAACTTGAGGCCAAGGTAGAGAAGGGAATAAAATATTCTGAATCAGTCCCTGATGAATCTGAAGAAAAGATAGAATGAAAAACCTTAGGCAGAATTTAATGGAGTTTACACAGGGAAATGGGCTTGGCTTCTGAGGGTAGGTCCAATGGAACTGGCCAGGATCAAGCCTTCAAGGGATGCAGGACCCCAGGGGTGGGAATCCTGCCCACTGAGAGATGCCAGCAGTCAGAGACTGGCACCTCTCCATGGCCCACTGGGAGCTGTGGATCTCACCCGTAATGCATCCTGGGAGAGGCCTAGGATCTCCAAGGGAGGTAGGCCACAGGTGAGTAGGGATGGGGTTATGGGTAGGTGGTCATGGGAGGGGAGGTGGGGGAATGGATCAGAGGCAAGAGCAGGGGTGTGACTTTCAGTGGACACCCCCTGTCCAGTGCTGAGATTCCTTGATTAGGCACTAAGTGCTGCACCCTTCCCGTCCCCACACCCCCCTTACCCTACTCCCCAGGCCAGCCTTCAGGAGTCACGAGTAAGCTGTGGCACTTAAATTTAATCCCTGGGCCTCCATTAAATTGCGGTGAGATCAGGCTCAATTATTGGCTCAATAATGAGCCTAATTGACAACCCACCACGTTTCTCCCTTGGGCCCCTCCCAACCTCCAACATAATCGCGGGAGGATTTCCCGCCACCAGGAAAATGATGTGCAGCCTCTCCCGTGATTGAGTGGGCCCAGCCACCATGTTTCCTGCAGCAACAGGCTGCAGTAAATCCAACCAGTTTTAAATTCTAAATGGAAAAATGGTGTGTGGTTTCTATTAAAGCTTTAATAATTTCAAAAATGACCTTGATTATATACATGAGGACAGTCATAACAAACAGGTAAGTTAATAAAGACAGAAGCTACGCTCAGCATAAACTCATTATGCTCTCAATAAAGGTTATTTGCTCTAAGTTACTGAAGCTTGTTCTGAAGAGGCATTTCCTTCCTGACATATTTGATTTTCTGCTGTTGTTTGTTTATTTTAGTCTTGTTTCTGTAAGGTGCTGTGGTATGCACAATCTCCTGAAGCTGCCCACTATTCTGAAGAGTACTTCTGAGGATCTTTACAACCTTTGACGCGTATTGTTCCCATTACAGCTATCCGCGAATTTCCAAGTGACCTGTTTACCAATAAGGAGAGGCAACAAGGAGGAGTATTACTTCATATAGCGGGAGTAAGTACACTTACATTACAAGATTTTCACTTGGGACTATGTCCATAGCATATTCATTGTATACTGTCTTCCAACCAGAAATACTGTTCCTAGATAAAGCAGACACATGTAAAGAAAATGAACATTATAGTCGTAGGAAATAGGATTTCCTAATTAATTTTTACTTAATGAAGATATACAATTGAGATAAGATACTTCAATTCTTGCCTGTCATCAACTCATATGGGAAAATGTACCTATTTTACCTGTGATTGACTTTCCACCTATTATTTTTCCTACTCATATCAGCATTGGGGAGTGACCTCACACAGGGAACAACTCTGAAATTCCACCCCATTTTCTCAAAAGAATTTACCCCTTCAGTTTTCAGGCCTATGAAGATCACAGGAACTCAAAAAGCTACCCATGTTATTTGTTATAGATGATTGAAGCAAGACGAATTGCTAAACTGAAGAAGCTGGTTTAGATATTGACTTAAGTACAGGCCCACCTAGGTACACATGCAGAAACATAAATGAAAGCTGCATCTTAGGCACGGACAGATTCTGCATCATTCAGGAGGTATTGTACGAGAGGATATTATTCTTCAGCCCAGGAGCGCATCTCTTAATCCATGAAAGCTGCTTTGAATTAAATAATGAACCGGTTGAAAATCAGCTCCATCAACTATCAAACTGGCAAGTGATGAGAAAGCAGTTTTAGCTGTGTCAGATTGTATAATAGCATAACAAAATTCAGAAATGAGGAAAGGTCATTTGGCTTCCCTAGCTTAATTCCATGGCATGTTTTAAAGCATCATGTGTCATTATCTTATTCATAACATTTAACAAATTATATACGTCAATGACTTTTTTCTAGACTCTTTAGCTTAAGTTCCTCTAATCTTTCCTCATAACTCATCCTCTTTATATTTAAGATTAGTCTGGTTGACCTTTCAAATGCAATTACAACTCTTCTGTGGTGTGGTGACCATAGTCTAACACTATTCTAAATGTGGTCTAAATAGTGCACTATAAAACTTGATCATAATTCCTGTCGACAGTATCCTTTCTCTTCTTGTTATATCTCCTCTGATTCTATTATATTATTAAATTTATTTGCTATGATATCTGGCTCCTTTCTAAATCTTACTGTGCTAAATTTATCCTAGTCATTGTATACTTATAAACCACAATTTTTGAGTATGTAGAATTCTTTATATTTAGCAGTGTTGACCTTCAATGTGCAATATGTGTTTGTTTCTGTGCATAACTGATCTAAATGCTGATGCAAATATTTTGCTTATGTCTTCTGTGGCTATTGTTCACCCCATCCTTGTGTCATCAGCAAAATTTGACCAGTTTACAATTATTTTCAGTATACAGTCTATTTATGTCGAATAAAATCTATAACGATCACAGTACTGACCTTTATGGGATTCCACACAACACTTCCTCCCCAATCAGACACTAAAGCTGGGAAATTACTGGGAGTGGTTTTCAGAGGCAACAGTGGAATTGATGCCGAGTCAAGTACAGCACAGGAAGGAAGTCCTGATTGGGATCCATAAAGTACTCAGGTTCACTGGTAGGAGTTGGCCAATACAGTCACTGTCAACTTTGCAGTTCCCACGCATGAAAACATAGTGTTGCAACAAGTGTTGCCAGGTCAAGCATGGTGAGGGGAACTAACCTTCCAAAAATGCAGTGCACTGAGCATTTCTGCCATTTACAATCCTCAGCCTCTCGCTGTGTTGAAGTGTTTCTAGAGTTTACTACTAATGTTCTTTGTTAAAAACATCTTCAATAATCTCGCTCTACCTGGAATTGGTCCTTCACTTATAACCTTATATGAAACAGAACCGTTTGTTTGGTTCCTGCACTTACTGTCATCCCCATTATGGCCTGTCTGTTAACAGGACAGCACCTCATGGTAACCAGAGGGCATTCTTACCTTTTATGTTCTTCTTAAAGGAGAAGATTGCCCATAATACAAGAGAGAGTTTGGCCACAGGCGAAGACCATAACTGTTGGCCCCAATCCCTGCCCTCTCACATTCTACAGACAGGCAGCTTTGGAAATCCTGGGACGCAGCTAGAAAAAGGAATTGGAGACGGGGAAGTTCAATGACAGATGCCAACTGTGGGCTGGTCATGACATTCCTCCTTTTCATGTGATTGTACTTTGCATTATAGAGGCAATTTTTTTTCTTCATTCATGGGATGTGGACAACGCTGGCTAGGCCAGCATTTATTGCCCATCCCTAATTGCCCTTGAGAAGGTGGTTGTATGTTGCCTTCCTGATTTGCTGCAATCCATGTGGTGCAGGTATACCCACAGTGCTCTTCGGGAGGGCATTCCAGGATTTTGACCCAGCGACAGTGAAGGACAATTAATCCACTGCATCCAGCAGGATTTGGATGAATCTGCAGTTAAAGTAACGGTGCAAAGATTTGCAATCCACCTCACTGCTTGATTCCTGGTTGCTGTCATCTCAACTGGCATGCTCTCTGACTCGGAGATGACCTCAATAAAATATGCTAATTGTGGGTCTTTTAGTATCACAGGATCTCAGTGTTTGAACAACCTTCTGAGTGGGAGACCCACAGTGGGCATCTGTCCCATAAAAACCAGACAGGCAGGAGAGCATGTCTGCTAAAGTAAATCAAAATCTTCCTAATATGGGTCCAGGAGGTGCAGCATTGCTCCTTTGTACCCTACACAAAACGTTTGGGACTCTGATGCCTGGATTCCAGCCTTCCACCACCACCACCAACCCTTGAAATGGCCCCAGTTACGCCATCCCTATTTCCCTCACCCCCAACAACTTGCCCTAGTGGCAGCGGGCAGTATCCTTGCCCATGAATATAGCCTGCCAAAGCCAGCCAGCTGCCTCGTACCACCTGTTTCAGGTGGGTAGTTAACCAACTGAATATAAATGAGGCTGAGTTGTCAAAGTCTGCTGAAGCCACCAATGGAGAATTGTAGACTGGAAGGTCATCGGCTGTCCCTGACATCCTGCCTAGGAATTGAAGTCCAGCCCCGCGTGTCAGAAATCTTGATCATCATACACCCATGTTCATTCTTCCACTGAAAGTCACATGTAAACCTTGCTCTTCAACAATCCATTCTAACCCATTTCCTCTGCTCCTCCTCTAGATGTGAGACAACAACAAACATCAGAGGAGAAAGAAGATATACCAATCTCCTGTGCTACCTGCCCTGGCACCACTTTATTGCACATCCTGATAAAAACCCTGTCCCTACCAAATACTGGCCAAGAAAGATTCACCTGAGGGGCATTTGAAAGTGAATCAGAGCAGACTGAGTGGAACATGAATGGGCAGGAAGAGCTGTGGGTTGAACATGAGGGGTTAGATGTTCTTGACCAGAGAGTCAGGAACTGGTGTTCCTTGGCTGAAGACGCTAGAGATCCAGATCTCAGAAGTAGTGCTTTAAAATGAAGGATACTTCAAGAAATCATCGCAATATGTCCATTTACTGGGTACGGCCTCTCAGAATGTAGAGCAAATGGTCTTTCCTTCTGCCAGACTGATGGTATAGGAGTCTTAAGTACCAGATGAGACAAGGCTGTCTCTTTCAGCTTCCAAATAAGTGGAACTGGGATATATACAAGTATTCCTCACCAATTCAATAATTTGATTGGTACCATTGGCTGTAATCTTCTGCCCTCTCTAGTGGCATGTTTGGAGGCAGCGAGGGCATTTAGTCGGGTGGCGGATGAGCACGCTGCCACCTTCCTGCCTGCACCCCAGTTAAATCCAGGTTGTTAAGGCCCGTGGTCGACCTTCCTGCCTCTCCACCAATTGAGTTCCATAAGTGGACAATTAATGATCACTTAAGGGCCTCACCACACCGATGCTGATCTTAGCCCAGCTGCAGTCGGGCTTGTTGACATGCGACCTGTGCTGGCTATTTGTCATCTCCAGGGGTGGGGGTCTAGCGGGGGGGTAGTCACTCTTTCAAAGACACTCAGTGCCTGTTCAAAGGACCCGGCATCAGGAAAGGGAGAGCCCACTAAGGGCCACTCCCCTCTCCCCTTAGTGAGGAACCCCCTCCGCCCCCTCCCCTGTGATCCCAACCCATGAAACCCCTCTTGCCATTACTTACCTGTGGCCCGGGTCGCTCTGCGATCCTGGGACTTCTCTGGTTGTCGTTACAGCAGCTGCCACCAGCTCCCAGTGGCACTTCCATTCAAAAGAGCTGTTGGCTTCTGATTGTCCGATAGCTCTCAGCAGGTGGGAGCTTGCCTCTGGGGTCCTGTTTCTGGGGAAAGGCCCGCCGCCGGCCTCCCAACTGTCTGATCAAAGGTGGCAAAACAGGCCTCTCACTACTCTCCAGCTGGCAAGCAAGGCCCCCATCACCTCCACAAGATTTCACTCAGGAGATCGGTTTTCCCATGGGTTACTCCCATGTTAATCCAGTGCCCAGTACAAATGGCATGGCAAGTTGGTGTCACTTGTCAGGATAATGCATGTTTACAGTCCCTGAGAAGCCTGTGCAGATGGTTCACTCAGCAGCACGTCTATTGCCCTCAGCAAGACTATTGCTAATGTGTGACAAAGGCCACGAATTACCTCTTTGAATTCAGCAGACAGCTGCCTCATGCACTTCAACCACTCAATTAACATGCAGGAGGAGCACTAAATTAAGGAGGCCATATAACAATTACGCACACGCAGACACACACACACACACATATATATATATGTATATATATATATATATATATACACACACATATATATATATATATACACACATATATATATGCACACACACATATATATATATACATATATATACACACACACACATATATATATATACACATATATATATACACACACACACATACATACATACACACACACCACACACAAACACACACACATGGTTTTCATTAAGATTATGGTTGCTCTGATTGTGGTTGTGGCTAAAGAGTTGGTAATATATGGAAGTGACATTAAGGAGTTAGCATGAATGGGAGCTGTATGAGTTTGTGTTCACAAAAGATCTTTCTTAGATGATGGCATCTTTGTGTTTGGAAGGGGGAAGATATAGATAGGACTGTTTATGCAATGGCCAGGTGTTGCTCAAGATAAGGTCTTCTGTAATAGATTGACATAAAGGTTTCTTGCAGCCGACAAATTGTCTTCAACTTGCTGCAGTACAGTAGTTTCATGGTCATTTTTACTGATGCCAGTTATTTTTATCTCCAGATTTATTTTAAAACTGAATTTAAAGTCTTAAACTTCCATAATGGGATTTGAACTCACTTTGTAATGGATGCCATTCAATTCCCATGTCCTGCCTCTGCTCACTAGAATAATGCCTGAAAATCCCAGAAAATAAGAAAAATCCACTCTCCCGAATTCTTACGGAATCATGTTCTCCTGGAGCTGCCCTTCTCTATTGGATACATTCCTGTTGTTCTTAGACTGCCCTTCAGTCATATTTTCTAAGATATTTATTTCAGGTATGAGAATGCCTTGAAGCCCTTGATGTTAGAGTTGGAACTTAAAATCAACTTTGATACTGTCCTCCCCAGACCTTGATTTTCTGTTTCTTAGATGCTATCTTACATTCCTGGCTGAAAATCTCACTTAATTCACCTTATTTTGATTCCCACTGGAACCAGTAAAAGTAATTTATACTGTTCCACAAGCCTTTTGTTTCACAATGTCTTTGGAGACCTTGATCAAGATGCCAGTTGCATTCAATCATTCCTTTTTATTTTGGTTTCCATCAACATATCCCATGTGGTCAAAGTGCAGAACAAAGCCCTCATTGTGTTATACCTGTGATTTCTGTTACATAAGAGTATGAAATGCTTTACCATAAGAGTGACTTGATGAGCCTTGTCAAAAAAGCTGCAATAAGCCTACTGATGTAAATGGTCCATTTTCCAGATCAGTCACCCAACAAAGTGGTTTAATTTAGAATTATTCATCATTAAAATATCATCGATATTTTTCTGAACAAAATATAAATTGTCTTTCTATTGGATCTGGATGATGGGTGCTGTCTTTCATCCCTGGGAACTGGATATGATTCAAGCAGATACCGATGGGGTGAAAGTTCTCTTCTTCAGCCTTGGCTCAGTTGGTAACACTCTTGCCTCTGAGTCAGAATGTTGTGGGTTCAAATAGTGCTCCAGGGACTTGACAAAATCTAGGCTGAAACTCCAGTGCAGTACCTGGGGAGTGCTACAATACCAGAGGTGTCCACTTTCATCTGAGGTGTTAAACCAAGTTGCAGTCTGCCCTTTCATATGGGCATAAACGATCCAATAACTCTACTTCAAAGAAGAGTAAGGGAGTTCTCCCCATGCCCTAGTGATTTATCCTTCTACCAGCATCAGTAAATTAGATTATCTGGTCATTAACCCATATCTGTTTGTGAAGATTGGCTTCTGCATTTCCTACATTATGAACAGTGAATATACTTCAAAAAAGCATTTCATTGACTGTAAGTAGCACTTTCCGATTTCCTGAGGCTATGAAAGGCACTTAGAAATGCAAGGCATTAATTTTATTTACTAGCCTACTTGAAATGATCATGAGTGGTTTGAAGATATCTCATAGTCCTAGAAGGAGCAAAAATAACAGCAAAAGTAGGGCTAAAACATTGTAGCTCTGACTTAAAATTGTATTCGCCACAGGTGAGGTGAGAGTGACTGCCCTTGACTTCAATGCTGCATTCGACTGACTGTGGCATCAAGATATCCGAGCAACATTGAGCTGGAATCAGGGGTAAAACTCGCTACTGGTTGGAGTCATACCCAGCACAAAGGAAGATGGTTGTGGTTGTTGGAGACCAGTCACCTTAGCTCCAGAGCATCACTGCAGGAGTTTCTCAGGGCAGTGTCCTCAGTCCAACCATTTTCAGCTGTTTCATCAATGGCCTTCCCTCCATCATAAGGTCAAAAGTGGGGATGTTCCCTGATGATTGTTCAATGTTCACCATTCGTAACTCCTCAGATACTAAAGCAGTCTGTGCCCACATGTAGTAAGACCTGGACAATGCTCAGGTTTGGATTGATAATTGGCATGTAACATTTGTGCCACACAAGTTCCAGGCAATAACTAACCCGAAAAGAGAGAATGTAACCACCTCCCCTTGATGTTGAACAGCATTACCCTTGATGAATCCCCCACTCTCAACATATTGGGAGTTAACCAGAACCTTAGAATTCTGTGGCATGTAGCTCTTCTTCTGACTCCCCTAAGCCTGTCCACCATTTACACGGCACCAGTCAGGATTGTGACGTAATAATCTCTACTTGAGTGCAGCTCTAACAACATTCAAGAATCTCAACAGCATCCAGGACAAAGCACTCCATCCACCGTCTTAAATATTCATTCCCTCCACCATGGGTCAAATAGACTGGAACCAAAGATTAGCAGGAAAAATTGTAGCCGTACATGGGCTACCTTCAAAGAAGAAATGGTTCGGGCACAGTCAAGGTATATTCCCTCAAAAGGGAAAAGTATGGCAAACAAATCCAGAGCTTCCTGCGTGAAAACAGAGATAGAAATTAAGATAAAAAGAAAAAAGTGTGTTTATGACAAGTGTCAGGTAGGAAATACAATTGAGAAGCAAGCTGAATACAGAAGGTTCAGAGGAAAGGTGAAGAAGCAAATGAGATAAGCGAAGAGGAATTATGAGATAAGACTGGCAGCAACATAAAAGGGAATCCCTGCTTCGATAGGCACATAAATAGTAAAAGGGTGGTAAAAGGAGGAGTAGGGCCGATTAGGGACCAAAAAGGGGAATTACACATGGAGGCACGGTCATGGTTGAGGTGTTAAATGAATACTTTGCATCTGTCTTTACCAAGGAAGCAGATGCTACCCACGCCATGGTGACACAGGAGGAAATTTTGTCACTAGAAAGGTTCAAAATTGATAAGAAGGAGGTATTGGATAAACTGTCGGTACTCAATGTTGACAAGGCACTGGGACCAGATGAGATACATCCGAGGATATTGAAGGAAGTGAGAGTGGAAATTGCAGGAGCATTGGCCATAATCTTTCAGTCTTCCCCAGACTCGGGGAGGTGTCAGAGGACTGAAGAATTGCAAATGTTACTTCCTTGTTCAAAAAAAGTTGTAAGACTAAGCCCAGCAATTACAGACCAGTGAGTTTAACTTTGGTGGTGGGGAAGTTTCTGGAAACAATTATTTGGGATAGACTTAATAGTTACATGGAAAAATATGGGTTGGTTAGAAAGAGCCAGCATGATTTCTTAAGGGGAAATCATGTTCAACTAACCTGCTGGAGTTTTTTGAAGAGGTAACAGAGAGGGTTGATGAGGGTAACGCTGTTGGTGTGGTGTACATGGACTTCCAAAAGGCATTCGATACAGTGCCACACAACAGACTTGGGAAAAAAGTTATAGCTCATGGAATAAAAGGGACTTTAGCAACATGGATACAAAATTAGCTGAGTAATAGGAAACAGTGAATAATAGCTAATGAATATTTTTCAAGCTGGAGGAAGGTTTGTAGTTTGGAGTCCTCAGGGCTTGGTAATGGTACCCTTGCTTTTCTTGATATATATGTTAATGATCTAGATCTTGGTGTGCAGGGGACAGTTTCAAATTTTGCAGATGATACAAAACTTGGAAGCATTGTAAACTGTGAGGAGGACAGTGTAGAACTTCAAAAGGACATAGACAAGTTGGTGGAGTGGGCAGATAGGTGGCAGATGAAGTTCAATGTAGAGAAGTGTGAGGTAATTCATTCTGGTAGGAATAACGCGGGGAGACAATATAAAATAAGGGGTACAACTCTAAAGGGTTTGCGGGAGCAGAGGGACATGGTGTATATGTGCAAAAGTCATTAAAGGTGGCAGGAAAGTGGAGGAAGCAGTTAGTAAAGCATACAGTATCCTACATTTTATTAATAGGGGCATAGAGTACAAGGGCAAGGAGGTTATGCTGAACTTGTAAAAGACACTAGTTAGAACTCTGCTGGAGTATTGTGTACAGTTTTGGGCACCGCACATTAGGAAGGATGTGATCATATTGGAGAGAGTGCAGAAGAGGTTTGCAAAAATAGTTCCAGGGATGAGAAACTTCAGTTATGAAGATAGTTTGGAAAAGTTGGGACAATTCTCCTTGGAGAGGGGAAGGCTAAGAGGATATTTAACAGAGGTGATCAAAATCATGAGGGGGCTGGGCAGAGTAGATAGGGATAAACTGTTCCTGTTCATAAAGGGATCAAGAACAAGAGGGCACAGTTTTAAAGTGATTTTCAAAAGAAGCAAATGCTGTGTGAGAAAATACTTTTTCACACTACGAATGGTTTGAGCCTGGAATGCACTGCCTGGAAGTGTGGTGGAGGGAGGTTCCATTGAGGCATTCAAGGGGGCATTGAATGATTATTTAAATAGAAACAATGTGCATGGTTATGAGGAAAAGGCAGGAGAATGGCACTGAGTCATAATGCTCATTTGGTGCATACACGATGGGTCAAATGGCCTCCTCCTGCACCATAACAATTCTGTGATTCTGTGAAGTGTGTACCATACACAAGATTCACCAAGGTTCCTTCAACAGAACCTTTCAAATCCATGATCTCAACAAAGGAAAGGGAAGATGCACGGGAGCACCATCATCTGCAAATTCCCCTCCAAACCTCACACTATCCTGATTTGAAACTATATCACAAATCCTTCACCGTCTCTGGGTTTAAGACGGGGAACTCCTTTCCTAACTGTGGGACTGTGGGTGTATCTATACCACAAAAACTGCAGCGGCTTAAGAAGGCAGCTCACCACCACCTTCTCAAGGGCATTTAGGGATGGGGAACAAACGCTGGCCTTGCCAGCAATGCTCACATCCCACGAATGATTAGAAATAAAACAAGTGAGACTCAATGCCAGGAGCAGAGTTTCATAATACTAACCCTATAGTAAGCATGAACCCAGAGCTGAAAATTACCCCTAGGCCGGTAAGATAATTTAACTACAACAGGTCCCAAAAATAGCTGGTATAGGAACCAGTAAAAGCTACACTGGTGCATTAACAGGTTCTTTTCAGAGATTTGGACTGAAGCATATTCTCTGTCCAGTGTGAAGTGAGTTCTAATTTGCAGCTGGCTGTGTTGGTCCTGAACTAGGAATGCTTAATGCTGACACTGTGTATCCATGTGGGGCAAATGTTGTTTCTCTAGCACTAAAATCCCTCAACTTGATGAGAAGGAAAACCTATAAGGAATTATTTTTCCTGGCCCTTACACCTGGAAACTGAGAGAGGGCCGCACTGTCAGAGATGCCATCTTTCATATGGGTTGAAAGGTTCAGGGACATCCATAGTAGAATCAATCCTGAGAGATAGGATTAACTGTCATGTGGAAAGGCATCGACTAGTCAGGGATGGTCAGCATGGATTTGTTAAAAGTAAGGTCTTGCCTCAAAAATTTGATTGAATTCTTTGAGGAAGTGACGAGAAGGGTTGATGAAGGTAGTGTGGTGGATGTTGTGTACATGGATTTTAGCAAGGCATTTGACAAGGTCCCACATGGCAGATTGCTCAGGAAAGTAAAAGCCCATGGGATTCAGGGTAATGTGGCAAACTGAATAAAAGGTTGGCTTTGTAACAGGAAACAAAGGGTAATGGAAAATGCGAATGGGAAGTTGTCTCAAGCGGTGTTCCACAGGGCTCAGTGTTGGGACCCTTGCTGTTTGTGTTATATATTAACGATTTGGACATGAATGTGGGGGGCACAATTGGGAAATTTGCAGATGACACAGAGATTGGCCAAGTAGTGGATAGTGTAGAGGATAGCCATAATCTCCAAAACGATATAGATGGGTTGGTGGAGTGGGCGGTAAAGTGGCAGATGGATTTTAACATAGAGAAGTGTGAGGTCATACAGTTAGGGAGATCAAACAGTTACAGGGATTACATAATAAGTGGGAATATACTAAGAGGGGTAGATGAAGTGAGAGACACAGGTCCCTGAAGGCAGCAGTTCAAACAGACAACGTTGTAAAGAAGGCATATGGAATGGTCTCCTTCACTGGCAGAGGTATAGAATATAAAAGTAAGGATATAATGTTGTAAGGAATTGTATAAGACACTAGTGAGGCCACAACTGGAGTATTGTGTGCAGTTCTGGACACCTCATTACAGGAAGGACGTAATAGCTCTGGAGAGAGTGCAGAGGAGGTTTACAAGAATGTTGCCAGGGTTAGAAAAGTGTAGCTACGAGGGGAGATTGGATAGGTTGGGGTTATTTTCCTTAGAACAAAGAAGGCTGAGAGGTGACTTGATTGAGGTGTACAAAATTATGAGGGGAATAGATAGAATAGACAGGATAAAATTGTTTCCCTTGGTGGAGAATTCTAGAACAAGGGAACATAGATTCAAGATAAGTGGCAGAAGGTGTAGGGGGGATATAAGGAAGAAAATTTTAATGCAGAGTGTAGTGGGTGTCTGGAATTCACTGCCCAAGTTGGTGGTAGAGGCAGAAACTCTGAATTCTTTTTAAAAGTACCTGGATCTGCACCTTAATTGCTGTAAGCTGCAGGGCTATGGGCCGGGTGCAGGAAGGTGGGATTAGAAAGGGCATGGGCTGGCATGGACAAGATGGGCTGAATGGCCTCCTGCTGTGCTGTAACTTTTCTATGGTTCTAAGGAGCAGAGACCAGGATCGGAAGGTCTACATTCTTTTAATGCTTCTCTAGGTTTCTTGGAGTTTTCCTCAAGAGGATTTCGACCATTTGCAGCTTGTAAATCAGAAGAGATGGTAAATTGATGGGGAAGTAGGATGGGAGAAGGAGAATTAGATATAAGCATGTTGTTATCTTTGACAGTTTCTGCCCTGCTGCTGGCCACAGCTACACAGCTGTCACTAACCATGGTGACTGTCTGCCTCCACTGTCTCTGCAGGGTCTTTCTGGAGGGCTTCCTCATCACTGTGGATAGAGGAGCACTCCCTCGTCCTGTCCAGAACCTCGGAGCGTGCTTTGTGTTTTTTCTGTGCCATTATTCAGTGTTCTCCCTGTTCAGACACACTTCCTCAACCACTGCCAGCTCCTGCTGCAGCCAGAATGCATCTCCCTTTTAGGCAGTGCAGGCTGGCTATAAGTATTGCAAGCGAGCAGTAAGTGGTGCTATCTTACAATCTTGCATGCTGTCTGCAACTGAAGCAATGGTTAATCGTGCATTGGAATTCCTGCACCCATTTTGTGTCTTATTGGATTTTGCAGCCTCATCACCTTAGTTTCAAATATGGAGGCATCTGGGCACTTAAAGTGATAACCGCATAGTGACCCTGCTCAGTTACTACTGAGCTGGAATGTTGCTATTTTCTAGTCCACTGCATTTTAATTTTAGGAGCAGTGATAAATGAAGTCATTAAAAAAGGAGCTTTGTTCAGATTATTCATGTTTCGATCACATCATAGCCTATACAAATAAACATAACGCGCATTGTTCTTCCCATGAAGCACAGAAAGCAACTGACAGCAGATTACAATACAAACCATGTTTCAGTAAGTCAGTATTCTAGTCAAGAAATGTATTAAATGAAAACTTGCATCTTTTTTGGCTGAACAGTATAAATTCTACAAAGCAGCACTGTCAAAATGCCTGGACTATAGCAGGCTATAAAATAAACCAACTGACTTATTTTAAGGCCTAAAATAATTGATGAGGTGAAGGATCATGTGAATGAATCAACAATTTTAAGTACCTTAGCAGAATGGAAACAAAACTTAATAGTCAATTCTCAAAGACAGTTGCAAGCATCATTTCCCTCACCAATCAAAAGTAAAATGCTGACAGGTGCTAAAAAAGTCTGGCTGCTCTTCGAACTTTCAGCTGAGACAACCACCCAGCTCCTTTGAGACTTCTGAAGTTAGTGGTGATGTATCTTGTTTTTGCAAATACTCTAAAAATGTTTATAACCTCTTCCACAATGTGCATGTAATACTACTTAGGAATGTGACATGAAAATATATAATGTTCCTTGGCAGTAATTATTCAGGGTAAATATTTATTTGCTCACTGTTTACTGAAGAATATTATTGTGCAAACATCTGGGCCATAAAACTCTTATGTGGATTCTCCCTGCCTCCAACAGTTTTCAGCTGTATAGGTTGTTTCCCTCGGGGCTTCACCAGCCTCCTAAAGTTATAGCTGGAAAATGGAGAACGTTTCCAGCCAATCAGGGCTCTTCAGTTTAATGACTGTCCGTAGTGAATTGAAAAGCATCCTTCATATCTTAAAAGGTGAGTCTTTTCCTTCAATGTGCATCATTTCTGAGGAAGACAACAAAAATGATCACAATGATGAGGTAGATGACAATGAGGATCCCAAAGAGAATGGATTCTAGGGGTTTGCAGCACAGAATGTGCCATCAACCAGCAGGACCATGCAGAGGGCATTATCTGAATTGCAACAGTCAATAAATTCTATCAGTAACCAAGCAAAGCAGAAAGGCTCTCAGCATCTATCACATAGCTTGCAATTAAATATATGGGCTCATTAATTCTTTTTGCTGTGTTGGTTTATAACTGGCATGGCTTTGGCAATTCTTAAAACAGTCAACTAGCTGGAGCGTTTCTGAATAGTATAGCTTTTCATCTTGAAATGGGGAAGTTATCAATTCAGCACCTCCCAGCAGGTGCCCACTCCTGTTGCCCATTGATGAAGATAGTGTGTACGTTATGCCTGGTGAATGCTACAGCCCAGACAGTTTTGTCTTCAGGATACAAACAGAAATCATGGCTAAAGGAATTTTTTGGGGGAGGAGAGTGCAGTAAATGTCAGATTCTTAGAGAGGAAAAAACATTTTGGGAAACATGAGTGACACTTATTCTTTTCTCTTCACAGGCTGTGTATATGTTTTACGCACTAGCTATAGTTTGTGATGACTTCTTTGTTCCAGCTTTAGAAAAAATCTGTGAGGTATGTTAAAGTGCATTTAGTTAAGACATTGAAAGCACTAGAAACAAAAGTGGTACCTGAAACTTGTGTAAAACATTAGGCATTTGCCTAGCAATAAAATGAACTCGATTAGAGTGTGTATTTGTATATTTTACTCAGAATAACATGAGTTCAAATAGAATCTGCTTTCATAGCTCTGATGAGATATGCCAGATGCAGCTGGGACTCATGGATTTACTGCATGCTGTCAATGTTCTTGAGCACTGTATGAACCTACAGGACTACCAAACCTGTTTGTTCTAAACACAATTCCAAGGAAAAACTTCAGCTACTCCATGGTGTCCCAGCTGAAATAGTGTGGCAAACAAAATGGGGAAGAATCCATGTAACACGTCAGGTTTTACCAGTGAGTCCAATCTCAAGAACTCATCAACCTCTATTTTGCTAATTATCTTTATCTTTAGAAAATTGTTCTTGCTTTATTTGGTAAAGATCACACATACTATTAAAAATGTTCAAAAGATGATGTGTAACTCCAGTATGAATGACAGACAGTAATGACCCAGAGAATTGAAGTAAACAATCATGATCAGGGTAGTTGGTGACCTACGAGAGCATATAGTGGAACAGAAAATGAAAATAATCATTGAGAAAATTACCTATGTGTCTATGCTATTCAAACCATTCTAAAAATCAAAGGAATGATAGAATTTGACTGGAAATATTTCCAATATCCTGTTTTTTCTTTCTTTTTTATATAGAGATTACATTTGAGTGAAGATGTAGCTGGTGCCACGTTCATGGCAGCTGGAAGCTCAGCACCTGAACTGTTTGCTTCAGTTATTGGTAATGTTACACATGACTCGCAGCCAATAAATGTTGTGTATTTTCATATTGGATGTAACAGATAAAAAACTGTTCATTAAGTTGCTTTGTTCTAAAATGTAACCACAAGAGTAAAGTATATGAAAATACGGTTGGCTGGGAATTTCCTCAGAGCTACTCCCGCTATAGCTTCACCAGCGGCATGGTACAAATTTAGACATCTAGGCCTGGATGTTCACAGAGTTGGGAGAACTCGGAAGCCCTTTAAAAATGGTGGTCGGCTTCAGATTCCGGGAGTCCCGATCCCATTCCTGGGCTATCTTATTTTCGGGAGTACCTTTAATGGGTGCAGGCTGGTTCCTGTCAAAAGCCCTCATCTGGCACTACCCACCTGGCCAATTCCATTGCAGAGGTAGGCAACTCCAGAAACTGCAAGGAGCAGCAAACATTGATAAGAGTTGTTTATAGGCCATCAAATAGTAGTGATAATGTAGGGCATGGATATAAATCAGGAAATCAGAGGTGCATGTCACAAGGGTAATTAGGTAATCATGGGGGATTTCAATCTACATATAGACTGAATAAACCTAATTAGCACTAATACTGCGGAGGAATAATGCCTAGAATGTATATGCGATGGCTATCTAGAACAGTATGTTGAACCAACGAGAGAAGGGGCTATTTTAGAGCTAATATTGTGCAACGGGAAAGGGCTGATTAATAGTCTTGTAAAGGAGCCTTTAGGGAAGAGTGACCATAATATGATGGAATTCTAAATAAAGTTTGCAAGTGATGTAGTTCAATTCGAAATTACAGTCTTTAATCTAAACAAAGGAAATTATGAAGGTGTGAGGGTCAAGTTGGCCAAGGTAGATTGGAGAATTACATTCAAATGTATGACGATAGACAGACAATGGTTAGCATTTAAAGAATTAATACATGATTTACAGCAAATATATATTTCTTTAAGGTACAAAACCCAGCAGGAAAAGTGATCCAACCATGGATAACAAGACAAGTTGAGGATTCTATCAGATGAAAGGAAGAGGCATATAAAGTTGCCAAAAAAAAGTAGTATACATGAACATTGGGAACATTTTAAAATTCAGGAAAAGAGAACCAAGAAATTGATAAAGAAAGAAAAAATAGAATATGAAATTAAACTAGCGAGGAACATAATAACAGACTATAAAAGCTTTTATAGATATGTAAAAGGGAAAAAAGTTAGTAAAGTAAAATGTGGGCCCATTACAGGCAGAGAATGGAGAACTTATAATGGATAATAAGGAATGGCAGAGAAACTAAACAGTTACTTTGTGTCTGTCTTCATGGAGGAAAATACATAAAACTTCCTGAAATATTGGGGAGCCAAGGAACTAGTGAAATTGAGGATCTGAAAGAAATTAGTATTATTTAAAAAGTAGTGCTGGAGAAATTAATGGGGCTGAAAGTTGATAACTCCCCTGGACCTGATGATCTACATCCCAGAGTATTGAAAGAGGTGGCTAGAGAGATAGTGGACGCATTGCTGATCATCTTCCAAACTTCTATGGACTCTGGAACATGGCCTGCGGATTAGAAGGTAGCAAATGTGACCCCACTATTTACGAAAGGAAGGAGACAGAAAACGGGGAACTGTAGACCTGTTACCCTGACATCAGAAGTAGGGAAAATGCTAGAATCTATTCTAAAGGATGTGATAACTGGGCACTTAGAAAATAATGGTGAGATTGCGCAGAATCAGCATGGATTTATGAAAGGAAAATCATGTTTGATAAACCTGTTTGAGTTTTTTGAGGATGTTACTAGTAGAATAAGTAAGGGAGAACCAATGGATGTGGTGTACTTGGATTTTCAGAAGGCTTTTGATAAGGTCCCACACAGGAGATTAGTAAACAAAATTAGAGCTCATGGGATTGGGGGAAATACACTGGCATGGATTGAGGATTGGTTAATGGACAGAAAACAGAGAGCAGGGGTAAACTGATCGTTCTCAGGCTAGCAGGCTGTGACCTGTGGGGAACCGCAAGGATCAGTGCTTGGGCCCCAGCTATCCATAATCTATATCAATGATTTGGATGTGGGGACCAAATGTAATATTCTCAAGGTTACTGATGACACAAAACTTGGTGGTAATGTGAGTTGTGAGGAGGATGCAAAGAGGCTCCAAGGAGATTTAGACAAGATGAAGTAAGTGGGCAAGAACATGGCAGATGGAATATAATGTGGAAAACGTGAAGTTATCCACTTTAGTACGAAAAATAGAAATGTAGAGTATATCTTAAATGCAGAGAGATTGGGAAGTGTTGAGGTCTATAGAGACCTGGGTGTTCTTGTTCATAACTTAGTGAAAGCTAACATGGAGGTACAACAAGCAATTTGCAAATGATATGTTAGTTGTTATTGCAAGGGAACTTGAGTGTAGGAGTAAGAAATTCTTCTGCAGCTGTGTAGAGCCTTAGTGAGACCACACCTGGAGTATTGTGTGCAGTTTTGTCTCCTTACCTAAGGAAGCGTATACTGGCCAAAGAGGGCGTGCAATGAAGATTCACCAGCCTAATCCTGGGATGGTGGGATTGTTCTCTGAGGAAAAATTGAAGGGACTGGGCCTGTGTTCTTTAGAGTTTAAAAGAATAAGAGGTGATCTCATTGAACTCTACATAATTCTTACAGTGCTCAACAGGGTAGATGCAGGAAAGATGTTTCCCCTGGTTGGGGTGTCTAGAACCAGGCGACACAGTCTCAGAATAAGGGTTAGGCCCTTTGGGACCAAGATGAGGAGGAATTTCTTCAGTCAGAGAGTGGTGAGTGGGTAGTCATTGTGTAAACTTGGCTACATGCTCCTTAGAGGAAACATTGTTTGATTGACAGCTCAGGTTCTCTGATCTCTGCTGTCAATTTCACGATGTTTGTTACGCAAGTTAAGTGGTTTCAGAGTTTGTAATTGTTGTAATTAATACTTTAATGGGTCTAGATGATTGACATTTTTATTAGGTTGTAATGAAGACTTTTTTTCAAAATAGGAGAAAGTTATGAATAAATTACTCTTTTTAAAGCTTTCTGTTTTACATACCACTAGGGTTCATTGGTTCTAGACAGTGTATAGTGGCTCAATTGGCATGGAAGTGCCATAGCTTGGCATTGGGTCATGGAGGGGGTGCCATAATGTGTGGGTGGAAGGGGAGAACTGAGCATAGCAGGCATGAGAGGCCATAAGGAGTGGGTGGGGGCATGAGGTGGCATGGATGGGGAATGGGGAGCGTTTGGAGGGTAAGGTGAGTGTGAGGGGTGGAGGGCCTTTGTGTCTTCATTTTAACTGGGACAAAGTCCCACAGCACTGAGGCGTGCCTTTTAGTCAGCCCACCTCCACACCCAGCAGCTCCTGTAGCTGCTTTCAAGCTTTTTCCCGGGTCAGCTGGCCAGACTCCAGCCCACACCTAACCCCCCGGCAGTAAAAATCTCGCCTTTGCGGCACTTTCTGTTGGGAATTTTCCCAACTCCCACCACCCGCCTTGAGGATGGAAACAATGGCCAGTTGGCCATTAAGTAACTGCAGGGTCGCCCTTCATCCATGGGCGGGCTTCACCACTGTCCAGCGGTTGGGGTTGGGGGTGGGGGTGTGCGGGTGAGGTTGGGGTGCAATGACCACGGTGCCCCATATAATTCAGCCCTCTGTTTCTGAGTCAGAATGTTGTGAATTCAAGCCCCATTACACTGACTAGAACCTAGCCTAGGTTGACACATCAGTGCAGTACTGAAGGGGTGGCGCAGTCAGAAGTGCTGTCTTTTAGAGGAAGTGCTAAAGCAAGACCCCATCTGCTCTTGTCAACCATAAATGAAATGGTCATGGATTTGGAGGTCTCCTGATATCCTGACCAGCAATTATCCCTCAGCCAACATGAACAGAAACAGATCATCTAGTCATTTATTTCATAGCTGTTTATGCAGCCTTGCTGCCTGCATATTATTGGCCATGTTATCCTACATTACAAGAGTGAACTACACTTATTCATTCATTGGCTGTGAAGTTTGTTGAGACTTCCAGACAATGTGAAAAGCACTATATAAGCGCAAGTTCTTTCTTTATTCCTTCTAATTAGTTAGAATAAAAAGGCTGTTCTTCACTGCTAGATTCCTAGACACAATTGGGCCCAACTTTAAGTCTGTGTAAGTGCGTGCATTTTGAGTGAGTTAAAAATTCACCCACAGTTTTCAGAAAACTCCTGTTGTGAGGCTGCTAAAATATTTACGCTGGTCTTGTGTACTTACTTAAGCAGTCTGTAAAAGCATTATGAAAGCTGAAAAGAGAGATTTAATAGCTAGTAATGTGTAAATTCAATGCTATTACAAGAATTGAAGCAAGCTTTAACAGCAAGTTAGAGCAGTTAACAATTTCTGGAATATTCCTAATTACTTAACACTTAGAAATGATCACATCTGTCAGATCAGTTTTTCCCCATTAGTTCCCCGATTGGTGGGTGTCTCATCCCATCGGCCCAACAAAATCCTGGCAATCACTCAGATCCTTAAAAGGAGATGCAATTGTTTTGAGTTCTCTTGTAATGAAAGTCAGTAAAGCAAATCCAATAAAACACAATTGTTTATGTTCCTTGCAGGAGTCTTCATCACCCATGGAGATGTCGGAGTTGGAACAATTGTTGGTTCGGCAGTATTTAACATACTGTGTATCATTGGTGTCTGTGGAATCTTTGGAGGGCAGGTCAGTCCGACTAAAAATACTTCTCTTAAAAATAATACGGAACAAAATAAAAACTTCGTTAACTTGACATTATTGTACAGAATGGATATCCCTGGAAGTCCATTGGCCACAATCCTACCGGGTTCATGGGCATCAGTGTACTCCAATGTTAAATCCCCCAGGGTTGGTCAAATCAGTGCAAGGGTACCTAATATGTAGGAGTGTAGGCAGGCGTATGTGTTACATCGCTAGTGGCTGCCAGAGAATCCAACACCTGTCCACTATGGTGAGGAAGGGGTTGTTGTTTCTCCTTCAGCAGTTTCACTGTTATTCGCCTCAGCAGGCTTTGCCTCATATATTTTGGAAACTGTTTCCTTTTGTTTAACCTATCCTTGCAGCATTGTGCTACCTGAGGTGTAATAATTGCCCTTTTTATAGCAATCTTATTAAAGGATTGAACATAGGCTTGTGCTATGCAGCTAGAACAACAAGAGCCTGTATTTATATAGCGCCAATAAAGGAAAAAAACATCTCAAGGTGCTTCACAGAGGCATTATTAATCAAAATATAAGGAGGTGTTAGGACAGATGACCAAAAGATTGGTTAAAAAGGTGGATTTTAAGGAGGAAAGCAAGTTGGAAAGGTTTAGGAAGGTGTAGTAATTATAGTTCGGATAAACATAGGACAGTAGCTTTAAGAATGTGTTGTAAGATCACGTGATCTATATAAGCCAATGAGTTAGCAGTGTGGAGAACCTCTAGGGGAGAGTTCTTCTTTAGTTTTAGAGTTCGATGCGCACATGTAGTTGCTGCTGCTGTCTTGTAAATAAAGTTAAATGTTTCCATCAAGAACAGTTGCCTGGAAAATCAACTCAACAAAACACTGCCGATGAGGATAAATCAGATCCAGCACTGTCCCTCGCCCAGTGATTGTGAGTATCTAAGATAATTAAAAAGAAAGGAAGACCTACTCATCTGAGATGTCACAGCTTGGCAGAATCAATCCCTTTGAGCCAGCCACTGACGACCGGTCTCAATATATAGAATGTCTTGCGTTCTACTTTCAAGCCAATAAAATCATGGGGGAGGAAAAGAGGAGAGCGATTCTCCTGAGTATTTGTGGGAGCAAGACATACAGTTTAATTCGAAGCTTGACAGCCCCTAGTGCCCCTGATTCAAAGACCTTCAGTCTATTAGTAGTCCTCGTTAAGCAACATTTCCAACCCAAGCCCTCAGTCACAATGCAGAGGTCCAGCTTTAATTCACAGAATAGAGCTCCAGGAGACACCATGGTTACCAATGTGACAAAATTAAAACAACTAACGGAATATTGTGATTTCGGTGAAACCCTAAATGACATGCTCAGGGACCATTTGGACTGTGATGTGCGAGAGAATGCAATTCAGTGAAGATTGCTGGCTGAAGTGGATCTTGATACTACGAAAGCGTTAGAAATAGCGCTTGTGATAGAAAGCACTGTAAGGGATTCACAAGCAATTCAAGGTGCGCAAAATGGTGCAGTTTTCCTAGTTGGGCAGGAATGGTCAAATGTGGCACGAAATGCCAGGACTCTGCCGTGAACCGGGAAACAGTTCCCGCTAACTGAAAATTTAGAAGAAACAGCTTAGCAACAAATTTAAAAACGAATTTTTATCAACGTGGAAACCATCATACTCCTAACAATTGGCACCTTAAAAAGGTGGAGTGTAATATTTGTCACAAAAGTGGACACATATTAAAACATTGCAAAGCGAGATTTAAACAGGCTCCCAGGCAACAAACAAAGTCCAATGAAGTATATAGTGTGGAAGAGCGAGAAATGACCAATTCTGACTTTATTCATTATTCAACATGAAAGATGGGAAGACAGAGCCAATTACTGTCACATTGCAAGTGAATGGTACGCCCTTAAAAATGAAAGTAGACATGGGTGCTTCTACCATTATAATAGGAGGACACACTTTCAGATATTTAAATAAAGGTGCTCAGCAATTAAATTTGGAACAAACATCTGCCAAGTTGAAAGCATACACAGGTGAAGAAATCCAGGTAAAAGGCATCACCAGAGTAACACCAAACAGGTAGTAGAAGGTGAGGGGCCAAGCCTTCTAGGTCATGATTGGCTGAAAGAGATTAAATTAAACTGGTCCAAAATCTTCCAGTTGTGAGCAGGTGGACTACCGGAGCTTCTAAAAAATATGGCACTGTCTTCAAGGATGAATTGGGAAAAATCCAAGGTCTACGGGCCAAGATTTACATGGACCCAGAAGCAACTCCTGGCTTCTTGAAAGCAAGACCAGTACCATACGCCTTGAGAGTGAAGGTTGATGCTGAGTTGAACTAGCTAGAGAGGGTCGGTGTCATAAAAGCGGTTCAGTTCTCAGAGCGGGCAGCACCCATAGTCCCTGTCCTCAAATCAGACGAGACCGTCCAGACCTGTGGGGACTGTTAACTGATGGTCAATAAAGCAGCCAAACTGGACAGGTACCCTATTCTCAAGATTGAAGACCTCTATGCCAAACTAGCAGGAAGGACAACATATAAAAAACTTGACATTAGTCACACATATCAGCAACTGGAACTGGATGATGCCTCTAGAGAATTTGTGACCATAAACACCCACAAAAGGTTACATCAGTACACATGTCTGCCCAGTACACATGTCTGCCCTTCGGTGCTTCTTTGGCCTGTGCCATTTTTCAGAGGACGATGGAGAGCTTGCTACAAGGACTACCTCAAGCTGTGTTCTACCTGGACGATGTACTAATAACTAGACTCTCAGAAAAGGAACACTTGGCTAATCTAGAGGAAGTCCTGAAATGATTTTTAGAAGCAAGAGTGCGCCTAAAGAAGGAAAAATGCACTTTTCAGGCAAATTAAGTCATTTATTTGGGCCACTGGGTAGATGTCCAAGGATTACACCCTGTTGAAGAGAAGGTTAAAGCAATCAGAGAGGTACCTGCGCCTAAGAACGTCTCTGAACTTAAATCGCTGTTAGGGATGGTAAATTATTATGGCCAATTTCTACCAAATTTATCAATGGTTCTGACCCTTCTACATTCACTGCTAAAGAGAAACCAGCATTGGGTTTGGAAATCACCCAAGAAAAAGCCTTCATGAAAGGTAAACAGCTTTTGCACTCTTCAAATTTGTTAGTGTACTACGGTCCGACAAACGAATTGGTGCTAACCTGCGATCTGTCCCCCTATGGTGTAGGAGCGATACTATTTCACAAGATGGACGATGGTACTGAGAGACCAATAGGCTATGTATTCAGGACACTTGCCACACTGAAAAAGGATATTCTCAGATCAAAAAGGAAGGTCTGCCATTATTTTTGATGTAAAAAATTCCACCAATATGTGCATGGGCGACATTTCGTGATAGTATCAGACCACAAACCAATTTTGGGTCTGTTTAGCGTGGAAAAGGCTATCGTTCCCATAGCTTCTGCACAAATTCAAAGATGGGCCCTAATTTTAGCGGCAATTGTAGTTTATGCACCTTTGTGCATAAGCCAGGAATTCATTTAGCAAATGCCGATGCCCTAAGTCGCCTTTCTTTGCAAGAGGATGATGATCATGTCCCAATTCCCCAAGAGCTTGTACTAGTGATGAATTTCCTGGATTCCTCACCAATCTGTACCAGGTAGATAAGAAACTGGATGAATCGTGATCTAGCCCTGTCTCGAGTGAGAGACCAGGTGTTACATGGATGGTCCCAGGAACCAGTTTCTGATGAATTGAAGCCATTTTTCAACCGAAGATATGAATTGAGCAGTCAAGATGGTATTCTATTATGGGGTGCACAAGTTATAGTTCCTTCACAAGGAAGGGAACTACTCTTGGTAGAGTGCCCATCCAGGAATCTCCAGAATGAAGACGCTGGCGCAAAGATATCTTTGGTGGCCAGGAATGGACAGCAATATTGAGAAGGTGGTAAAACACAGTGTGCAATGCCAACAAAAGTTGCCTTTGAAATCAATTCTATAACAGAAAGAAACTCCAGGGCTTAGGTCCTTGACAACTGAAGGCATGGCTATCAATGGTGGAGCAATTAAAATGAGGGATGCTCAAGAGACCAGAGTAAGAAGAGCACAGGTATCTCGGAGGGTTGTGAGGTTGAAGAAGATTACACAGATAGGGAAGTGTGAGGCTATGGAAGGAATTATAAACAAGGATGGGAATTTTAAAATTGGGGCATTGCTTAACCAAGAGTCAATGTGGGTCAGCGAGCGCAGGAGCGATGAAGGAACGGGACGTGGTGCACTTTAGGACACTGGTAGCAGAATTTTGGATGACCTCAAGTTTTCAGAGGGTAGAATGTGGGACAATGGCCAGGAGTGTATTAGAATAGTCAAATCTGGAGGTAACTAAGGCATAGGTGAAGGTTTCAGCAGTAGAAGAGCTGAGGTAAAGGTGAAACTGGGAGATATTACAGAGGTAGAAATAGGTCTTAATGACGGTGCAGATGTGAATGGCCATCACTTCAGAATGTCAAAAAAGCTTTTGCTGGTTAAAAGTATTTGTTCATAGTTGCTGTATATAGAAAAAATGAAGTGTAAAAATTATTAGCCATACTAAAATGGTGCATTAATCAAACAGATTAAATGGACAAAATCCACAAGGGATAAATTACCTGATTAAATAACTTGTCTGGATTATGTGAGACCATGTTTTAAAAGTAAATGCTCTTGATGGGCAAATAGTACCTGGCTTTCCTTTGCTAATTTCTTTCGATCTTGCTGTTTCAAATGTGATATGCACAGCTTTGAAATATCAGAGTTCCTTCTTCCCACTTAACCTCAGAATTTAGAATGACTAACTGCAAAAAGTTAGCTTTTATATCTTCCAGTTTCCTTTCATGGAAGTTGACCAACCAAAGTGACAAGATTAGCAGGGACAGTTGTTCAGTACTGGAAAATGGGCTTCCTTGAACAATTACGCCACATTACAAGATACTACTCACCTATAAATGTCATTTTTGACCAGTTGGAAAAAGTGCATATGTAGTTAGTTGATATATAGAACACGTTTGTGATGAGAGACTACAAACCACAGCAGTCCATTCAATCATTCACTTAGATCTGCAAAATTCTATTTACTGTATGCAATATCCCTGACAACTAGTTCATCCAGAGACAAGAAATCCTGTTACTGACACCCCAGAGGCCAGTTGCATTTCTGAAGCCAACTCCTCCCAACCTCCCATACTCTGAAAGGGAAGATCTGCTGACATCTGCTGGTTGCTTTTTAAATTTAATGGTGAGAAATATTTTTAACATTCATCAGGGAAGAGAATGATTTCATTTTCTCCCTGTTTTTGTGCCCTTCTCCTTGAGCTATGCATGATGGCTTGAAGACCATTCTCCAGGCCTTTTCGACCGCCTGTCTGGTCCTGGCCACTAGGCGGTATGAGAGCCACCCAGGCTGCGATCTTTGCCTATGAGAAATAGTTTGACATTAGCAGCTGCCACTGACCACATGGCTTAGTCAACAAATTCGCCATATGAACATTGTAACAGGTCTAGGCCATTCAGCCCTTCGAGTTTGTTCCAGCAATTAAACATGACAAACCTGTATCTCAGCTCCATTTTTCTATCTTTGTTCCATATCCCTTGATACCCACACCTAAGAAAAATCTATCGATCACTGTCTTAAAAGTTTCATTTGACCCAGCGTCCAGTGCCTTGTGTGGAAGAGGGTTGTAGATTTCTACAACGCTTTGTGTGAAGAAGTGGTTCCCAATTTCACTCCTGCATGGCCTAGCTCTAATTTTATAGGAACACAGGGCAGGAATTTCCCCGTGGGCTTCAGGGCCCGAACATCAAGGTCAAATAGGGGTCATAACCCCACACTGTGTGAGGAACGGTCACCCAGCAATGAATCCCCTCGAACTGGCCAATCAGTGGCCAGAGGGCAAGCTCATTGTCCAATTAAAGGTGGTGGCGGGCAGGCTTTCCAAGCTGGAGGTCCAAAGGAGGGCCCGCCGGCTTGGAAACAGCAGCAGTTTTAGGTTCCGGTTAAAGAGAGAGGGGGAGGGAGGGTGCCTCAATGCTGAGGCGCCCTCCCTCCAACCTTTTATACTTTAAATAAAAAATTGACTCAGCAGTCAGGCCAGCATTGTGGTGGGTGATCCCGGTGGGGGCTGGGGAGCACTGCACAGGAGCCTGGAGGCCACTAGAAAACCTTGTTCTGGATTTCTTCACAGGGGAAATTGATTCACTTTATCTGTCCCATTGAATTCTTTTATCATTTTAAACAACTCAATTAGATCACCCGTCAGTCTGCTAGACTCAAGGGAATACATGCCAATGTTAGGAATTATAGCCTGAAAAGACATCAAATCACTGCATGATATGTTAACCCTCCAATGCATTGTACCAATCTCAATGATAATCTATTTCCCTTTGTTGAGCTTACAAGGAGCTTGTTTCATTAAGAATCTAGGAATTACCCAATTTCTGCCCAATATCCTGTTCATATTAGCAGCTGATAGGCATAGTAACAACCACTGTATAGGTATATTAATTGAGGGAGAGATGAAAATAATTCAAATCCAGGCCTGATTTTCCTGTGTAAGACGAGGCACAGTGAAACCAAAAGAAAAGCCACCTTATATATCATCCATCAGCATCTTTTTGTAGATCCCCTCTTTCGCTGGTCAGGGCACCAGCATTGTGAAAACACCTATTAAATGAAAGAAGCTCCAGCTTTGTTGCTTGGATTCCCTTCTCCCTTTGCTTGCCAGCTTTATATTACACACAGAATACCTGAACGTTACCGACGAAAATAAAAATAACATTTTACTATGCCCTCTAGAACTGGCATGGGCAGATGACAGCATCAGGAAACACAATTATATACTGCAAGTAGAAAACCTTATCTTACACAAGCCCACATCTCAAAATGAATAAACTTCTTGACAATTTTTTAAGATATGAAAATGTGTCACATTCTACAGCTCCTCTGTTGGACAAAATCTTGTTATTTTATACATGCGATTCTAATTACTTTAAAAAAATGGGGTAAAATCTTAAGCCCTCTGCTGCGGTGAGTTTATTGATGATGGGACATTTAATAATGCAGGGGGGGACCCCACCATCTTCCTGCTTCCTCCCTCATTAAGTCCATGGTTGGTAGGCCTGTTGACATCTTTCCAGCCCACGCCCAATTGAGGCCCTTAAGTGGGCAATTAATGTCCTATTAAGGGCCTCACCCTGCCACCACTTAACCCAACGGTGGCTCACCATGCAGGGAGCACATGGGCTTGCTTTCAGGATCCTAGGTAAAGGCACTCAGTGCCTGATCAAGGGACCTGGCATCGGGAAGGGGGCAACCTGTGGATAGCACCCCCTTTCCCTTGCTGCCAACCCCTCACCCCTGCTCCTGCAATCCCTCCCTCCAGCCATCACTCACCTCTGGCCTGGGATCCAGTGACGATCCTCAGGTGGGTGTTGTACCGGCAGCTACCACTGTCTCCCTGGTGGCGCTGCCGTTGACTAGAGCTGCTGGTCACTGATTTGCCGGCAGCTCTCAGCAGGCGCGACTTCCAATTCTGTCAAGTACCTGAGTGGAACAAGATGCGGTAGGCCTTCCCGAAGAAAGGCGACACAGGGCTCTCACCGGCTCTGCAGACGGCGACCAAGATCCCGATCTCCTCCTCAAGATTCTGCCCATGAACTCTGCTTCAGCACTGGTTTATGGAGAAAATCCCTCATTCAAACCACCTTCTGTGGAATTGCTTGACATGTTCTGAAGTTGAAGTAAAATTTTGTTTGACATCTGTTCATGTATTATTGAAAAGCTCTTGCAATTGGAAATTCTTATCTAACCTTATTTTAAGGAGCAACGTACCAAGTGGTTCCTGCAATAAAAGCAACATTTAGTTGTTAATACATGTGACATGTTACATTTGATTAGATCCAGCACTAATATTAGCAGGCCTTTAGACTAGTTTTAGGCTACAATCGTAGAATTGACTTTAGTCCTGGCCGACCCAATTCCAGTCTGAAGCAGAGGGAGATCCTTTCCTCCAGGTCAGCTTGTGTCAGAAAATGTAGGTTCAAACCCCATTTCAGGGCTAGCACTTCAGTGTTAGGGAGTGCAGTATCATCACAGATATAGGGTGGAATTTAATGCTCTCCCTGAGGCCTGTTTGGAGGCGGGGGAGCATTTAATTGGGCCGGAGAGTGCCAGGTGAGGACCCCACTGCCTGCCTGCCTTTGCTCCGATTATGTCCCGGGCAGGAAGGCTCATGGACGGCCTTTCCACCCGGCTCCAATTGAGGCCCTTAAGTGGGCAATTAATACCCATTCACGGGTCTTATCCTGCCGCCAGTGGCATTCCACCAGTGGCAGAAAGGGACTCGCTATGCAGGGAGCCTGAAAAGCAGAGCCTTGTTGGATTTACATGCAGCCTTCCTGCCTGTGTGGTGGGGCAGGAGGAGGCTGGGAGATGTCAATTGTTATAGGGCACTCAATGCTTGATCAAGGGAACCAGCATCAGGAAGAGGAAAGGCTGCTGAAAGCCACCCCCTGCCCTTGCTGCCGACCTCACTCCCACCTCTCCTAGGACCCCCAACCCACGATCCCCACCCCACCCACCCACCCCTCACCTGTGTCTGAGTCCCTCGCTGATCCTCGGCCTCTGGTGCAGCTGCCACCATTTCTCTGATTCGGTTGGCAGCTCTCAGTGGGGAGGACCTCTGCCCAGGGTCCCACTGTCAAGTTAAATGCCTGATTGGTAAAATACATCAAGTCTTCCCCAAAGGGTGAAACACAGGGCTCTCACCGCCTCTCCAGCCGATGAAACCCTTACCCAGCAGTACGGAATGAGGCCCTTGAGTGGGCATTAATTGCCTAGTTAAGGGCTTCAATCGCCACTGGGGTGGAGAGGCTATCGATGAGCCCTTCCTGCCCAGACATAATCAGGGCAGGAGTGGGAAGGTGGAGGGGCCCCACCTGGCAACCTTGCACCCAGTTAAATGACCACCCACCTTGTGGGGGGGGACCATTAAATTCAGCCCACTCCCACCCCTTTGGTGATTAGGGGGCACTTAGGCAGAACCTCTTCCTACGACTAAATGGATGAGAAAGAATAAATGATAGGGTAAGTTACTCGTGAATGGGCTGAATGACATTTCCTTATTCCAAGCTTTTATATACCATTAAAACATATAAATAAAACAATATTCAAAAGATAAAAATCATACATAGAAATGGACACAACCAGTTAAGAGTATTCATATATGGGCCACTTGGAACAGCAAACATTTGACATTATCTTTTAAAGAATGTTAATCTCTATTGATTTATTCGGAAACCATAGCTTCAAACACCTTGTTAATCCTCCGAAGAAGGTCAAAGCCTGACTGTTTTTCACATTGTAAAGCAAAAGAAGGGTTTCGGAGGATGGTCTAGAGTAACGTCCCTCAGCATAGGACTGGGCCTCCATAGAATCACAGAAAATTCTTAATTTTTCACAAATGTTTACATAATCATCGTTAAGAATTATCCACACTTGCTCAAACTTATTTGTGTTGTATTAAATTAGCCTGGCAAATTTGAGATAATATTGGCTTTTCTCATTAAAGAATAGAAAAACCTTAGTAGAAGTCATCAGACGCATCATTAAAATTAACAGATTAATGTTGTATTTATTTGCTAACCATTACTCTTGTTCAAATGACCTTTATCCTTTCAGTACTGAAAATGTGAATTACTGAGAAGTGTGTACCCCTATTATTAATTTTAGTGCAGTGCAGCCTCCAATGTATTGTCTGCCAAGATATATCTTTACAATAATTACAAAAATTGTAATGAGCTTTTTGTTTAAAACTGGCAATGTTTTAAATGGAGAATTGTTAACTCAAAATGTGGTAGAGTACAAGGTCACACCTGCAATTTCCACACACTATGGGTTTCTAATTTTGGCATTATGGAGACCCACTGAATGGAGTTCAGGTATTTCTCTCCCCGTAAGATAAAATGCCACAATGCTCCACCTTGCCGAGTATCGCTGGTGGCAGACTGAGCAGTGAGATTAGCATGATCCTGCCAACAGACTGGATTTCCGCCATTCTGATCATGGAATGATAGAATTTAAGAGGCAGGAATAACATAACATAATAACAAAACAAAAAAAAGGACATGGGGAAAATAAGTAAAAAGATTAACTGTGACATGTGGCAGCTTTTAGGATGAGGCGCTTTTCGTTGGTCATGTTCCTGCATAACTGTGAAAGTTTGAGTGCTAATCTCTCACCTCGGCATGGGTGTGAGGATTGAAATTGCTCGAAGCATTGAATGCGCATGAGATAACCATAGGAACAAAATGTTGAAAAGTTCTCATGAGAAATCCCAGCTTCTTTTTCAGTAGCCTCATTTTTGACTTTTTCAGATCGTATATCTGACACAGTGGTCTGTGTTCAGGGATTCATTATACTACACCATATCAGTGATTCTGCTTATTGTGGTAAGTAATAATGGGCATCATACTCAGTGTTAAATGCATGACGTTTCAATGCTACATCAAGTGGTGCATTACCAGTTGCAGCTATACATATCAAGGGACATATTATAAGATTCAGTTATACCCCATAAAGGGACATATTAACAGGTCTGGGTGGGGGAAATGAGGGGAATTCCATCCCCATGTTTTTCTGCAAAGATATTATTTTGCAGAGAGCAACAAATGCTGGAAAACAGTAATTTTGTTGCTAATATTAATTCAATGAAATGTCTAATGCTTTGCTAACTGGAGCTGGAAAAGCAGAGGGAATCATTTTGTGTGGTCAGTTCTATCTGTCGAAAGATAGTTGATGAGCAATTTTTCCTCTGCTTGTAAGCCTGACTTTGTATTTAAGCCTTTGGTGATACTTCTGAAGTTTTCTCATTATTCATCATTTGTGCATTATATACAAGATGCTGGCTAAATTCAGGTTAACAATACTCCCCTGTGAAACTGTTCAGACCAGGCTAGCTTATGCCTGCAGCCTCCCTGGATTGGCATTCATACTGATGTGAGATAATTGGCATTAATAACCAAATGTTGTAATGCAAAGTAATTGAAAGTCATTGACATATGTAACAGTGTAAGATACATAACAGTGATTCTCACTGATTACCTCAACAATTTTATTTGATAATGTTATTGCAGGTTTATTTTCTGATTAATTGTTCATTTGTATGTCAATAATTCCCTCCCCAGAATGTTCTTCCAAGAACAGTGGAGAAAGCAGAACTCAAGATAGCTTTTAAACAGAAAATGGAAATATATTTGAATAATAAATAATTGAAAATGGGGCAAAGGCCCCATAAATTGGAGCTAGAGAATAGCTCTTTTGGAGTGCTGCACAGGTGTCATGGGCTGAAAGGCATCCAGGGGTCACAGTCTGAGGATACAGGGTAAGCCATTTAGGACTGAGATGAGGAGAAATTTCTTTACCCAGAGAGTGGAGAGCCTGTGGAATTCGCTAACACAGAAAGTAGTTGAGGCCAAAACATTGTATGTTTTCAAGAAGGAGCTATATATAGCTCTTGGGGCGAAAGGGATCAAAGAATATAGGGAGAAAGCGGGAGCAGGCTATTGAGCTGGATGATCAGCCATGGTCATAATGAATGGCGGAGCAGGCTCGAAGGGACGAATGGCCTACTCCTGCTCCTATTTTCTATGTTTCTCTGCTGTAAAATTCTAATTTAAAGGTCATCCAGTCAATCATTACCAGCTTTGCAAAAGTAGAAATATTATAGTCTACGGTAAAGCAAAATGCTGTGGATGATGGCAATCTGAGTTAAAACAGAAAATACTGGAAATTCTCAAGGTCAGACAGCATTTGTCGAGAGAGAAGCAGAGTTAACGTTTCAGGTAGATGACATAGCAAGTTAGAAGCAGGACAAGACCATTTAGACAATTGATCCTGATCTGCAACCTAACTCCATGTACACGCCTTTGCCCTATATCCTTGAATACTCTTTAATAGCAAAAATCTATCAATCTCAGATTTAAAATTTACAATTGATCTAGCATCAATTGATGTTTATGAAAGAGAGTTCCAAATTTCTACCACCCTTTATTTGAAGAAGTTAGTCCTAATTTCACCCCTGAAAAGTCTGACTCTGATGTTTTGACTCCCCAACCAGTAGAAATATTTTCTCTTTATTCACCCTAGCTGCTCATATTTAATATCTTTAAAACTTTGATCAAATCACCCCTTAACCTTTTAAATCACAAAGAATACAATGAAAGATTGTGTAATCTCTCTTTGTAATTTAACCTTTGGAGTCCAGGTATCATTCTGGAAAACCTATGCTGCACCCCTTCGAAGGTCAATATAGGCTTCCTCAGATGTGGTACCCATGTTCAAAGAGCTGAGGTGTGGTCAACCCAGGTTTTGTCAGAACTGAAGCAAGTTAGAGATGTAATAGCTTATAAGGATGTACATATCCAGGAGAAAAGGGGAGAGGTGAAGAAATAAAGGGAAGTCTGTGTTATGTTGGAGGATAGGCGTGATTAACTGACAAAAGGGATGTGGTACAAAGCAAAAGGGCAATAGTAATGCGGTAATCAACAAACAAGGGCCGGAAATTTATGTCCTCTATAGGAGTGGATTGTAAGCAGGGGTTTGCATAGAACTAGGTGCCATGATGGTGGAGCTGTGCCCGTCACCTACCCAGCCCAGAGGTATTTTACCAGCAGCAGGAAGAGGCATTGGGTAGCCCACTCGCCCATAGACCAATTGAGGCCCTTAAATGGCCAATTAAACATCACTTAAGGGCCTCCTCCTGCTGTTGCTGGGATTTTGCCCATGGCATGGGAGGCCAGCACCAAATGTTGTGGCTTTGTGGCGGTGCTAAGGGGAAGTGCCTACTGTCCAGGCACCCTGTGCTCAATGGAGGCTCCCGCAAGATATCCACTCCCTTGTTTCCCCTCTCCCTGCCTTGCCATCTCTGGCCCTCCACCCCTCTCACCGGGGGCCTGCCAGCCTGGTCCTGGCAAGAACCCGGACTTACCTTCACCCGGGCTCCCATGGAATAGCTGCCTTCCCAGTGGTAGCCACTATTAAATTGCCTGGCAGCTTTCAGAGGCTGTACTTCCTCTCCAATAGGGGCGGAATTCTCATCCTAAGCTAATAAATGGCTACAGGGTGAACCTGCCTGGCAGAAGTGACTCATCCCCCAACTTTTACATTTTGGGAAAGGCCACCATCCCCCATGTAAAATTCAACTGAGAAGATGGATTTAGAGGAACTAAAAATGGCAATAGAGAAATCATCACAAGCACCTGGGAGCAGAAATTAGATAATTCTGAAATTATTGAACTCAGTGTTGAGGCCGGAGGTTATAAAATGCCTAATTGAAAGGTGAGGTGTTTCACCTTGAATTTGTCCAGCTCTAACAAACAATCTATATAAGTTGATTGGTAGCCTTTCTAGTTTGATGGATGCGTAAAAATCAAATATCTCAAGCAACAACATTCACTTTTGTATTTTGTCAGAACATCTACATCTGTCAGCTTCACAAGTCCTTAGTAAGTTAGAAAAGCAATAGGCAGTCCATGAATAGATGCTAACAATTCACATCAGGAGGTAAGTGTTTGTGATAGAAATGGCCTGTAAGCATTCTTCAACTACCCTTGAAATTATAGTTGCTTTGTGCTGTCTCCTATAACATAAAACTGTGTCCCAGTCACCATAGTGACCAGAGTAAATGGCTCGGTGTAGACCAGGATACAAGGTTTCCTCCTTTTCTCATGGGAACTAACATTTTCTGTCATTTGAATTTGAAGGGTTTTTTTTCCTCCACCAACGTTGTTGATTGAAAATAAATTGTGCTACAGAGAAAGGAATGGATGACAAGAAAATTGCCAATCTTACTCAAAGCTAACTGCTGGTAGAATAAATCCAGCGAGGGAGTGAATAATTGTATCTGTAAATCAGTTTTTCAAAATGGATGTCAGACTCGGACTTGGCTACATGCCGCAGCCACAATTGATTTCTTTGGTACCAAAATAAAAAGAAAAATCCTTATTCTTAAAGGAATTCCCTTCATTGAAAGAAGTATCAAGGGTCAGTTATCAAATGTGGTAAGATCAGAAAATGCTGCAAATACTTAGCTGGCCAGCATCTGTGAAGGGAGAAACAGAGTTAATGGGTGGAATCGTCCCCTCCCACCATTGGCAGGGTTTCTAGCGGGCAGACAATGCAGCGGGAAATAAAGATTGTTTTCCGGGCAGTGGGATCTGACGGCAGGAACTTGCAGTCCATGACCGTCATGCCATTCCTGCCTAAGACCATCAGGAAGCTGTTTTGCACCTTGTTTTTGAGATTCAAATTAATACCCGATCAGAATCGTCTCCCTGCCCCGCCCACCATGCACCCCAACACCCCCCCCCCGCCACAACTGTCCAATCAAATGCCCCACCAGCAGGATTTGACATTGGTCCAGAACATGGCTGGACGAATGTGGCAACTTGGGTCAAAATCCTGGAACTCCCTTCTTAAAAACACTGTGGGTGTACCTGCACCAACGGACTGCAGCAGTTCAAGAAGGCAGCTCACCATCACCTTCTCAAGGGCAATTAGGGATGGGCAGTAAATGCTGGCCCAGCCAGCGACGCCCACATCCCATGAATGAATATAAAAAAAGGGGACCTTGCCTGGAGAGGGAGGGGAGGTGATGGTGGAGAAGAGGACTGTGATAGTAGGGGAAGTGGGTTGTTGGTGAAGGGGGCTGTGAGTTGGGGGACTGTGAGTTGGGAGGGTGTTTGGAGAGGGCACCATGAGTTGGAGGGTGGAGAAGGGGACTGTGAGTGGGGGGTTGGAGAATGGACCGTGCGTGGGGCAGGGGAGGGGGTGTGGAGAACAGGGCCGTTAGTGGGAGGGGGTGGACAGTGGGACCGTGAGTTGGGAGGGATAAGGGGTCCATGAATGGGGAACCCCTAGAGACTGGGACCGTGAGAGGGGGGTTGGAGAAGGGGACTGTGAGTAGGGGGTTGGTGGAGAAGGGGACTGTGAGTTGGGGGGTGGAGAAGGGGACTGTGAGGGGGGGTGTTGGAGAAGGGGAATGTGAGTAGGGGGGTGGTGGAGAAGGGGACTGTGAGTGGGGTGAGGGGTTAGAAGGGGACTGTGATTTGGTTGGGGGAGGTTGAAGAAGGGGAGTGCAGGTGTGTATTGGAGAAGGGGAAGGGGACCATGAGTGGGGGGGGTGGAGAAGGGGACCGTGAGTTGGGGTGTGAAGGTGGAGAGGGGGAAGGCGTCTGTGAGTTGGGGTTGGGGGGTTAGAGAATGGGGCCGTGAGTTGGGAGGGGGGGTGGTGTAGGGGAAGGGGCCCGTGAGTGGGGGTTAGAGAAGGGGGCAAGAGTTCAGATGGAGCGGTCAGTTGTATTGAAACTGGAATCCTTATGGGCAAACTGAGGGTATTGGTGGTGGGAGGGAACAGTCATGGTTAAAGGGGGCAATGGAATGCGTTAGGGTGAAAGGGTGAGGGTGCGTTGATGGTGGGTAAACGGCCGGTTAGGGTTATTGGCAGGGACTCTGAAGTGGATGCAGATCTTGTGGGTGGGCAAGACAATAGTGAGTATCTCGACTGTGACTGGGGTGGGCTCATCGGGGAGGGAGAGTATATCCTAGTCTGCAGTGACTAGGGTCTAAGGGTTATGTGTGTGCCCTTTCAAGGGTGACAGTAGGGAGGGTAAACGTGATGCTGGGAGAATCAATGGTGATGGGGCTGGGAGGTGGAGGGTAAATGTTTGAGCAGCACCATTGCTACTGAAACACTGACCACTACCGTGATGTCCAGCTCACTAAATGCTGAATGGGAGGAGGGTTGTCAGGTGGGCAGAGCTGCAGGTCAGCTCAGCTGGACTACTGAAGGGGAACTCCATCATTTATTCCTGATAAGGGAAAGGTGTTCAAATGGAATAGGCTGTGAAGGGCAAGGGAATAGCGTGCGTGGGAGGCTTCTCGCACATGACTTGCAAGGTCCCTGACAAAGATCGATGTGTCCATGCGCAGGCCCTGGGTTGGCCCCTTGGATTTTGAGGTGTGCACAGTCATTAACGTGAACAAAAGCAATAAAAACCAAGGCACCCTCCGTAAAGTGCAAAAATACATACATTTACAAGTGTGCAGCAACAACCAACAATAATAGTGCATCCGTGCCACCAGAGTGAACTCAGAATTTCTTAATTTTACCTTGCCTACCACTGCATCTAAGTGCTTCCCTGACATTCACAGCAGGGGTGGAGGCAGCCTGCTGATCAGTTTGCCCAGATGGGTTTGGTGGGCGTCCTCTAGAGGCTCAAGGCCTGGAGGGCCTCAGCTTTCTTTGGGTCTCCTGCTCTGGGTCAGGTGCAACCTCAGTGGTCCCAAAGGCTGGAGCTGATGGGGTCATAGACAGAGGGGACTCGAAACTCCTGGACACCCTTGGAGAGTCCTGAGCGGGGGTTCCAGGGGTGTCCCTCTTCCCTTTGGGTGTCCAAGGGCCCTTCCATGACTCCTTGAGGGAAAGGGGTACCTGGAGGGAGGTCGAGGTGCCTGATCCCCTTCTCGCGTAGCCACTGCAAAAGCTCGCCCATGGCTGCTGCGATGGAGTGCAGGTCTGTGTGCACCTCTGACATAAACTGGGTGTTCTGCTGTACCAGGTTCTCCATGGCACCCGCCATCCTCCCCATGGAGACCTCAATGTATACAAATGTTGGTACCACTACATCAGATGAAGGAATGGCAAAATACTCCCGAGTCAGGATGGTGTGTGATTTGGAGGGGAACTTGTAGGTGATGTTGCTCCCAAGTGCTTGCTGTTTTTCTGCCCTTGTCCTTCCAGGTTATAGAGGTCACTGATTTGGTAAGTGCTGTTGAAGAAACCTTGGAGCGTTGCTGGACAGCATCTTGTAGATGGTTCAAATTGCAGCCAATGTGTACTGTTGGTGAAGGGAATGAATGTTTAAAATGGTAAATGGGGTGCCAGTCAAATCGGCTGCTTTGCCCTGAGTGGCATTACTAAAGCTACACTTATAAAGGCAAGTGGAAAGTATTCCATCACGCCCCTGATTTGTGCCTTGTTTAGTATGCAAGCAGTCCATAGCTTCACCAAGTTGCCATCTCATTTTTAAGTATACCTGGTGCTGCTGGGCTAGTGTGCCCCTCTACACTCCTCATTGAACCAGAGTTGGTCCTCTGGTTTGATGGTAATCGTAGAATGAGGGATATGCCTACCACAAGGTTACAGATAGTGGTTAAATACAATTCTGCTGTTGCTGATGACCAGGGCCAGGGAGAGAAATCGTGGGTCCTGGTGCTTCTCCTGTTTCGGGGCCCTTTACCTTCCTCCCCTGTCCCCCCACTTTACCCCTCCCCCTCAATCATACCTGTTATTTTTGTTCCCCTTTCAAGATTCACCAATCAATTTTCTTTAATTTAAGCTCTTCATGCTCAGTCATTGCCTTAATGTGTTTCAAAAGTTTACAGTTTTTCCTCATTCATTATTGAGATGATGCTAGTGTGGCTCAGATTTTGACAAGTGAATATGCTGTAAGAATCTTTATTTCTGACAAGTGCATCTTAGAAACTAATTGGACTGAAAATTCATAGAATAGAAAGAGACAAATTGAAGTTGGGGAGTTTTATTTGAAACAAAATTGAGCTTTCAACATTTGAGAATAATAGAATGACACCAGGATAAATGTTACACATTGAAAAGTGAATCAAGACTCTCTAAAGGAAAACACCTTTTTCTGGCTTTCGTGGCAGCAAATGAATCAAAATTAATTTTTCTTGCGAATTCACTCTCAATGTTTAAAATTGTTAATTCAACTGTCAGCCAGCCAGACAGCATCTGTTCAGAAATCTGTCAACATTTTAGCTATAGATCCTTCCTCAGAGCAGGGAAGGCTTGAGGAAGCATCAAACACAGTTTGTCAACTTTTGTCTTCTCCACAGATGTTGCCTGACGTGCTGAGTTTTCCCTGCATTTTTGTTTCTATATCAAGAGTAATTATTTGTCCTCAAAGCCTGGCTTCAGCTGAGTGAAGAAAAGTGGCAAATAGTCAAAAGTGATTCCAGCAAACATTAAACTAACTTAAATTACCACGAATAGCAAATTGTTATGGAGAAAACCAGAGGTAGCTATGCACTCTGTCTCCGATGCTGAGTACAAGAACATTGAATATCAAAGCCTCAGAGTGTGAATATTTCCTTTTCTATTTTAGTCTACATTGAGGACCTTAATTCTTCCTGTTATGCAATTTGTTTAAAAAAGCACTAAATTAATAATTCAAAATGTGGAATAAATTCAAAGATAATTGATTAAAATCAATTTTTGTTACCAATTATAATTTATGCTAGCAGAAAATATCTAGTTACCACTTCTGGTTGAATTCTCTCCACAGTAGTTAACAACTGATTGTCACTGGATAAGAATGTCTTAACTATTAGTTCTTCACCATTAAATAGTAACATGAGGTAGACCAACCTTAAGCAGCTTTTAGCAAATATAGACCTGAAGCTGAATAACAGCCTCCTGAATCTCAAATTGCACCCTGCAGAAATCTCAGCAGGATTTTGATGTTTGTAAACTTGCTTTTACATTGCACTCAATGTTTCTCACATCATTGACACCTGTGTCCAAAGGTCACTGCCTTATCCTTACTTCATTCCAGCAATTAATTTCCATAACTTTCCCAAGAACATATTATCCTTGCTAGAATGAATTCTCTCACAATAAGATACTACATACAGTCGGCTAACTTTCAATACTCCTTCTTTCTGTTTATAAAGAGGGGTTATTTAAGGGAATGGCTTTCACTTTTCTTTTCAACTGCTTCCTTCAAACACCTTCGCAATGTGCTTTGGATCCTCCATCCTTTAGGGGGCTGGCACCTGCACGGGAGGGTGAGACCGTGGCCAAGGGTGAGCTACATTACCCAAAATGCACCCTGTTAAGGCAACTGGCCACGTGGACTCGAGCTTTTGCTCCAGTACAATCGGATCTTGAGTGCTGGAACTTTGTTCCAGAGCGGAGTACACAGCGAGCGTCCCAGATTCAGAGATTACCACCTGAGATGGAGAGGGGCCATGCTGCTGATAAAGGCAAAGGAGAAAGCCACGAGTTGAGCCCGGTTTCCCCCTAGGTCACGGGCCTCAGTGTTTTGCACCTTCTACACTCCCCTCTCCCAAGCCTTGCTGATGACCCACACCATCTCTTGGATACCCAGTTTTGAGCTGCTAACAGCTGTTTTGAGTCTATCCCATTTAACACAGTTGCAGTGTTACAAAATGTGATGGTGAGCGCCATCAGTTTGTGGAAGGGACTTTGGAGTGGATTTCCTTCAGAGGTGGGTAGCGGGGGTCAGAAAATTTCCTGCCCTGGCCTGCCCTCCTCAGGAGAAAGTGCTAGCAAAGATGAGATTTACATTCTTTTGATTGGGCAGGGTGCTTTTGGCTTTTCTGGTGCCTACGTGGTTGCATGGCGGTCTGTCCAGCTTTATCCTTATTCGACTTTTCTGTAAAAGTTCGCTGCATTTAAGTGACTTGCTAGGCCATTTCAGAGGGCAGTTAAGAGTCAACCACATTGCATTGGGTTTGGAAGTGCATGTAGGGAGACTGGGTAAGGAAGGTGGATTTTCCTCCCTAAAGGGCATTAGTGAAACAGATGGGTATTTACAACAGTCAGGTAGTTTTACAGTCACTATTACTGAGATTAGCTTTTTATTCCAGCTTTATTTAATTAACTGAATTTAAATTGCCTAGCTGCCTTGGTAAGAATTGAACATTTGAACTCATGCCTCTGCATCATTAATCCAAGTCTCTAGATTATTAGTTCAGTAACATAACCACTATGCTACCATATCCCAATAATAATGCAGATGGAATTATATTAGGTTTTTGTCACTGTGATCTATAGTCCTACTGTGTGCACGAGGTTCCCTTAGGTTGCTTAAATGGACCTATTTACTAGTTAATTCTCAGTAATATATCCTTATGTGTTTTAAATTGTGACATAACACAATTAAATACATTAATGCTTTCC